>NC_045678.1:25793560-26408985 GCF_003331165.1 Xiphophorus hellerii | reverse complement strand
TTTGCAGTAGGTGTATGAGAAATGCAACAAAGAGTCTGAGAAAAAGGTCAAAAATCATCAAAGTCTTCAGAACTTCACATTAAGTATATTATTCTAGAATAAGACTTTACCACTGCCGTTCAAAGTAAATCATTTTTGAAGAACAGCTGTAACAGACTGGACATAGGATCATTTCTTCACTGCTTAATATTCTTCATATTTTCTTATTAGTTCAAAGCACTTTAGTGTTGGCTCAGTAGTTCATGCTTCGCTGTATTTTTTTATTTATTATTTTTTTTGTCTACAATCGGTCAAATAATTCCTAAGATCTTTGTTTATTCTGTCTTTGACGTCATTTATGCCATAGAGAGAGACCTGTTTGCGCGAGGAGTGAGACCTGATATGGGAAATAAACGAACGATAATTCAAGGCGTGTGCGTACCTGCCAAACCTGAAATGTGTATGCTGGGCTCAACAGCCCTTAGAGCAGGAAGGATCAGATTGAGCTAAATGAACAAACCACACGGTGGAGGATTCTTCCTCTCATTGGGTAAAATTGTTACTTTTGTATTTAATTTATTAACACGCTTTCTACACTTTTCTTGTTATCGCAATTACTATAATTGCAATAATTTGTAAGGAACTTGGTGCCCTACGCGCAGTGCGTCATGCGCGTGGGCGGAGCGACGCCACACCTGACACCTGACATGTTAAACAGGCGATTATTACTGTGGTTTTCTCAAAGGTCGGGGAGCGATGCTTCGCTGGGTCGTGCTTGCTTTGTTCATCAGCCTCTGTGCCATTGCTGAGGCACAGAATAAAAAAAAGGTGAAGACTGCGACTGCGCCCCTGTCAAGAGGTGAAGTTCAGTTTGAGCAGATTGATTTCATCACAAGACTGAATTAAAGTCTAAAATTAGCTTGTCTTGTTTTTTTTCCTTCTTCTTCTTCTTCTTCAGGATGGGGGAAAAATATAAAATGGGTCAAAAGTTATGAAGAGGGCCTGTCAGAAAGTGCCAAGAGGTAGGACTTTAAACTCATTCTTTGATTGCATGATTAGATTATCTTCTTTTCAATGTAGCTTTTTTTTAAAAATCACATACAGGTAAACAGTTGGCTTTATAAAATCATTAATCATGTAAAAAATTGCCATTGCAGCTCAATTTGTCAATAGATAAATTGCATTTACACCATCATTGTGCTTACTGTGCTGAAGAACCCACCGAGTTGATTCACTGGTTTTATTTTCGCAGTCAGAAACCACTGATGGTCATTCATCATCTAGACAACTGCCCACACAGTAAAGGTACCGTAGAACTTTGGTTTTGTTTTGCTTTGTTCAATGAAAAAAACAAATATTACATGTATAGATGCAGAACTGCACACCCTCTGTCATTGTGGCTATTTGACTTCACGGGGAGTTCAGTGCTTGTGTCCCTGATTCCCTGCAGTGTACTTAATGAAGTATGTTGGATTTCTAGTTATAAATCACTCAGTTGGTTTTCTGGAGGCAGGCTCGGTGGAAGTCTCAACAACAGAGCAGAGCTGGCTCTTAGTTTTGTTCTATTAGCATTCCTTGTAAAGAGGTCTAGAAGGCCTGTAAATCATATGTGTATTGTCTGGTGAAAAGACGTTATTCAGTAGAAGAGTATAAGAATCCTATGAGATAGAAACACCAGATTTTGTTGTACAAAGTACTGACAGACCTAGACTTCTGTAACTGTTTCACTGGTGGTCCTAATGGAGAGAAGGGTCTTTGAGGAATCTTTTTCTCTTGATAATCCGGAGACTTGGGTCATCTATTTTATTTTCTTCATCTCTTCTCGGTATTTTGTATAGGATTTAGGACTAAAGACTGAGATCTCTATGAAATAAGGCTAATTTTATGTCAAATGAACCATTTCTATGTTAATTTGTCCATTTTTTGGATCATTATCCTGCTAAAAGACCCAATCATGACCCCATTTTCAGTTTTCTAGCTGAATTGAGCGGATTTTTATTTAAAATCTCCCTAGATGCCCTATATCTTAACAAAGTTCCCAGAAACACAGATTCCTCGCAGTACTGTAACATGTTTTGATTGTGCAATACCCAGATTTAAATTAGTTAAATTTAAATCTGGGTATTGCGCAATTAATTCAGGGTTTTCTTCTACACATCTTTACCAGGAATGCCCACATTCGTGTAGAGCACTGTAAATTTAAATTCAACTGTCATATATTTACATTTAGAGGTTAGTGTACTTTAAAAATGTCCTGTAAAATGTGGATTTCATTTATTGTTTTTGTTGCATTATCTTTCTCATTACTATCATATCATATTCAGTTAACTACTCAGACTAAATATAAGTATTTTAACAGCTCTGAAGGAGGCATTTGTTGCTGATAAATCCATCCAGAAAATGGCCAAAGATGACTTCATCATGCTTAACGTGGTGGTAAGTAAAATATTATACATACTCTGAGGAGAAACTATGTTGTATAAAAAATATTATTGGTCATGACACTTCTAGATATGTTACTATTAATGCAAAATTTTGGAAAATCTATTCAGATTAGTGCTAATGTTTATTTAGGTACATACTGTAAGCACAATGCTTTCAGATTCTATTTTGGTTCTGTGTAAATTACCACATTTATCATTGGCGGTTATTATAATTGTTGTGATTATTGTTCTTCTACAGGAGGAAATTGGGGACAAGCATCTGGCTCCTGATGGCTATTATGTTCCCAGAATCCTCTTTGTTGGTAAATACTCCCATCAATTATTATAATATGAATCAGTGATGTTAATTGCAGCTCTGAGAAAATCAGAAGTAAACATCAGAGAGGGATTTTATGCCTAATTAAATAGGATCATAACACAGAGTACATGAATGTGAATGAGAAGAATACATTTTATCCATTAAAAGTTGTTTTGATACTTCATGGGTAAATTCTGGGGGAAAATGTTTCCTTTTACTTTTTCCCCCACAACGTAAATGTTGAATAATACTGGATTTGCAAATGCAGAAATCCTCTGAGTGGCTCTGCCATATTCATGCTTCAGTGCGTAGGCTGCAAAGATATTTCAATTTCAATGTATACATCAACATCTTACTAAAATATTTGGGACTTTAAGAATTTTAGTGGCTATTTAGTGTTGCTTCCAACTTAAAACACTTGAAAACATTAAGAAAACCAATCAAAAAGTATTTTAATAGTATTTTATCCCAGTCTTTCAGCAAAATGTCTCATGGTGTGCAGCAGGTAAAGTATATTGTAGTTACTTTTTTGTTCCAAAATGGTCAGAATGTTCCTGAACTCTCCTAAGTGGGATTTTAGCCATTTTAAGTTACAAACAAATGTGTGGTTGTCCTGTTTAAAATTTTTTTTTAAGGATTTTAGTTTTTTATTGTTTACTCATATTTCTAAGTATTGTTAAAAAATTATGTTAAATATAAATTTGTCCAGATTTTATAAAAAAAACCAAAAAAACAAAAAAAAACATCTTCATGTGATTTCATAATTTTCTCACAAGTCTATGTGCTACTAACTAGATATAACTCTTCTGCGGATTAGCATTTTGCTATAGTTTCCCATCATCTTTTGTTTATTGTGCTATATTATTCCCATGTTCTTCTAACTGTCATATCTTTAGCTGATCATTTGTGTCATTCTGCAGATCCATCTCAGGCTGTGCGCGCAGATATTGTGGGGAAATACGGAGAGCGTCTCTACACCTACAGCCCAGATGAGATGGAGCTCTGTGAGTGACCGTTAGCTCTCACTTTGACACTGTTTGCTCTTGTTTAATAGGGTGAAAACATGCAAGGAGAATCCCTATGTCCAATCTGTAAAGTAATATTTACATGAACACTATGAAGGTTGAAATATTCTGAGATAGCTACTTAGGCAACACTTTGAGCGTATATTTTGCTTTTTCAAATTACACAGGAAAATATTATCATATTCTTTGTTGTCCAAAGGAATCCACATGTAGATATTTAGCTATAGTAGCTTGAACTTAAGTGAAAGTGGGCAATTGATAGTAAAGGCTCCAGAAAAAACTTTTTTCTTTCCAAGGGTTGTTAAAAAGGAATAAAAAGTGATGCAACAGTTTATTTCTGAGTAGCAATGTTGGGAAAACTATTTCATACTCAAGCCGGGAGTTAGCTGTTCTTTGACATTGTGTTTAAACAAAGTGAAACTCCTGTTGACAAGTGTGCAGTCTTCAATAAATGTGGATTATTGCAAACTGTTGCACAGCAGATGTAAATGCAGCTTGAATTAATGAACTGTCCTGTTGGCAGCTCAGTATTGGAGCTCTGATGTTTCTGTTCCTGTCCTCTGTTCTTTGGCAGTGGCAGCAAACATGAAGAAAGTCAAACTCCTGCTGCACAGTGAACTCTGACGCAGCTCCGCTTCTACCAGGTTGCTCCTGCAGAAAGACCAGCACTGAACTGTTACACGGTCTTATAGAGCTCACTTAAACCAACATTAAAGAGAAGCAAGTGTTATTTTATTCATGCATTTGTAATATTTCTGTTGCTGTTCTGCAGTAGTGCTTTTTTATGTCGAGAAATGGCTGCATACCTCAGAAAAAAGTGGAAAAACAACTTCAAATGTCAAGTTCTTTGCAATGTGTTGTTGTGTCTTAACCACATTGAAATAAATGCAATTTCAATGAAAAGCTTCAACTTTATTCTATTTACTCGCATTCAAATCTTAAAATTGTATTTTCTTAAGGGTTGTTAAGAAAAGAAAAAGGCAAATTTACCACCAACTTTAATGTTTTCAAAGCTCTGGGAGTTTAGGAGTCAAACTAAAACTGAAATAGGAGCACAGAGTTACCAAAGATTAATAAAATATCTTAACCTTCATTTTGTTAATAACAAATAAACAATTAATTCTCACTTCACAGAACCTGGAAAACAATAGATTGTAGTTTTTTGGTTATTGGCATTTTGTCCAACACTAGGTGGCAGTGTGATACAGCTAGTTAAAGTAGACCATATGAAGACATTTTAGAGATGGAATGCATTCATTGTAATAATAACAAAATCAAAGGAACACTATAAGTTTCACTCAGTTTTAATAGGCAAAACCTTAATGCAGATCAAAGCTCTGCAACCTGCAGCTCTGGAGCCTCATGTGGTTCTTAAGAAGCTTGATCAAAAATCCTAAAGAATTTAATGTTTAAAATGTAAATGTAATTAGTAAAAGCTTGGTTTAACATTTTCATGCATAATATTTCTGTAAAGAATGACACTAAGAATATTTTTATGAAGTCATTTCTTTTGTCTATTGCCTTCGTGGCTCTAAGCAAATTTTGTTTACCTGGAATGAAAGCAAAAATGGCTCTTAGGGTTGACTGAAGTAGTTTTAGTTAAAGGTAGAAAATTTATTACCAGGTCTGATGTCCTTGCCTCTTTTTTTCAGAATTTGTATTTTTATGAGTAAAACAAGATTATATTAGTTTTTAAAATCACCTACTTTTCCAGATGTGAAGATCTCCACATAAAAAGATGTGTACTTAATGGTGTGTTCTTATTTATAAAGTGTTGGGGAGCTACAAGAGGTTAAATGCCAATTTCTTGTCAAATTTATTAGCTGTGTTTAGTTGGCTTTCATTGAAAATAAGTTGAAATCAACATGGCTCAGCTGTTGAACACAAATGTATTAGGAATCAACTTTATTTTAGTAAGTTTGTGCTCACCAATAAGGAATTTTGTCTTTGGTTATGCTTTGCTATCAGTGACAACATTCACAATCTAAACATATGAAAAAACAAAACAAAGCAAAAAAAAAGTTTTGTCTTTCTTGTAAATATTTATATGTGCAATGCTTTAACAAAAGAAGAACAGGTTGAAATGTTGAAAGTATGTATGGTATAAATCTGACCACTTTGACAGCCTGGAGGGTGTCTGGGGTGGCTATTTTTTGTAAGTAGCTTTCTGTAGTGCCAACCTGAAGGTAAACATCTACACGATTTGTGTCCAGAATGTGTGGGGTCTGCAGAGACTTTAGCTGCTCCTTGACATGTTCAAGTCCTGGATGGAGGGAAGACCAGCCCTGACGGTCCTTCCTATAAAGTTAATTGTTTGTTGCACAAGAGTGAAACTGATGCTATAAGTTATTATGAGTTATTTATTCCCTTTTTATCACATGCTTTTAATAATGTGTATTAACTAATGCAACACATCCTCTTTCTTATCAGTCTGAATTCTGTCACATGCTAACAGAGCTCACTGAGAAGTTGTCTTTTCTTCATGCTGTTTAAAAACATCTCAAGATGGACCTCTCCAGATTTTTTAAACACTGCCTCCCTCTGTTTTTTCCAATAGGTTTCGTATGCGCGCACTGCTGGATTCATAACAAATGTGTTTTCTGCTCTGGCATCTCAGGTCTGACAATTCCCTCCGTGTGTTCTCTGCGCTGCTGTTTCAGTGTTCTGGGAGAGAAATGATGCCTCCAAATCTTCCCAAAGCTGTCATACCACTTGGAGAAAATGAATAATACCTCATTTACTTGGCGCTGTTTAAGGAATTGTTATTCAAGTGGGAAAAACATGAATGGAGGCCAAGTTTGTTCATGTAATATGTTTGATGTGATAGCCGCACAGTGTGGTGTAGCTACATGAAAACTTTATAAATACAAGTACATTCCTATAAATTTGAATATCATTAAAAAGTTAATTCATTTCTGTAATTTAATTAAAAACATAAAGTTGATATATGGATTAATTCCAAACAGAGCAAAATATTTAAACCATTTATTTCTGTTAGTTCTGATAATTAGCAAATAAAATCCCCAAATTCAATCTCACAGAACATTTTACACAAGACCAATAAAAACAAATTTGAAAACAGAAATCTGGGCCTGCTGAAAACTATGACCATCTGCTGTACAGTATTTGATCTTCATTTGCACAAATGACTATAAACCCATATTTCCAATTGTTGAGTTTACTTCCTGCTGGTCTGCATTTCCTGTCCAGATGATCTTATCAGCAAAAGTCACTACCTCCATTTGCTGTATTATTAATAACACAATATGTATCCAAGACCTACAACATGATGAAGTAAACAGTCCATTTTCTTCATACAGCTGTTGTACATGAGATTTCACATCATTATTCATATATGGTATTCACTTCCTGCTTTAAAGAGAAATCCCTTTTTGGTGCAGAAAAGGGTTTTTAATATTTTCTTCTTTGATAAAACAATAAAAAAAAACAGATTATGATTCACATACTTTCTATCTGTTTTGCTCTGATGGTTCTAAAATATTTCCATTTTAAAACCAGACAACAAATTGGCTGTTGCCCACATGTGGACATCAAATTCAAGGCAAGAACCTTCAAATTTACAGAAATATTCTCACAGACCAAACCATCAAACACACAGACACTCACCTAAGTTTAGAGATCTTTACTTTGACTTTGCCAGTGACAAGGACATTGGGCTATTAGTTCTTGTTTGCACATTGCTCGGACAATTTAGCTATTCAAATAGCGCCCGCTTACCGGAAAACAGCTCCTTAATGAAGAAATGACTGGGTAATATGCCATAAACTTACTCTTTTATTCCATCCCACACACTCTTGAATACACACTGCATTGAACCAATATGTACAGTACACACATGCGCACACGCCAACACAAACTTTCCTCACACACACGCTCACACGGGGGCAGAATGCTATTATAATGCAATCTACAGGAAACGGTGCCAATTTTGCCTTGTAAGTCAGACAGGTCAAATTGCAAATGTCAGCTTTTTTCTCTTTGATTTTAATTATTCTGTCAGGTTCAAAGAGCCTTCATCAGTAAAGGAGCTGTTCTGACAAAGGAAGGCCTGAGCGCACAGATAAGCTCAATCTGCGTCTCCTCTTGACACTTTTCTCCTCCGCACTTAGCCTATCTGCTCTCCTCTCACACACAGCGGCACTCGGGATTACCGCTGAGTAAATTGCAAACTATCACCGTGCCACAGAGATGGTTTAGCAATTACCAAATGGCTGTACTGATGGGAAGTCAACTTTTTAACAACACCGTGTTTCTTCACGTCAGATGAATTTTTATATATAAGGCTGTGTGCAAAACATGTCTTACACGTTTAAAATACACTTAACACTATTATTATTTCTGTTTGCAGTAAATAATAAAAAGTCTAGCATGTCTTTTTTAATCTCTACAAATTTTCTTCAAAAGCAGCTTAATTTTCTACATTCCTAAAGCAGATGATTTTCTTAATCCACTCCTGAAGTGGATTAAAAAAAAACACAATTGAACTTCCAATTCAGTAAAACCTTTTAATCAGGCCTAAATGAGCCATTATCCATCTGCTCCTGCGAGTTTGAGGTAATGATACTCAACTGGAGAAACGTCTTCTTCTGTGTTTAGTCGCGTCTCCTTCCCTGACATTGCTTCAATTAACTCTGTATACATTTTTGGTTTTAGCTTAGTTATAGAAAGTGCTCATGCTCTGGTGATTAGTTTATTTCTGTCTCTTTCCTGTACTGTCATCAATTTAACATCTGTCTTTTTCTTGGACTAAGTCAACAACTTTCTGTACTTTCTCTGTTTTTCTGTCATTTTACAACTTTGCAATGGATGGAGCTTTTTTATTTTTTCTCGCCATAATCTTTGTGTACTTTCTGTGTTTCTCTGGCCTCATGCATTTCTGCTTTTGCGATTAGCTCTATCTGAAAGTTTCTTCAGCTTAAAAGGGAGTTGTTCCTTTCAACTGTCACCACATCCCATTACTGGATTTGTAAGTAAGCTTAGCTGATTGTAATGTGAAAAAATGATAGTCAGATTCAAGGAAATATTTGGTGCTTTATTAGTAGAATGGACAAATGAATATAAGATTGTTAAAAGTGAGTATTTAGTCTATTTTATATTTTGTTTTTGACTAGTTTATAGCCAGATTTAAACAATCATATTTCTAATGACTATGACTGGTTCTGTAGGAACAAAATCATATATTTTCAGGTGCAAAATGCTGTTTTATCAGCAACATTATTACTTGGGAACTTGTTGTGGTCCCACTGCAGCTCATTATGTCCTTTTGCGTTGACAGCATCCATCTGTGTTCAAACTTTAAATTTTTTACATTTATTATCTATGAATGTTCCTGATTTATTAAACATTTCAACAGTGCCTTATGGTACTGGCAGTACTGTCAAAACTCTTCATGAAATTTTCAGTCATCACAAAGATTTTCAGTGCAGAGGATGTTGTTTGATGCTGTATGATGCTATATGATGTTCTGCACACAGTTAAACTCAACTTGCATCACATCACATGAAGCCCCTCAATGGAGAAACTGATTTTCTTTTTCTTTTGGCAAAACATTTTACACAGAGACGCTGTGTTTCCTTTGTACTTAGTCTGTTGGTGTTATCACTACATAAAACACCTACACATGCACACACACACATACAAGGTCACATCCATACTCTAACCGGTGAATATCAGGAGGCTCGAGCCGGCCGAGGTGGAGACTGGTCTGGCTGTTGATTCGCCACATACATCAACTCTGTTGAGCAGAAAATTGAAATGGAAATGTGGGCCTTGGAGGAGTGTGGCTCCCATTTACTCCTGGACCAGAGCTAATGATTTGTCATTTCTCTCAGGGGCACAAGCTGTTGGCCTCTCCCTCACTGCCCTCCTGCACCGGGACGCCCAGAGCTGCTCCTCTGTTCTTTACTGTGCTGGTGCTCTGAGGCGACGTGCTGATAAATTAAAAGAATGCATATTTTAATGTTTACCAGTGAATCTTTGTTTCTGGCCTCATGAAGATGATTTTAGGCTTTCCTGGAGCTCATAAATACTAATTTTTTAGCTTAAATACTAAGACAAAGCCAACTTTAATTACTTGTAATAAAAAGACTTGATAGAAGTTTTCCATAGACGGCGTCACAAGAAATAGCAGATGGTTTCTGCATTATTAAAACCCAGAGCGTTTCTCACGTGGTGAAGTTTGCTGCAATGACTGAATCTGCATTTAGAGCTTTCATCCTGCCAACAGGGCGGTAAACTTCAGAGAGCTCAGTGTTTATAGCATCTATAGATTATTTATAATTGATCTGATAGTTCATCTGCCCAGAGAGTAAACAAAGAAATTGCTATCTACTTGGAGGATTATTTTAGGGTTTCGTCTCAGTTGATTTTTCCCCACAGCTAAACAAATATGAACAGCAGCAAACAAAAATGTAAAATTTTGATGAGCTTGGACCAAAATAAGTATTTAAAAATATATCGTTTTTTTAATCACTTTAGAGACAGATGGTGAAATGCCGTACGTTCGACCCATATAAAAAAAACCAGACAAACAAAAAAACATTGCAAATCTGATGTTGCTAACATAGTTTTTAGTTTCCTTCATTTCTTTCTTCTACTGCTCTGTTTTTAATCCATCAACAGGTGAAACAGGTAACATCCTGCACAGGCTAACTACACTCAGGCTGACTTTCAATGGTTTGCTTTGACAACATTTTGATATGACGTTAAGGCCAGAAAATTTAAGTTTTTTAATAGATTATTTTACACCAAATGAAGAAATTACCAAAATGTTGACATTAAGATATGTCCATAGAGGGAAATCTAATGCATAATAAGAATATATTAACCAGTTCAGAGCTGCTGGAGGAGAAAACAGAGTCTCCAGAGGAAACTAGGAGAAAATGGAAACAAAAAAGGAAAGAAATTATTATTTATGCAATGTCTCATAAGTCTTTTACAGTTGTGAAAAAGCATAAAACTATAAGCAGCTATCATAAGTTCTTAGCTTTGCAGATGGCGCTCTGTTTGTTGTTTTTATGGATTTGTAAACACAACAAAAAAAATCCATTTTGTGATGTTTGCTGTTGATATTTATGTTTCATTCGCAAGATCACAGAAGCAGCAGAACAGGAGCAACCCATCACTGATACATCACACACTGATAGAACATCACTGAAATATGTACACCCCATAATAATATATATTATTATCAACAATGGGTTTTTGCTTGGACTATTTTGTCATTCACTAGGAGGTACTGCAGCATCCACCACATCTCTACTTGCTACAGTTTTATTTCACCTTTTTTAGTAAAAAGAAGTTTAGGAACCGCTGGACTGTAATGTATAAGTTAAATACTACAAAATGACATTAACTCACTGAATTATTACTTGATCCATTTGTTGTGACTGAAATTTGCAACAACAAAAAAAATGTCAGAAAGCTTCTTCTGAAATTAGGAAAAGATTCAATGCTTTAAGCGTGACGTCTGTTTTTTAAATAAGACAGTATTATATTAATAATTAAGCATCTATCTGGTTTCAATAAATCATTCCAAATCAGGTTTTGTTTGATCTGAATTAACTAATCAATAAAACAGCAGTATGAATAAATGAGTTCTTAGTTCCCCAAGTTAAGTAAACTTAAAAGCATCTGACCCCAAATATCTTTCAGATCTGAAGTACGTTTTCATACCTTTGATTTACTCTTCAAATGAGTTTGGTAAGCACACAGAGGGAACCTGATGACCCTCCTTCACTTGCTGTCCGACCTGAAGATTAAAACCAGCAGTAAAATGCATGAGACGCCTCCGTCTGACTAATCCAGCCTCCACACTGAGTCTGATTGACACCCGACACGTATGCAATTAGTTTCTGCAAAAATGTCACCACCGCCACAAAAAGCTACTCTGCAGATTATATATGGAACTTCAAACTCTGCTTAAAATGTGTTTCATTGTGGAACACTGCGCAATCAGGACTTGAAAGGTGTAGTTCTGGTTATGGTGGACCCTGAGGTGATCTTAGAAATGAAATACGTTGTTTGTCTAATTAAATTGGTGATTCCATCGGAGATCTCCAGTGACAGGCTGTTAATTCTCAGGCAAACAGAGCGACAGGTTAATGAAATCAGGCTGAACAGATGTTCCTTATTGTTGTACTGCACAGTATTTTCACCCATTGTCCTTTGTTACACAAGTTTACATCATATCTTGCTTTTTTTTCTTCAAAATTACTTATTGAAGAGCCAATATTTTCTAATTTATGGTTTGACATCCAATATTCAAAAGAAAGGATGTGATATATCTTATATGAAGATCATATAAAGGGTATAAAAAACAAAACAGAAAATATTTTAATCACATCTTAAGGTGCAAATGTACGTACTTTAATAAAATATTATGGATTTTACTGCCAACAGTGCATGCTTCCTGTTAAAAATTAATGTTTGGCACGTAAGGTTGCAGCTGAAATAATAATAAATCATGGTCATATGTCCTTGGATTGAAAGACATCTAAAGCAAATCTACTGGACTAACTTGTGTAAGATGGATGTCAGGATAACCTGGTATAGCAATGCTTTGGCTTCATTGTTGACATTGCTGAGTGTGTTATGATTTTCTTTCTTAAGGAAGAAAATTGTTCTGTACCTGATTTTGATTGTTTTGTTTTTTTTGGAATGTTAATGTTCTGTTTAATTCTTGTAAACTTATGATGATCAAAACTGAATCTACAGGGAGGCAAACTGGGAGCAAATGATGTGTAGAAGTGATAAAGCTAATTCCACCTTGACCATTGAGTTGAGAATTGTGAATTCTTATATTATCATTTCACAGACACACAGAAAGAAGAGTCAAAGACATAATCAGAAATAAACTTGACCCAAAGATCAAAAGTAAACTAAGAACTTCTTTATTCTTTTTTTTTTCTTGATTTCATATAACTATCTATATCTGTTTTTTTCTACATTGTCCTTAAAAGTTTGTCATCATGCTAGGTGCAGCTTCAGTGTTGGTAGAACATGCAAGGTCGTGGTTTGAGTTGGTGGAGGATTTCACACATTGGACAACTGAACCCAGAAAGAGCAAAAGCCTCCAAATGTGGGCTCACTGAACAGAACCAAAATGACATAACCCCACCAAGAAGGGGGAAGGGTTGCACTGACCGTCTTCAGGGATTCACGAGGGGGTTAAGCGGAAGCAGTTCCGTACTTGCTCCAGTAGTTGAATTCATCCAAACCATAAATGGAGACTTTTTCCTTTTTTTTTTTTCTTTTTAAATCATGACATCATCAGTTGACATCTTTAGTGCAGTCAAAAAAAAAAAACTAAACTCTAGGAGCAGGCAATCTTAACGGGGCATATACGAAAAAGAAAAACCCCCAGACAGCTTTGTAAAAATCAAAACATTAACAGAATGAACTGGGAGAAACAGAGAGGAAGAGAAACATCTGTCACACTTGCATATGGAGTAGGCCTACTGGCTAGGATTGTAGTTAGGGTTAAATTGTAGGGGATCACTCAATCAGACTGTTCTTCATTTTTACTATAAAGCTAACTTCAAAGCTGTGTTCAAATTGGTCACTTATTCTTCATTAGTACACTACAGTCATTTTCATCTCCTGTGCACAATTTCTACTGTTTACTTGAATGTACAGTTCACTGCATTGTTAAAGACAGACCACTATGCCCTACAACCTGAGCTGACAAAGTCCATTAAGGCTAACATTAGCATTCTAACATCCTCAGCTAATTATTAGTTTTCTAGCCACTATGTGGATAGTGTACTAAGAAGCTACTGCCTGGTACAGTAAAGATAGTCTACAGAGGTGCTACATGGCATCATCAAATTAGACCATGATTAAATTAAGCCTGAGCTAGCAGAGCGAGCTAATGCTAACATTAGGATTCTAGTGCCTTTGAAAACAGATAACAATGACTCTAAATCTACCATTAATTGTGTACTCAGAAGTTCTCAGATGGTACAAAAAGTAGTGTTGAGGTGGTACACTAACTTTAAAAAAAACCCAGAATAACCTGAATGGACAAAGAATGGTAATGCTAAATTTAGCAAGCTAACACCCACTGTTCGGTGAACAAGAAAACTCTCATAGGGCTTAGCAAAAGTATTGTAAAGATGTAGTACACTCTTTACACTACTGTAGCCTATTTGACAGTTGTGTAGCTGTGAATATTAACATACTGATGCTGACATTAACATGTTAACACACTAAAACCCAACCACCAGCCACTGTCTAGACTCTAGACCATTCTTGCAGATATTCAATATTGGACATATCATGCTGAGTCTCAAATCTGTGGATTTTACCTAAATGCAGTTATCTATTTAGCCTAACATAAGAAACAAATAAATTGCTTCCTAAACTAAAATTAATTTAATGAATCTTTAGGCCTTCACTTAAAACTATATTTCTTACCAGAATATTCTATCTAGGGAAACATTGATTGCTAGGGTATATCTTTATTTTAAATTATCTTTGTAAATAATATGATTGGTCATATATCTCAGAATATGTCAATCTCAAAAATTAATCTTCCCTTATCCATTTTGAACAAAATGCCATCAATACCATTTTGTACATGCCTCCAATGTACAGTCTTTAGCATGTTATTGTTAGCGGTGATGTACATTATGTTAGTGGCCGTCTACTGTGTCTAAGCCAACCAAGGAAACACTGTTGTAGAATAACATAGTGCAGATGCTATTAGTATGCTTAACATACACAGTTAAGAATAACTTTTAAAAAATTGCTAAAAGTTGCATTAGCAAATGGTTTTCTCTGCTTTGTTAAAAAGTTCATGTTGAGCTCAGTGTTTCCAGTTTTTAACCACTGCCAGTATGAAGAGTTTAGTAACAAAAGCATCTTCGAGTTTTCAAGACTTTCTAATATTTTACGCACGCTAACACAGCATCAACTATGGTCAACTAGAAATTCAATTCAATGTCATACAGTGTAAGTAGAGAATCTACATCAGCTCTACTGTATTTCAGCTTCAGTCAATTCAGCATGGTAATGCTAATGTTAGCATGCTATCATTAACATGCAGGGCAGCTAACGTCCACCAGTGATTTCCTTTTTCCTATAAATAAAGCAACATATAAAACGTTACCAAACAGTAGAAACAGTGTACATGAAACAAAATGTAATGCCTTGACTGACCAAGAATGATAATAAAGTAAACACGCTAATGCTGATGTTTGCATACTGACACTTATTGTCCGCAGTTGATTTTTGTGACTTTCCTGACTTCACGGAAAGTAAAACTGGTAACATAAGACTTAGTGCAAATTTTATGATGATGAATTATGTTAGTATAAGGTTTTAAAAAAAACAACAACAAAAAACATTTATTTATAATGTGATGTATGCTGCTGGTGCTTGTTTATGCAATATACCTGCAAATAAACATATTAAAGCAGAATTTAGTGTTGCAACACCAAAACGATGGCTCCACCTGCACCATTCAGTTTTTTTGTACACATACAGTCTGAGTGAGTGAACATTTTGAACACAGCTTTGATTTTCTAATGATGGCTTAGAAAATTAAATCAAAACAAGGAGGATTGGACAACCTTCGATGACATCAAGAGTGCCAGCTGGTGGAGGAGAAATGTAACAGTGCTGCTTTTTTTTCTTCCTGCTGTATCTGTCTTGCTACAATGGGAATGAATCATGTCGACTCTGGAAGTGTTGGTGCCATGCTGTACATTGGCTGTAGTCAGTGATTCATAAACTTATATATAGGAACAATAAGATCTTCACATTCCTACTGACGAAGGAGAGATCCAAAAGGTTTCCACAGAGGGAGAATTTGCCACATTTGTTGTTGCACAGAACAAGTATATTGCAACAGTTATGATTGCAGGTCACAAAATGCACGGTGGGCGCTGACAGCTACATTTGCACTAAAGAAGCCTGACTTTTATGCCCAATATGGAATATACTTTTTTTTTTTTGCAGAAAACACAAGTACAAAAAAAAAAAACCTGCCAGTAAAGGGATGATGGCGGAATAATGGCAAGCCATTAAAAAACAGGTGTTAACACTGGGGGAAAAACACGTGAGAATCTACATCTTTGGTGAAAATTTAACTGAGTATGCTGAAAGACACCTGAGCACACACAAATTTCACACTCAAACTGTGTTTTTCATCCTACAGCTGGAAACAGGAATTGACTGAAGTTTCTTAGAAATGCATTTTCATTGACCAGTTTAAAACATGGAAGAGTATTGACTCACGGTGAACAGGAGTTAATACACAGAGAGGCGTTAATACAGGAGGCTGAACATCAAACTGGAAAACTGTACATTTGGTTGGACACTACTGGCATCAGGTTTCAGCATACAGCTTCTGAGTCTGTTCATGCACGGTCTGTGAAGGTGCTTCCAAGGACAACGTTGTGGAGATTGCATGTTTGCATCACAGCCACCACAGATGGGCTTAATGTGGCATATCTTGAATCTAGCTTCATATACTGTACCATATGTGTGCTACAGGACATCTACTATTATCTGATCTGACAGCTGTCAGGGGTCTCTGTGGTGTAAATACAAGAAGTCTGAGAAGTTTGTTGTACTGTCACTGTTCTCTCAGTAGTTTCATCCCCATTTATCCTTTTTTGATAAGGGAACACAGAAAGTAAACAAACAAACAGAAAAAAAACCCTCTTCTCTTGAAGCCCCCCAAAAATCATTCAATTAATCACAAGAAATTTAGAAAATAGAGACAAAGATTCAAAGCTGCCTGTGGAGAAAGTTGCTGGCATTCATTCAAAAATCATTGACGCATAGAGTTCCCCGTCGCTTGTTTTCTGCTCGGCAAGCCTCTCAGTTCAGTTTCCATGCAAAGCCATGGATTCAAAAAGGAAACCAAATAAATCAAGGAAAAAAAAAATAGAACGTGCAGCGCCTCCTAAAGCTTCGTCCCGGGACCCAGGTGAGGGGGAGGACTCCAACATGACCCACCCGGATATTCAAGTATGAAGTGACAGCGATGGGAAATACCTTTGAGGACAAATGAATGAATAAATGAATGAAAAAAAAAATCACAAAACATGAACTTGAGAGTGCTAAGCTGCAGTCACACCTGTCCTGAATTTGTTTTATTGTGAATCAATCAAACAGGGCGACATTGTTTTAGAACATTTTCACCTTTAATAAAAGGGGCTAAGAACGCATCAGAGAAACACACATTATATGTTATACCTACAATATTTTCACTTTTCTGAACTAGATTTACATCTTGAGGATTTATGAATCATTAAATTAAAGATCACTGTTTTTAATTTTAGCAATTATCTTTAGGTCCATACACATTGGTATTATTCAGTAACAACAACAACAAAAATATCTTTCTTCTATGCTACATGTCCCCCTAAAAAGGCTACACTCATTTTGCGAAAAGAGACAAAAATTGTATTTTCGCCACTTTTCCACACCTACAGCATGAGGAACATTTCTGTCCTGAAAACAAAGTGACTGAAAAAAAAAGAACAATGGTTCCAGTTTAAAAACAGAAAACAATTAAAACCAAAATTATAGGCTTAAAAATCAAAGATGAGAAACAAGATGAGGCGGAGGTCCTCTGAGGAATGATGAGCTATGGAGAGTTCGTGGAGCCACGCAGGTGACAAGTGCACATGTATAGCTCACACATGGGGACGGAAATAAAATGTTACTGAGGGGCACGATAAGTTTTCCGGCCTGGGTCAGGGAGGGAAGGCGGGAGGAGCTGGTGCATTGGGAAACCCCCCCTCTCCATTTGGTCCCCGGACTCAATCAGGAGCTGAGGGTGAACTGGTCTTGCTCGATGGGCTTTTTGACCCAGGCCCCCAGGCCGGCCTTGTGGAAGGCCTTGATGAGGGCCTTTTTAGCAGAGTGGTACTCCATGGCCGCCTGCTTGGCATCATGGTATGAGCTGGGCTTGGGCACTTTGATCCGCAGGATGGATGACAGCTGGGTAGGGAGAGGAAATAGAAACAGAAAGTAGAATTTAGGATGAAGCTTCCTTGAACAGGTAAGCATACGTCTCTGTGCTTTACAAAACATGTTTATGAAATTTTTTGCACAGAATCATTCCTATATAATGAGATTTTAGTCTGCTCCTATTCTGAGCTCCTTTCAGGATGAGCTGCTATTAGCCACGCCCCCCAACTCAACGCTTACAGTCGCATGTGAAAATGGCTACAAACGTTATACAACTGTACATCTTTGAAAAGCAGAAGTAGAGCCTCCTGCACAACCAACAAGAATGCAGCAAGTGGTTTCTAAATGGTAAGCCAACAACTAAACACTTGTCTTTTCCAGCAGCCATTGTACAGCGCACACAACCAGCTGACCAAATGTCCTAAAGCTCAGCTTGGGTTGCTAGGTGATAATAGATTGAACAAATACTTAAGATACTTATCTGTGACATTTTTCTTTTAGAAACAAACACTGCTTTAAACTTTTCCACCTCTGTTGTTTGGTCTTCATGATGCTGTTTGTTTGCTAATGTTCTCTAACAAACTTTGAACCCTCTGCAGAACAAACAAACTTATACTGAGACAAAATTAGGAGCATCAGAGCAAAAAAAAAGAGAAAAATGAAAACGTAAATTTTTGTTTTGCAAAGAACTGTAATATAAGTTGCGTTTCCGGCTCTCTGTACCTTCGAGTGCAGGCGCACCCAGCGGCTGTAGAGGGCGTGTTTGCAGAGTCTGGAAGGCCGGCCCATATCGTCCTTCCCTGTGGTGGCGTTGATCACCTCCAGTGCCTGATCGCCGACAGTCCAATTCACGCTGAAGTTCGGAGCCTTGCCCGGCTGTCTGGCTTCAGCGTTGCTTATACCTGGGAATCCCAAACAAAGAGTTGGTATGCTTACAAAAAATTTTGTGCACCTGAACAGCTCAATACTATCACCTCCTACTATGTTTAATCGAAAAGGCATCCTGATGCAGAGGCAGCTTATCAAACAGCCCTGATGTCTTTTAGCATCATTTTTTTTTAACCTTTTTTTATGTGATGCTGTCTAACATGGTGGAGAGAAATGATGCCATCTACCTCGGAGGGGGACTCTGAGGACGAGGCCTGAACTCTTCCAAAACATGACAGGGCTTTGGCCTCCACTGTGTCTCAAACATAAATGGGAGATATATGGATGCCATAAATCCCTGTGTCCTGCTCGCTTTTGTGTGTGCGTGTATGTGTGAAAGTGCATTAAGCTCCTTGGTTCCATTTGGCAGCACTTGTGGCAGAAAATGATTTACAGCGGATGAAATCCTCACTGCTCTAAGGCCACAGCCCTTCACCGCTAAAAAGTCTCTAAAGCGGAAAAGGTTAATAACCCCGGACTATTATCTCCTCTAGAGAGGAACCACAGTGGAGGAGCAGAGGATCACGGGGAATGGTGAGTAAAATCCAGGAAGCAATGAGACACCCCCTACCACAACGTCTAACGCTAAATCTGATTGTTTTTAAGAAACACAATGGCTATTCAGGAAGAGAAGTTTGGTCTGAAAATAGTTCCTTGGGATTTGTTTTGGTGCCTGTTTTGAGGTATGAATGGAAACATAAATAGGCAGCAGTTCAGCAGTTCCATTCATAGGAAGCTACACAAAACAAAGCACCGGTGCAGAGTAGTTTGGATTGAAGGGTTGTTATGTTGTTTTAACACTTTGTGAAATTGAAGTGTTGGTCACTCAGTCCCTAGTGGGTATGGAAAGGAGCCATTCACCATCAGTTTATTCTGACATAACTGGAGTTTTATGTAGCTCTACTACAAGCAGGCATATTGTTTAAAAAAAGTTCAACTTGTTACAACAGCCAGTTAGTCAACACACATATAACATTTGACCAATCAGCCAGCCAATAAACTGAACAAACACACAAACAGAACAACTGTCCAATCAAACTCACCATCCATCCATCCATCCATCCATCCATCCATCCATCCATCCATCCATCCATCCATCCATCCATCCATCCATCCATCCATCCATCCATCCATCCATCCATCCATCCATCCATCCATCCATCCATCCATCCATCCATCCATCCATCCATCCATCCATCCATCCATCCATCCATCCATCCATCCATCCATCCATCCATCCATCAAACCAGCCAACCAACAAGGCCTTCCATCCAACTAACCATTCATATAGCCAGCCAGCCAACCAGCCAAAGGAAAGAGAGAGGTGAGTTAAATCTGTGTTTAAATAGTTACTGCATACCATTTATCAAAATATAGCTGCAATCAAAAAAGGGAAGGAACAGATTTATGAATTTATAGCCAACATGAATTTGTGAGATAGATTCTTTTTTACAAGGGTTGTGCAAATTTTTAAAGTATCATTTTACAATAATGCTCCATATAGTCAGTTTATCTTTTAGTCAGCTGTACTTAGATAAAGCAAAATAAATGTTGACCACAATTCAGCCAAATAATCTTAGCGAGATCATTCTGCTTGACATAATCAGAATGACTTCTTTGATATTCTAATGATATATTTTAGCTGTTTTACAAAGAAACAATGACAGGAAGAACAAAAACAGAGTACTAAATTAAAAACAAAAAAAGGAAAGTAAAAGAAAAACAAAAGGCTTTTGAAAAGGTCAAGCCACTGCTGAAAATTTATACAAAATGTTAAAGCTATTCAAATTCCACAGCAGAAAGATAAATGTCAGCTCAGATCAAACAAAGCAGGAAAGCTCCTCCTGTCCTCCTTTCCTCTACGACTGACCTGTGAGGTCAAGAAATGTGTTTACTACCCAGAATTAAAATCTTTCTGCTTGATATTTGGAGAGCTGGGGTTGGATTATCAAAGTTTAAAAAGGTGACCTCACACGGTTAGGTTGTTTTTTTAAATTGTGAACGTGACCACGCAATACGGCTGGGAATTTAAGGGAGAAAAAAAAAAATCTACCAGCGGGTCTTTCCGTATTTTATCATCTATTTCACTTCAGTGAGGGCTCTTACCGCTGAGTAGAGGCCTGTTGAGGGTGAACTGCTGGGGCAGGTCCTCGATATCTGCAATGCGCTGGTACATGGCCCTGGAGAGGTGGTCGGCATGGTAAAGGCTGCCGAGGATGATGCTGGAGAAGTAGATGGGCTCGGTGAAGTAGCTCATTAAAGAGCCCTGGATGCCCACCACATTCCACCTGGAGAGGGAAAAACATACAAGACAGAATCTGAAACCATGTTGGAAACACAGAAACCACACAGCAATTTGTTTTTAAAGGGTGTATCCTAAAAGCCGATGCGTTATGTGGTGAAACTCTTTTCTTTTCAAGAGTGATGTGAACCTGCTTCATTGTTTAGCAGAAATTGAAATGTATTTGTGACTGAACTGAAAGGACTTTTTTTTTTTTTGGAAAGTGCCTCGAGATTATATCTGATGTGAATTGTTGCTTATAAATAAACTGAACTGAATTAAAATTGAGTTACCTTCTATGTTGAATAAACTATGTAATTATAAAGTTGAATACAACTAGAATAAAATAAATAATTCACACAGATTTAGAATCTCAACATTTCAAGATTTACCTTATACAAATCTTTCCAAAGCTTGGCAGTCTAAGTATAAATATCAGAGGTAGTTGTGTTTTTACATAAATGATATTTCCAATGTATCTAAGTCATTAAAATTTCTTCATTTAATGACATATAACTCTTGTAATAGTTGAGCAATAATTTCTTGTGAATAATAAGCTGTAAAGCTGTTTGAGCTTCTCTGGGTTATTAGTCAGTAATTTAAAAAATGGAGATTAAACATTAGAGTTCAAGTTTGAAATCAGACTTTTATGTTTTATATTTCCCTTTTATGATGTTTCCTAAGCTAATTATCTTCATCTTCTTAGAATGCTAAAAAGCATTTATATGTTGCTTTGTGATTGACTGATACACTATTTGTGTAAACAAGCAATTGAATAAGTGTACCTAACAATGTGGGAACATCTCTAGTTATAAAATTATGTACCAAGAATAACTAATTTGACCTGTAACATCTGTATTCAATTTCAAGTAAGAAACATTGGCATTTAAAACACGCAACGGATGCGACGCTGCACAAAAGGCTCCATTGTTCCACAACACAATATTCTTGGTGCAAATGTGTCTGAGGAGGTGAGTGTAAAACTGGAGGGAAGGAGAAATGAAATCTCAGGCTTTTATAGCTGCAGGCGGTAAAACACAAATTCAGCACAGTCAAACAGCTTCATATTATTCTTAGCCATACACACACACACTGTTTTATCGCAACAACACGGCGACACAAATGCACCTGAATACCTTCTGAAGGACACGCGGCGAACAAAAAGAAGCAGAAACAGGCAAGCACGCTCATTGGAGTTATGTTTTCAGAGGCATTCAATTTTGTTCCTGTCAAACCTCACTATATTTCTGCTTTGTGTTTCTTCCTGCAAAATATAACGCTTTATGGCTCCGTGCAGGGAGACTAAACACACACAAAAAAAAACAGAGAAAAAGTAAGGAAGAGAAACTGCTCAGGTTTTAAACACATAATAAAAACATAAATCAGAACACAGAGATTCAGTAAGTAAAATCTTTTCAAGAACTTGTTTTAATGCGGAGAGCGCCGTGTTTTTGATATTGAGAGAGATTGAAAATGACACTTGAAAATTCTGATTTTATGTCAGCAATTTAAGCACTATATGTACAATAATCGTAAATAAAAAACATTAATTGTAGCCTAAACTTTGTGTAGAGATGCACTCCAAAACTCTTCAATGGAAATTATTAACTTCTCTTTTCTACTCAAACTCGCCATAATTTTGTTTTATAGCAACTATTTCCAGCAGCTATTCACTTCAAAAAAGAACGCTACTTAATAGACCATAACGAACTGCACTTCTTTCAAGGTGCTCACGTAAAAAACAAAAAAAGTTTTGCAAAGTTCCCAGAAACTACATAAGCAAGAAACTTATGTTGTGTAATAGTTGTTAAGACTCAAAATAGCCTGGATATTTACCAGGCTATTTTATAACACGTTATATTTGCTGTTCTTGGGTTTGACAATGAATTCTCAGTTCTATATAATTATTATTTTTTGACTAATCCAGATGAATTTTAAAGGCACACAGATTATTTATGACAATCAAATAAATATTTAATTAATCAGTTAACACTGAAATCAATCAATGGCTATTTTTGATCTTTTGATACTCTGTGGTTTTCTTTAAATTGCACAGAAACACAGAAAATGTCACAAACAATTTGTACCAGTCCTGAAACACTAAGCTGTAAACAGTATTTATGCTGCAACCCACATGAATCACACAATCAGCATTCAGTTACTGTGCGCTCAGGCAGAGTTTTATCCAGGCGAGAGGAGGTGGAGCATTCTCATGATCAGTCATGGAGAAGTTTCACCATTCATCAAAGTGTTGCCTTGAACATGGACAGAGACTAAAGACGCTATGATCAGCCAAGAAAAAAATTCTTCCAGGGACAAAGGATTCATCAATTCACCAAGCTCCCTTTGACACTCAGAAACCCCCCCCCCAAAAAACATGGACTTGAAATGATAAAGTGCATCGACAGAGGGGGGATATATCACTTTACAGAAAATTATACTGGCAGCAAATAAAACATGAGAGTCCAGAGGAATGTGGCTGAAGGGAAATCAGGCATGAAGTTTTTGGGTTTATCTAATTAGAAATATTATGTTGCACACATTTGAATGCAAAAAAATTTGTAAACAAATGTTTTTAATGTTGTTGCTGTCAAAAAGTTAACTTTTTGGAGCTTTTTGAATATTTTCAAAAACAAGACTTTAACTCGAAATGCATCATGCAGTATTTGGTAACATCTAATGTAAACCATTTATCTACCGACAAACAACAGTGGCAATAAAAGGTGGAATTAGTCTTGCTCACTCTAATGTAATACAGTAACATGACTGCTAAACATGCTGCAGAAACAAAGAGAATTCAACCTATTTAACACTTTAAACTACTGTATTTTGTACTGTATTTGAACCAAATTACCTTGCGATCTTGTCACTGCAGGACATGGTGAGCAACCTCTCTCCTTGAAGCACGCCGTCCCAGGTCTGGATGGTGTTACTGGACCGTACAGGAATGGTGCCCTCCCCTGACTCTATTTTGGTCCTGAGTTGGCCTCTTGCTTTGCGGTTTGGGTGCCGGTCTCCCTGATCTGAGCAAGAAAATTATCACACATAAAGCAGAAATTCATATTTTAAAAAAATAATAATCTCAGACAGACCAATGCCTAGCTAGCATGATAACCTGATAAACAGAATGGATTAAATGATATTATAAACCAAGCACCAACTACTGCAACTACTACTAGAATTTTCTGAACTCAAAAATGTCCTTGTTTTTTCTAGAAAGCTTCTGAGATTAAGTTGTTTTGGCTGAAATTTACTCTTCCTTTTTTTTTTTTTGATGACGCCTATGGTTACGTGAAAACAACAAAACAATATAAAATCATCAAATTTAATTTTTATGGTTTTACAAAACATATACAGTACAGACCAAAAGTTTGGACACACCTTCTCAGAAGGTGTGTCCAAACTTTTGGTCTGTACTGTATTTGCATGACTGCCAAGTATCACACATTCAGATAGAATGACAAGCACCAAGCTGCCCCCATCTACAATGTAGTCCTCCATGTAGTGAACACAAACGTTTTCATGATTTTACCATTCAGTTTATATTTCTTTCTTGGTTCTTGCATTTTTTGCATCAGTACCTGGATGTATATTTAATTTTATTTAAGGCAGAAAGTCTTGTTTCTTTTTGGAAGACAATGCAACTGCATTCTGTCGCACACAGAAACATGATAATGTATTTAAAGAAAAAAATAACATCTGCATTTTTTCTTAATCTTGATTTTCTAATTATGTGCTGAAACAGTAACTGGGAAACATTTTTAGAAGTTTCTGTACCTGCCTCCTTAGCTTCTATACAAGGGGAACACATTTAACATGTTTACAGGCACTGCTGACAGATTGAACACTTCGGAGAAGTCTTTATCATTTTTCAATTTAGCATAGTCGAATTAGCCTACAACCTTACTGCCAGTGGTGTAATTATTTGGACATCATTACAATTGTGTTGCATTTTTAGCAGCATTTTACAAAAAAATCCCTCACACTAGTAAATTGGAGTGTTTACTGACAAAGACAGTGTCTCCAAAAGAAGAAAGCAAAAGATTTCGTCCACATTATGTTGTCAAAGTTTTCTGATGTTCCACCAGCAGGCACCCATCTATTCACTGACTAATTGAATGTGGCTGTTTTCTATTCAGCCTGCCATGTGCAATGGAAAGCAGCCTGACAAGAGTACGAGGGAGGTTAATCAGACAGACAGTGGTTGGGCTGGGTAGGAGAAAGACTGATGGAGGACGACATAGAATGACTAAACGCTCTAATTACCAGCGCCTTGTTCAAATGCGTCTGTGAAGCATATTTTGGACACTGCACTAACATTCAAATGAAGCAAAGCATAACTCTACATTTAATTAAAGAAAACCAATCAGCGGTTGGAGCCGAATTCTGAGTAAAGATGGGAAGAAATTAAAAACGTATCCTCAGAGCAGAGGAAGAGATATGGAGATAGAGCCGGCTGGTTTCGCACCTTCCACTCCGGCTTCGTGCGGAGAGAAAATCCTGGCGTCTCCGCAGGGCGAGGTGCTGATGTAGAGGTGAAACTGAACGTTGTCCTGTAACCTGTAGCCTCCTTTGTCACATGGCACAAATATGGACTTGTGATGGTCCTCTTTTATGTTGCTACAATCACAAACCAATGGCAAAAAACGAATGCTTGTCACATTTTATATAAGTCATAAAAATGCAATCGGAATATAGAACATTTGTAGAAATGTACATCTGCACTTTACGAGACTGAACAAAGGATGTCTTTATCCACTAACCTGAGGTAGAACTCCAGCTGGGTGTAGAGGTACCTGATGAGCGAGCGTCGGGCGATTATCTCTGCATGGCAGTCGTTTAGTGCCAGGCCGCGGTCACTCATGTACTCACCGTTGATGCACTTGGTTCCCGTGGAGACACAGATGACCTGTGCTTCCTTCACATCAGTCCCTGTTGGGAAGGTGGCGATAACACAGAGACACCCAGGTGAATCACATGTGTCCACACACTAAAAATGCTGGTCCTTAACTAAGAAAAGGCAGACTGCTGTGAAGGAGAGGCATGCCACTTAAATAAGTGTCAATAATGGAGAATCCTAGCAGTCAGCTTCGTTCCAGTTATCTTCAGCTGCAGAAACACACACATACACACACTTCTGTCTCCTGAAGGGCAGATGCTTTGCCAGCACCAATAAACTTTAGAATAGGCACATGTCAGTCACTGGTCGTCAAGTAAGCCTTAAAAAGTTCCAGTTTTTAAAACAAGATTTTTACTTCACAGAAAGGTAATGTACCTGGTAATGAATGACACAGCAGAACACTGTGAACTCCACTCTATTATTCTCAGTTTATACACACCACACTCAATGGGAGCACATCAAAAGAGGCACAAATACTTCAGACATTCCCAGTATTTGATGTTCTAGAAAACTGTTAAGAGAATTGTTACTTCTGCTCTTTACAAATATTTTTTTTCAACTGTGTGTCATTGGAGAACCAATAAATATCAATATATTTGAAATTATGAGTCAATGAAACTGCGCTATTCAGCAGCATACTTGCACTATTGTAGTTGCCTGTTTGATGATAGGTAGCATTAGTTAAATGAAATAGGCATGGAAATAATATGAACTAGCAAGGTTACAAATTCTTTGAAGCAAAACTTGTGAAACATTTTTTTGTAAAAACTAATAATATGAATTCTTTACTCAAAGAATTTAATATTAAACCTATCATCATCTTTTCAGGTCAGCTGGATGTATCCTCACACTTCACAAATCCCAAACAGGAAGGTTACTAGAACTGGAAATAATAGGATGTATGTTTTCAGAAAAGAAGAGATAAATACTGTCTTTTGTTTCTGCCTATGGTGTGATACACAATAGATATTTGGAATACAAAGGTAGAAGAATAAAACGTGACTTTCTTGATATCAATCTGATTCTTAACTTTTTTTTAAAGAACTGGTTGAAGACCAGCTCTAGCAGCTGCTCCGATTTACTACTAGAAATTCCTGCAGGGAATAGGGTTATGATCAGATGTCTAGATACATCCAGAGGTATGTAGAAGAAGAAGAATTACTTTATTCATCCCAGCAGGGAAATTATTTCGCAGTTACAGCACACGACAGGAGCTGCGTCTGCAGGCAGCCAGCTGAGCCGGCGCCATGCGGCAAAGGTCGTCGAGACCGGGAGTCGAACCCGTGACGTCTGCGGGTCTAAGGCCTCCAAATGTGGGGCGTGCTAACCCCCTGCGCCACCACAGCACGCGTAAATTACAGTATATGAGACAGAACGATGTCTGCTAAAACTGCCAAACAGAACGTTGAGAAGATGCATTTGGGATCCTATTGTTCATGACCCAATTAATAACCAAAGCACTTATCTCTTTCCTTTAATTACCCTTCCAAATAATACTTTTAAATGACCAAAGACTTTTTTGTAAGCACGGAAGGCATCACCGGGTCTCCTCCTCCTATATTACCTGTTGTCATGACGACTCCTGCCAGGACTTTTCTTCGTGCATGAGGGGAGGTGAAGTTGTCTGTCAGCTCACTGAACTTATCCACCACCAGGCGAGAGACGGCGTCAGCCAGAACCTGCAGACACAGACAAGCGTGCGGGAGGACATGCACATAACCGCACAAACACAAAACCCTCGCCTCAGATATGTCAGCTTACAGAGCATGTCTGATGCTATCCGCCTCCGGAGCGCTATCTACCTGTCACTATGCTCACATCCAGCATCAAACGAGTCAAAGCGTTAAAACAGCAACAAGTGAAACTGGGCTGGCCCCCTCTGAAGTAAACATAACAATCTTTTAAGCAACGCTGTTGGAGTTTGGAATGACAGTTTTAGTTTAGCATCTCCCTTCTGACAACGAATCAGAGCAAAGAAAACAAACAAGCAAATGTGCGCCTCAGTTGAGAGCAAAGTGCTCGTCTGCTTTCCACAGCTTTAATCTCCAGCTGAACATTTGAGGAAACCTAAAATGAACTTCACACATCTTTAACTTTTGGACAGCCTGCTCCTCATGCTGGGTCTTTAACCACTGCTAATGTGATGGAAAATGACGACAACCAAAAGGAGAGATGACGGCTGGTTGATCACAAATTAAAGAAATCAGTCTTATATTACTTCCCTGCTACTTCAGAGTCTGAGCCAGATGATTTCGGTTTTCATTGCCAAGGACTTTTATTCTTTATGGCCGTAAAAATATAATTTTCTTTACCTCTTTTTTACTCTTTTCTCTCATAAAATACATTTCAGTTTACTTTTTGTTTGTGCAATAAGACACAAACAACAATAAGAATATTGTAATTAGAATGACAAAATTCTAATTGTAGTTAGAATTTTAATTGTAAATTCTAATTACAATCAAATAAGAACCTTAAGATAATGTCCAAATTCTGCCACCTCATTTTCTCCCATAAGTGTTATACAAGATAGAAAAGTAGAGCTGAAATTAAATATCATGCAACGGAAAATTAATATGAGAAATTACTGGGAGTGTCATAGCTGAAATGGGCTTCAGGACAAGATGAGAGGGTGAACAAAGAGAAGAAAGGCCTGTTGACTATGTGTCAGGCTGATTAGCTTTGCTGACTGAGTTATTTCTCTTCTCACACTGGCTCCCATCTAAGACAATTAACTTCACCTCTCTGATAACCTGTGTGAATGAGACTTCAATGACAGCTTTATAGATTAATACAGTTGGAAGGGCGGATGAGTTGAGAGTTTTGCTCTTTGTAAACCAAAGTACAATGTTCGCTTCAGACGAATATGTTCCTTTGAGGTGTGTTTCACCTCTATCAGAACCTACTACGGTAAAATCTTGTCATCAACATAATCAGGGGTAAAAATATGGGCAAATTCTGATTCAACACCAAGAAGAATGAGCTTCTGTAGCAATAACTTTCTGTAAGCCTTTGTTGGTGTTACCACTTTTCTTTACGATGTTGCTTTAGTTCATTAAGGTCTGCAGAGACTCATTCATATGCAGCTCTAGATTCTGTGATGTTTGGGATCAATGTCCTATTGACAATTCAGTTTGGGCCAAGCTTAAGTTGTCAAACAAACAGCCTCACCTTTACTTTAGCATACTTTGGTGTACAGAGGACTTCTTGGTCAACTCAATGCCTGCAAGTTGACCAAGTCCAGAGTCTGTTAAAAACGTCCTAACCCTCTCCCAACATGTCTGACACTTGTATGAGGTGTAAATATGATTCTATTGGCTTTACTTTAAACTTTTACTGTGTTAATTTAAATAAATTAATTACGTCAATTTTAAAACTTTAAAATTTCAACACTTAATCACATTTTTTAACATACAGAGGTTCTAGTTCAGGGGTCTCAAACTCCAGTCCTCGAGGGCCGCTTCCCTGCAACTTTTAGATGTGCCTCTGCTGCACCATACCTGAATAGAATAATTAGGTCATTAGCAAGGCTCTGGAGAACTGATCTACACAAGGAGGAGGTAATTAAGCCATTTCATTCCAGTTTTTGTACCTGTGGCACATCTAAAAACTGCAGGACAGCGGCCCTCGAGGACTGGAGTTTGAGACCCCTGTTCTAGTTGGAGCCTTTATATGTACACCCATAAATCTGACGCACAAGCGACATCAGAAAAGAAGTGAGATGGACGACAAAGCCCCTTCTCTCGCTGTTGTTGAGCTATGTCTACTTATTCAATAAATAATTTAACTGCAGAAAGGTTTTTTGAGTTAAAAATGCTGCTTATTTTTCTATTTATATTTTTTTATTAAAATGCAATTAGTAAATTACAGACCCTGCAATTAAAAATTTTAATCGATTACCATCACTACTTTAATTGGTCTTGTGTGTCTAAATGATTTTGTTCCTGAAATTCTCTTGACAAGCCATACTTGTGCAGTCTAAATAAATTGTAGTCAATTTATTTATAAAGTGCCGATTTATAAAGCACTTTACACGACAAACAGATCTATTTTGTACCTGTAACTGCCTTAGCAAATGAATCCAGTGTAATGCAATTATACATTACACTGGATTTATAATTAATTACAGACATTCCAGCTCCAATTTAGATTAATAGATGTAGCTCTTGGACTTTTTTCCATTTTAACGAGGAGCTGCATTGTCTGACTCTGAGGTGAATTTGCTATTACATTCACTGCTAGGAAAACAAGCTTTCTGAAATGTTTTCCATTCGTGAATAATCGTTCTCCCTGCAGAATGGTTGGCTTTAGTCACTCTGACACCTTACAAGCAGTACCAGATTGATTGGCAGCTTCAATTGCTTCTCCAAGGTCATTGCTAATGTATAAGTTGGCATTGTGTTAAGATTTCTGCTATTATAAAGGTGGTCACAATGCTGACTATCAATCAACCAAAGGATTGTGATTAGCAGCTGGTGACTTCTATTTTCCCTTAAGTACCATGGAAGCACTAAGGGTGCACTTAGTTTTTTCCATGACTATACATCTAAGATCGTCTGTATCTCACCAGGCAGACAAATGTACAGCAATATGCAGTCAGAAAATAACTGATGATATCTTATAAGCTTAGATACTCATTTCTGTTAATATCAATGTCAGCTGTGCCCGTCTTTGACACCCCTCATTGTTATATAACTTTGCACATTTGTGCTGCAGACCGGCACTAAGCTGTGCCCTTACTATCGGCTGAACACATGAACACTGAGTGACTTTAACATTTAGACGTTGCTGTTTCCATCATCAAGCTACCTCAAGACAGATTTAATATCCTCAGCTTTATCATAGTTCAAGATGGTGAACGTTTAGTCGCACATTTGCCCAGGTTTGGAGCCCAGAGAGTCGTAATGTTGGCTGAAGTGAATAAAATTATAGGACTAGTGTGTGAGGTGCAATAGGAGTTGGTGCAAGATATTGAAAAGAGAAAATTACATTGGGTGTTGTTTTCTTATGAGACCCATGGGTCTTGTGTTGTGTATCACTTGTTGGGTTGTATGTGGGTTTTAGAAATTTCAAAAGAAATCATCAAACAGACTCAACTATAACTACACAGAGGCATGCTTTTATGAGGTAAAGACGAGCAAAGACCTGGAAATGTTTCTTTTCTTCAAAATTCACCTGTTTCCATTTTTATTCTATATTAAAATAACTATTTTAGTCAGTCTATAATATTAGGATGATTGTGTTCTACTTAAGATACTCCTCATTCAACAGTGTCTTATTTAGCCCCATTTAACGACACATCTCACTTCTGCTTAAGATCTTTGCAGAGGGTCAAATTTCTTGAAGTTAGAGGCTAATCTTGCTTCCTCTCTGTTTTGATATACATTATTGATAACTCAACTTATAACATATTTTCTTTGGTATAGAGGCTATAATATTCTCACTTTTGCTGTTCTTTCACTATAAAACCTTCTTAAAGCATACACTGACCATTAAATTATACTTATAAGATACCTATAAGATTATATCTACAAACTAATAAACTCTATGATATTACATTTGTGGCTTATCAATTGAAGGACAATAATGTGATGTATAACAATGGAGGAAATACCACCTTCACTACGTAGCAATCATATTAAAAATATGATTTTTAATATGATTGCTGACGCATTATGAAGCTTTGTTTCATTTGAAATTTCAAGATTTCAAGAACCTTGAAATTTTTCAAGATTTTGAAGAAAAAAATATTTTGCCACTCAACATCTATCTAGTTTCACTTTGGACCTAATGAAGTATTTTTGATTTGAATTCAACTCAAAACGATACCTGAGTAAGCATTTGTTGAATAAGGAGCACCACTGAACCCCTTCAACTACTACCTGAAAGGTGTACGTGGTACCAAAAGCACCATACACAATCCAACATCCCCTATTCAAGTTGGATTGTATTTCTGATAAATACTCAAGATTAAACTAATTACAATCTAGTTTCTTTGTATTTCTTTGACACTAGAGAAATCTAAAATGAATAAAATGTCTTACCTGGGGAAGGTGAAGTTGCAACCCCTCTCTTGGTATGGGTTGCCTGGACGGTGTCTGGTCTAGCTGCATGTTGAAGAGAGCAGAGAGGGCGGCCTGTGCTGCCCGGGCTTTAGCCAGCTTTTTGTTGCGCCCTGAGCCTTCAAACGTCTCTGAGTCCACAGTTACTGACATCACAAAATTCTTGGCGTGACTCTCACCACTCTCTGAGACAAAGTCATATTTGAGGCCTGGCCTGAGCTCATTGAGGATCATGACCGGGTTTTTGCCAGTGGAGGGTGAGCTGAATACAGATGGAGAGGGCAACGGAGCCTGGACAAGGTTGCTGCCAGGTGGTGTGGGTAATGGATACTCCCCTAGTGAGTTTGTACCATTGGAGCCTAGATAGAAGGATTCTTCAGGAGGAGCTGGTGTCTCAAAACCATTGAAGAGCATGTCAGGGAAGTCCGCTTGATCTGATGTAAAGTCTGTATTCACTGTAAGTGTACGGCCCATGGCCAGGTGAGCCTCAGACGCATTGGGAAACTGAACAAAGGAACGCAGCGCTTTCTCAGCTGCATTTAGTTTAGCTTTCTTCTTGGTTGGACCCATGCCCTCAAACATTTGCCCATTGACCTCCACAGTCATGACAAACACTGGTGCATGGACCGGCCCAGTCTGAGACAGCAGTTTGTACTGGAGACCTGGTTTGATCTCATTCAGCTGCATCAGAGCATTCTTAGGCAGCACCGGTCCAGGTGTTTTCTTGCGCTTCTTGGCTCGGAACTTGGAATGCGCGTGGCCATTGTTGCCCTCCTCTAAGGGGCGCTTTCGACTGCCATGGCCGCTTCCATTGGGGAGCTGATCACCGACTCCCATCCCGTCTTTGCAGGACACGTTGTCCAGGTTTCGGTTTTCCTTAACGTCTGTGCTGCTTGAACCTGCGGTGCCCAGAAAGAGTAACTTACAACGCCTTCGTTGCAGGATCTTGTAAATGCAAAATTTATAGATTCCTTTATCACTCTTTGGAACTGAACCAATGATTTGTGTTCCTTTATAACAACAAGATAAATATAGTTAGGATTGAATTTCTAAACCTATTTCACAAGGAAGACAAATACAAAAACATCTGTTTCTTCAGAATGACTTAATGCTTTAGCGAGTACCTTTGCAAACATTTTACTTTGCTATCTTTACATTTAAAATTAAACTAACTAATCTTCATGTTCAACATTACTAAAATTAGGATAAAATAAAAATATATTGTAGACATTGAAAACACTTGACATTGCACAGCGATAGGGCCTTGAGAATACCATGCAAACAAACAACACACACACACACAAAAACCAGACCAAAAGGGTTTATTTTCACCCAGTTTATCTTAAATTGCTAATGTTTCTGAAGAAAAACCAAAACCAATTATATACTGAACTAAGGGGAACACATATCACTGATTCTAGTTAGCAAAGTGGATGGAATGTTGGGAAAAATTTTCATTTATAACATCCTTCAGCAAAGGCTTGATAGGTTACTCCTTGCGGTACTCAAGAGAAAGAGAGGCCGCAGTGTGCATGAGTGGGATTGTAGGTTGGGTTGAGGGAGTGCAGGGAAAGTAGTGCAGGGGGAGGAAGCTGAGGACCAGGCAAATAGGAGAGTACATCAAAGAGGCAGAAGGAGAAGACTCCACCTACTGCAGGATCCTAAAGTCTCAACTGGTGACACGGTGGAGGTTAAAATGCAGTTTACACCATTTACATGATTTTATTTTTGAAAACAAAGACTCCCGTATTTAAAATGAGGAAAGTCTGAAGAAACAAAACAAACAAAAAAAAGTTTTCTAATGAAGTGCCATTCATAAGACCCTGCGCCTCTGAGATCCCCCCCCTTGGAGCTGTCAGAGAGCAGAGTGTTGACAAAATGTCTTGACATGCCATTACCAACTGCACACTGCCACTGACATGTCCTGAGTCAGGAAAAAAAAACAACAAAAAGTTGATTCTAAGATCACAAACTGCAACTCATCCAGTTTATGACCTGAAAACATGCACTCTTTATGTAGTCATGCATTTACAGCATTGGTATTGGTGCATCGCAAAAGAACCTGAAAACAAATGCGCAAAGTGAAGTTTTTTTTGCCACCAAAACAGTTTGGAAGCTAAACCTGAACTAGATCTTGCATAACATTAATTCTTTCTGGGAAACACTAACTTTAGCACCTTGACCAGCACATTATGTGTTTTTTTTGCTTTTTTTTATTTCTACTGTATTTCCATCAGGGGAAGAGTTACAAGGTGCTGGTCATTTCACCCTTCATCAGACTTTTGTAGTTTCCTACTTTTAGAGGGCCTATGTTGCAGCAGTCATTTTGCACCACCTAAGCATCATTTCATAGTCACCAGAGAGATTTGTTGTACCTATTTAAACATAGGATAAGTCAAAATAAATTACTATGATCTGCAAATATTCTAATGGTAGGAAATGTGGTAATTTGATTCAATAAATCATTGGTAATTTCACAAATTTTGTTGGTTTGTCTGAGTTAACGTTCTACACAAAGGTTGGTAGCTAATAGTATTTCTTCAATTCTACAGAAAATATATTTGTGGTGTGGTGATGGTAAATAAAATTAAAAAGTCATGTCTGATTCAGACATGTGTCATACTAACACATGAATCAGATATGTGTTAGTATAACAGATATTTGGAGAGACAGAAGGACAAATACCAAAATTGGTTGTCTGTACAAATTTGTTGAAACCAAAACAGTTCCCTGTTATTGTGTCTATAGGACCAGTTAAAAGCCAGTGCTGGTTTAGCTCTGAAACGGTTTTGGTGGAAAAACCCCATGAAAACAAAAAAATATCCAGACAATACCGCACCGATCAGAATGATGCTGGGACCTGGACTCTTGAAATACAGAGTATTTAATCATGTACTACTGTGTTAAATTTGAGGTTTAGCTAATTATGGTACATCTCTTTAACATCTGTATCTATGAGGTGTTGATAGTCAATAAAACAAATTAACATACATTAAGAAACCTCTTGCATGCTGCACAAATACAGTGAAGAAATGACACACAGAACAATCTGGAGCTTCTTTTTCTGTTACCATGGTACACAAAATTATTCAGTTACATACCTCTTACCCACAAATGAAACATTTAATAATTTTGCTTATTGTAACAATGAGATTCTTAATAGCCAGCAGTGGTGAAAAATCACCAACTGAATCAGACATAAAGGAGGTAAAAAACGCATAAAACAAGAGCCATGCATTAAATTATGGCACAGGCATGCAGTTGTTGTCACTGTCATGCTGGAATTTGTGTAATCAGCATTTGTAGACAATATTAATTATAATGGAGAGAGAATATTTAAAATATCCCTTCCAAATTAACTGAGTGAAACAGACATGACTTAATTTTAGGTGTAACTTTCTTGTTGGGGTTTTGTTTTGGTTCATTTCACTAGATAAAAGAGCTTCAAGAGCTCCCCGGGTTGTCACATGAAAGCTAAAACTTTCTTTCTTTTCTTCCTCTGGTGTCCCCTTGGTATTAAAGAAACAGGATTGTGTGAGCGAGGGCTGTGTTTTATCTTCAGATACATCTTTTATGTATATCTGGCAGTAAAAATGTAAGAACCAGGCATCAGAGCCTTTGAAAGGCAACAAAGACAATTTTGTAGCTGCTTATTTCACAACACATCATTCTACAAAGTGAAGACAAAAAGTATGGCATTACAATCAGAGTTTTTCATTCTTATCATGAGCTAGGGTATTGTGACTACAGCTGACTTTAAATGTGTTTGTTGTGGGCATTGCAAACAAAAATGTCTAAAGTTCAATAAAAGACAGAGGAGTATCTGAGGAACCATAGATTTGGAGATTAGCTCTAAGAGTTGGTTAAAGTTGATGTGGCATATTTATGTGTGGATGCTTCAGTCTGAGTGTATTATTTAAGAAGGGGCATAAAATAAACTGTCATTTTGAAAAAAGTACATCCATCTTTCAATTCACGGCCTTTAAGTATTTGGACTTTTTTTCTTACCCGGTTCTAAAATTTGTTAAATCTAATCCTACAAAGTGTGTGTGAAAAATTAATTCTTGCAATTCCCGTCGGACTGAAGTTAAAAAGTGGTATTTTTTCCAGTGATGTAACCATTTTTTTTTATTCTCACTTATAAGGACCAACTTACCATCTTGAATTTGAATGCACAATGCCTCAAACATCTGAGGGAAGTTAATCTTTCACAGTGCAGCCAAAGCTTTTGCACAGTGTTGCACATTAAAAACTGTTTTTGTTGGACATTTATTGGAAGATTTCAGTAGCTGTATAAATTCTACAATGCTAAATACATAACATGGTGCATTTAACTGAGGCTGAAGCAGTATTTAGCTGTGGTAGCATATTTTATTATGCCATTGGAACTTGATGCACGTATGCAATAATGTGACAGGGTAATTATTGTCTAGTATGGTAGAGGGTTGATTATTTGATCTTGTTTTCCAGCCTCAAAACCAGAGGCACCTAGAAGTTAATGAGTTGATTTAGTCAACCTATAATAACACTAATAATCTAGAAATTGCTGATGTTAGAGTTATGTATTAAATAAAATACAACAGATGTAGTTGTGAAGAATCACACAGCATTCAATTATTTCAAGTTATCATGGAGATGGTTATTGTACACTTCAGGATAGATTTAAATATTTTTAGAACCTGGCAAAAAATAGATCATTATATCATGATCAGCTTTAAACATACTTTATTGCTACAACATCTATATTCTCACTCAGATCTAAATAAGCAAGTATTTCCCAACACACTTTTTTTTTTCATTTTCCAAAATATATTTTAAAACTTTATTCTTCAATCATTTTGGTCATTAGACAAATGCTTACAAATTTATTTTTAAAAAGGTAGTATATAGACAACAAAAGATCACACTGATTACGCAACACATAAAAAGAGAAGGATAAACAAGCAGGCAGACAGAAAGGAAGGAAGGAAAGTAAAGGTAAAAAAAAGATGGATGAACAAATGAGAAAAATCAAGATGGACTCACTCATGTTTTCTTCCTCATCCACATCCATGGCGTCAGGTTTGTTTTGACCCGCGAGCAGCCTCGCCCCCGCTGCACCTGAGGATCGGAGGACAGGAAGGCAGACCGTGTAAGCGCAGACGGAGCAACACACAACCACATAAACATATTCAGAGAGCTTGAGTGGCTACAGCAATGATGAATTTTCTCGCTTGACATAGCAGCACACACACACAAAGAAACATGCACAGACTGCACTGTGTAAGGAGCTCCTGATGTAAGCATATAAATATTCAGAGACGGAGAGATATCAAGGTGAGAGAGGGGCCCAGGGCTGACAGGCCTTAATAGCAGGAGCAGTCTATTGTGACTTTAATATCCCTGCGATTAGACCTCATTTCCCACTGCCTGCAGAGAGATATGCAGCTCCTGACATGGCCAAGTCACTCCACTGCTGCACACATGTGACTTAGCCCAAGGTGGAGGGAGCGATTAGAGATCCATTAAGCAACACTTTCAAACCAACATCGAATCAAATGATTTCCTGTAATTGGAAATATTCGCTCCAACTGACAATGACCAGCAAACCTTTGGACTGTATCACTTTTTTAAAACTCCAGAAAAATAATTGGCAGGGATTTGTGAAAAGTTGGTTCTAAATGTACAACTGGGTACCTTCTCAGGAGTCTACATAAAACAAAATTGAAAGCTTCAAATATTACTCCATTTAGACAACACTTTGGTAGACAACAACTTGAGCAGATACTGTATGTCTCATTACATGTTTGGACAACATAAAATCGGAATCAGGACAACAAAGAAGTAAATGTTGCAAGCAGTGATGTAAAGCACCATGTATGAAAGATGTTTTATACTTTCTTTATTCATTCATTAAACCTTTGACAGTTCCTTCATTACATCCTCGGTCAATCCATTCATCCATATTCTCGTCTGTTTGTTCATCCATTTGCTTCTTCCTTTATCTGTCTTGTTTGTTCATACTTTCCATCCTTTGTTCATCTGTACCTTAGTTCCTTTCTTCATCAGTTTATCTGATGTACTTGCAGACACACTGATTAACTTATAAATATTCAAGCTAATATAATTTTGGTTATGTCTACCAAGAATATACATTTCAAAAACCAAAGTCAGTTGCATAAGTGATATCAGTGTCTCATGTTGCCAAAAATAACTGCTCAACTTGGATTGTATTCACTCCCAAAGTATCACAAAAACATCAGAGAACAAAAAAAAAATGTTGTTAAGACCGGGGAAGATGAGCACAATCTCAGGTGTATCAGAAAAAGAAAGTAAAAGTTGCAAAGAGAGAAGAAACCGAAATGAACATCATACAGAGAGCGAGTGAAGGCAGAAAAAAGATGGCACAAGTGATATGGAACAGATTGTGGTGAATCCATTCTCTCTCTTATTCGCCTTCCATCATTGCTCCCATTCCTCAGCCAGACACTTTCTTAAACTAAAGTAAATGGGCTAATTAATCTGAGCTAATGGTGGGTGACAGCAAATATGCTAGCACAATTATCACCCTATTAACGATTCATATTCCAACCCATAATTGAAAATGAAAAGGTGGGGTGAAGGGAGGAAGGGTGGGAGACGGGAGTCATTTTTCTCTGGTAGCAGCAGGCAGGTGCGCTGTGCTTCGGCGCGCTCATTCAGCGACCCAGAACCAAACCTACGCTCGCTTTCCACCGCACACGATGCGGCGCAATTTTCTATTTCCAGACTTTTAATTATTGGTGCTGGTATATGATGAGTAAACAAATTAGAGCTCTTACATGAACACAATACTAAATGTAAAACATGACTGATTTTAGCATGCACTTTTATTCTCATTACTCCTACTGCCCAGTGTGGGCTGTGTAGTCTAATCAGCAGCCAATGAAATGTGTGTCAGTTTTGATTTTCACATTAGACCGTCTTGGTTATAAAAATCTAAAACTGATTCTGAAATCAGCTGCAATCAGAGGCTCAAGTCTCACAAAGAACTGTGTAGTATGGGCGCCTTGAAATTTCAAATGACTACAAACTCCCAAAGGGTAAAGAGATTTGGGAAAGGAGAATTTAAGATTTATTTTTTTTTTACCAGTAACATACATTTTTGAATGGACAAAATGTACGATTATTTTTTTAAAGGGAATATGTCTGAATGCATATTTGTTTGTACCAGCATATAGATAGTTGGATATGAACACACATTAAATACTTATTACAAAATGTTACACTTCAAAAACATCAATGTAACACAAGTTCTGTAGAGTCGCATTAGGAATTCAGTTCCTTCATGAGTTCTTCTGCTTCCAATTATTAAATAAATGTAGATTTCATGTGCAGAAACATTCAGTGTTAGTAATAAGAACTGTAGTAAATCTTTTGCACTTCAAGTTGAAAGGAATGTTCTCAATATCCACATTCTCTCTAGACAGGTGTACCTGAGCCTTGAAAAGTTAAGCTTTGTTTCATAAACTTGCAGGAATGTCCAAACAACAGTGCATGAGCTGGTTACCAAAAAACCAAGGATGTGTTTCGAAATATAATGCAGATAAATCCGGAAAATCAAATTGAATGACTTTTAAATAATTTATTTGCACTATATTGTGTGAAATAACATCTCCAGTGTTGGTCAGTCCAAAGGAAAAAAAACTGTAGACCTGCACATGGCTGGAATTGGCTAAATTAATAAACAGCTTAGTGAGAAGGCAACTATTGTGTGAAAATTGAAGACAATAAAAAAAACAAAACTGTACATTTTCCTCAGATTGAGACTTCATGCGACATCTGACTTAGTGGAGAATCAATTATCATGATAAAGGTGAAGAATAAGCCCAGAGATTAAAGGTAGGACCTGGTCTATGACCTAAAGCAGGGGTGTCGAACTCCAGTCCTCAAGGGCCGGTGTCCTGCAACTTTTAGATGTGCCTCTGCTGCACCACACCTGAATAGAATAATTAGGTCATTAAGGCTCTGGAGAACTGATCTACACAAGGAGGAGGTAATTAAGCAATTTCATTCCAGTGTTTTGTACTTGTGGCACATCTAAAAACTGCAGGACAGCGGCCCTCGAGGACTGGAGTTTGACACCTGTGACCTAAAGAGAGCTCAGACCGCAGTCTTAAAGGTCTGAAGTAGATAAACATTTCTGCTGAACTGTCTGCAAACCTGGTCAAGAAGTACAGGAAATGTTTGACTCCCGTACTTGTAGAAAAAAGCTCTATTCAAATACTTATTTCGTTCAATAAAATGCAAATTAAGTTTTTATTTTAATTTGTAATATTCCCCCACATTTGAGGTTTACCCATGACAGACTTCTCCATTCTTTGTAAGTGGGAAGATTTGACCAATTTATGGTGCATCAAACACTTATTTTTCCCACTGCAGATGGAAGAGACATTGCATGTTTGCATAAGCAGAAAATGTCATACTGTGCAACTGCCCAGCATATGAGCTCTACAGATTTCATGTTACCCTGATATTTATATCAGTTTGATATTAAACCAGTGGTGAAAAATGTCAGTCCTTAAGGCCCAATATTGTGCATCTATCCATCTATTATTTATACACACTCATCCTTGCAGGTGCTGATCTCCAGTAGGACACCAACCCTTAAAGACCGCAGTTTGCTAAAACAATGTCAGGGGGCGCCCTACACACCTAGTGTTTCCAATAGCAGGCTACTGTGGGGCAATATAGTGTAACGTGAGATTAGTTTGATTATTGGAGAGATGTTAAGAGTTGTAGTTGAATCAATTTTATATCAGTTGTTACCAAAAAAACAACAACTCAGTGCCAGGAGGCTTATTTGGTGGTCGAATCTCAATTATACCACTTTTATGTTTGGACATTTATACATTTTTCTACGCAACAAACTTAATTCCTGGTTTTTGCATGGTGTATTTGACAAGAAGTCGAGAGAAATGTCATAGAAATGCAAGGAGGAGTTTAAAAGAGTTTAAAAAGACATGTTTACTTCTGATTTTTGTCATTGTGGATGAAGCAAACAAAACTAATCCAGACATTTGGATACATGTGAATTTCTAAAAGAAATGGTAAACCGAGACAGGATCCCGGACAGATGTTGAAACTGACCATTTCTGGACCTAAATGACAGAAGCGGAGGACTTTAAGTGAGTCGAAACAATCAAAGCAAAGACCTGCCGACTGTCTCCCTCAGCATGAATAAGCGATATAACGTCATCAAGCTGTTGTGGTTTCAGGTAATTCTGAGTGGACGCCAAGGGAGGCAGGGAGGGAGAAAGATGAGAAAGAAGATGAAAAGCCTCAAATTCAATCTGGCATGGTGAGAGGGGCTGAGGGGGAAATAAGGCGTTTTTGATTTGTCTCTCATCCCTCGCCTTGCACTGCGACGGAGCGATAGAGCATAGTTGCTGCGGAGGGAGTGCCAGCAGTGGACGGCTGGGGGGAGGGTGCAGGTGGGCTGGGTGGATGTAAAGGTAAAGGTGAGAGAGGGACAGAGGACAAGAGAGAGAGAAAATGCAATCCTATTCCAAGAAAAAGAGAATCATTATCTCCTTTAGAAGGGAGGGAGATGGAAACGTTTGCCCTTGGCAGGCCAAGCAGTTCGTACTGTAGCAAACAACCTCTCTACGAAGGCAAGTACTGGAAGGTTTCTGAGAAAATTATATTGGAATGTTTTCAAACTAAAAAGGTGTAATGGCGAATAACTGTACTTTTATAAATCAGAAATTAATGTAAAACAGGTACTTGCTGAGTCAACTCCAAGGAAATCAACTCAATGACAATTAAAATGAAGAAAAAGAAAATATCTTGAGGATCACTGTATTTGGTACAATAATCCATTGAGTAAAGAGGATAATGATGAGTCAGTCAAGGATATTTGGGAGTAAAAACGGTTTCCGAATAAAAATCTGAAAACTGTGGCAGGACTTTTGTATTGGACATCTTTGGGTCGATACTCAGTGAAACTACAGCAGAACTTCTTTTAGGGTCACAATCAGATTTCTAGAGATTGAAGTGTTTGCCCATTCTTTACTGCAAAGTACCTAATTCAGAATGTCAATCAGTGACAGTTTTGTCACAGATTCTCAATTAGATTTAGGTCAAGACTTTGACTGGGACATTCTAGCAAAATAATTTGATCTAACCCATTCGAATGTGGCTCCGGTTGTAAATTTCAGGGTAAAAAGGTAAAAACGTCAAAAATGGTGAACTACTTTGGGTCTACAATGTAAATCCCAATAAAGCATACTAAGAAATATGGTTGCATGGAGACAAAGTGTAGAAAAACTAAGGGGTGGGAGTCAATACTTTTGCAATGCTTTGTACTTGCTAATATGCAAACACAAACTTTAAGGTGCCATGAAGGAAAATTCTTTCCAGCAATGCTCATGTCCTCATTTTCTAAGACTGTATTTCTCTTATAATTAAGAGATTTATCTGAAGTCTAAAACTGTATCATCTACTTCTTAAACAAAGGAAATGCCCACATCTGAAGCCAAGTGGTTGTCTGATGGGAAAACATTTATAGTCTAATCTAGCCAGATGTACTATTTGGAAAGAACGCTGTGTCATCAAAATCATTCCTCCCATTTACCAACACATCCATTTATTTCTGACTTTTTGTGCCATAACGGCATTTTACAGGATGGTCACTGTCCTGCTTTTTTCTTGTCTTTGCATTTAACTTATTCGTCTGACCTTTCAGCACAAATGGTAAGAGATGGCTCTAAAAATACATAGGATAGGATCTGCTTTGCTGAGAGAACAGCTTTTTTTAAGACTCCTCTTCTACTGTGTCTGCAGTCTTTCTTCCAAAGGTTACCTGGTGTTTTAATTTGGAGGATACCCAATGAGACTGTGATTTATGATAGATTTGAACATATAAGCCAGTCATTCCACAGAAAACAGACTACAAACGGAAGTAATTAAAAACAACTGCCAACATACCTTACATGTTAAAAAATCTAAGGATATCTAGCAGGTTCCTGTTACTGTGAATAGAAAAATGCAGGCCTTCACAGTAAGAAGAGACTGTACATGTATAACTTTCTTGGTGAAGTGAAAGGAGGGAACGGTTGCTACGTATATACACCAGGTCTTGATGCTTAATTCCAATTTTTTTTTTTTTTACATAAATCCAATTCTTTGTGAATGGTTTATGACCCCAAGCGACCCACGTGAAGAAAAATTCTTCCCACTAACAATCATATCCAAGATTTGATATCGATATGTGGAGATTTTTTAGAAAAACTGAATACTTTTTGGTGATGTCATATTTCTTCACATGACTGAATACAATGAATGTGGCTTGGAATATAATATTTTTTCATGACTGGGTGTGTGTTGTCATGTTTGGTTTTTGTTCATTAATAATGTAGATATAAACACCCATCTCACCATGTCGTCTTTTATTCATTTCACTAAAATAATACGTTTCGTAGTTGTGCTGTGACTCCCTTTTAATCTCTGACAGACACACACAGAGCAACGCTGCCTCCGTTGTTACGATGAATAATTGATGACTGTTGGTGGCAGAAAGGCTGTTACATTTCACTGTTACTGAGTGGCTGTGTTCCAATGAATAAAATGCTTAAATCACACTAATGAATACATGTAATGTTAAATAAGACGTATCACTTGACCACTTGACTAATGAACGTAAAGAAATCATGACCCCTAATGAAGCCAAAATAACTGAGCAATGTCCTGTTAGTAAGTATCTATTTAGGTACCATAACTGTATATCCTTACATCAAAACTATAAGATTTAAGAAAATTATTTCACAGTATAGCATAAAGCAGCGTCTAAATGTTCCCAAGTGGTACATGAACTAATGCACTGTTGGTGTAAAATATCCATTTAATTCCTTCAACAATTGTGTTTAAATGAAGACAGAACCATGAAACTTGAAGTTTCTTGGAAGCTTTATATTCATAATCTTGTATCAAACACATTGTAATACTTTAGTCTTTCATAAATCATTGGATATCATTAATATAAGAAATATTTGGCTTCAGTAATAAAATCCATTCAATGGCTATAATGATAAAGTACTGATGGGTTACAGCCTTCAATTACACCTTTATGGTGTATGAATTACACCTATATTGTATATGAACTCAATCACTAGTTTACTAAAAAAATCTCAACTTTAATAAAGGTTGCACTAAAAACCTTGGCTTTTTATTTCTCTCCTACTATTTGTACAGTTCATTACTGGCTGAAAATGTTTTGTCCCATTTGTGGTGGAATTTATTTTGTATAAGGTTTGTTGAATACAGTTAACCTTTGCTGCAGAGAAAGTTTCCAAAGCAGTATATAAAAAAAGCCAAAGGTTACATAGATGAATGGGATTTGAAGAAAAATAAAAGGAGAAATGTTATCTACAGTATTACAAAACACTTTTCAAAGTCATTGTTTTGAAAATGTCGAACAAGATCCAAAGAATTTGACACTTGACTTTTAGCAACCCAATGATGAAAAGTATTTTTGCAGCAAAAGTGTGTTTCAATTTTTAGTTCATTTAGTTTTGAATGATTTATTCAAGCTGAATAGAGACTATCTGCTTCTGGCCTTCAACGTGAGCAGAAAACCTGTTGAGTTTCTTAAAGCAAATGACTGATAGTAAGATAAATAATATTTATAGTAAATATTATAATATATTCATGTGTATAAATTATTATAGATTGCAATGAAAAAGTATTTTTCCCTTAACAGATTTATCAGACCAATAAATAAATAAATAAATAAAAAATGCAGTTTTTAGATGGTCACTTCATTCATTAAAGGATAATAGTTTTTCTAACTGGCCTGTTTGAAAAGAACAAATTGAATGTTCTAGAGTGGCCTAGTCAAACCTCAGAGGGTACCGTGAATAAAAAGGTGAAATAAACTGGTTGCATGAGGTTGCAAAACTTTACCATTTCTTTAAATGCCCTTTTGATTGTATTTGATTCATTCTGATTTCTAACCAGTTTATCTTGTTTTTGCTTTACAAGTTATAAATTATTCTCCTAAATTTGATACCAATCATTTTTAATTTAACATTATTATTGTATTAATTACCTGTTCCCCTAAAACTTTCCAGTTTGAAGGGAAGTACAAAGGTATAACTGAGAATTAAAAAAGTTTTATATTAACTTTCTATAAAAATAACCGAAAGCCCAAATTCAGTAATGTTGATGTTAAGCTAAATCGCTAGGATATGTATAGGTTTAAAAAGTATTAAGACTGTAATACCTTCTTATTTAAAACAACAACAACAACCTTCTTATGAAAAATTGATCAAATATAAAGAACTAGAGCAGCAGGAGCAGAGAGGTGTGGAAAAAAGCAGAGAATCAACCTTTTACTGTGTTCCAGCCTTTTTATATGTGACAGTCAGTCATTCATCATCATGGAGTGCTGATGGTGGAAGTAAAGAAAGGTGGCAAAAAAACAGAGCCAGAGTATCAATATGAATTTTTTATTTGATGGATTTTACGGAGGACTGCATTTCAGAAGGCTGGCGGAGTCAAGGTTCACAGAAAAAAATGAAGGCAGGGGAAGATTGAGAGGCCAGGTAATAAAGGCCAGGAAAGAGATAATAGTGTCCCTGGATATAAAGAACAAACACAGTTTTTGGAGCTTTGCAGCACAGCCAACCATACAGCTGTATTTTAAGTTCTGTGTTTGATTGATTTTCCTTCTAAACCTGCTCACACATTTCCACTACGGCAAAGTAAAAACAAGTTTGAGGTATGTTTTGGAAAATAAATATCAAATATTAACGATAAAACATTGTCTTACCGTTGGACTTAGGCCCTACTGGTTTGGCAGCCTTGATTTTTCCCAGGGAACGATCCAACAAGGTATGAGCAACCTTCTTTTTGAACATTTTTTTATATCTGTTTTGGCAGTAATGTTCAAATACAATCAACTTCAAGTTTCAGCAAAGACAGTCCACTGGGATCTGGACAACACTCAATCTTTTCAGAACACTCAATAACCTCCAAAACAGAGTAACGCGAAAAGAAAACATGCCAACAGAATGATGTGCACAGTATCAGTATAGTTCAGTATTTGTGGTTGACCTCTTTGCGGACGTTTCTGTGGAACATTGGCAGATTTGCAGATGTTTTCTCAAAGGCATATCTAAAATATTTTTCTTAAAAAATAAATACAGCTTGTGAACGTAACACTTAGGCTCAATGCTAGTTGACACACCTTTGGCTGGCGTTTACAATGCAGTCGACCCAGGAGCAACGTTTATTTCCTTGGTGCTGATTGGCTGTACCCTGTGCAGAGATAAGGAAGGCTGTGGATGTTACCTTCAGAGGAAGATAGTTTCAAATGTAAAACTTATAGGCATCCTCCTTCACAGCAGGAATAGCAGCATAGGTTTTGCTTTACAGAAATGCAATATCTTCTAATTTCCTTGGGGGTACAATCAATCACCGCCAAGGAGAATGAATGGCACTTCTGGATTGGCTACTTTTCTACAGCCATCCAATTGTGTGTCAAAATAATTAGGCATTATAATTCCCCAAACTGCACTTTCATTGAAATATTTTAGATATGGTCTAAGAAAAACAGGCTTATTGTCCGCGAATAACTCTGAGTTACGTCCCACTGAAAGATCCACAGATACTGAACCATGAATAGGCGGAAGTTCATTGTAGTCTGAAATGCAACTGAAAAATGAACATTTCTAATGTATCTAAACACATAAAATTGTAATTTATTATAGTCTAATATCTGCTGTTTAACTAGAATACCAAATAACCTCAAATTTTACTGTCATACATTAAAATACCATCTTCTTCTCATGCATTATTGTTTTTAGACCAAACATTTCTTTGTGCCATCAACCCATTACTTCTCCTACTTCACACATTCTTAGCCGCTCTCTGTCTTGCCTGCTTATATGTTCTTTCAACAATTTAACAAAAACACACACATGCAAGCACACAGGCTTCTTAAACTGGCTTCGGGTGGGGTCATAAATCACCAGAGTGAGTAGCAATGATCCCCTCTAGCATCTGCAGGGCTGTGGTAGGGCATTCAGCTCGACTGCTGGACCAAAGAGGAAAGTGTAGCTAAATGGTTGCTGCAGCTTCCAGTGTCCATCAAGGCAAAAAGGATGCAGTTATGCTTCTGATGACTGTCAAACATTATTTAGATGGAAAAATAAATAAATTGATTAGCATCGTACTAAACCCCAAACATACACATAAACATTTTTAGCCTCTTTGTCTCATTTTTAAAGTTCCTGGAATTTTGTTTGACAGAAACTTCTCAACATATTAATCCAATTAGATAAAAAAAAACATTACAGCAGTTCTTTTCTTTGACTGATTTAGGTCCAAACTCTTAAAGCTCAATTTCACACTTATTTTATCAGACTAAACACAACATGAGGTCGTACATATTTGCTTTTAACACAGATGTTATTACAACGGGCCAACACTGGAAGAGGGGTTCATGTACATGAGGTAGTTACCAAAAACATCTACCTCCAAGGAAACCAGTGGTAAACATCTGCTCTAAAGGCTTTATATGGTCCGTTTCCAGCTGAGTGGCTGCACACAGTGCAGAGCCTGACACATGGTAAAATGAATGCCAGCAGAATGAGGAAAGTGTTGCTTTTTGGTATAAAACTATTTTAGGGAAAGATTGTATAGCTTGTTGAGTAATCTATGATTATGTACATATTTGTTAACGATTTATTCTTGGTTTTTATGCCCAGTAAAACTTTAATGGATCTGAAATCGTAACTTTTTAAGTTTTGCACAGTACTTTGAAACTGGTAACTGGCCAGTGCCGGTGTTTTATGACAGATTTCTGGCCTTTTCCTACCAACTGAGCAGTCTATCTGAGAGTCTTTGCTGACCATCTCTTTATGACCGCAGTGTACCCATCTTCCAAAAGCTGCTTCCAGCAGGTTAATGCGCCATGTAAAAAGTTCAAGCCATCTCAAACTCGGTTTGTTGATCTCAATTTAATAGAGCTCCTTCGGGATGTTGTGGAACAGGACATTCACAACAAATTGCCCTAAATCTGCAGCAACTACTTGACACTCTAATGTCAATTTGGACCCAAGAACAAAGGTTTCCTTGGCACCATGTTGAATCAATGCCATGAGGAACTAAAGCATTTCTATAGGAATTGGGTACTAGCAAGGTGTACATCAAAAGGTGGCTGGTAAATCCAGACCTAATAGAAAAAGCCTAAACTTGAGCAAAGAACCTATTTTAATTTGATGCTTATATCACATGCATGCTATCATAAAGACATATTTGTGCCCATCGATTTGTTAAATCTATAAAATATACCAAATATAAATTTCTTTTGATAAAAATAAAGTACAATTTTAGCACCATTGAGGTAACAGCTGAAAACTTTGGGTACAGTCAATGATCAACTAAAGAATGATGTATTTCTCATAATTTCTCAAAGAATTGATTTTAAGATACTGCTTACCCTCTACTTGTTTACTTAAGTAATTTTCATAGTAGTACTGTAAAACAAACAATCATTCAATAATTAAAAATCAATCATATTAGTTAAAAAAAGGTGATATTAATTTTTTAGTTCTGAATTAAGTGAGAAAAGTGGCACTTTGGTACTTTAATCTCTGTTTATATTAATAATACCAATGCTCTCTCTGTCTAAAAGGCAAAAGTTTTAAACTGGCAAAAGTAGAGAATCAGTGTAACAAGAGAAGGAAGAGATCGAACAAGAACGAGAGACTGAAATGAGCAATCGAAGATGAGGTAGAGGAGGAGATGAAAGAGGAAGAAAAGTGGGCAAGGGAAAGGGAAAGAAACTGGACAGAGACAAATAGCCAGGGGAAATGGCTGTTGCAGGAGAGCCCACCTGTGAGACAACCCTCTCAGTGGCTCTAACACAGACTGATAGGCCCACCAGGCAGCCACCTCTACCCAATCCATTTCATTTCTGTCCGATTTTTCCTTCACTCCCAAAACAAAATTCCCTTTTCCGATTCCCATCAGGTCTGATCCAACCACCAAGATGCTCAAACCTGTTAGGAATAACTCTGATTCAATATTAACTAATTTCTCCCATCCTAACTTTTAACAGCCACTCAATATTTAAGGCTGCAGCAACATAGAGTGGATAATTTAAAGACTTTCAGTAATTGTTTTCTCAAAGCGGCAGAAATGTTCGCTTAAAAGACAAAAAACAGACCCAGAAATTAAAAAAAGATTAATTTACTGGAAACTAAAAGCAAAAGCGGGCGTAAACTAAAGCTAGGAAAATGTATGATTAAAGACACACGGCTCATTGTTACTGCCGATGTATGCAGTGGGATAAGTGAGTGCCACTGTCGCTGCCCTACAATCCCATTACTTTCCCCAATAAGGCTCTGGCAGGCCTGTGATTACAGAGAGAAGAAGAATCTTAATAGAAATAGGATCGGGTCTTTTTGTTTTTTGTGTGAAGCGAGGAGCTTTGCACCATCCTCCAGCCTCCTGGTTCCCGAGGAGATGTCTACAGGCACGGAGCAGGTAATGCCGCCTAATGGAGTACACGTGTGGGCAGCAGTGGCCTAATGGAGAGGGGTCCTGGCACCAAGAAGGAGCGCCTGTCGTCCAACCAGATTGAAACTGATGGGCCAAAGTGAAGGGGCTGCAGAATACCCTCACACACACTTTCACCCAACATGGCTGTCCCAGCCTCATCAGATACACTTACACATGAGCACACACACACGTTCGCAACTCACCTCCGAGTCCATTATTCAATTTGGCCCTTCTAATGACCGGTGAATTAGACTGCCAGAAGTGATTTGCCTTCGGAGCCCCGCTGCTGGATGTCCATACTTCCCTCCACTCTGCATATTAAGAGGCAGCTACTCAGACGATGACAGCCAATGAGGCTCTTCCAATCAGGGGGATTTATAGCGTCGGATGGGAAAGTTATCTGACCCAATGAGCTCTTAATAAAAATGGACTTCAAGTTTTACACTCAGGATCCCCATGAGTTAGCATTAATATCCATGGTATTCATTGTTTAGCTGAGTGAATCCAAAAATCAAACCTCTCCATAACAATTAGTACAGTCTAATGTGATAATGGACAATGATGGATACAAAAACCCTTTATTGTCATTGGATGGCAATATGGGACTTACTTAGTCACTTACAAGTGACTGTGTCCAGAGAGAGATGGATGTCGCCTGTTTCAAGTGGGGTCAACAGGTAAAAAATAACAACTTGTGAAAAAAATTGTTGATGGGAATAAAGCAAAGAGTAGACATATGGAAACTTGTCAAATTTAATGACAAAAGGAAACACTTTCCTTCTGTTTACACACAATAGATCCACAAGAGTCAATAATGAAATTACTTGTTTTTTGCCTCATGGCAAATTAGAGAATTAATCTAACAACCACCAATAATGTCTCGAATTTCAGATCCAATTGGATATACAATCTGAGTATGTGAAGGAACTGGCCAACCACACCATTTCTAAATTACATGTCGACTTCAGTCACGATAAAAACATGATCTAAAATATTTAAATGAAGAAAGAAAAAACAGAAAGCTAACCATGTGAAGCTTATGTTTTCTGGTTATTTGGTGCATTCAGGGCCGGTCCTTGTTACACCACCCAAAGTATCTGTCATCCATGTTCTCTCATGAAAAACTGCCCTATTCTTCTTCATAGATTCCTTAGGTCCAGGCTTCAGGTTTGATAATAATACAACTCCTCTACTTCTGCTTTCTTCCATCTTTTCAAGGTTGTTGGGTGGCTGCCTCTCCTCTTTTCACTAGGTGCTGTAAAATCTATTTGACAGCTCTGATTTATGACACAGCATAGGCACCGGGTGCCTGTGGGGAAAAGAGTGTACGTTTCAGTGTGTCTGGAAATGAGCGAATTTTCGGATGTGTGAGCGTGCTTGGCCCACGGAGGGCCACCGACGACGCTGTGCTCAATGTTCAGAGCTGCAAACCGAGCTCACAGGTTGGAGGCTCCTGAGAGCTCACATGTTCATGGAAGAAAACAGCCCAGTGTGAGTCCTGCATCAGCGTGAAGGCATCAACAACAGCAGAACATGCTTATGGAGACAGAGGACAGCAGGAAAGTCACTCTGTACCAACAGCAGGATTGTTTTGTTTAAAATTGGGTTGCAGTTACAGCTGTTGAATATTTTAGTATTTGAGTACTCTACTGATTAATCTATAATTGATGAAGCAGTCAGACATTTGTCTGGAAGCCTCTCTTCAGGGACTATGAAGTCTTCTGTGTACATTATACATGTAGATATAATATACAGTCTTACCGTTTGTCTACAAGAGTTAAAGACACTGTTCAGTTGAGTTATGGTCTAAGGCATTGATTTTAACAAACTTAAATTCTGCTAAATCCACATACTTTGAAACTAGGGATCCACAATATCAAAACATTAATTTGGGATCAATCTATTGCAACTAATCTATTACAATTAACCCATTTTTGCTGACTTGTGACTACTTTTTCCATCATACAAAGACACTTAAAATACACACCTGGTAAAGACAAATCAAGTTAGTACTCAGCACTGGTCTTGAGACCACATTTTCAAAGTCTAGGTTTTGTCCAGACAATCTTTTTACTCTGTGTTGGCTTGCCAACATTGCTTTCCTGCATTTTTTCCTCTTTTACCACCCTAGTGTACAACAAAGTACAAAAACCAAGAAGTTAAGAATCATCCAAAAAATTACTCTAAAGTGTTGTTAAGCAATCTACAGGAAAGTAAGTCATGGTTTGAAAGCTGTGGACCCAATCACACCAATGTCCTCTGTCCTTCTGTTCTCCTTGATTTGATGTCCATGGAGCCTTACACCTACCATCGTTTATCACATCCAAGGCCTGGTGAAATGATCCTGACTGCATTGACTTCCACATGTTTGTGTGTACCCATGTGTGAGGGGGGCGGAGGTCCGAAAGTAAAATGCCGCAAAGCTGTGGATGAATCCATGTAAAATTTTTGTGCGGGGCTGCGACTGCAGACGGCGTTGTGCAGGAGCTGAATTTCACACCTCGTGGCCTTTCTGCTGTCAAACAGATGAGGTGGAATTGATGGACAGTTGGGACAGGGCATGGAGGGAGACCTCAGTCGGAGGGAAAAGGTTGTGACAGACGACAAAGAGGTGAATGGAAAGAAGATGGAGTAGTGGTTTAGCTCCTTCTCTGCAGAGCGTATTATAAAGTGTGCATAATAAAAGGCAAAACAATCTCATATTTATGAAATCTCAAATCTCTGCAGAGATTTGTAACCTCTCACAGTCAGCTAAACAAACCTCAGCGGTTTGAAGGATCCCACAACAGAGTAGAGCTTTTTTCCCCCTGCGACAGTCCGTCATAGTCATTAGCAGCATGCTAATCAAAGCTAATTACATTGAGACAGGCAGACACAACTCATTTCTTATTATGACAGAGTGCCGCTGTGTTTGCAGTACTCAGCCAGGCACTGCTTCTAATCATCTGCTCTTTTTCTGATCTAATACAAATGAATGGGACTGTGTTTTCTATTTGGATTCATCTGCTGTGGATGTCAGACGTTAATCTAAGCTGTTCAAGGCCGGCTAATCAATTTAAAGAAAATAACAATAATAAATGTGAGGCATTCAGAAAAACCATTCAGTAATTTACAAATATCTTGAAAAAATACAGGAACAAGTGAAAATGAAGCTACAAAAAAAAATAAAAAATCTTGCATGAAAAGTATTGCCCCTCACAGCGATGGATTTGAAGCGTCAGGCGGTAGAGAGCCCCCTCCCACACTATTCAAGTTGCAAAAGCTCATTTTAGAGATTTTGCTGGCGAGGCAGAAAAGGCCTCTGTTCCCCATTTTCCATTTTTCATATACGGCCCATTGGAAAGCATTGTCTGCAAGTGTCATGGTTTGGCACATTTATGAGAGATGCACCAGGGATATGCTTAAGTTGAGTCTTTTGAAAGTCACTCTGCGCTATATGTTAATTCACTGAGAGCTAAATTCCAATCCTTCACATAGAAACAGGTTTATACATCATTCAGTTTATATCCAAAGACTGGAATTGAGTAATAGCTGAGAGTTATGTCAATAATTTTCAGCTATGTTAATAAAAGATACAAATTCAAATATCTAAAATATCAACACTTAACCTTGGCTCAATACACTGTTTTTAAAAAGTGACCTAAATCCAGATTTTACTGCTTATAAATAACTAAATTTTCTTCTATTTTTTTCCAATTGATACCTAGAACATTTACTGTAGTAAGGCAAACATGCAAAACCCTTTTTAAAAGGAAACATCCTTATCCAACAACAAATACGACTAGTGTATTTGTTTAATTAAAGTATTGCATGCTTGGTTTATTTATTGCTGAGTAGGTGAAAGGACACTATTTTGGTCACTACTTTGGCCCATGTGACAAAATGTTCGGATGCTCCTGCAATATACAGTTATGGTAAAATAATTACGATAAAATAAAACATTTACTTACTCTTATGGGCTCTTAAAATATTAAATCCAACTTGAACTTGAAACCATATAAGCTATGATCCAATAACTTATAGAATCACTTTTAGCTGCAAATCTCTGTCTTTATCAGGCTCTCACAATGTTGTGGAGGAGTTTTGGCTTAGATTTTGCTTCAGTCACAAAAACTAGATATACAGTATATGAGGATATGTTTGTGCACAGCTCCTTTATTCCCACCAGAACATTTAAATCATTTTAAGCTCTGGATTTCGGTGCTTGACATTAGTATGAGGTTTTCCTGCTGATATTCAGAGTCTGTTGCTTGGTCTGATTGGGTCAGACGTCTGTACTTTGGTCTCATATGTCCAAAAGATATTTTTTCTGAAGTCCTGTGGTTGCAAACCTAAGCTCTGTTCCCACATTTGTTCCCTTCTTTTTCCAAGTTTTGCAGCCTAATTCTACTCTCATCAACTTCACCATTTATAACATGCTGAGACCTGTAGAGTTTAAAATCAGCTATCTTTATATTGCACAGTTTGACCGTAGGGTGAATATACCAGGATGTCCACTATTTGACAGATTCTCAATTGTCACAACTTGTTTTCCACTTATGGATAATCTCTTTCACTGTTTCATGAACTTGAACTTACTATTATAACCCTTCCCTGACTGACAGGCAAGTAATAAACTCTTCACAAGGTAATTGCTGATGTCTTTCATACTTAGTATCACTCATACAATACCTGACTCCAGTCTTCATAAACTGTATGCTTTTTTATTGCTTTTACTGATGTAGATACGTTTTAGACAAAAAATATACAGGAAAGATTTTTCTGTCTTGATTTTGATAATTTGCTGTGTATAAAAAGCAAATTATCTATATCATTTTCTATATAATCAATTTACACCTTTTGTGGGCTACACTTTCTGTTCTTGCAATTGATAGGAATTTAAATATTGTTTATATATTTCTGTATTAGTTTTGTCTTGTTCTTTTTTCTTTAGCTATTTTTGTTTAATTTTGTTTGGTTGATTTTGTTCAGCAAAGTCTGTTGTTTTTTTTTACTAGTGTATGGAAAGGTTAAAATCACCTAAATAAATAAATAAATAACAATTTTAAGAATATAATACCGATACACTGTTAAAATCTATTGCTTTATCTCATTTGACTTTAAATTATTTGAATTAGCTGCAATATTGAATATACTAAAGTTAAATTATAAACTAAAGTTACGAGACTTTAACAGCTCGTCATAGATTAAACCCAAACATCAGATTAAAAGTTAAAAGAAATATCCTTTCAAGCCAGGATATCCTGTTTTTTGAGGCTAGAATTTGTCTGCCTGCTTGGCTTCTTAAAATTGCAGTTAGTTGTTTTATAGTTTTTAAACCACTTTCTACTTTCACCATTTTTTGGCTTATTAAAGAATAACAGGATGGAATTTACAGTTGAAATTAAAGAACCCAAAACTAAAAGCGGGTGTGCTTTGTTTCAACGTGACTGCGTAGAGTGACATGCAATAATTACGGCCTGAAGGTCTCGGTCTTTTTCATGTCGCTGTCATAAAACATGGAAGACAGAAATGTCTGAACAGGGAAGAGCCAGTGTTCATGTCTCTTTTTCCCTGAGGTGTGCTGATTAGTGAGCCGACAGCTTTATATTTAAACAACCACAATTTTCCACAGGAAATGATTGTCATCGTCCACAAAATAACGTAATTTGGAAGTGAGGTAGACGTTTTGGAATAATCTGTGATACACAAGCAGCTTTGGTGGGAACATTTTGAGAACATTTCCAGATTATAAAGAGAAATCGACATAAGGAATTTTCAGATTTAGTTTGAAATGATCAGTGATTCAGCAACAAACAAAAAACCTCCAGGAACTCAAGAACCCAGGAATTCACTAAAGAGCTGAAATTGAAGAAAGCTAAAGCAGAGTAAGAGTCAGGCCAGACTCCTTCTCCTCCTGCTTCGTCATCGCTTCTCTCCGGCGAAAAGTGCAAATTTCCTTCCTAGGTGATAAGAGTGGGAGAATAAAAGAGGCGGGAAACAGAGCTGGGTAATACTGATAGACATATTCACTCTGAGCGAGCAGACCTGGAGTTTTTAAATCAAAGGATAAAAAAAATGCTCCCTCAGCAGAGGTGGGCTTAGTTGGATGAATGGACTTGACGGCGGAGGTGAGGCGGTGGTACGGAGGAGGTTGGCGGATGTCAAAGCAAGTGGCTGAGACATGGCTAATGCTGCCGCTGAGCTGTGGCCACCTGAGTAATTACTACCTTCTCTGTTTGGTTAATCCCCCGGAGCGGAGCAGCAAACTCAGGAGAGAAACGCTCCGAGCGCTGAAGGGCTCTCGTCATTCAACTTCAATTATGATGAGCCGCGTCCCGCCTCGCTCAGAGAGACACGGATGGGAAGGAAGACAAAGAAAACAGCTCTCTGGAGTCTCTTCAAGCAAAAAAAGGAGATGATCTTGATATTTTAGAGTTCACTCTAGTAATTGAACTCATTTATTGCCTTATATTTAACATACTGACATTTAATCAATTTGTTTTCTCTGGAAAAGAAAGTGGTTTATTGGAATGTTTTATGCAGTAGACAAAAACTAAACAAAAAAGTTTGCACATTGTATTCTCTAGTTAGATACTGCTGTTGCGTCTGGAAGAACTGCAGAGACGTTTCTCCTCTCCTCACTTTTAGCAACTTTTCATTAAATTTTACAGAAAATTTTATGTCTAACTGTTAGAAAAAAATACCTGCAGAATGACCTATTTCTGTAGGTCTTTGTAAAGGTTTTATACAGACACTGTTGGCTTTGTATTTTGCTTCCACGCAAACAGATTTCCTTGTAATCATAAAAGTGGCTTTGATGGAAAGTTCTTTAGACTATGTTGATCTATTAATATCTTTTGACTGAAAGTAATTTTTAGATGGTCCAGTCAAGGTTGAGATGTTTATATGATAAATAATCTAAAGAATTGGATAATGGAAGAGAGGTCTTGCAACCTCAAAGACTAAGATATCGACATCATAGATAAGAAGGTCAAAGCAGCTTTGGAAACATGCAAGAAGCTGAACAGCAATTATAGGTTTAATAGAAGCCTACAAATTTTTTTTTATAAAAATGGTTGACAAAAGTATACAAATTAATACTTTTTCCAAATCAGATACTCCCTTTATATTGTTTTATTGAATTTGTAGAGGTGTCGGTCTCATTTCCCGTCAAAACAATCTAATTGGTGGGATAAGGATTTCAAATGCAAATCTGCAAAGGGTATGAATAACTTTTAAAGTCATTACAGGAAGAAAAAAAATTTCCCACCCAAACTTCTTATTGTACCTGTATATAACAAAGCTGTAGATTTCTACGGAGATCCTTTCAGCCCATCAAAGATAATTCAAACTTTGAACTTCAAACATATAAAAAACAAGACAAATTTTGGTCACGTTACCCGTTTTGTAGAGAAGATGCCGTTTGCCATGGATATAAAAGGAAAATTTTGATTTTACTAAAGAAAATGCAAATGTTTTAAAATTTTTATATTATCAACATGCCTTTTTTTCCCAAAATTATTCAAACTTGGAAAAGGACTAAATCAAACTAACTACGTACACAGATTGACAGAAATTCACCTGTTTAGGATAAACTTTGCTGTAAACATGCACCCAAAAAAATCTAAAATAAATGTAATATCCTGGACTCAGCAAGCAGTCATAAAGTCAAAGAAACAACGTAGAACCACTTGTTTCAAAGCTGCAAACACCTGTTTGCATCTCAGCATCAGAAAAGGCGACAGAACTTCAACTCTTAGGGTTACCTTTGCGTTCAGAGCGCTTCTTCCGCCTCCTCTTAAACTTGCGTCGGATCAGGCAGTAATAGGAGCCCAGGCTGTGCACATCGTTGGTAAAAAGGGCCATGCTTTCGAGCTCCACAATATTCTCTAAAATCAACTAAACCGCTATGAAGGAATAAGGTAAAACTTGAGCTGGAATCAGCCTACCAGTCCTGCACCTCTGACAGCCAATGCTATCACACTTCAACCTCTGAGTAAAGTCATGCAACAGACATGCTCAACTCCACAACACCTGCAGCGTTTCTTTGTTTCTACCCTCATACCCAAACTGTCTCTCCATCCCTCCCTCTCTCTCCTCCTCCTCCGGCTGCTTCTCTCCTCTGTTGACTTCATGGCTGCCCTATCAGAAGCCAGAGAGGGGAGGCACTGGAGTAGAGTGGGATTGAGAAGGAGGAGACTGGCTGAGAGGAGAGACTGGTAGGAATTAACACATGTTGGAATGGAAGCTTGAATCATCGGATATTTCCATCCATCCATCGGATTTTTGCCAAAAAAAACCCCAACTAACTAATTTAATCAGTTTTTTGGGTAGTTTACACACAAATGCAACTAAGATCCTTTAATTATGCTCCTGCTCTATAACATGCTGTAGTTAAAGAGAAAGCAGTACACACACCCATACAGAGAGCTCAACAATGGACAGTCACTCAACCTGGTTAGATGATAAGTAATTTTATTTTCTTTTTTTATCTACATGAACTCTTATTCCCTAAGAAGTGTAAAAGTTGCCAAAACACTGGCCTCTGCAAAGAAATACTCTGCTTCCCTCTAGTGGTCTTATGATGCAATTGCATTTTAAAACTAAATGTTGCTCTTTGCATGTCAAATTTTATAACACAGCTCTCAATAAAATTGTTGTTGGGTTATAAATGTGTTCGGGATGAATAAAAAAATGCCACTGACCTTTGATCTTGCAGAAAGTCTGTGACTGGAAAAACCTGTTGGAGACAAAGAGAAAAACATATTTTCCAGGTAAATACTCAGCAGGATTTTTGGCAGAGTGAGACATCTTTGTCATTGGAACACAAAGTCATCACATTTTCACAGATGTGCTGGACCAGAAAAAAGACATACAGAATCCAGGAGATTTATAAATAATCTGCAGCTAAATGAACGAATACAGATTTTTTTATATATATATATAATTATCAGCACCACAACAACAGACAATATAACTGAAGCAACCTTGAATTAATTTTTTACTTTACTGAGTTGATCCTTCCTCCATGACTTATTGTGACTTTCTGTTCTACCAATTTGCTAAACTCTACTGGACCTTAAACCAGTAATGTGTGTTTTGGTCAGAAAAGAATAAGATTGAGTTTTCAAAAATGAACCACTCAACATGAAATTTATTTTATAAAAAACTATGTGCAAAAGCATCCTTCCCTTTTGTTAAGTATGGTGGAAGAGCTGGACACCTTATTGAAAGTACAGAGATGTTTTAAAAAATACAAATCTGGTGGCCTCTGCCTTTAAAATAAAAATGTAAGCCTTTCAGCAGCATAATAACTGAAGAAATGCAACTAAATCAGCAAAGCAATGCTTCATAATGGCATTAAACTTTCTTCTCAGTCCCTAAACTAAAATCCTTCAGAAAACCTGAGGACTGAGCTAAAGAGAAGAGACCAAAAATAGAGGAGTCTGGACCCTATACTGTCTTCAGCAGTAGATCCCAAAGTTAGCAATCAAGGCCCGGTGTTCTTCATGTTTCATATGTTGCCCTGGTTCAACAAACCAAAATCAAATAATGGCTCATGAGCAGAGCTAAGTAAATAGGTAGCTAATTCAGCTGTTTGCATCAGATAATCAGCATTTGTGAAATTAGGTCTGGCACCAGAGATTTTCCATGGTCCATGATCTTCCTCTTAATCTGGGGTCGGGTTGGAGGGACAACAGTAGTCCGAGTAGAAAGCCCCACACCTCTCTCTCCCCAGCTATTTGGATCAGCTCCTCTGGGAGAATCCTAAGACGTTTCCAGGCCAGAAATATAGATCTTCCAGCATGTTTTCCTCTGGATCTCATCCTGATGGAACCCATGCCTCCTTAACAACTCAAGAGAGGTGTTAAGGGGGCCTTAGCACCTCCTTAACACAAGAGCCAACAGGTTCCTCTCGACGTAGAGGAGAAGCGGCTCTACTCTGAGTCCCTCCTGGATCTCTACAGGATAACCCAGACACCCTGCGGAGGAAATTCTTTTCATCCACTTGTATCCGCAGTCTCGTTCTTTTGGTCACTACCGAGAGGTTATGACCACAGACAAGGGTAGGAACGTCAACCGCTGCAGTGGTCACATCACTGAAGATGCCGCCTATCAATCTCACGCTCCATTCCCTCCTCATTCATGAATAAGACACCAGAATATTTGAAGTCCTTGTCAACCGTCAACCTACCAGTTACGGGGGAGATTCCTACCACCATCGCCACTTATCCGGCTCATCCATGTGGGATGTTACAACATATATCTCCTAATTTGGGTTTGTTTTTTCTCAATGAATAATTGTACAAAAAGTCCAAAGAGCTAAAACTAACTGAATCTCCAGACAAATGTGAGAACTAGAAAGCCTCAAAGCCCTACTGTCTTTCTTCTAGATATAGCACCCCGGGACAGGGATGATAGTGCAGGAATGCAAAACGAGAAGGGGGGAGAATAACAGACATTAAAGCCTGAGAAGTACAAAGGAAAGAGAGGCGAGCATATTGAGAAAAACCCTCGAGTGAGAACATAAGATAAAGAAATGAAGAAAAGCTCAGCTGAGACGTGGAAATTAAGACAGGGAAGCGGAATGAGGCGAACAGGAGGAGTTAAGAAAGGCTTTCTCCAAAAATACTGATGAGACACAATAGAGCAAAGATGTAGTGTTTCTTTAGGTTCAGCTGCTTCACATTAAATATACTTAAAGTGCTGGTTAAAGGTTAAGTGAATGAGAGGAAGGTACAGGCTAACAGATTCAGGTTAATGTTTGTGGGGCAGAGAATAAGTATGAGAAAGTAAATGACGAACATAAATATACTCCAGACGCAAATTCATTCATGCTTCTGTGTGCAGGCCAACCATAACTTCAGCTGGCCAACTTCCATCACCACTGCCTTGGCTGACTTACATGTGCTCTGAGTGTGCGCTACTTTATTTTCCCCAAATCAAGACCATAACAACCATTTCCCTAAGAATTTAAATTTATAGACCATGCACATTCTGCGAGCCAGCAACAATAAAGTCCAAGAAGCATGTGATATTGTAAAAGTTGTGAAAAGAAAACCCCGCTCGGAGCGCTCCCGGCCTTGGCATTTGAAGCACTGACTCAGAGGAGATGCGGAGAGAAGCTGTGGTCACCCAGAATGAATTCAAGACGCTCCAGCTGACCTCCTGGTGACTTTTAGTGTGGTTTGACAGTGAAACAAGATCCTTGACAAAAACAAGCTCTTAAACTGTTTTAAAGGGAGGAAATCCAGGCTACTGTGGTCAGTTTGAATGTTCAACTAAAATGCACAGAGATCTAAGAATAATCCAAGTGGGAACAATATTTTCCCCCCTTCTTCAAGTGTTTTCAAAGATGCTTGTATGAATTATAAAATCTATTTCCAAGGATGGAATATGACTTAACAAGTGTTTCATTGAAGCTTACTTTACCCTCAATGCATTTATTCTGAATTCTCCAGCTTCTTCCCCAAAGCAGATTAGTGAGAAATTAACAGTATTCTCTACTTTAGTGAAGATGTATGGAAATATCTTGAATAAATTCATATCTTATGAATTTATTCAAATTTTGTTCATAATCCCACAATGAAAAAAAAAATAAAAATGAAAAATCAACATTTTAATTTAAGTATATTAATAATTCAGTGGGATCAGAATCCCGTGTTAAAAAATAGCATATAACTAGTGCCACAATTAAGGCACCTTAAACAGCATAACTACAGCTAAATTTAATTTAGCATATTTTCACTTATTCTTTGTATAAACTACTTATTAGTAGTCCTTAACTTTTTGTCTGTCTGGGGATTAAAGAAAGAGGCTTACTTTAGAAGAGTATTTGTTATGCTTTAATTTCATAAAATTATGTGGGAAAAGTGAAGTATGTGGTGCATGCAGTACTGTATTTAAATCCAAAATCCTTTCTTTATGTTTTTTTCCAACCTACCAGACTTTCCTGGTTCTTTGAAGCTGGTCTGGATCGATAGTTCTTCTGGCTTTCTAAAGATCCAAAGAAAGTATTTGTTTTAGGGCTGCAGCGGCGCCAGGAAAACATGTAACTGAGACACTATTGTATGAATATTCTCATCATATCGCTTACAATCTTCACCACTTTTTGTTAGCATGTCAGCAATCAAAGACAGACATTACATGCATGGCCATGAACTACAAATATACTACTAAATATTGCATCCAAGCAGTCCTTTTGAATTGCAATATTGCTAATAAGATAAATGAGATAAATTGTTGTGACTCAAAATGTTGCAGAGCTCTACTTTTTAAAATTTTGCCTGTTTTGATTCCACATATGTGCCATTCACTAGGATAGATTGGGATAAGTGAAAAAAAAAATCACATCTTAGGGTTCAGATTCAAATCTTTAGTTGGAGAATGTTTACTTGTTGTCTAAAAACAAATAATTGTTTTTTTTTTTTTTAAATAAGTCTATTCTGGTTTGTAAAGTGACCAGATTAACTTGTGCTTGTCTCTGGGCTATAAATATGATGTGAAATTGAGATTAACTTCTCCTTTCTGCTCATCAAAATGGGAAAGACAAGAAAAAATGCTACTGAATGATGTCTTGATTTCACAAGTCAGCAAATAGATGCTCAAAACGCATCTATTTCCAGTCACAGCAAAAATTTTAAAGAACTGTAGTTGTAATATTTAAGACTGTACGCAGACCCAGCTTTGTATTCAGACAGAATGGTGACTCAGATTCAAAGATTCATTGTTAGAGAATTCCCAACTATTAAATATGGGGAAGGATCTGGCATGCTGTGGGTCTATTTCCTTTATAAATAGTTTCCTGTCAGATTTGCTGCAAATAATGACCAGAAAATCCTTTAAAATATATTCTAATAAATAAATGAGATTTTAAATGTCAGTGAGTCATTTCTGGTTGAAAAAAGCATGACAAACCATAATAAAATAAAATAAACTTCTTTTATGGTCATCTCAGCTCCTAGATCTAAATCCTATTGAAAAGCTCACAAGAGGACCAGGATTCTGGATGATCTAGAAGGACTCCAAACTTGTAAAATGTTGTTGTAAAAAAATATTATAAAAATTTTAAGCGGCTAAAACAAATATTTCAAACCATGGGATTTCTTTCCAGTGGATGAGAACAATTAAGAGATAAATTTATTTTAAAGATTTTCAAGCATCTTCTAAAAAGAGCAGAGTATTGTACCAGAAACAGGTTTAGGATACAAAACCCAATGGAAATAAGTGCTAAAAAAATACTTTAAACTGGAAGCAATTTAAACAAGCTGATATTTAAAAAAACAACAAGCAAAAGAAGAACCAGTTGAGATGGAGAAAAGAACAACCTCACCTTCAATAAACTTTTAGATTCTGAAGAGCCTCTGAAATACATTTCTTTGCAGCCTTATTTCAACTCCAAGTTCAAGCAGTTATCTCAAAAGGAAAACAAGTGAAAAAGCAAAACGACAGATACGCGTGTGTCCTGCAGCACCTCAATATCCGAGAACGAACGCAGATGAAAAACATCCAGACAGACCAGAGTGGAGTCTCATTGCCTTGTGAGGAAGTCAGCAAAACTCACACAGTTTGGCGAGAGGGAGACGGTGCGAGAGATTAGGAGAGACAGAAGGGGTGAGCCTTTGTAGCTGCAGACCTCCTCTCAGATCACACCACAGGCCAAAGAAAAAAGAGAAAGAACTTGATACCATATTGGACCGTAATTACGTTTGAGAGGCTGGGCATGTTAGAAATGGGGTGTTATGAAAGAAAAACCAGTCAACTGATAAGAGGAGTGCGTGACTGTAAACCATGGCTCGCGGTATTCAGCCAAAAATTAGGCCAGTGGTTTAGTAACGACTGGCCACACACACCATTAACACTGACCCCTCCCGCTGACCTACCTTTGGTGCAATGACAAAAAATGTTTTAATCAAACTCTAAATTACTTTTCCTTGCGGTAACGCATGCTTTTTAAGTCCTTTTCTCTGACAGTTACTGTGACATCATTCAGTTCAGATATAAAGTGGGACGTGTGTCAGCAGAACTGCTTTTGTTTTTCAGAGAGACGCCGGATGACTGCGTCCACTTTGTGTCCCTAGAAACGCATTACCCCATGGTAATGTTTTTGTTTTACTTGTATTTCTCCAGCAGAGGGCAGCACAGTAACAAGAACAGCTATAACTGTGCTGGAACGCAAGATCATAATCAAATGTAGATTTTAGTCAGCCGACCTGCAGGCTTAAATTATTTAACATTTTGTTAAGCAAATTTTTTGAGTCTAAAATAAACTTACAAGCCTCTTTACTCTGATTTAGGGAAATTATCTTATCTGCAACAAGCCTGTCTTTATTAGAAAAGTCAGAAAAGTGTCTAGCTTTTTATTTAACAGTGAATTAATCAGCCTGAGATGGGAATCTACAAATTTTCCCACATTGGTTCAGATTGGTCATCAATCTGAGCTTATTGGCCTCTTACTGGCCCCTATAATAAAGATTAAAACCAAGAACTCCCAACATTGTGCGTCTATAAATTCTTAAACCATCAGCTTTCACTTTGATAGACTTATAATGAGTTTATTAACAATTATATGAAGAAAATGGGTATGTGCTTTGATGAATAGAGGATAAAAGTGTAACTCCTCAATTTTCATTTGTTTTCAAAACTTAAATGACTTAAAGAATATTGTTTTCTCTCTTTCTCCTTTAAGTAAAACTAATTGGTCAAAATTGGAAGTAGCATCTCATATTCCAAAGAAATTCAGAAATTGGTTCAGGCCTGGAAAAGACCTGGCTGCTACATCTCTTCAACTCCTTTTTCCTTCTACATCAAACTCCGCTTCTATTATTTTCTTCTGCATTTGAACATGTGAAATATGTACTGTGTTTAGTCTTCTGTTCTGAAGCTCCAACATATTCTTTTGGGGTGCTTCTAATTTAACTTTTTGGTAGTTTTATGCCTTTTTAATGCAAAAAGAAGGTCTGTTACATGATATTTACTACCATTATTCACCAATTTATTTAGTATCTACATTGACAACCAGTGGTTTAAAGTAATTTATTAAAATCTACAGATGGTCCACTGAAAGAAAAGGTGGTTATATGTCTCATGTACAAGTTATCCATTAGCAGAAGGAGATACTTTACTCTAATTTTACTTCATCGGGTAGGGTCATAATCTCAGATTTTGTAACATGAACCATGCAGAACATGGATCAGGACAACAATCAATAGAAATGAGCTGCATTCTGAAGCCAGCAGATCATTTGTCACCACCATTCATTAAAGACACATTCCAAGAGAAATAGATCGATGTGCAAAAGATAACTAAATGGGTGCAAATTGGTTTGGAAAATGAAAGTAGGAAGGGAGGAAAAGGAGAAGTGTGGGTAGGAAAAGGTCAAAAGTTAAACTGAGCCAAAACCCTTTTCAGTCTATGTGCATGAATCCCTTTTTCTTGCACTTGCTTCATCTTTTAGATGCAGTCAACTGGGAAAACGAACATCTTTCCTCACACTTTGAGCTGAATCACCATCCTGACTGGGTGTTGTAATGCTTCCTATTGTTTTACAGCTCCCTTTGCTGTGGCGGCGCTTCCTGCCAGTGAGTCAACAGCAACAATCTGTAAGTGTCAAAAAGCACTTGCTTTTATGTATCTCTTTAAAACAAATGTTTGAAGTTGCAGATGTCAGCTATAGAAATGCAAATTACAAAGCAGACATTACAAAATGCGGACAAGAGGAACAATTGCTGTCGACAATGGCATCCGTATGGTTTCTAAGCCAAATGAAGTCAATATTATTTACCAGTATGTTGCATATTCAGATTGATTTAGTTAGAGAGGAGTTCAAGTTTGAGTAAGCAACTCAAAACATAAAGCATAAGGTATGAAATTTCCATTAATGGCATATTTTCAGGATTACAAAACAGACAAGAAAAAAACAAAATGCTGAAGGATGCAGCATGCTAGTTGTGCTATCGCTACAAGCTAACGCTATAAGCCAGTGCTAACTACTGTAACTTCTATATCTATTTATATTTCCTTTATTTAACCAGGTAAACCCCGTTGAGAAAAAGATCTCATTTTCAAGAGGGACCTGGGCAAAAAAAATGTGCAATACATAGCAATGTGAACTGTTTCTGACCCCAAAGCAACCTGCATACGCTGAAGAAAAATGAAGATGTTTCACAGTAAGACACTGTTTATGGAAAGTAATAATTGGTGTCGCCATATTGGGATCAATTTTAAAGTTGTTGAGCAGTGGAAAAGTCAGATTTGGGTCACAATTGCTTGCTGTGTGAACATAGCCATATACGTATTTTCATCAAACAACGGATGAATGGTGCCCAGTTGATGGTTTTGCCGAAATTAAGGAAGGTAAAATTGTGCCATATTGTAATTAATTACATTTTTAACTCTTATCTAAAAAGAACCCTGTTATTTTAAGTTTCTGTGGTATTACAAAAAATATTGAGTATTTTTCTTGGAATTTTTTGTACTGTGAGAGCCCTACTACATTAATTTTTTTCAAGAAGTCAGAGTTATTTTGAGTTGAGCAGAGGTCATAATCAAACTGAAACTGCTACATATGTATATGTTTGAATTTTGCCCACAGATGCCGTTCACCTGGTTAGATCCATGATGAATCTGACCAGCAGTAAGGATTTGGATGTGTGTTGTGAACTCCTGGTGAGGCTTCGCTGAAGCAGGTGACGAAGCAGCTGGTGGCTCAGTGGAGTATCACAGAAGCCACATGGCCTCAACATATTTGCCAGCAGTGAAGGTTAGTGGTGACATAGCAAAATAAGATTAGAATTAAGGTGGAGAAAAATGAACAAATTTTACTTAAAAAAAAGCATCATTTATTGAGAAGTGTAGATTAAATGTGGCATCACTGAAAGCTAAAACTGTCTTTTTTTATCAGCAAATGAGCAGAGAAGGAAAAGCTATCCATGAAGGTGGTACATTTCTCTAAAATTGGACTCCAGAGTGAAACCTCTGACAGCAGATTTCAGGACAAACCATCAGCTAAGCTCACTACTTTTTCCCCCAAAAAGAAGAGTGCAATTCAGATTGAATTTTAAATAATAAGGGCTGTGAGTAGAAAGGAGTTAATTCTTCCCATGGGAGTTCCCACCAGTTCCGAGCCCAACCATGAACTCTTACTACTGACTTACTGGGTGTGGTTCTCTCTTTAACCAAACCTCCAGTTCTCTCCCTGATTAGGCTGTGTCCGTGTCGTTGCCTGTGGCACTGGGATTTTTGGCTGAAACATGACAAGAATCTTTGTGTGTGTGTTGGCAGACACACATATGTGCATATATATATACTTGTCAGCTCAATACAGGCGAACAATAGACCACTCTATGTTTGTCCTTGCTGCCAAGACGGACAAAAGGGCAAAGCCAACAAGTTGTAATAGAGGAAGGGCGAGAAAAGGGCAGCAGAGAGCAAGCCAGCAGAGCTATTTTCAAATTCAAGGTGCTTTTTGCACATATTTAAGACTGATTTAAACTGAGTCACAGATGATGTTGCTGCACAACACAGAAAGCATGTCAAAATGCATCACGCCTCTTCGGACTCTGTTGCTTCTCCAGTTTTATTCTAGCATAAACAAGGTGCTGCAGTGACTGCTAATAAAGCTGAGCTATTTTGATTTTCTTTCACAGCTGTCATGGTGTTCCCTCATTTCAACTCTGATCCTGCAGAGCTGCAGCAGGAAGGAGAAAACTCTTGTTTTCATAGAAAAAGCGACTAAACCAACATGGTGTGAACAAGTTCCTGCTTTTGAGCAGGCTGGATGTTGATGGATGGACGGATGGATGGATCATTTAAACAATTGGACAGGAAATAAACAAGTTTCTGTTTCAATATTTACTCAAACTGAATAGGAAAAAGTCCTTATCCTTTTCTAGGAACTGGAGGATCAAGACAGTGCTGTAACAAAAGATTATTTGATTATTCTGACGATTAAGCATTTAATTGGATATTTTTTTAAAAAGGTCAAATTCTAAAGATTTTTCACTTAACCTCTTAAGCTTGTTTTAAATTATACTACATATACATTACAGATATAAATAAAAGAAATAATTAAAATCTTTTCTTTTTAAAGAAGAAAACATTTTATTCCCCTACATGTAATAAAATACCATTCCCTTAGTGAATTTGAACAGGGTGAAGCTAAAACTTTGCCACTTGAGGAGTTTCGGGTAAAATATTTGTACAGAAAGGTTTTTTTTCCTTCTTAAACATGATATGTGTAAATATTTTTGCACAGTTCTGCTTAAGTACTGCTTTGAATATGTTGTGTTTTTTCAGCAAATGGCCTTTTTTCTGAGTCTGCATTCTCCAAGTAAAATTTCTAAATTAGTTGACAAACTATTTAAATAATCAATTCATTGCAATAAACCATTTCAGTCCTAGATCTGGGGTCTTGGTTTAATGAATCTGATGTCACCCTTCATTGGCATGAAGATGTTTAGATATAAGTTTGAACTGGGAGGTGTTGACACCATTTATGTGACAGTGATTTAAAACGACCGACAGCAAGCAGTCAATCTTTCAGCAGAGATCCAAGGACGTTTTAGGAGCACACAGACGAGATGATGAATAGCATGTCGGAGACGAGCCGTGCCCGCTCTCCGCCCTTGAAAACACACAAAAAACCCCGCTTCATAAGTTGCTCATTATCCACAACAGGGGTACCCAGCCAGAGTCCCATCATGCTGAAAAAGCACATTTGCTCTCACTTGCATTGTCCTCTCCCTCTTTGTTGTATTTGTTATATGTTGCAACGAACACGTCAGCAATTTTTGCTGTGACGAACGAGCCTCTTCTCAGCCAATTTATCTTTCTGGCCTGCTGGGTGGCCATGTTGCTGGCGCAACTTTCCATTTCCTGTGTTTCACAGAAGTGGGGAGGGGGCATTAAAACCACAGGAAAAACACAAACAGTGTAAAAACACAGATAAGCTGGTGTGTAAGGCTACAACTGACATAGTGTGCCTAAAATTACAACGTTTTAACAGTCAGCTTAATTTCAGTTTCACACAGACCCGGTGGCAATAAAACACCCCCACAAGAGATCTTTGCTGCATTGCAATGCGGCGTGACATTGAGGATAATTACTGCACTGAAACACACCTGACTGCAGCTAAACACCCACAATCACAGAGAGGAAAGTCAAAGTGGCCGCTTCCTGTTTGAAAACAAAACGCAGTTCCAACATTTTACGAGTTCTTTGGTTATCAGCCCACGTACTGCTGTAGTATTCTCAGTTTTTCTGATCTTACACCCTTGTGGTTTGAAGTTGCATTGATTTATTTCTCTTGGACCACTTCAGGACAAGAGAACAGTGTACACAAGAGGATAAAAAATAACATGGGGGGAGTTTGGAGGTAAATCTCTTCTTTTTTGCCATCACTGCACATTTCTTTTTATCATAAGTTTTTGTTCAAACTGCATCATTACTTAAAGCAACCATCTGGTTTTAGTAGTGAATGTTTGCAGCCTGTAAATATTAAAGGGGCTTTATTTTGTCTTTTCAGGGACATAATGTAACTTAATGGCTCAATCAACTATGTTACCTAAAGTTGCTATAAAAATGCAGTATCTACCAAGTTACTTAAGAGAAATATGACTTTGCAATCTGACTCCATAAAATTGGTCTTCATCTCTTTAAGAAGCTTCTGTTCCTTACGATACTCTGCCATCAGCACATCATCACAACAACGCTCCTCCATTATGTCATTTAAAACTGCTCTTAGGAACATCGACTTAGGAGCATGGAACTGCAGACGTACATTTCCATGAGGCGTTTGCTAATTGCTGCTGTCGTTAGTCTGAAGGAGCTGAGTTGTTGAGAGGTGCTCTGTGAGGCAGAAGCTTGTCTGGTGACTGCAGCTCTGAGGAAGACCTTTATGGAAATAGGCAGTACTTTGTGAGCGCAAGCCTTTAAAGAATGAAAGCAACACTCCAGGTATGATTTCAATGAGGGAATAACATTATAAAATTATATAGAGCTCAAAAAAGTGATCTTGCATAACGTTTTCTTCTTTTAAAGACAAAAACAACCAACTACGAAATGGTTTATAACAAAATAACAACTCCCTGTCAAGAAAAGGCATTACTTTTTGTCCAGGAAATAAATTAATTCTTGTAATTTAACAGCTGTAACAAAGGTTCAAACATATCTTAAGGGTTATCAGAGCAATGGAGCATTAACAACTGGTCAGTAGTCATGTTTAGCTGCAGCTGCAAATTCTCTCTGTCGGTTTTGTTTGACAGCACTAACTGGATTGACTAACCCTCTAAAAAATGGGAAGTGAAGGCTTAAAAAATGTATCATTAGATGTACACAACTTGAGAAATTCTTTTGGACACAAGTCTAAACAAATGCACATTCCAAGAGCCTCCATCCAACAACTGGTAGAAAGTATCTACATGTTTTACTACTTTGCCAAGTCTTAGGGAAGATTCAAACTGTCTCTTTCAGATGAAAAGAAATTGGTAATGATGTTCAGGAACAACCCAGGCCAAGTATCACCAAAGCTGCCGTGAACTGGAGACTAACTGAAAAAATGTCTCACTGTCTCAGTGAAAGAAGCAGCTGCTGCAAAAGGGCTACTTTTCAAGCTTCACTGAAATTTGCAGCTGCCCACATGGCCAAAACAAAAGCCTTCTGAGAAAAGGCTTTTACTAGTCAGACAAAACAAAGATGGAGCCATTTGTCCACAATGGCAGGAAGAATGTTTCAGGAAGTTGGGCTAAATTAGTAGTTGTTGGTTGAAAGAATGATCGACGACTACCTTCAAATTCTTCAGCTTCAACTCATGTAAAATACATGTCTAAACTTTGGTGTTCCAACATCTCAATGATACCAACACACACAAAATCTGGTTCTGGAATAGCTAAAACAGGTAAACATGGAATGGTTTTCACAAAGTCTGATCTTTACCCATATAGAAAATTTGGAAATTGCAGTGGACACAAGGCTACTTGTGTTTAAGTTTTCACAAATTCACAGATTTTTCTGTGAAACATAACTCCAAGTTATTTGTGGATAATCATTTTATTTATAATTTCCTCCCAAATTGTTACGCTCCACAACCCGCTCCACAACCCAAGTAGTAGCAGCATATCAGAAGTTCTGCATCTTCAGTTATACATTTGCACTAAAGATGTGACTTCAATCAATTTTATTAGTGATAGAAGTAAGCCTTTCTCCTCTGCTGTTAACATTTATTTGGCAATAGACTTTTAACTCCCATGTATATCTGAAAAAATGCTGCTCATCAACAAAAGCAAAGTCTAATCATTAGATTTAGTCATTAGGAGATGCATCATGAACAGAAACTAAAGGTGTCTTGCAAATGTTTGGCAAATACTAAAAGATGAGTAATTTGATGAACTTCCAATTCTTTTTGAAACACACGGGTTAAAATATTTGCAGTCTGCTACTATAAACAACCAATTAATCACAAATGTTGGTCTGCAGCTGTAAAACTTTGAAAAGAGTCACGCAGTAACAGAACTGCTACATCAGGAACGTTTGAGGGTTCATACCCAGCAAATATCCAGGTGTCCTGCCCAGGTGGATCTCTGCATGCGGAGCACCTTCGCAGGTGCACGTTTTAAAGCGAGTCTGAGAAACAGTTTGTTCCTTTTCTCTATCGACTATCTGGGTCAACCATCTGGGAAGCTGCCAAAGCCTTGGCAAAGTGGGCAGGTGGCCATCACAGCTGGCTTATGACCAAAAAAAAAAAAAAAAAAAAAAAACTTTACATAGAGACACAAAGATAGAAAAATCCAGAACCACCAGGTAAGATCTGTACTGCAAACTCCCAGAGCTGAAATTCAGCTCAGCTACCTGAGTCTGGATGAGACTCTTTGGGATGAAATTTTATAACTACACTAAATGGGATCAAATACATTTAAATGAAGGCATACTTGTGATTTTTGAGTCAGAGTTTACTGCTTCACTGCTCAATCTCACATGTCAGGAAGGAGGGTTTAGAGCTCATAAAGACTCAATCCGGCCTCACACATGCTCTCAGAACCTCTTTCTTCCCCGCTCCTCCAGCTGAACAATGGCAGAGCAAGCTTTCCCAGACCCCTTCTATTCACCGGTCCTGGATCGGATTACCACAGAGGAGCTGAAAAACTAGGCCACCTCATGTTGTGTTCACATGTGTGCGTCTTATGATAGTAGAAGATGTGGGGATCCGGTAAAGTAGGTTACATCTTACACCTGGTAACTAGAAAAACTCTTTTGTGAAAATGTATCCTTCGCCCGGGAAACCTGTTCCTGCATGAATGCAATCAATTCATTTGCCGTTTATTGTTAAATTTCGTAAAAATGTTGTGTCCTAAACTGCAAAATAGAAAACAAAATCAGCCACAGCGGCGCAATAAAGCTGAAGGGGGAAAAACATCCGCCAGCAGGTAGTCTTTAACAATTTATTAGGCTAGGGTTGGGATTTGGAAGCTGAAGTGCTGTGGAATGATGGTAAATCTGATTTGTAGCTGGTTTTCCTGGATCCATGTTGAATGCTACCTGCAAACCCCTCTCCATGGAAGTATAAGACACTGATTTTATACCATCTAGTAGACAGTATCATTCTCGGGATATAAAAAAAACTTGGATTTTACTGTGACAGGTCTATTTAGCCCCCCCTTTTGCTGATCCAGGACTTCCACTCAGAGATGCTCATTCCGGCAGTGGAGAGCTCTGATTTGGTTATCTGAAGCAGAACAAGAAAACCAAATCAAACATTGAAGACGTCAAGCTGAACACCAGTATGACTCTATTTGTAAGTAAGGAACCAGCACACAGAAAAAAAAAAGTTTTTGGACAGCATCAGTACCGCTGTAAATATAAAAAGATCTCCTGGTGCCATGCGGCCAGGTCAGAACCTATAAAGTGGAAATGAGGCATAGACAGACATGCCTTTGGCGTTGAGATACTTTCCCTTATTTACAGTTAACAGAAAATACAAACGGAAGAGGAGTTTAAACTGGGAGACTCCTAAAACAAAATGCTAGAAATATTAAATCAATTAGAAATATTTAGTACTCTGTCATCTACAAACTACACCATTGGTTAAGGGTTATTCCAATAGGTACATCCTCTCAAAGCTCTTTTCTATGAGATAATGTGTTTGGTCTTCTCCAGAAGGTAGGATTCATACCAAGTCTTAACATTTGGTTGAGAATCTCTTTAAAGTATGCATCTCTGTTAAAGTGTTCATAAACGTTAAGCACTGAGTCAGTCTGAACAGTGTAGGATGGTGGAACATCTTCCTGGGTTTGCCATCTGTTCAAGGCTGCCCAAGGCTCGTCGCCTAGTGACGTGTGAGCAAAGCTGGTCTGACTTGTGGGCAGTCTGCCTTCTGTCCATCTACATGTTTAGTGAAATATATATGTTATACTTCACAGAAGTATATACATAACATATTAGCCATAGACACTCAAAAAGATAAAAAAAAATCATGTTTAAAATTCATAAAAATCTACACTGTTAAAAAATAGCACAATCACTACATGCTGTAATCCAAATTATTCATTAGTTCAGTTAGATTTAGAGCTAAATCTTTTACAACATTCTTTCATTGCATGTACGAAAGCTATTCTTTGCCAAAGTCAACATCCAGTCCATTATTTGATCTCTATTTGTGAGGTTGTTAAAGATTTAAAGCCATTAGGCTACAGAACTGCATTTGACATTTCCTTTGACCATGCAGAGGCCACAGTTACATAAGGGTTACTATTTTAGATTGGCAGATTTCAGCCAGTGCTGCTCTGGTAATGGGCAGGTTTTTATCACAAATACAACTGATGAACAGTGTTCAAGTTTCTCTTTGTGTTAAAACAGAGCTAAAAAGATGCATATATGCTCCAATAAAAGCACAATTCAGTTTATTTTTTCTGCATTTACTATAACGCTCAAAGAAACAACTGTTTGTCCACAAAGCTGCACGGCATTGCACTGGGGTAGATCTGTGGAGTTATCTAAAGGACAAATGATTTATTAGCAACTTGCTGACTCAGGAGGGTTTCAATGTCATTTAGCCTTTTGGTCATCCAAGGTGAACCAGAAGCTGGGGCTGAGAGAACGAGGGAGCAGATGACAGAGAGAGACCATGTGTACCCAAGAGAGCTCTGGTGAGTCAAAGTGGAGAGAGATAAACCAAATCAAAACAACTCATGCACATCTATGCTGCTAAGACCTCTTTCTTTATTATTTGTTTTAAAGGTTAACAAAACAAAATCCAGACAGGAAACCTTGAAATTTCATAATCAGGCTGATTGCATTTACAAAAATGCAGGTTTTATGATTAAAAGCAGAAATACACTCGACCCTCGTCTATTCATGGTTCAGTATTCGTAGAGATTTCTGTGGAATGTAACTTCAAATTATTGATAAGAGAATCTGCCTATTTGCAGTATTTTTCCATAAAGTATACATAAAATATTCAAAAGACAATGGAGCTTGTCCGCTCAAGGAACGCTTATACCTTAGGAAATTATTTTTCCAAAATAGAATGATTAATACCTTTTTCTCTAATTATTCATGGTCATTAGAAAGGTTCCTCACAAATAAAGTTGGGCCAGGTTTCATTTGCCTGTTTGACAGACTGTACCTTCACTACAAATGCATGTTGCCATTTTATCCCTTCTTACTTGTCTTTTACCCACATTCCATGTGTTGCATATTTCTTTATTTCTCTAGTAATGTAAGTACTTATTAATCCATAATCACAAATATCACAAATTTTGATAACATTATTTTCTTATGTTTTATTATCATTGATTGTGATTCGGATTTTCAATTAAATCTGTTGACTCTTACAGTATTCAAAAACATATAATCAAACCAAAGAAGCCATTAGTGATCAGCTGATCACTAATGGTTGATCACTGCTAGATGTCATTTATTGGCATCCTATAACTGTAAAATAAGCAGATTAAAACAAACCCTACCTTAAACTATTTGTTCTCAAAGTTGGCATTAAATGTCCACAAGGTTGGTACAAATTGGTTCCTTAGGCAAAAATGCAAATTTTTTTAATGCCTAAAAGAATCAAAACTCCAAAAGCACTTCCAGTTTTTTATTTATTTAGCTACGATGAGGACTGTAATTATCTTAAAATCTACATATTATTTTACATAGTATAATTTGCTGTGGAATCTGATTTCTGTAAAGAAAAATCACTTAGAGACCCTTGCTATGCATTCTGTGTAGTACTACAACACCTCAAAGAAAATGCACCTATTCAAAAATAAAGGGCTATTATTTAATTCCTACTACTATATTTTTAGTCTCACTGAATCTGTAAACGTATGATGATTAAATTATCCTTCTCAACATTTTCCAATGTAAATACACAAGCTGGGAGTGTAGTTTCACATTCAATAAAACTAAAATATATAAGAAGTCTGACATTCATGTTTTTATTTTAAGTTCTTAAAAAAGAGTGCCAATAAGATCTGTTTTCTTTTCAGATTTTTTTTTGTTTTGGCAAAATGTGTGAAGTAAGTTTGCACTACTTTTCAGCCAATAATCTAAATTTATTTAGTGTGGGAGGTTGCAGAGAAGCACTGTGGGTGGAAGCTAATGTGTGCATATGGGAACATGCGAAGGACTGAAAATATTTTTGTGAGAAAGGAGCCAACGACAATTGGTTTGTGAGCTTAAAAAACTGCTTCACCATGTTTGGGGCTGTTTTTCACTGATGGTTTGGGTTTTACAGATGTATTTTTGGCACCATTCTGAAATCTCCTTCATAAATCCATAGCTGGGATGTGTCTCTTACCTACAGGAATTGTATGTGAAAAACAGAGTTTTCAAGAAGACGTTTGATCTGCTTAACGTTGTCTCTGGAAGTAAATTTTTTTCACTCAAGCCTCTTCTATTGGAAATAAAGGTCATCTTTTACAGATGACTTAATACCTCTTCTTTAAACCTACAATAAACCAATCAGACAAAAAATTATAACTACTGGCAGATAAAATAGCAAGCTGCTTTCCTATGATTAAGATAACCTTCATTTTAACTTAAAAAATGAAGTTTTTGAAGTTAAAAACACTTCAAGTGGTTGTAATGTGGACTTTTGCCCACCCACCTCACCAGTTCTACAGGTTTCCAATCAAAACCTGTTCACACACAAACTGAACTCCCTCAAAGTAACAACACAATCTCAGTAAGACAAAATGTTTCTCTACCCTGCAGTTACAGTGATAGATCTGGACTGCTGAGCCATTAAGTAACTGATTTTATCAACCAAAGAACATAAGAGAAAAGACATTTGTTTCTGCAGAGCAAGAGACCAATATCCTCACATCACATCTTCTCCAGTAAATGCTTCATCTTCTCTGATGTTTTCTCAGTTTCTCTGAAAACCAAAACTGTAGGACATGGTGAACAGAGATTTTTTTTTACATATCATGAAACAACTGCTCACTTTTTGCATGTCCTCCCACTACCTCCTGCAAAAAAAACAACAACAGTGGAGCCAGGTTTCTGGGTTTTGGCAGATGTTATCACCACCTACAGGTGTGGGTTTTATTATGCAGCACTGCTGTTAGAAAGTGATCACAGATACTTGGTAACAACAGCTTACTCCTTAACATCAGACAGTGTTTATAAATGCTTTTTACATTACTCCTCAGATCAATGTTTATGAACATCACTACACATTGAAGCTACACATGCTTTCAAGAATAATTTATAATCGCCAGAAGAAAATATTAACACCTGATGAAGTTGTAAGCAAAGTTGCAAATAGCGGTTAGAAATTCACCAAAAAACAGCAACAAAGAACACAACGCCACTAAACTGATAGCTTTAAAACATAACATTCATAACTGTTTTACTACTAATCCATCTTTCTAATTGCACCAATAGACCACAATGCCTGATAAAATTAATTATTTGCTCCATTCCATCAAAGAGTACATGCTAAAGCATCACTAAGGGAAAAAAACGTAGTCTGAGACATTCAGCTAGCCAGGAGAAGTCCAGACCAATCAATATGGTGCATTGTGAGTCTGTCTTGGAGATGCAATCACAATCCAGACAGACCCACTACGGTAAACTGATATGGTCGAAGGAATCTGACCATTCAGCACAACTCCTATGGCTGTAAAATCAACATCATAGAGTCACAGTCTCAAAAGCACAAATACTACTCTCCGTTATCGTTCCAACAGTTACCTGAAGTAGTGCGCCAGTGTTGCTAACAGGATACAATCATTTCCGGACATTACGACCTTACACCACAGCCCAAAACACTCAGTGACTCAGCAGCCAAACAAAAGACCAGTGGGATTGTAATTTTAAGACATGTGGTCATATTGTTTTGCCTAGTTGTTTTGTTTTCAATTTAATTTGTATTCAAGCCACATTAATTTGAATGGCGGAACAATCAATTACTGAAATGTCTTCCATCATCTCTGTTTAAGTGCATCATCATGACTTACGACAGTCTAATCAGTTCAAACAGCCTCTCTTTGCACTATTGGACGTACAGTATGAGACTGGTTGTGTGTGTGTTAGTGTGTTTTGCAGACTTATTTGTGGCAAAGAGTAGCAGCAGATGTGAGCGGTAATTTGGAGCCCCAAGAGACTCAGCAGTGCTTTACAAAGCATTATGGGTAAATATCCCGTCATTAAACCTAACTGGACTTCAATGACATTTTTCCTGTTTCCCACAAACACAAAGACATGTGTGATATAACAATTTAACTGTGAATGTGTATTTATGGTCTAAGTAACTGATTCTGCATGAAAAGTGAGCACTACAGATCAAATGTAAATAGCTGAAAGTGTTGTGGTAAAATGCTCAAAGTCACATTTACATAACTACGTTCCAAACCAGGGAGCAGATCACACTAAGGGTTCTATGTCAGATTTCCATACTATGCCAGTCTAAAACTTATAATTTTGAAATCGTTGTCCACTTGTAAATATAAGTTTGAAGGAAGGAAGGAAAGAAGGACGAAAGAATGGAAGGATGGATGGATGGATGGATGGATGGATGGATGGATGGATGGATGGATGGATGGATGGATGGATGGATGGATGGATGGATGGATGGATCGTCGATCCAAGCAACTTGGATTGACGGAGAAACATTTTTTCCCAGGAAGTTTTCTTTTCCCTATTTATGCAGACCTGGAAAACACTTAAATCAACTTCCAGTTATCCAATGAAACCATTAAAGGTAGTAAATTAATGCACTTCAAAGCCTTAAACACTATAAAAATTAAATCTACAACATCAAGGCCTTCAGGCCAAAAGCATTTTCATGATATACCATTAGTCCAATACACACACTGTGCTTATAATCTGGAGGACATGCAGTTGTTGAATTGAGATGATGTAATGAGACAAAACAAGAACAAAAGGTGGACAGTGGCAAAAACTCAGAGACAGGCAGACAGAATGCTGGCAGCGGCTTTTCTGATGTGAACGGGGTCATGAGCAGCCAGAGCCATTTCGCTCTACCATTATTTTAGCTCCTATTAGTGCTCACCAGAGGCTTTTGAGAGCACCTAGGTGGAGTTCAGATTTAGCAGAACCAGTAAGGGCGCACTTGATACCCACTAACTATTCTCAAATGTCTTTCCACCTATTCTTCTATCACCCAGAGAGACACTAAAAGTCTGGCGTTCAATCCGGCGAGCAGATAAAATCTGATCAGCACTGCCCCAGAGGAGAAATTTCTAAAAAGTAGAGAAGAGAAAGCAGGATGAAGTTATTAAATGCTAGATCCCAACACCAGAACAAGTCCCGCCCACGGAAAAAGAGCTTGCAAAGTTAGGAACAACTCCGCAGCTGAATGAAAATGTTGAAACAAACCATCAGCTCATAATGCCATATGACTGTTTTAAAGTGCACTTAAACACAACTGCAAATTTCTGTCAAAATCCACATGCAACATTCAACAGGATGACATTTGTCGTTTCATCAGATCTATTATTTATACAGCGACTGAGTAGTCACAAATGGACTGGCATACAACCGCATCACAACACAATAGGAAGTACGTGGTTTACAAGAGTGGAAAAAAAAGAAAAACATGTTTGAAAAAAACAGCCAACAGATATTGGAAAAGAAAGAGCGATAAATGTAGCATGGTTTAAATAAAATCTAACTGCTGTATGAATGTCATGTGGCAAGCAAATAAGTAATCTGTTTGTTCTTATTTTGTTTTTAATTAGAAATTTGTCAAAACAATAAAAAAAAGTAGGTGAATCTGTTACAATTTAGTGGCATGCAGCTCACTTAAAGGCCTGCACCAAAGTCCTGCCAAACTCTTCAAACCAAGAATCCTTCTTCACACAGAATACCTCTGGGACATCTGGAAACAAATGAACTTGCTTTGCCTTTTTTGGCTGGAACAAGCCAAGTAGCCCACAACAGCCCACCTACTGCCAACATAAAAGTTGATGATGGCTCACCGTTACTACATTGATGTTCTTCAAACATCAATCAATCAATCAAATTTTATTTGTATAGCACATTTCAGCAGCAAGGCATTTCAAAGTGCTTTACATCATTACAAACACAGAAACACAATGCAAGATAGAATCAACAATCAAAACACGACATTAGGTCAAGTTCCATCAATAAATTTGTAATTGGTTACATTTCAAATACAATCCTAAACAGGTGGGTTTTTAGTCGAGATTTAAAAGAAGTCAGTGTTTCAACATGATGGATTATAAGAAGAAAAAAAAAGACTAATGTTCCGTTAAGGTAGAATAACGTAGAATATTTTAAACAAGTAGTATTGTCTTTGTGCTAAAATCTCATCAGCAATCATTGATGCAAAAGTGCTTCGCGCAAGAGTCTACAACTCCATTCCACCTGTCCCACTGTCCTGCAACCACTGGATGTGTCCCTCCTCCAACACACCTGAATCAAATGCATGATTAATGACCAGGCTCTCACAAAGCTTGCTGACATGCCAAGGAGGTAATTCAGCCTTTTGCATCAGGTGTGTTGGAACAAAGATGCATCCAAAATCCCCAGGAGCGTAGTACTTGAAGACTGGAGTTGCAGACTGCTGTTCGACTGAATTAAACTCAATGTCATGTTCAAGAACTCAGTTTAATATGTCATGGAGCCTTATCTTGCTGGAAGTATTCATCAGAAGATTGGTGCACTGTGGTTGTAAAGGGATGGACACGGTCTCCGAAAAGAAGAAAATATCCCCCAAATAATTACTGACTTTTCTTCTACCTCGGTCATGGACTTGTTGGCTTCTACGTCTCTGTCTTCAACCAAATCAAAAGATTCAAAAACGACACTGGTACTGTCATCCAGAGAGATACTCAGATGAATTTTCAGTCATTGGGTGTTCCAGAAATGGTCAAGTAGTGCCCTCTTTGCCTCCCCATTCTGTGTACAGAAGTAAGGTGTAGAGGCAGCTGAAGAAACTGAACTAGAACGAGACTGTAAGTCCAAATGGCGTCAGCCCCAGGGTCTTGAAGTTCTGTGTGGAGCAGCACCTCTTCAGCCTTCAGCCAGTACCAAAAAAAAGCTTACCCATCAGTCCTCAGTAAGTCGAGACCTGTTGCACTGACATCCTGCATTATGACAGCCAACAGAATTCAACCTGATTTGCTCTGTCAGAAACTTTAGAAGACACAGGTGGAGGCCGCAACAATCATCTGGATCAATGACTACCTGACAAATAGACCACAGTTTGTGAGACTGAAGGAGTATTTGTCTAACCAGGTGGTCAGATGTTGAAGAGCACCACAGGCTGGATTCTCTACATTCCTTTTTACTCTGCACAACTTAGCCCTCTCATCCAGAGAAATATTCAGATGAATTTTCAGTCATTGGTGGTACAAGAGGTTAAGGAGTTGAGTACAGAAATATGTTGGACTGCTTTGTGTCATGGTGTGGGAATAATCATCTCATCTTGAATGTGAACAAAAGAGATGATTGTAGATTTGAAAAGACATGGGATTAGGTCAAACCTTATTTTCATCATGACAGAAGAAGTGGAGGTGCTGGTGAAGTACAAATTCCACAGTGCTCACTTGGACAGCAGGATAAAGTAGACTCTTAAGAAACTTGTATAATATAATTTACAATAACATGTACATAATTTCTGATCTCAACATCTGAATTTTTCAGCTGAAATCAAGGTCCAACAAGCCTGAACTTGTTGGACCAGGCATCTTTTATCCAAGCTATTATTGTCCTTTTTTGGTGAGCCTGTATGAACTGTAGCTTTTCTTTTGGATTTTCGATTGTATAGCCATTAGGGGCCGTCTTCTGTTGTTGCAGCAGCCGATCTGCCTCAAGGCTCGACATGTTGTACATTCAGAGATGATATTCTGATTTTCTTGGTTGTAGCGAATGGTTATTTTAGCTACTGTTTCAAGCCCGTTTCTGCTTTGACATCACCAAGGCATTTCTGTCCACATAATTGCTACTTGCTGGATATTTTCTCTTTTCCCAACCATTCTCTGTAAACCTCAAATGTGCTTTTGTGTGAAAACCCTCAGCTATGTCTGAAAGCAACTGAATGTGTGCACCTAATAAAGCGGTTTATGAGTATATAGCACAACAAATACCAGAAACGTTTAAGCCCATATTGCTCAACTCCACTAAAAATGAGTGTGAATGCAGCCAAAGTTAAAATAAAAACTTTGAAAGACCTTCAAAAAACTTGGACAAATACTGATTAGGGCCACTTAAAAAGATTACATGAAAGTCTGGCTGCCTAGAAGCAAAGTACAAACAAACTTATTGGATAAGTGTGCCTTCTATTCATGGAATCTTAAAGTATTTACCCTTGAAATCAGCCTTGACTTTCTGTAATATTTCACGTAATGAGCAGCCGAGGTATAGTCACCTGGTGACCTTCTCTGCACTATGAACATTAATCCTAAAATGATGACTTTTGCTTTTAAAGAAAACAACATATTTTCAGCTGTCCTATCCAAGAGGTTTTTCTATGACTAAAGTGCCAGCCGACCAGCTGGGACACTTTGGCAGTGTGTGTGTGCGTGTTAGAAAGAAAGAGTGTGTGTCCGCATGTGTGCAGCAGTATGTCGATTTGGCAGTGTCGTTCCCCTTATTTCAGTCCTTACATAACGCAGATCATTCTAGAAAAATGTGACAGCAAAACTCATGCCGTGACGCAGTTGTGTTGCCACAGGGGGGAAGACGACATCACAACAGATTGGAAATGTTACTCACTCAATGGAGCCAATAAAACTCACACAAGCGCACACACTTGCATCATAACTCTCCCCAAACAGGGTGCTGAGACGACACATGAGTATTTTGAAATGGCTGCACCTGCTGCTGAGAAAATATCTGTTACTGTGTTTATTTAAAGCGTAGAATTTTATATTTTCACTCATGCAGGATTACTGTTCTCTATGAGGATTTGAGATTGCAGACAGTTTCAGGCTAAAGTCAAGGTCTGCAGTATTGGACCTCTCCTAATAAAAATTATATTGACTCTGCTAACCCCGACTCCACCCTCTGGTGGTTCGGCTAAGCTGATTTTATTTATGAAAGCTAAATCTGAATGCGACATGACCAGCTCCACCAGAGGGAACCGCACTTTTTAAGCGAGACACCCAATACCAAAAACGGTAAAACTGTCTGTTTCTATACATGGAAAGAAAAGGTTTACGAGAAACTGTATTTTGAGGAATTTCTGCAAACTGCAGTGCACCTTGTATACACACTGTTAGGGTCCACATCTGCCCTCGAATAGCTAAAATCTGCAAATACTTATGATTCCCTCTCAAACTAGTTCAAACACCAAATACATATATAATATAATATCCGTAAATACACACAATGAAAACCGTAGTAGAGCTACAGCAGAAGCTAACATTTACAGTCTTCCTCATTGGGGCCTGCCATGCAAAGCAATGGCAGGAACCTATTGCTATTGTCGGAGAAAGTGTTTCTTTAATCTTCTTTATTTTTCTTCCGTAACCGTTAATGCGGCTCGTACCGCTGGGTGCACACCTACAAATGAGGTATCAAAACGTGCAGAAAATTCACGCCATTCCAGCTATTACTTTTGGTGGGATTTGGGCTTAACGTGGCGACATAATTCGCAAAAAACTACGAAAAAAACCCCATTATAAGTCAATGGGAAAAATCCTAGAAATACCCTATTTTTGAGGATTTTCTGTGTCGTCACAATTTCACCTAGAAATGCCATTCAAATTTCATTTTGTAGATACGTCTGTGATCTCTTCGAAAGTGAAGACGGCTCGTCGATACCAGTTACGGTTTGTCCACAATTTGCCTCTAAGCGACCCAAAGTTTCTCATTTTTCCTAAAGTTAGAGTGCGTCTCTGGCTGCTTAGAGTGAGAGATGAAGACAACTTTTTCAGCCCAAATCATTTTTGAAATCGCCATCACGCCCACAAATATCGCACGATTAGTATCAAAATCGGTCCTGACATTGATACGCCTGTCTGCTCCGGTAAAATGTTTTCGAAATTTATCTAGACCGTACGGTTTTCTGTCACGGTGCTTCAGAGCAAAGTCATGCGACAGGATTTTCTGAGGCTGTCTGAGGCTCTCTCCCATGTATTTGAATAGAATTTCAGATCTGGGCACAACATTTCTTTCTCTCATCGCTGTAAATGCTCTGACTGAGGTACAGATATGAATCTCGGGACTATAGCAGAAGACACATTGCCCTCTTATACGCTCGAAACGTTTTTCGAATATGTATTACGGTTCCCGAACACGAAGGATTTGTTTCCAATGCTTTTTTTCAGTAAAACGTGTAGGCTCAAACACACAATTGTGTGTTTGAGCATGTATGACTCACAGCTCACACCTGCTGAGACCATTATTTACCATGGCAACGGAACTCAAGAGGCTATTGGCTGGTGGTCAGGACTACAAATACGCATCGCTGTAGTTCTATCTATCCTCAGTTGAAACAGATCAGGACTGAGAACTGGCCTTTAGAACTAATTGCTGCTATGGGCTGTATATAACTGATTTAACTCAGTAACTGTTACACATGGGATTAGTTTGGAACTTTAAAATTAAGCATGCTGAAAATTTCAAAATAAAAGCCTTGAATATTTTACATGACGTAATTGCTCTTTTTGGCCGTATATGACTTTTTCATCCAAAGCAATGTTACACATGGGATTAGTTCGGAACTTTAAAATGGAGCATAATAATAATTTCAAAATAAAAGCCTTGAATATTTTTACATCAGCTAATTGCTGTTTTTGGCTTTATGTGACTTTTTCATCCAAAGCACTGTTACACGTGGTATTAGTTTGGCCCTCTGAAATGAAGCATACTGAAAATTTCAAAATAAAAGCCTTGCATATTTTTACATCATGTAATTGCTTTTTTTGGCCGTATATGACTTTTTCATACAAAGCACTGTTACACATGGGATTAGTTTGGAACTTTAAAATGGAGCATAATAATAATTTCAAAATAAAAGCCTTGAATATTTTTACATCATGTAATTGCTTTTTTTGGCCGTATATGACTTTTTCATCCAAAGCACTGTTACACATGGGATTACTTCGGAACTTTAAAATGGAGCATAATAATAATTTCAAAATAAAAGCCTTGAATATTTTTACATCATGTAATTGCTCTTTTTGGCTTTATTTGACTTTTTCATCAATTTCAAAATAAAAGCCTTGAATATTTTTACATGACGTAATGAAGCATACTGAAAATTTCAAAATAAAAGCCTTGCATATTTTTACATGACGTAATTGCTCTTTTTGGCTTTATTTGACTTTTTCATCCAAAGCACTCTTACACGTGGTATTAGTTCAGAACTTTAAAATGAAGCATACTGCAAATTTCAAAATAAAAGCCTTTAATATTTTTACATCAGCTACTTGTGTTTTGAGCATTATATAACTATTTTAACCCAAGGACTATTACGCATGGGATTAGTTTGTCCCTTTGAAATGAAGTTTAACAAAACTTCCAAAATAAAAGCCTTGACAACATTTTAAATCGTGCTGAATGGTGCACGTCCACCTCGCTTAACGTTCTTGCGGTTCTCCGCGTGCCACTGATTACGTTGCGGCGTTCTTTAGCGTCCATGCCGATTTGTAGCGTGACGACGCCGGGCCCAAACCCCACGGGCGCGCCTTGGCAGGCCCCGGCTAAATTTCTTCCGAAATTTTCTAGTTTCCATTCTTGCAGTACAAGTAATCGTGGGCAAAAAAAGGCGCTCCTGGATTGGCTGTTTTGTAAACACCAGCATTGCGTCTAGATATCTAAGCTTTCTATGCTGCACTTTTTTATAGTTAACATTCTCTACACACAAAAAAAACTGAATAGGAAACTTTTACGCAAATTTAGAGCTATGTTTCCAAATAAAATTGTGAAGTGAAGAACCCATGAATGCTGAACTACAAATACACAACAGTATACAGTATGCAGCACCATGTCCAAGGGTAAGAAAGTAAAAATTAAGGTAAAAACAACTGTAAAATATTCCATCTCTGGTTTGACCAGTAGCAGTATTTTAATTGGAACCTGCATGCCATTTTCTGATTTGGCTGGTGGGTAACTTGTGTGCCAAAAGTGCTGACAACATTTTGGTGAAAAACATGTTCAGACTGATCTAACTTTCTTTAAGAAAGATAAAGTAGCTGTGTGTGGTAATAAATCATTTCAAAAGGCCATAATATTGTGATGCATCTAAAAAAAATCTGCCAGATTTTTTCCTTGCCAACTGTAGGAGGTTATTTCTTTCATTCGGCAAGCAAGCAGATAAACAGAGAAGCTGCTGCTTTTCTATCCTACTCACATGAACCGTGGGAGGGAGGCAAAAACCAAGAACGGCTTTTTATACATAAATCTATCCATTTTAATCTTGAACGTCATGCAAACTAATGAAAATGATAATATTTAGCTCAATCACAATGAGTGCAAATCTTTATTCCATCTCGCATGTCACTGCTTATTTATTTTAGATTTTAATCTTCATTCTGGGTAAAAGATAAAGCAGATAGGCCCCTGGTGGAACATCCCAGACCAGACGAGGTTTACCACAGCTCTGTCAACACGGCAGCGGCAGCAGCATCTGCGTAATCTATCTCGGCCCTCGCGTCCATTTGCCTGCGACTCCATTCTGCTCGACTGACTCTGTTCACAGACTGAGAGGTTCGCCTTGTCGCGGTCGGGGGGGTGCTGAGCTTGTAGAAAACCTGGAGTGCACACAAACAGCTCATGCATGCACTAAGTCTGATATACATGCTATTAATATTTAAAACCCTGCAGCTCAGTCCCTTATCGCTCCGTTTTCGCCTTGCTTCTGGTTCCCTTACTTCAGCTCCATACGATCCGTCTGGTTGGTAAAAAGCGCCACCTCAGTGAGGCTGTGATTCATTTTAGCATTAACTGCAACTCTCAGAATCTCAACTGAAAATGCTTAATAGGGCATCATTCAGATAAAGTGTTAGAAGTCATTTGCAGTAATCTATCCAGGGTATTTGGAAGTTATTCATTTTTTGCCGTTTAGCCAATATGCCCAAATATGGTTATGGTTTAGAAGAGTTTGCAAACAAGTTGGTCAGTCAGGATAAATCCCGTCTGGCAGCAAAACTAAGACACCAGCTGGGAATCCTGGATGTCACCTTGTGAGACATGGTGACATTCAGCAGTGAAAGTACTTCTTCCGATTTTAGAATCAAATGTGTTCAAAGTATTTAAGAAAAGAATCTTCAAAAACTGCATACTGGTAGTTGGGCAGATAGATGGATGGATGGATGGATTTGGACAACAGGAATGGAAATAAAGTCAGGAAATACTCATTGAGGATGAACTTCAGTGCAGCTTTTATAGAATTTCCTTCAGATCACACAGTTCCTGTTCCCATCTAAAACAAACCTCTGCATTAAACATAAATGACTACAGGTCCAAACTTTTAACTCGTAATGCACATTTTAAACTTCTCTCAGTTTAAAGTGGTTGGAGCTGCAATGGTCTGGCAGTCTGATTATGTAAGCTCTTTACATCAAGCCAGTGACCTGTTTCACCTCAACTACTTCTGGACTTTTCAGGACAAGCAAATGTCCTATAATCTGTGTGAAATTATCATCTTAAATGCCTCCTACTACATAAAAAGAATGAAGCACCATAAAGGCTGCAGCATTGTTTTAAAATAGACATAAGAATGTTAGAATCATTAAAATAGAGGAATGTGAGGCAATAGTGTGAGGTACAAACCTAAACAAACTGACAAAAAGTTGTCTAATGTAATGTAGTTTACAGAGACAGTAACTTAAGTAACTGAAGCAATTTAAATAGAAAACATAAAAATCCTATTCAAAGGTAAGATTCAACAAGATGTAAATTTAGCTATGAAAAGTTTAGATGCTAAAAAGGAATGGAGACCCACAAAGCACTATCCTCAATCCCTCTCTTTTCATGTGTGGCAATTGGGAAAACAATGACTGACAGAACTAAACCAGGGTGGCAACATAGATATACAGATATATACAGTAACTCACCTGCAACAAAGATGTATATATAACTCACCTGCAACATAGATATATATAACTCAACTGCAACTCCAACATCCTTAAACACAGTTTATTATTCTGCAATATTTATTGTTACCAAAGATTATTGTAATCTTTGATACTATGAGCTGCAAACTAAAGTTAGATGGTTATTATTTCTGTGACATGTGATATAGCCTGGTTTTCATCCATCATTCTTTACAACCTTCTGTTGTACTTTTGCAACTTTTTTTTTTTTTCACAAAGGCTCTTATCTGCCATCCCTCTCTTAATTAAGGCTATTTTGTGTCCAAACTTGATTTGCTTGATTCACCAATGAGTCTTGACGAATCAGGTATTTGGATGGATTAAGTTAAAATAAATACACACTCCTTAACAAATGCATATTCATTTTTCTTTATCACACATGCACTAATACACACTTACTTGTGGCTAAGTCTGTAATTATAGCATGCCCATTAATCAGTGACAGCTGTAATTGTAATAATTCCAGTGTGTAATCTGATCAAGGTGAGTAGGATCAAATTATAACATTTCCCTGCTGCAACACTCGCTGGGAAATTTAAGCAATCTTGGCAGGGGTGAAGTTGCAAAGAAAATTGGTTTAGACCACAACAATCTGATTTGACTCGGTATGGTAGCTGATTAGTGGGCTAAGCAATGAAATGTGTGTAAACTGCTATCTCTGTAGCCTGTAGGCTAATTTTGAAATCAAATACTTACTTTATGAAGCTGCTAATTTACAGACACAGATTATTTTTTTCTGAGATAACAATAAAACGAGACATTTCTGGGTATTTCTTCATTGCTGACTTGATTTTTAAGTGATTAAATAATTAAATATTCAATGCTTCAAGTTATAACACATTTACGTCAAAGAGTATTGGTGTGTAGGCAGCCATTTGCTGTGGGAAACTCACTGATAAAGAACAAAAGATAGGAATTTTAAGTTTCCAGCTGGCTTCAGAAGTTAACCAACTGAACTGAGGTCTAACATTCACATTTCATTCATGCAAAACAGGATGAAATGACTTAAAAAGACAAAAAGAAAATGTCTGAGTTTGTTTTTGTCATTTTGGTCAAAAGCCATAAGTGGCGGGAATCAAATACGTTATCCATATTTAAACAAAAATTACACTTAAAACAAAAATTGGTACCAGAGATTTCACATCAGTATTAACTACATTATCATTTATGAATTTAACATGACCAAAAAGGTGAAGGCTAAAGTATTGCTTCTTTCACTTATCCTCTTTCCAATATCTGCTTTGAACAGATTCTAAAGTCCATAAACTACACATATGGAGAAAGCAGGAGAAAAACAGTACAACTGCCAGTTAATACTTAACTTAATAATAATAATAATAAACACTTAAAATTAACACCAAATTCTTGTGAGACTTAACTTCTGTGAATTACAGTTTTTAAAATCTTCATGTATTAATTTCAGCATCAAAAAGTAGACCAAAAATGCACTGTTGTTACTGAAACAAACTGGAACTTTTTAAAATCAATTCTGCTGTTTGCTTTTCTAAACACACATCTTCCTCTAAGTGTGTACTCATTCTTTCTGGTATGGAGCTTCTTAAAACAGTCTGGAAACAAATCAATTCTACACTAATGTCTTTCAGCAACAAAAAAAGCACCGAATTCTGAAAACATGGGTCCATTTATTACATCAATAAAAGGGCTGTTAGTAGTTGCATGGAGATCTGTCTTATTAAGTATTCTTATTGGTCTGCTTTGTATTATACAAATTGAATTAGTGATCCCGACAAGAAAGTCAAGGATCCAAACGAAAAATGAGGAACCAGATAATTGACCATCTGCACAAACATTTCACAATCCTCCGGGGCCTAGTACTTAATCCTATCTAAATTTTTCCTTGCTATTTTCTAAACATGCATGTCTGTGTGCACTGCTGAGTGTAATACCAAGAACAATGTGATTGATTGATGGTTCTTTGTTACCGCTGAGTGTTTCCAGAAGCAGCAGAGTATGAGCGACTACGTCTGTAATTGTTGCATTAAGTCTGTCAGATCAAAATGGGCTGATCTGAGGTATGTTCTGAACCTGTAGTCATAATAAAAGCCTGATGATGATATGTAGTCACATGGGAAATGTAACAAATTAATGACTTATGGTGAAAACCTATATTATACATGTGTATAGTGATATATTATACATGTTACTTTGCAAATTTGTTGTACACAGAAAAAAAGACAAGGGACATGGAGAGTTGAATGACTAAATATCCTATCTCTTGTCTAGCTTGTAATCTTAGATGCAGGATATCTTCTAATTTTCCAACAATTCAACCAATTTTATTTGATTAGGAGTTGCATTTATATATCTGCTTTTTACGTTGTGATGCAATAACAGAGCTAAACATTGACTTGGTTTGAAATTAAAAACGCTTTCTTGTAACACAAACTTGTCTTTTCAATAAGTACCAGCTTTGTCGCTTCATTTTGTTCCTCATTGGGATAACATCAGAAAAATCCCTCTGGACTTTCTTTCCCAGAACATTTTTAACTACCCAGGCCATTCCTTTTCCATGTTTCAACTGTGGGTCTGTCTGCTGACGCTGCTGATGCTGAGCAGATCCCTTTACTGCAATCTGCAGACACAGATCTCAGTAAACCACAACAATGCAGCTTTGAATATAATTAAAAATAATAAAATTTGAACACAGAACTATTGTTTAAAAGCCAAGGAGTGACACATCCAACTGTGTGTAAATGGGTAACGTTGAGCTACATGAAAGCCCAAATTGTCAACAATAAACCTACAAAAATTATTCTGTCACAGAATTACACTTTATAAAACATATACAGTTACTCCCTAACTAGCAACAAACTTCAAATGAATTTAGCAACATTAGCAGCATCTTGTATCTTGGCTGTTAATGACACACAATCCAAAGGGACTGTTATCACTTTAATTTGTACGACAGACAGCAGATCAATGCAGGAAAATATTGTAATATTACTAGTTTAAATCTTGAAAAGAAAATTGCTTCTACAGCAGAAATGAATGCTTTATTTAATTTCTTTAGTTAATATTTACACTAAGATGGCCTGACTTTATTAAAGTACAGTGGACCTTTGTTTATTTGCTGATTTTTCCGAGAAGCATAATACCTTATTTATAGAAAATATGCCTATTCATGAATCTTTCCATAGCACACATCTAAAAAAATATTAAAAGGAATATTGGGAAGCTGAAATGCCCAGGAATAATAATACTCTGGTTTCTGCTCTGGGCCTGAAGTGAAACCTTAGGGAAAGAAACAACTAGCACAGGAAAATGCTTTAGTTCCTGGAATTGGTCCCTGTAGTGGAAACATAACTAAACAGAAAGGTTTCATAGATGTGGCTAAAAAAATGGGAACAATTTGTGTCACTGGGACAAATTACTGGCCACAAAGTTTCTAAATATTAAATAAAATACTGGTTCTTAATTCATCTCTTGGACTTAAGTGAAAGGTTAGAGTTAAACAGCTCAAACAAAGAACTGGACTGAAACTGAGTGACAAAGCAGCCAAAATCCAAAGAAAAAAATCCTTCAGAAAACTTGAAGAACTACTGAACAGAAGAACTTAGATGCAAAATGAGGGAATGAGCAATGACTCCAGACTGTTCCACAGAAATGTTATTGCATCAAATAAAACCATGTAGGTTGGAACTTGTGCAGGCAGTCAACTCTAAATATTACCCACGTAAAAAAAATACTGGCAACAATATGCCTGCAGACATGCAGTAACAGTCACACTCTAGCAGATACTGATTAATCAAAACACCACATCTGTATTATTACACCCACACCAACTTTATACACAGCGTGTCAGAACTGAACGTTATTACTGAGCTCAATATTTATCCCAGAAGTACACAGAGCTGATGTTTGAGTAAAGAACCCCTTCCATTGTGGAAACAAGAAGCTCAATCACTGTACAAAGTCCTAACTGCAGTACGTACAGTGGAAAACACATGTCACCGAAACACAAAGCAGACCAGCTCTGCAGGGTCGGGTGTGCACTATCAGCAGCAGCAGCTGCCGATTCAGACCTGCCTCAATGATCACGTTGTTTTTGCATCTGGTCACCGCTCCCACTCGCGGCTTTCCAAAACAAACAGGGGCTTTGATACGGGACCCGTCCGTCTCCCATCTGGTGGCTGCCGAGGACGGCGTGCAAGCACATGCCCGTCCGCAAGAATGACAGCTTGCTGAAGATGAAAATAAATGGAGAAAGTGAGAAACAGATCGACAAGGTGTGGGTGCAAAGTGTGAAAGAATGCAAGTGCTCTCCATGTGGACTCCACTCATAGAAATATATGTTAATCACTGTGTCATATTTTGAATTGCTGCGTTCATTAAGATCACAGAGAGCATATGCCGTTAGAGCATCTGAGGAGAGGAGAGCCAAAACAGAGAGCTGCAATTATTTATGAATAAGTAAATGTGGATTCATTTTAACACAGACCATGATGCACTCAAAGAGAATGTCCTAATGTCCTCAAGCAAAATCTTTGGGCTGAATTCAAAAATATCTTTCCTCTTCTTCAAATAAATCAGCTGGCTCATATCTTATAAAATGCTCTGGTCAGGATAATTAGCACAAAGTCCTGAAAACTTCTCATTATTTTGTGAAAATACATGTAGGTTAAAAGGACCCCAATAACTTGTCGTTATTCCTGATGTTCACAGTTTTCTACTGAATCATTGCCTTATTGTGCTGCTGGTGTTTTGTGCTGTAAATCATTTCATTTATTAGATTGTGTAACTTCTTTTCTTCTACAATCAGCTCTGGAGCTGCTTGTAAGATTTTTTATGTAAAGCAGAATGTGTTTCAGGGTTTCAATACTTTCACTTTTTAGATTGTAAATGTGATTTTTACAAGACCCTTCACGTTGCAGTCAATGAATGCAATGCAATCTTGAGCCGAAACTGAAGCTTCAGAGTCAATTCACCCAGTTGAAATCCCATTTCTGACCAATGCCCTGCCAATTAGTTTCCTGTTAACACTTCCTCCTCTTCACCACTGGTATCCAAACATTGTAAAGTTGAAAAGACCACAAAATCCGACATCTTTTTAAAATAAAGATTAAAAAATGTTTGCAAAATTATTTTTTGGTTTCCTGTTTAACAAAGTAAACAGGGCATAGTTTAATTATATGAACCAATTAGTTTGGTTTTTGTAGAAAGGATATTATGAGTTTTTGTGGCATTAAAAAGGGTCTCATGTCGTTGCCGGATAGTAACCATAAATAATAACCATAAAAAAATGCTAAAATCCAAAGTACATTCAAATTTATTTAAGCACTAATTTCTGAAAATTTGATATAGAAACCTATTTAAAGTAGTTGTGGTTCTGGACCCTATTTGGACCAATGGACACTGAAGAAGTAGAACTCAAAAAATCCCTCAACAAACCAAATTAACCAACTTAGCAATATCCTGCTGGTTGATATAATTTATTGGAGTCATATACTTAACCAGGTTTCCTTAGTAGTATCTTTAAATCATCTGTTCTCAAAGCAGGTTTGAAACGTACCCCAGGTGGGTGTAAACTGACTCATAGTGAGGATAAAGCGTCCCATGGCAAACGTCTGCTTTTTGTTATAAAACACACTGTTTGTTCTGTATTTCCTTTTACACAGCCTTAGAATTACATTTTCAATCCATCTATGTAGTTCTTTACCCAGTTCCAGCATAAACATTTTTTTCACTGAAATCCTACCCCATTAAATACAACAATCATCCTCTGTGTCACGTTTACATTCAAGAAAAGATCACAATAAAAGTGGTTTTATCTCCAAAAAACAACCTTTAAAATTAATTAGGATCGTTATAGCTGCTTCAACCAAATATGTTTCCTAACGAAAGAAGATAGCAGCTTTTTCAAGTCAAATAGTTTAAGGGAGCAAATCCTTAAAAATGCTCAGTTAAGTGAACTAATTACTAAACTAAGTACTTTCATAGTGAGACTTGCTGGAGCAAAAAGTCAATTTAAAATCTCTCACTTAGTGTCTCTCTGATCTAGTTTGGCCAAATAGAGGTACTTATTTGTTAATTTAGAACTCAATGGATATATATCCGTTCTGAAGTCTTTTACAGTTGATTAATATCTCTATTAAAAACTGACCAGTCTAGTAATATATTTGCTTATAGTACAGTAAGAAAAGCAGGAATCCTACCACACCAAATTTAGCATAATTTTGCATTTACTGTATGTACACTGTAACAAGATGATGAGTCTGACTCACCCTGCAGCAAAGCAAACCCTTCTAAAGAAAATGCAGCGTCAAGGTCTTTCTATGACGTCTCCATAACAACACGCCATTCTGAAATATGGTTCCCAGCTGCTGCACCAAAGGTCAGTCTTCTAGCAGGTCCCATTTTTACTGCTGCACTTCTCAGATGTACAGAAAATCTCCAAGGACATGACAGTGATGAAATATGGCCAGCCTAGTTACTTTTGGCAAGGCGATTAAATCTTCTCAGGCACCGTTCTTGCAGCACCAAGTAGAAAAAATTATATATATTAGAAAGGGTTGTATGGCTGCACAAGTCCCATACTTAAACACCTGCAAAAAATGTTGACACGGAAAGGTGCCATATAGTTGTATCACAGTCCCTAAAAATCCAGATGAAGATTGCCGATGCAAATCGAATGCAACTTAAAAGTCCATTGTTACCAGAAATTCAAACAGTATTTAAGTGAAATTGAAGATTTTCTAACTTCTTTTCTTCTAAATATTTCTAAAAACCTACGCTTTCTGGGTTTGTAGCATAGCAAAAGTTTTAGATCTTTTAGGTCCTTTTAGACGTTAAACCTTTTTGACGTTTTAGACTTTTTCAATGTTTACATGTAAGGCAAAAATTTAAGATATGTTCTCACCTAAGAAAGCGGGTAGAACCGTGGATACTAGAAGGGATAGTCAGCCAAATAGGAAGTCATTCAAGGTTTAAACAATAGTCAAAGTGCTCTGATGGAGTGAGAACTGAAGGAAAGGACATCTGCAACCAAATTCAAGAGACTTGAAAGAAATAAGAAATTGTTCCCTCTAGCTTCCAAAACTGAACCTCACCCAACAGTTGTGACCTTTGTAAAGATGCTGGAAGAGAAGTCACTTAGGCCCGAATCCCATTTCCTAGAGGTACACTTGCGCCCACGCCCAATGTCTACAACTCTTGGCACTAAACTCAAGAGGCAGTTAGGGTATTTAACAATGACAAAGGATACTCCTAAAAGAAGCCACCTCTTCATTAGATATCACTGACTCCTGTTACAAATGTTTCCGAGGCTAAAACAAAAAATTGGACCAATCCCTCATAAATCTTGGGTATTTTTTATAGTTTTTGTTTCTTTTTGGGAAGATAATTTTGTCTTTTTTTAGGAACTAAAACATCTATGTGCTAATATGTTGCAATGAGTTCCCTGAAGAATCAACATTTTTGTATGATTGATGTAAGCTATTTCCTCAAGATGGACCTGAAATATATATATATAAAAAACACCTCCAAGGGAGATTGTGAGAATAAGAAAGAATGAAAATTGTACCTTAATCAAACATATCAAACTAGACATTACACAGGATGCTAAGGTTGGACAGACATTGTAGAAAATGTGTAATGGTTTTAGAAAAGAGCAAAAAACATTGAACTACACATAATAGTTGGCATGACCAAAAAAAAAAGAACATTTTACTTGCAATTTTATAAGCACTTGATAAAAATTGTGATATTAGATTTATAAGATCAAGATGAGTTTTTTTCAACAATATTTTCTGAAAACTAGTATTACAATTTCTTTATTTGTTGAGTTGCAATGTGGCAACTGCTGGGTTGGGCTTTGAACCCGTTGAAACTGCTTATAATTCTAGTTTTGTTTGTTTTCACAAACCTAGACTTACCGGATTACATGAAATAGGCATACGTCACAAGAAGATTCAGCAAGTATAGATGTTCAGATAAAATTGAGTGTCAGTTTTACTCTGCAAGTGCATCGGTAAGACAAACCATCACAAGGTGCAATGTTTTTTAACAAAACCTAAACTTTTAAAGTCTGATCTGTTTTAATGAAAGATAAAATGTAAACTTATCTCTGCTTTTGGAGGAACAACCAATTAGCACAAAGGAAAATAAATTGTGCTCTTGCTGTTTTGCATGTTGTGGCCAACAGCAAGCCAAGTAGCATTATAGCTCAATATTTCAGCTTCCAAAACTGTAGTTTCTTTCAAATAATTTATTCATGCTCTAAACATTGTAGAATAGGCAAAATGTTCTAATATTTTGGAGTTATGTTCCACATAAACATCCAAGAATACTGAGTATGAAAAACCATCCAGTGCACTTCAGGATTTTGGAAGTACTCCAAACCAAACAAGCAATTTACACAATAGTTGTTTTTACCCAGCTGCACTCACAAACATGTTTTCATACATCAATGTGCAGAAAGGTAGGTCAGCTGGGATTTAGTATATTGCCCAGGGGCACGACAAAATGATAGGAGGATGCTGGAATCAAACCACAAAAGGTGATTGTGAGAAAGCTTCTCTTCCCACCGAGTTATTGCCTTATGTTATTTCACAAAGTGATTATTTTAATTTAATGCAAAGCTTTATTCAGCTGTAAACCATTCTCTTAACCTATTTTATTGTATGCAACAAAATGTAATCATCTATATAGTGGATCAAATATACTAAATCTGACAGGATCAAGCCTGAGTGGGGGAATCCAACTGTATCGCAATGGTTTTGGTGTGTGTTCTCCGCTCACCGAAGGTGCATCAAGGTGCGTATAATGAAGACCACAAAGCAGAGATACCCAACTCAAAGAATGAAGAGGTCTCTGAGGTAACGCCATAAAAACGTTAAGATGAATGACAACAATCTTAAGAGTCAACAGCAGAAACTGCTAGGAGCATAGGAAGTAAAGACAGAGCTCACTTAATTCTGTTCTTAAAGGAGGTCATGCTTTTATGAAAAAGAGAGTAGAAGATATTAAATAGTGTGCATTAAGTGGTAGTCTATCCTGCTAAAAGCTATTCTAGGACTGTTCTCTCAGTTTTTCATTTCCTGATTTGATTTTTGGTGCTCTGTGTATTTATGACAGCAAACTGTGAAATATGTCCAGCGTTTCTTTTTCTATCCTGTGACTCGGTCACTCTGCACACCCCCGGCTGACTGAATTGTCCATAAAAATACACCGCCGCGGAGTTAGCGCCTGTCAAACGCTAGTCTTTTTAACCTCGCAGCAGCTCATTGTATTTTAGCAGGATGAGTTGTGGCCGTCCTGCCTACAGTGCACTAAATATTCATTAGGATAATGGAGGAGAGGTGCAGGCTGGAGGGCATGAGTACTCCTCAACAGCACAGGCAGCAGGAACTTTGCTGCCATAAAAATCCACACAGAACAGGGCGCTGGCATTGTTTAAAAATAACAGCAGCTGGGATTTGAGTGTCTGCATGCACGCAAATGTGTTTTTTTTCCCTTTTAATTAGCACTGGAAAGCGAGCAAATGTGTGTGCATGCTACCAGCTTGTGTTAAAAGAGATGTGATAGTCGTGGTCTAAGCGAAGCTGGGGGTTTTTTCAGGCAGAGCAGATGACAGTCTTTTTTCCACCTTTCCTCCGGGAGAAATAACAGCGCCCCCGGGTGCGAGTCGTACTCATCAGGGTCTTCTCTAAGCGGTCCTCCTCTACCTGACAGTTCACTGCCCACACTACGAAGCAGGACTGGTTAAGAGTCACACCAGGAGGACAATAAATGTCTCCTTGTGTCAATAACACCAGCTGTTCTATCTGAGCCACTGCTGGCTCTCAACGCAAACAGGGACTACTTTATTAAACCAAAGAAAAATTTAGCTTTATTGTCCTCAAGTGTCAACACATTGATAAGTCTGGAGGCCAAGAGCTCACTGTGTAGTCTAGCATGAATCAAATCCCAAACAAGGCATCAGTAACGTTCCAAAATACAACTTGGCTGCAGCTTTTATGACATCAAACCCGCCTCACAGGCAGGGACAAATATTTTAACAGAAACGCTTTAAATCTCTTTGACGCTTTAGTTTTCCTGTTGAAAATTCATCTCTACTGTGCAGCGAGTTGATATGCATAATTTGTTTTTGCAAAGATCTTCAGTGGCTAAAAATAGAAGAAAGCAATCAGCATAGTAAAATGTTTGCTATGAAATGGGGTAGATGAAATGATAAATGGACTGAACTTATACTGCGCTTTCCCAGTGACACGGACCACTCCAAGCATTTTGCACTAGAGCCACATTTACACTTTGACATGGGTTAAGTGCACTGCCCAGGGGCAAATCAACATGTGACAGGGCAAAGCTGGAACCAAACCTAAAACCGTCCAATTGTAAGACAACTACTCTACCGAAACCAGGAAGACAGAACACATCACCACAGATCTAAAGTTCTCACCCTGTAGCTCCGAGAATAGACTTTAAAATACTTTTGTTGGTTTACAAATCACTGAATGGCTCCAGACCATTCCGGTCTTCTGGTTCTAGCTTACTTTGCATCCCTAGAACCAGAAACAAACATGGAGAAGCAACATTGAGTTTTTATGCTCCTCTAACCAGGAGCAAACTTCCAGAAAACTGCAAAACTGCCGAAACCCTGACTTCATTTAAAGTAAGTTATTTTCTCTAAGAAATAACTGAAAACCTTTCATTTTAGGTTATTTTCCAACTTTTCATAATTTTAATGTATTTTGCCACTGCAGTGTAATGTTTTGGGGGATTTTGGCAAAAAGACATTTCAGTTTTTTGCTACACAAATAAACTTGACTTGCCTAAATATGAGCAAGAAGCATCTTCCTCAAAAGTGAGCTGAAGATGTTTAAACAGCGGCCTTTTGAAAATATGGGCAACAATGAAAATGAAGCCACATCTGTCCAAGAAGAACATTAAGAACAGACTGCAATTCAGCAAAAAGAACAAGGACAGACAGTTTGGTGCAAAGTTATTTTCTCTGATGAATCCGCCTTCAGATTGTTTGTGACATCTGGAAAATCATTTGTCCAACAAAGAAAAGCTACCATCAAGTCTTAGTTGTGTTGACAGTGAAGCATCCTGATACAACCCATGTGTGGGGTAGTTTCTAGTTCAAGGAAGTAGGCTTAGTCACAGTTCTGCCCAACAAACACCGCCATAGATAAAGAATGGGATCAAAACAGTCAAAAAACAGATTATTCCAAAAACCCATGCGCAGTTTGGTGATGATCAGCTTATTTTAATGCATGATGGAGCACAAGTCCCAAGATGAGCGTGTAAAGTGACTCAAAGATCTGACTAGAAAATTCTGGACCCAGGCTGAGATGAGTTTTTAAAAAGCAGGAGGGGGAACCAGAAGTCAACTTATTGTGATTAAAACCAAGCTAAATCTATCCAACATTCAGAGGTTTCTTACCCTGCTAATGTTTGTTTTTCTTCTGGATTGTTGAAGAATAACAGCAAACAGCATCCTCAGATTTACCCCCTCAAGATTTTTTAAAACTTCTCAACGAAATATTTTGTTTTGTTTTTGCTTTTTCCATGACCCAAGCAGTTTTGAGTTTGATTTGGCAACCGCACCGCAAAGTGACATGTGGTCAGTTTTTTATGCTGTGCACACATTTATTTCCATCCCTCCTCCACTTTAAACACTCCGACACAAACTAGCAAATGTTTTGACACATTGGCACATGGAAGAGTTGGGGGGAAAATAGACAAACAGAGATGGAGGGAGACGGCAGCATCCCTTGATAGTTGAGCCGTCCCTAAAAATAGCCACACCGGTGGGAGACACTGTGAGACGAGTTGTTCCACTCAGAAACACAATGCATGGAGAAAAGGGAGCGAAAAATGCATCCATTAAGTCCACCACAAGACTAAACACAGAGAGAAGATGAGATGTTGTTTTTAAAAGTGTTCATTCCCCCTTTTTTCACAATTTTTTTCACAATAAAACCACAAACTTTAAAGTATTTTATTAAGATTTTATGTAGTAGACGGATACAGTGTAGTACAGTGTACAGTGTAATTGCTTAATGCTATTATGAAATAGCATTAAGCAATTGACTGCAAAATAAATTTAAACAGGCTTGACAATTTCCATTTTAATATTCTATTTAAGGGTAATTCCGTTTACAGGGACAACATAATCCATTTTATTTGCTGTTTCAAATACAATGTTTTTATTTCCGTTTTATTTATTGTTTCTGATTGTTTTATTTTGGATATTAAAAATGTCTTCCAGTTCCAATGCTAACCGTTTCTTTACAAGATTTAGGTTTATTAGTCTTGAACCAATATACTGGATGAACTTGCATTTTTAGGCCATTATCAATATGTTATTTGAAAATGATCTCAAAATGACACATTATCAATTATCTCAACAATTACAATTGATAATTTATCATCCACCAGATTTCGTTATTGTGACAGGCCTAGACACTTGGTTTCAATGCAGGGTTAGGTTCAAGAAAAACATCTGAGCTTTGAACATTTGAAAAAGCTCCAATCAGTCCATCATCTTAAAATGGAAAGATGGACAAACCTATAATTTCCCATTTCCTGCAGGATAAAAAACATATTTATGTGCTGGAATGGCCAAGTCAAGGTCCAGTCCTAAAACCAATTGAGAATCTGTAATTTGAACGACTTGAATGTTGACAAACACTCTCCACCCAACCTGACTGAATTTGTGTTATTTTGCTATGAATGATAGACAAAAACATCTCTATACTGATGTATAAAGCTGCTAGAGGCTAACCACCAAAGGAGGCTCCACAACACAAGTGTCAAACTCAAGGCCCGAGGGCCAAATCCGGCCCGCCAGAAATACACAGATGTTTTGTTGCAATGTACAAAAATTAGAAAATGTCCAAAGTGTATGAATACTTTTGCAAAGCAGTGTAAATGAATTACAGCTTCTTGGAAATGAAGTCCCTTAAAAGATAAAAAAGATAAGGTTAAATGCTTTAAGGGACAAATTTGTCTTCCATAAATCCCATTCTGTTCATATGAACTGGCCTGGAGTCAGCTTTGTGGTTGGTACATGCAGCCAGGAATCTATCCATCCAGATATTTCATGTCATGATGTCTTGGAGTAAATGTTTGAAATATGACAGGCTTGAACTCACCGTTCCAGTGAGTAGTCAGCGGTGAAACTGCCAACTTTATCTTCTGAATTCTGTCCTATTTACACCACACACCGCACCTAAAGAGAAGGGAGAAGACATCATTTAAAATATGTTCAGTTCTTTTGATAATGCACAATAACCACATAAGGAACAAAAGCAGAATAAAACCTTATTTTTAACATTTTGTTCTGGGAATCTATGAAAAAAGAAATCAACCTGGAACAGAACAAATCAGGAACACAATTCTCTTCAGGCAGCCAGTAAGACGCCACAGATCACCGAAGTGTTGTGCGAAGGAACCCCGCTGACCCTGCCGCAAGTAGCATGACCGACCAGCAGCAACATCACAACGCGATGGCGCTAAGAAAGACTGACAGCAGGAAGCCAAGATATCTGAGGGGTGTGGGAAAGGGAAGCAGATGCTGCCCTGTTGTCCGCTCACATCAGTAATGTGACTCCATTGTCACGGAAAAAGCAACACGGGAGCGTCTTGGCAACAAGGATGAGGAGGTGACACTGGCAAGGTTTAGCAAGGTCTTGGATGAGTGGCAGGTTTCGAAACAAATTACGATCAAGAAACACATCCTTCACTGCCAACGTAACCAGTCCTGCAGTGACAAACAGTGAAAAGAGCAGAACACTGAGGTCCAGCCAACAGGCTCACATTTCTGGTACAGAGAAGCAAATTCCATAATCCATGTGAGGCTAAACTAATTATTGCACCAAAAAAACTTCTATTGGTTGGTTTCATAGTGCAGCTTTTAAGTAGAGTCCACATTTCCACAGGACAGAGGACAAAGAGTGGTTAAGTCAGTTTTCATGTTTGTTGTTTTGGGATCGTTGTACAGCTGGATCTCCCATCTGTGTCTGGGTTTCAAACATCTACCTCAATATTTTAAATTCCAAGAGCCACTTTTGCTCCCGGTGCTACAAAATCAAATTTGTCTAGACCCGCAAAATAAGACATATCCTATTAGTATGTATCAGAGAAGTTCACCAGTCATTTGATCTCAAGTCTTTGATCTCAAGTCCAAGTCAAGACTCAAGAATATTTGAGTGACATATCTATACTGGAATGCTTGGTGAACTTTCTAACAGGGGTGAGTATTTTTCGATATTATTTATTGCAATACATTTTTAATGATTTTTGATTTATTATTGTCTCCATAAACTCCAATTAATGATGCTAAAAATTCCTCAAAACTGTCTGGATTTTTCTCCATTGCCTGTCCAATCAGAGTATTGATAAATTTGAAATTTTGTCACTTTTTTATGTGACAAAAAAGAACGTTTATGATTGTTGTGCCATGAAGTCACAGGGTTATGGTTAAGTAAAAAAAGTTGTCACAAATAGTTCTTACTGTCACTTTTGTTATTGAAATAGTACCACTAAATATTGTGATATAACCTTAGGTTCATATTGCCAAACTTTTCCAACTGGAATAACAATTTCAACTTCTGACTGTAAGGTAAGGTAATTTTATTTATATAGCACATTTTCAGCAACAAGGCAATTCAAAGTGCTTTACATGAATTAAAAGGAAATACAAACAAAATAAGAAACCAAAGGAAAGAGCAAAAAATGAAAAAGAATCTAATTATTTTGATCCAAAGTGTAAAAACTAGCTATTCCTGTTCAGGGTTGCTATATAAGTACAAGTGTCCATCCTCTGGCCTAAACATATCACCGCAGGTAATATTCTAACATGCAACATTCTTCTAACAATGAGTATCTAAAACACCTGCCTGCTTCCTCCACCAGGAGAATTCAAATCAGCACCATGAAAATCTAGATCTGTCTCAACATTCCGTCTGAACAGAAAGTAAACCAAATTCTCTTCTTAATTTAATGCCTTCTAGTCAACCGTTACCATGAAGTGAATGACTGGGAAACCATTCAGATATGTTCTACTCAAGAAACATGGCAAAAATCCAGACTCTGAAACGCTTTTCTATATAAATCCGATCAGGCATTAATGGCATTCTGCACATCCTGGAGAAATCCTCAGAAGTCCTATCCCACAACCCTCATTGCCCACAGGATCCGTTGCCAACAACCCGTCTGCAGAAACCACGGGACATGGTATGCCTCGCTGGTTCAAGGTTGTTATGACAGAAATATATACAGTTTTAGCCGTGAGATTTTAATGCTGCTGCTCATTGTTGAATGGGAGATAATGGAACAGTATTTTCAACACAAAATCCTGAAGGATAATGTAAAAAAAAGAAAAAAGAAAAAAAAGTTCATCAAACAAACTCTTAAAGATAGTGTGTCCATTAAAAAGAAAACGTCTTGTGGACTCAGGACATATGGTCTCCTCATGGACAGATGGGCAACTTGGTGGGATGGAGAAAGAAAAAAAAAACTCCCTCTACTCCTTCCTTCAACATCTTAGGTGAATATTCGCTTCATTTGTATTCTAGCCATCCACCAAGGTGCTTTACATGTCTCTGAGCTGCCAAGAGGACTTCTTGAACTGGAGCAACCTTTCTTCAGAATGCTTAAAAACAAAGTAACACCTTTTTTGTACTTATGCCTAAACCTGGCTTGGTTGCACCCACAAAAACAACTTAAAATGACAACTCCAAGTTTGAATATGCAAAGTAAAGCACAAAAACAGGCAATGTCATAACCAGAACCCTCTGTGTACAGCATTTCCTCTTAATTTTGTTTGTAGGGTCTTCTCTAAGATAAAGGGAGTGTAAAGCGATAGGGAGGAGGAATGTGAATGTACATGTACTTATACCAAACCGTGGCAGGAAAAGCATCACTGACAGGTTCGACGCAATATTCATTTAAGCTTAAATCTAAAGCACTCCACACCAAAGTAATACATGATCGATTGGTAATAATAGCACACAGGTGGAATATCCACTTCTTTATAGGGGATTCTTTGTCTTTTTATAACAACCTGTCAGTTTTTGACTTATTGGTAGTAAAATCTGAAATGCACCCTTTGTTTTAACTACAAGGAGATAAATTCTGCTTTGCTGTAAAATCCTTGTTAACTTATGCCCCCTCAGTAAGGGTGGGTTGTTACTTATTCTGTAAGAGGCATTTTATGTTTTAAGAAGTACAAAGAATCATAGTGTTTGGCATTCATGTTTATATCTTTTTCTTGCTGTAACGTACCCAAATCAAATCCTCATCCAAAACCAAGGCACCTACTACCAGTCTGGTTTATTACGCTTTAATTGAACTCCAGTTTGTTTGTCTGGAAAGTCTGGTTCACTTGAGGAGCTGTGAACGCACAGTTGAGCTCTGGTCAGCCTAAAACCTAGGCCTCGGTTTGGTTGAAGTCAACTCTACTACGTCTCAAATGCGTATGTGGACGCAAGCGAACCGCAGAGGAAGGAGACAATAATGCAGGACATTCTGGGTAAATACAACGAAAACTAACGCTCATGTCTAGCACTAGAGGGATAAATAGCTTGTGGTGTTTTACCAAAGACTAAAAATAAATCCTACAACTGCTAAAATCTGACACAAGTCCATTTTGTTTACTTTTTGTGAAAAAGGAAGTTGAGCTTGGTGTCTTCTTTGGAGGTTTTTGTGTCGTTTCCTTTAGTGGTTCTTGGTGCAGTGCCACCACAAGTGAGGGGTGAACAGGTTTTTCAAGGGGCTTAGATTCTTTGACACAATGCAGCGTGAAAGCAAACAGCACCAGCTGAACAAATGTTGTAATTCTGGTTCCCAATCGAACCAAATCTACTGGACTATGAGGTGTGAAAACACCCTAAGGGTGAAGAATGATCAACAGCTTTGGATTAAAGCGTGTCATCCATGTGCTCCATGTATAAAAGCTTTGGGTGATTTATGTGAAATCCAAATAAAATTTGTTACATAAGTCAGCTGTGAGTTGCTATGAGTCACCTAGTTATTCCTCCCTCTTATGTCTTTATAACCAGGCAATGTAAGGGAGGTGGAGGACACGCTTCACAAGCGCACGCACTGCCTCGTCTCTGAGGACAAGAGCTTGGCCTACAACTAATTTAACTGTGGTGAAGGCATGAGTGTGAGTCTAAGAGCATCCAACCACTGCTACTGCATCCTGTGGGAGCTCTTCCCAACAAATACCAAAAACACAGGCGAAGGAAACAAGAGTGCGTTTCTCAGTGAGACCCCGACTTCACTTTTACATTCTGCTCAAGCAGCAGCAGCAAAAACATTGCAGTTTGTGGTTTAATCCTGACAGTTGCTTTCACAGTGATGCCAGGTCTCCAGCAAACACCTCTCCCTGGAATCAGCGCCTCAATCAGGTTTTTTTTTTCCACAGACTCGGCATTCTTACTGACTGCTGCAGCAGTTTCCACATGAGCAGCCAAATACTGCGGCAGACGTCAATCGCAGTAAATAAAACAAGGAGCGAGCAAATTACTGTTAATGAATCACATGAAAGAAAATGCAAATTTTTGAATACATTTCACCCCTCGTATGCATTCTCAATCTAAGAGAAAAAGCTAAATATTTTTAAAGTGCTGACTGCTCCTAATGGAGCCTGCCCTGAGCTAATCCAAACTTTCAACACAGTGCAATTAACCCCGTTTCAACAGTGAGGAAAAGGTCATTTGCATTTTTACATCACATTTGCTTCAGGCTAGAAAACCAAAACAGTTTTCAGAGCCTGTTATTTACTAATGTTCACTTAGTTAATGAAAAAGAAAAGGGAGATGCAAAAGAAGTGTAGAACAATGCTGCATAAAAACAACTGCATTCTCATGTCACTGTCATCGCACAAATTCAACACATAGCAAAACTAGTAAACACAAAACTAATAAATGTGATTTCTTGGTTTACTACTTTTCAGAAATTTACAAAAATCTCAAAAACTTTTTTCCACACTGTCAAAAATGTGTATAGAATGTTGAGGAAAGAGAATAAGTGGATGCAATGTGGAATAAGGCTGTAACATAAAAAAATATGGAAAATGTGAATACTTTCTGAATGCACTGTAACTTAGAGCAAAGATACCCAAGTGCCTGGGTTGAGTAACAGTGTCTGTTACCGAGCCTGCCGGCGCATTGTGCAGACCAATAAACAGCAACATTCAGTTTCAATTAATGATGAATGACAGAGGCAGTTAGGTGTAAACATCCCTTTAATTAAACATGACCTCAAGAAGAAACCTCCATGTGAAAGTGCCAATTATTCCCTGTTCAGGTGTATTTTTAATACAGTTAGCGCGATGACCCTTTTAGTTTGCACACACTGTTGTGGTTTATTTGGTGTTTGAGCCTCTGAAAGTCAATGCTGGATGTGACAAACTGTCAGAGGTCAAACTGACAAGCCAGTCGATGCTGTAGAGGTGGTAGATGACTACAACAAGGCTCAGCTGACTTCAGCATCGTTACGCAGCTGGTTTGACAGCTGATGGGTTTTTTAAGGGATGTTTGCTGTCAAAAAAAAACGTTTTTCCTTTTTGCAAATGATAAGTGCGGGAGTCACACATTGGGAAAAGTTTATGAGAGAGAAGAGAATGACTCACTCAAAGCTCAAGCTCTGCTGCAAAGGTATCTTTGGCAAATTAACATAAAGTGCCTCCAAAAATAGCTGCTCGGTGGCCCATAACTGATGGTTAGAAATGTTTGTTGCTGAGTGAACGAGGCAGTCAGACATGCTCAGCAAATCCGGTCTGGTTAATAAAGAGTTTTCATGCAAAAAATGATGAAGAATAAAACCTCTCTGCCATTGCATCAAAGCTGCCCTGCTACTGTCAAAATGTGACATGAATTCAACTCTGATGCAACAGTGACTTCAAACATAACAGCAAAACAATAAGAATGAAAACACACCCAAGTTAAGGTAATTACTAACACAAAAACCTCGCAGGGAGAATTTTTACCTACAATCATGAAGTGTATGAACTAATGAACTAGCTGCTTATTACAGTATCAAACCAATACTAAGTAAATACAGGGATACCGTTGCTTATTATTTAAGTATGTCATAGCATCAAACTTCTGACCTTTAGGCATTTTATTTCTTTGAATCATTTTGTTAAAACCAAGGACATAATTTAGATAAAGTTTAAAGGTGCCTACAAAATACCTTGACATATTTACATGATATGATATTCAATTTGTGAAGTGCAAAAAAATAGCATTTGCAAGCAAATCAAAGCAAAATCCTTTTTACGACAGAACTGAGAAACTACAATAAAAAATTGAAATAAAACTTCAAGAGGGAATCTGAAACTAAAGGATCTTTTTACACTAGCATTGATCTCATAACAATATGGGTGAAATAATGAAAAAAGATGTCTACGTTCAGTACCTTCAACTTTGCGTCTAATCAACAGCTGGATGGATTAAATTTAGACACTAGTGGCTCTCAAACAAAACTAGTTTTTGAATGGATAAAGCAGGGATTCAAAGAGTTTCTAGAAAGGTACAGATCTCAATCCAGTAGAAAACGTGTGGGCAATCCTTAAAAGTCGGGTCCATGGAAAGAAGCAAGAAGGACTAAAGAAGATCAATCAATTACGACAAGAAAGGTGGTCAAATATTCAGCCTGAATTATACAGGAAGTTTGTTGACTGGTACAAAAAGGGTGTGGTCGAGGTTCTATTTACTAACGTTTAATCAATTAAATTATTCAAGTCAAATGTTATCATTCCACCATGAAAAAAAAACACAACTAGAATAAACTGTAAAAAGACTCAAGTGACATATATTCCTGTGAAAAGTGGATAAACATTCCACACTCCGTCTCATTTCTCTCTTCAGTCGTGTCTCTATTCCCTAAACCATCTGTTTTTGTTGCTTGCTCAGAAAACTTGTCACTTGTTTGACACCTCTGTTGACAGCTCTGAGCGTCGCACCCAACACCCAAAGTGCGAAGAAAAATATCAGCTAAAAACATGGCAGAAAACTGGATTTTCCCTCAAATGATCTTAGATAAAATCTCCAAAATAAATCAGATCCAGATGGAAGTTCTCTTTAAGAACTTCCATCTATAAAGAAAAGGCGTTTGATTAGTGGATAAGGAGGTGAAAGGGCTTTAAATGGCCTTGTTTTTAAATAAAGTGTCAGATTTAACAAATTACATAATAGAATGGGATTTAATATGATAAGACAGCCCAGAAAAGCACAGACAACTTATTAGACCATGGCATTTTAATGTCTTTGGTTCAACTGCTTATTACACCTACGGGTGTAATGTTGAGTTTAATGCCGACTCCCAGACGGAAACACATAAATAATTCTCACACCCATCAAGAGAATTTAAGACTGAAAGAAACTTGGCATAAACAAGGTCGACAAAGACCACTCACATTGTACACACACATATACCAGACCAGGAGGCGGATTATTCCTTCTTTTAAACACATCACACAATGGAAGTCACAATCTGATGCAGGAGAGGGAACCGAGCAGAGCTGCTGCATTTAAAGAGGTCACCCCCGCTTGACTGAGCCCATGCATTGTAGCTTAACGGCAACACTGCTCGGCATGATTGTAGGGGTGAGTGTGCGCACTTATTAGCTGCTAATGGCATCGACAAGCCTGATGTATTCCACTTTTGGCCGAGTATCTGAATCCCGGAGTGTGATTTTAACTCTTTCTTCACCATTTGAGTCATAACCGTACTTGACATTTAGTATTGAGGCATGTAAACACATTCGGTAACTTCACATAAGATTGATGACTGAATTCGGCATGCTTTCGCTACGTTTTACCCTCCCGCCCTCTGTGGTCGTTTTCACTTTTTTTGTTTTTCTGACTGTCTGAGCCGCTCTAAGCCTTCAGCATTTGAAACGCAGCTCAGCCGGGTGGAGGTCGGATCACTAGCTCTTCCCCTTAGGGAGTGAGAGCAGCGCAAAACTGCGCTGGTTGTTTGTTTAAAACTTGTTCGGCCCACTTTGAAACTGAAACAGGGAGATTTGTTCTGACCGTAAATCTGCAAGGTTCTGATTAGCGACGTTTACGCTTGGCAAGCGCGGCAGATGGGTCCGGTTAACCAACATCCTCCGTGGCCTGCGGGGCTTGAGACACAGTTTTTCTGCACGTGTGCCACATGTAAACACAGACGAAGCGGGTCTTCATCTAAATTATGAGCAAATGAGACCAATCAGGGTCCTGTCTGAGAAAACATTTACCTCATGTTGAAGAAAAAAAAAAAAACGAGAATATGGAGCACATAAGGAGAAATAACATGGTATGGGTTTCGTAAATCCATCAGCAACATCCGCTAAACAAAACATGCCAAAATGTTTGCCTGTTATCCCTTTACGTTTTTTTCTAGAAAAAGAACATTTATACATTATTATCCAGCAGACGAACTTCAGCAGTGACATATATTCCATGTATTTCTTTACTATATGGTGATAAAACCCAACTGAAATGCAGTCAGAAAGGATGATTAAGGTCCAGTTTGCTAAGCTTTCGAAATTCATTCAAGCTGTGAAGGTAAGTAGAAAGCCTTTCTACATCTTTGTTTCATGTACCATTTGTGTATTTGTACAATTATGCCATGAATCAACATATTGGCAAAAGTGTTAAAGCACCGGTTTGAAATAAGGATGATTTACTCAAGGCTGACAACCATATACACAAACTAACATCATCCACGCTGCAAAAATGATAAATGCATTGTTAATCCTTTTAACATCAGCTGTTTAAATATACACTCCAGACTCAGGAGATAGTTTGGAGTATTTTTTCTTCCCCACAACATCTTTTCAAAAAATATATGCATGATTCAGATCTAATGATAGGTCTATTGGGATATACAGTATATACAGAATATTACTTCCCATATTATTGATTTATTGTCTAATTGGGCTTGAACACTTTTCAAATTTTATGTATGAAGTATTTTTGAAACCATAGGATTTTCTTTACTTCATACTTTAGTGTGAAGTAACTGTTACTTCCCAAAAAGTCCCAATAAAATACACTGAAGTTTGGTTGTAACATGGCAAAATGTGATACCCTCGAGAGCTCTGAGTTGTTTTGTAAAGCTGTATTTGCATTCAGATCTGAATGGAAGTTTTTCTCTTTAACAAAAAGGGGGGGAAAAGTTTGACTCCACAAGAATTTCCAAAGTTTTGGGGCATTTGTGCATCCCTTTAGAGAGGAAATGTGGTCATCTCTGTGTTGAGAATGGTGCCAATTGTTCATATGGAAACCAGTGAGCATGAGGGAGCAGGGGTATGTGTTGTGGCCCTGCTATGGTGACGCGTGGCTGAATCAAACTGCTTCCATTTACAGCTCAACCCCACCCTCGCTTTTCAGGCCAACCACCCAAGTTAATGACAAACTCTCTGCAGTCGGGTCCCACGGCCGGTCCGCCAACACACCCATTTTTAATTATTAACAGTTTCAATGACTCTTTAAAACATATGAGGGCACAAAGCAATATCTTTTGTCTGAAAATGCATGATGACAATCTATACAGAGGTGCTTTCCATTAGTTATTCACAAAGCAGGAGCAAAGTGATGCAGGAAAACAGAAACTGAGTATGAATAAACATGAATCAGCAATAAGCTGTTCAGATTAATGAACAGTTTTAATGGGATTTAAGTCAAGCTGCATTATGAGTCCATTTGTGTGTGTTCGTGTCCACTTTCAAAGACCCTGCACAGATAATTCTCTTAAGGCGGGTGTAATACTGCAGGGTTCCTGCACCATCAGCTTTCTCCTCTCCGTCATTTCTGCTTTCATCCTTTTCATTCATTTGATGTGCTTCCTCCTAATCTTCCCTGGGCTGTCGACCTCACAGACACACAGAGGAGACACTCAACCACTGATCCACAGCTCCTCATTCACACAAAAGGAAGAAAAAAAAAACGTCCTTGTTCGCTGTGCTTAAGTGTCTGTCCCCATCTGTGTGTGTGCATGCATGAATATTTTGGAAGTCTAATTCGAAGCATGATATCAGCCTCACCAGCTGCTGAAGGAGGGATTACATCAACATCTGACCCATTGTGGTTCTGAAATATAGCTGTCAAACTGAGTGCAGTCCTCCACTCAGCTGTAGTCTGCAACTCATGAATGGGAACGGGAAATTATCAATGAGGATTGGTGATTCAGGAGCTTAAGGATGAATATAACCTTCTCTTTTTAAGAAGATTGGTGGACTTGATTGGTATAACAGGTCAAAGGATCTGGAACGTCAACCTGTTCTGATCTGAATAAAAATTATTTGAAGACATGATTAGGTTTGTGCATTTATTGCATCGTGAAATATTGTAAGAATTTTGATTTATTGTTGTCTCAATAAATCAAAATTATACTACTGCTTAAAAAAACAGTATTATAGGTGTTATTTTCACCATTTCCTCCACTGTTTCACCAGAGCATCAAACATCAATAAGTTTGAAAATATTATTTTGTGATATAACTCACACTTCTTTAAATAAGTGTCAACCTGAGGATATCTATTTCAAATGGGATGGTTTCTCAAAAGCAGTATTTGTGTTTGTGGTGCCATGAATGCTGCGCCATGCAACCATGCTGTAATAAGTAATGTTTTTAGAATTATTTTTATTGTTGTCACAAAGAACCATAAAATATTGTGATAAAATTCAAAATACAAGAAATGATGCTACAGACAGAATTAATGTACTTTTTTATGTCCAACTTCAAAAGATTAGACTAAGATGTGTCCAACTTAATGATCAAATCTGGGGAAAGAGGGATTCTTCAATGGTCTTGGAGAAAAAAAGAAAGCAGTAAAAAGCTGAAAGTTTAGTTTTTAGAAATGTTTAGCAAATTTGTGCTTTTACAAATGCAGAATTTATGAAGAACCTTACATAGCATTATCCCAAAACAAACAAGCAAACTCTGATAATGGTGAGTAGGATGAATAAATAACCTCAGTTTGTTTGGGGAGCACAGAACTAGAATATCATGGTGGCAGCATGTTAGGAGTAGCTCTGTTACAATAGTTCTGACTTGTGTTTTTTTTTTTTTTTTAAGACTTTTGTTCATCATTCCTTTGGTTGATACATTGCATGTTTGGACAGATTCATTCTGGTTTTGGATGCCGTTCAGCCGGTAGGATTTTCGCTCTTCCTTTTCTACTTTCAGACAGTCATTAAGATGCGCAACCGTGGCAACAAGGTATTGTTTTTACAGCTGGGAGCAACTGATTAATATCTCAAAATCTCAAATAATACCTGAACTACACAACAGGAGGCTTAATAGATGCAGAGCATTACCAAAGAGCAGAGATTGAGGAAGTATAAACCATCTCTTCCATAGATCATAAAGACAAGGCTCATTTCCATGACTCTCTCTACCAGGCTTTCTAACCGTACAGCCAAACAGAGATTTAAAGATAAGCTGCAAAAACAAATGAGGTGGATTAGCAGTGCTTGCCAACAACTGATGGTGTCATTCATAATGTGTTACTGTGAACTGTCATCTCTGCTGTCCAGCAACTGAGCTGTTAGCATGTCATGTCTTCAGTCAGAAGCTTCTTCAGATTCATTAGACTGACTACTACCAGAGATCCTTTTTCCCTATAGCATCAACATCTTCAACGATGCTTTGATCTATCACTTTAATATTTCTGCTGTGACTGATGTATATTCACATATAAAATAAGTCAATAGAGTTTAATTTACAATTTTTATGTCTTCGTGTCATGAGGTAGATCTCAGCCGGCTGGTGAGAGAAAAAGTAGATCTTGGGCTCAAAAAGTTTGGGCACCAATGCTGTAACTAATAGTAAAAAAAAATATCGTTTTTGAGCAAGAGCAAGCATTTAGTATTAGTATGTCTCAAACCCTGGCTCAATATGGGCACTTGTAATTCCCAACATGCACCAACAAACCACATCAGTACTCCAAGTGCTTCTAAAGATCAGTCAGCCGTGGTTGTGATTTGGCTTGTGGCACAAGGACAAAAAGTGGAAACTACCCTTGGGAGTAGCTGGAAAAAAACATAGTATAACTTGGGGATAAACAAAACATAATAAAAATGCACACGTTGAAACTAATTTCACTGTAAAAACCATTAAAGCAGTTGAAATGCACCACATCAATAGAAGACTTTAAGTGAAGCAGAAAGTCAAGCAACATGCTGTTTATTTGCGTGTACCACATCTGTGACCAGCCAACTGGATGTTAATCAAACTGCCTGCACAGCCTTGAGTGTGTGGAGTAAATGTGTTGAACATTTTCAACATAGAGAAAGTCTGCTACAGAACTTCAATCTCTATTAAAAAAAAATAACCGTCCTCAACTCTGAAGCCTTCAGGCTCAAAATCCTAATCCATTATCTGATAAAAGGCTACTGAGATGAGTTTTTGTCAGAAACTGCCATTGAAGTCCTGCTTTTCTACTTTTTCAGAGAATAAAAAGGGGTGTGTTCACCATTTAAAGTTTGTCTGTAAAGAAATGAGTTTTGTTGGTGAGAGCCAATTTTAAGACTGAGGTTATACAACAATGTATAATTTTCTAATCTGGTGGCTTTGATCTATAATCCATATTCAACATATTTTTAAAAGAAATAACTTTTTCCATGAAAATCTAAAAATATAATAGAATCTGAAATCCCATCCGGAGCTCAGATTGGGATTATTGGACCTTTACATCACTAACTCCATGCGCTGCAAGATCTAAATGCACTGAAATCAATCCCCAAGCTAGGATTTTTTTTTTCCCAAACAAAAAACTGCTGTATACCAGATTATGAACATTTTTTAATATTTCTTTTACAGGATTAGCTCAATCCAGTGACAGTTGCCAGTACAACCACCCACCCAACAAGCATTAGGCAGCTGCGGACATTTTTCTATTGTTCTTGAAGGTTTGACGGTTCTTATCATTATTTAGTCCATATAAATTGTTGACTTTTTTAGTAATTTTCACATTTGATCCGCACCAAGTCCTTGAAAGTCAGGTTTGGATGGCTTATCTGATCAATCTTAACCACTTGTAGACTTGTACATATCTTGTTAACAGATGTCTTTTATTGACTTTGTTTCAGCTTTCAACCAAATGTTATCTTTCAATATCTCTTCAATAAAACTTTGGCGGAGGGAACAAGTACAACAAAAGAACTTATCTTAATCAGATTTTTTTGTCATGTATGTTGGGAATCTAGTATCTGTTTAACATTGGTGTCAACAGGAATGGAGGTGCATTTGTGAAAAATTAAGTTCTGTTACACCAGAACTCATCACTGAAACACAAGGCAGATGTGCAACAGATTAACAAGAATATAGGAGATTATTCATAAGAATTTAACCAAAAACAACTGCAAAAATCTGCATAAAATATAGGCCAAAATAGCTTAGCATCCATCCATAGAAGAGCTGCACACTATTATAACATAGCACGGCAATATTGCTGAATCTACCACCAAAATATCCAACCTCCTTTTTGTGAGCCTTAACATTTCTGTCATTAAATCTAGATCAAATGTAAAATGTGTCTGCAGGGTGTGCAAGCACGTCAGTGTAAATATAGTAGCTAACGAAACATTTCATCCAACAGTTTGTTGCAAAGATGACTGCAAGTCAAAATTTTGTGCAGCTCTGATATATACTGTGGTGTGTAACAGCAAAATGCTCCTGGTAATATAGTGGAGAGACAACAAGTGATGCAGTGACACAGAAACCCAGAGATAAAATAAAATGTTTTTGTATGGCTTTAAGATTATAACTTTGGACGAATGGTAACTTAACTATTTCATCCAAGGACAGATTAAGTACTAAGAACAATGGCAACAATAAAAAACTGAACTAAATTACATGAGGTTCTAAAAGCTGCATCAAGGACACAAAAATTACCACATTCAATAACCAATAATCAGCTCCCTGATGATAAAGGACACAAAACCGTCACTGACCAATCAATCCTGAGCTTTTGTCATTGTGCTTATCATGGCGGCCTGAGATGATAGTGGGGTGGCAAATAAAATGCTGCTTATTGGCTGACTAACCACAATCCCATTTATCTCAGCAACACAGCGACAAATCCATCAGCTCTGTAAATCATAAGAGCTGTCATCATCGTCTCTGCTCCGGTTAGCAGACTGCAAATAAACAGAGGGAGAATTAATATCACAATAGTCACTCACTGTGCATGAGTCAGACCTCAAATAATGTCAATGAGATAAATATTTTATCCTCTCTGGTCTTTACACTGCTCCATCATTCATTCCTCTGAAAGAGGTCAATAGAAGTAAACACGGTGAAGGTTGTGAGTGCATCAATAATCGATTCTGGCTGGGCTGGGATGGGCTGTCTTCACCTGAAACTTTAAAAAATTTAAGCACAGGCTACACTAAAGGCAATGTGCTGGGTAATTAATAGTCAATAAGATGTTTCTATTAATATTAAAAACACTGCATGAATGAAAAAAATGTCCCAACACAAAACCCTTCTGCTGCAATGAAGTGTGTGTTTGAGCCTTCACAGTTTCTGGATTCACTAGGGTCTAAGTATTAGTCATGCTTCACTGCTCCAGAACTGCCTTTTTAGATATCATTTCCATTTAATTACTAAAACAAATATGATACAAAGACAATATTTTAGCTGAATGAGGATGAATAAGCTAATCAACAGACTATTTTTGTGCACCAGTTCAAGTTTCTTGTTACCTATTAGGTCCGTTTACATGACAGTAAGGCTAATGTTACTCAGTGTCCATCCATTGTCTTCGTAAGCAGCCAACAGCTTATCAGAGCTCAGGTTGCCATGGTTACAAATCCAGGAGGGAAAACCAGACATCCCTTTTTCCTGCAACCCTCCAAGTCCTTGAGGCAGATACCAAGTCAGAAGGGACATATAATCCCTTGAGCAAGTTCTAAGTCTGCCCCTGGGTCTCTTCAAAGTGAAAAGTGAATGGAAAACCTCCAAAGGGAAGCATCCTGAAGACATCTCAATCAAGAAGCCCAAACCACTTGCTTCTTTTGGAGTGGAGAAGTCACCATTCTACTGCGAGCTCCTCAACGTTCAGCAAGGTTATCCTCTACAAATGAAGCCAGTTTAGACCACTCTTATTGGAAATCTTGTTCTTTTGTTCGATTGGAGAAAATTTCTGTGGAAGTCTTCATAGAAAGGCACCATTATTTCATTACAACCACAAAAAACAGTATCATCATTAGGCCTGTCACGATAGCAAATTTTGCTGAGCAATTAATTGTCTCAAAAATTATTGTGATAAACGATAATATTGTTTGAAGACCTTTTTACACTGATTTAATGGAAATGACGTAATAATCCATGCGATTTCTTGCCAAAGATAGATACACTTTATTTTCAAAAGAACACTAAACACTGGAACTGATAAACAAAATAAACAAAACAACCAAAAACGAAAATAAAATGGATTCTCAGTCTCCATTAACAAAAAACTCACTTGGAAAAAAAAAACTAAACAACATAAAGCCAAAGTGGAAATAAATACTGCATTCAACCAAAAGATTATGAAGTCTGTATATTATATTGCCCTTCAGTAATAATTAGTTTTAAATAGAGAAGATGGGCACATCGACTACCTGATGCAATAGTTCACACTACATGATTTTTTGCTCCTATTTTTCCCCTTACAACAATCTTAAAACGTTGGTCTTTCTAAGATTGTGTGGTGTGTTACGGTAGATCGTCCTCCGATCTAAATCAGGGATTTTCCCCGACTGGGCGCTTTAACGCAGCCTGTTGAATGTGACAGGTAGCCAATCAGAAAGCGCAGATTCTCCTCGGCACTTTCTGAGGGGAAATTACAGAGGGGAATCCCAAACAGCTGACACGGCGCAACCCGAAGTCCAGCGGACATTGGAGATGATATGTGGAAACAACATTAATGTTTATTCAACATGCAAAGAATATAGAAATGACAAGGGGAGGAGTTGGAGCGAAATTGCTACCGCAGTTGATAAACCCGGTAACTTTTCAGCTGTTCTTCGTTAACATGACGTAAATAGGTTATAATGATTTTCATTCAGTCAGGACTGACACTAGCCACATGCATTGCAGGTAGATTGTAGTAAAGCATTGATTAATGCCTGGTTTTAAAATTAGTTAACTGAACTTGTAGCCATTATTCTGTGCCCATTGTTGGACACCACACGGCAGGAACGAATCTGATCGAACCTGTCGGCTAATGTGTGATCTGTCAGGTTTTGAAAATGGGCCGACAATCGGCCGACAGCTCTAAGATCGTGTAGTGTGCGCTGGGCTTTACACTGAGGAAATGAGGAAGGGAGGAGTCAGTGGAGAGCACCGGAGTTGAGCCTTTTTTTCATTCAGTGTCATTAACAGAAAGAGAAAAAGGCCGGAAGAGACGATAATGCCGATAATTAAAATGACGTCGATAGTTTTAATTTATCGTACGATTAATCGATTTATCGTTTATCGCGACAGGCCTAATCATCATTGTTTAAAATCTTAGATTAGCAGTAGTGTTAAAAGGATAAAATGATCAAACAAAGCATGTTTTCACACTTGATAGTCCAGTAGGCTTGGTTTGATTGGTAACCGAAATTGTAAAATTTGTTACATTTTCAGCTGGTGTGGTTCGCTTTCACACTGCACTGTTTGGTGCGAAACAAACCAAACCTTTTGAGTGACCAATTTAATGCCTGGTCTGCGGTGATGCTCCATTATGAATAGCTGAAGGAAACAACATAAAATCATCTGAAGAAGACATGAGCACAACTTCCTTCTTCAAAAATGTAAACAAAAATGGAATGGCATCAGATTTTAGAAGTTGCAGGATTTCTCTTTGGCAAAAGACCATGAGCCACTTCTCCCACTAGGGCAGTGCTTCTCAATTCCAGTCCTCAGGCACCCCTGATCTGCATGCTTTAGATGTGCCTATATCCCAGAACAGCTGATTCAAATGATTGCATGACCATCAAGAACTGCAGAAGGATTCAATCCAGGTGTGTGGCAGAAGGAGAACACCTAAAACATGCAGGGTAGGTTGGCCTGAGGACTGGAATTGAGAAACACTGCGCTAGGGAGGGTGGGATCATCAATAACAGGTGCCTGTTACCATTTCCTTCTGTATGTACGGTATCAGATCACATAACTCAGCCCTTAAACTACTGCATTAAGATAAAATCATACACGCCTGAAATTAGTATTAAATGTATAATTAAAAACAGCCAATAATGCACTCAGTAAGTAGCTGTCTTTAACAAAAAAAGCCAGGTAAATATTTGTTACAGATCAGACATAAAAGTCTTGATTTCCAACACAATGTTGATATAATTTTCAGGCTGACAGATCCATCCCACTGCACTCTGTGTTGGTGTTCAGCAGAGACAAAAAAACACAAAGGCTTATTTCTCTTCCCGCCCACACTCCACACACCGCCTGAGGCTGCTCACTTATGGCAAAAATCACAATCAGGATCATTCTGCTCAAACTTGACAGAAACGGGGATTTACTGCTGCATCAAATAACTTTGTATCTAACATGTGAAATCTTCTGCTTATCTGTCTATCTGCAATGAGACAATGCAAAAGTATAAATTAAAGAATAAACATTTTTAGACTTATTTAATTTCTGGGGGTAGACGAACATTTTCTCAATTTGATTAAAAACCTCTACGGGTTATTGAACTGAGGAATTTCCACTAATGAAACCAACTGTAGCTGAATTACTCCACATTTCTTTTGTCAAGAGGCACCCTAGTTTGCAACAGAACAATAAACCCAGCAGTTGCAAGTCCACAGGAACCCAATTTTCTTATTCCAGCTTCTTACAACTCTTGTGCTTCTGCTGACATCCTTTTACAGCTTACATAGAGATTTCTCTGCACTTGGCGCTGCCATTTGTCAGGCTGTTATCTAGTTTCTCCATAAGAAAGCAACTGGTTGTCACAAATGACAGGCGAACTTTACAGCAACATTCAACCCAGACATAAATATCTGCCAGGGAATCAAATGGCTACATCCGTCCTGCATGAGGTCATGCTGCTGATCCAGTGAAGTGGAAAAACATGGAAGCGATGGGAAGAACAAGATGACTAAGGCTTGCCGTAGGCACAGGTGAAGATAGGATGTCGTGCCCTTGTCATCCATATTAGGATTAGGCAACAATACAAAAAGGTCTCTCCATCTCTTTAGCTTAAGCTGAGCCATGAAGACGAGGTCAAGCTGCAGCAAATGGCTGGAGTTCACCTGAATTCATGACTTCAGATGAGTTAACCTCTATGTACAAGCATGGAACTGAAGCGAAGCCTCAATAGTGGTGAACATTTATTGTCCTATATAATAGAATGAGCTGTTTTATAGTGGAATACCTACACTGATGTGTGTGTTTGTTTGCTGCTAAGAGATTCCTTAAAAATATTTAAAAAGATACTATGAAAATGTCGCAACTAGTGATGCACAATATATCCGCATTAACATCTGTATCAGCCAACTAGGGGTGTGTGGTATGGACTTAGAATTTTATTGTGATATTTTGTGGTACTATTGTGATAACAATAAAGGTTATGATTTTTAAAAAGCTATTGATTACTTATTTTTTAGGTATTTGTATGACTGTCGCTATGGTTGCTGTGCCATCTAGAACCAGAAACACAAATGCTGTTATTGAAATACATCTCCATTTGAAACATCATAAAAATCCAACAAAGATGGTCAATCTTAATTCTTAGCACAATAGATTTTCTAGTAAAAATTGTTATAAGTATGAACTAAAGAGTGAAAGTATTCATTTGAGGATATGAAAACTTATGCTAATTTTTGCAATCCTGTCTGGTTATTTTGGACAAGACAAATCACATTACATGCCACAATATGGTTTGAAAATTATCACAGTTTCTTAGTATTACAAAACTCTGGCATTAAAAATCATTTTGTACCACTCTGACAACAGTATATTTACATTTTTTTCTTAAAACCACCTACTGAGTTTGTTCAAAGGTGTGATAAAAGGGGATTATACAACTTCCACCAAATCATTCTCACATTGTTGAGAATTTAATCTGATCTCCAACTCATGAGGTTTACTTGTGATTTATAAAGGGAGCACAAAGAACATGAACTCATTTGCTTCTTTCTTGTGAATCACACAGAGATCAAAGATAGGCTTCTCATCAAGGACTAAACTCACAACAACATCTGCAAGGAAGCGGTGCTGAACACACAGACGTCACTTCCACCAACATACAGAAACCATTGTTAGCTTTGGCTCTGATACGTCTGGCTGCCTTTCTACTACAGTGATCAAGCTTTATAATCATGCAGGAACTTTCACTTGAGATCCATTAACTGAGGGTGGAAATTTAAACTCTTCATCTTGAAACGCTCAAGAAACGAAATGGTTTTCTTTAATTTGCAGATATTTCAGCATGTGGAAAAGAGAGTATTTAAACTTTACAACAGAGTCAAGGACATTGATGGCTGCAGAGAATCGTACTAAAATCCACAGGGGAAAACAGAACCTTCATGGCAAAATAACCCCCTTACAACTGAATACGTTTACATGATATTAAACCAAGTCAATAAATCTAACCTTGACGTCCTTCAGAATGGCTCATTTCTGGTACTTTCCACATCTCAGGAGCTCATAACTCCAGAAGCAAAAGTCCAACCAGGAGTTTTGATACTTTCTGTCTTCAAATATTTTTTTTATTATAGTTATTTCTTCTTCCAAAGTTTTCATGATTACCCGGGACACAAATACTGTAAGGAATCTAAAGCCCATGCTACCCTCCAAGGGAAAAACTATCCAATTTATTAACAAATATTTCAGAAAAAAAACTTTAATAGGTGATTCGTTGGCTTTGGACCTAATAATCTAGTTTCAACTTTAATCATCACCAATTCCCTTAATAAGATGACTTTTTTGTACTGGACCAAAGTAATAGTTGAAGGTGCAATAACACAGTGTTTTATAGTAAGATGTACAGTGGACACCCAGCATTTTTAGGTGTAAGAGACCACAATCACCTACGAAGTGCAGAAATCTATGAGTACTTAAGACCCCTCTAAAATGTTCTCTGTGTGAGTAACAGAGCTATTTTGGAATTAAATTTGATTGAAAAGCACTTCCTGTTTTAGTAGTTTAAAGATCTACTATACCTTTTTCTTGTGCACAGTGGAAACCATCTTGGTACTACCACAAAAGCTAAGATGTAAACAAGTAAACTAACAAGTAAAACAAAGGTCTTCCTGGACTGGATACTTTGCAAACACCAGCCCTTCCCAAACTGCATTCTCTTTGGAATATTTTAGATGTGGAAATTTTCCACAAATAGTTTGGTGCAACAAATAAATGACTACACAAACTTAAACCACAAATTGGCAGAGTGGCACTGTATTGCGGTAAAGACAATTTGGTCACTCTGTTTGACATCAATATAACCGAATGGCATTTACTCCGCATGGGTAACTCGTTGAGTTTCAGCATGAAAATAAAAGAATCTGCTTTCTGTAACACATCTTTGCTGTAGAGTACCTCTACCCTTCCCCTCCCAGATTTAAGCAACATTATATATTTTTGGAGAGAAAGATATGTCAATCAAAAGATATGTCAAGATATGTCAAGCAGACCCAAAGGCCCAACAGCAAGGGCTTCAGTTTCACAAGGTCATAATGAAGGACAAAGTGACAAAGGGCGTCATAAACAGAGCCCCAGAAGGGCAACAAGGACAGAGACTGACTGCAAAAGACGAGGGAACTGGTCGGGGAGGGAGGATGAATCAACAAAACTGTGCTGTCAGCATCCCCGGGGCCAGCAGGGAGCATTAAGTGAGTTGACAAGAGTGGCTGAGTCTCTCCACTTTTCTCCTTCCTTCTCTCTTCCGTGCTGCCTTTTTTTCTCTCTTTGTCTTTCCCTCTCCTCCATATGGCAGAATCCACCTCTTCCCATCCCCCTGTGCCCTGATGCACACACTCTCCACTGAAACTGTCTCTCTCCTACATACAAACCCACGCTTGCCTGCACAGGCATCCTACATCCCCTGAGCCACGTCTTATTTACGGTTCAATTACCAACGACCGCCCTCCAGGACAGACGTTCTCCTCTGATGCTGCTCTGACTCGTGCCCAGATGTTGTTCAAATAATTTTGGACTGTTTTATTCACCAGGGTCATGACAGCATCTGGAGCAAAATGAGGTAGGAAAACAAGCTACAGCATCATCTTCAAAGCAATGAGAAGAGACCAGAAGGGGGGTCGATTAGAACACAAATAAAATAAATACAAATCAAACAACACTTGCTTCTACAAAAAGAAAAAATAAACTTCAGTTCTGCCGAGACCCTGAGCGCAGGCTTTGCCGCAAATGCGTGCACACTTTTTAAGAACAAAGAAATTAAATGCGCACCTCTGGGAGGTACAAGAAGGCAAATTCCCTGCTGTACAGACAAATAAAAAAGACCTTCTGCATCCTGCTTCCGAAAAACCTCCAGCTCTGCCTGTCTGCTGACACATTTCACTGGATCCTGCATCACTCTGCTCTGCATCCGTGAGGAAGCGGCGAGGATACACAGCATCTCTGTGGGATTAAAAATCCTTCTTTTCTATGGGCTGCTCAGCAAGTCTGAAAGCAACTCGATTCTGAGGCATAGGAGGTCATCTTCTACTCATATCAGTACAGAGGATGTAGTATAACTTTGGTTTTCACCATGCAATACATCAGAGCAGGGGGCACGATAAGGTTTGTGTTGAGGTCACTTACAAAACTGTTGTCATGTACAGTATATGATCCCTAAACATTTCCCCTAAAGAAACATCTTGGGAACTATGTTTTGTTAATACGGTCCTGGTATTTCATGTCAATAGCTCTTCACACTTCATGTGAGCCACAATGCAATCTTAATGAAATCAGACTAACTCCTTTGAAAACAACTATATCAATTAAAATGTTTACTACCAAGGTTATGAAGTCCATTTGTATGTAGAGCTGAGCTGTTTTCCAACAAGATATTTAATTCCTGCATAAATGTATTGTCTTCCATTTATTTGCAATCGGCCATGTCGGTCCATGTCACAAACCCTGTGATCATTATTCATAGAGACACTTTTCAGCTAATTCTTGGTGACCCCTAGAGGTTCCCAGGCAAGAAGAGATATATTTAGATCCCCCAGTGCGTTCTCTCAATGAGACATGTACAAGAAATCTTGAAACAGAGATGTATCGTGGGCACACAAACCTTAGGCTCGAACCAGCTCAACTGATTCATTTTGATGTGGAGGAGCAGAAGTTCTAGTCCAAGATTCAAGAAGATGGAGGTCCTCACCTCAACTTATGTCTCAATTGTTCAAAAGTCACCAAGTATCTGGTCAGTGATCATCACCCCCATGGCGTCTCACCCAGCTTGTTACATTCAGAAGCATCAATGCTTCCGATAAAACTATCCACAACTTAAGTCCACTCAATTGCTTAGGTCTTGAAACACTTCATCAAGAACCATCCAATGTGTGTTGAAGGCAGACATATGTTCCTCTTTAGAATGAGTACAGACACTCTAGATGAAGCTCATAAAAAGAATTTAATTCGGTCAGTCATGGTCCATTTCTTATACCCACAGGAGAGGTTTGGAACCAGTCAGTGGACAGCTTGACCTTTTGAATATGTTTCTTCTTCACCACAACAAGCTTCAGTAGCAGCCTCAGTACACCACATGAGACCTGAATACACCTATTAATCTCATACTGTATCCTACTACCACTCATTAACACCAGGACACCTAAACCTGAATGCTTGAAGAAAAAAATCCAACCCTTACGTGAAGTTAACATTCCACCTTTCACTGGTTGAGAACTATAGCTTCAGACTTGAAAGCAATACAATACATGACAAAGACTAGGTAACTTACTGTGTACAGTAAGCCGTCAACAGTCCACGGTGTGGTGGCAAGTTATCTTTTTTTAACCTGTTCTATCCTGAAGGGCCACTGGCTCTAAGCAGAACAGGCAATATCCATGGCTTAAGTGATGTAATCTCTTATACTTGGATGCACTTCAACCAATCTATTCTACGACCACAACTGACATGATCCTGTAGCTCTAGTGATGTGTGAGTCCTGTTAGAAGAGCTTACTCAAGCCCAGCCACAAACTGTTCTAGATGACCTTGAAGGTCATGGCTTTGTGATGTTAATAACACAGTTTCCACTGTGCATATTAATGAATATTAAAGTATATTTGGCCTTTGAACTTTTAAAGTAGGCATTATAAGCTATTTTAGAGGAGGTCTCAAGTATTCATGGATTCCAGCTATTTACAAGAGGTTGTGGTCCCTAGACCCTGTTCACTGGGTGTCCATTGCAATCTCACTCTTCAAAATAAAAAAAAATAACAAGTTTAATTTAATAAACACCAGTAAGTAAAAAGTCTATATTTCATTGCAATGAAAATAGTGACCATCTTGAAACTTTTGGTCTAATATTTATTGCAACTCATATTTAGATTCGTCAAAGAAATCTAAGAAGCTAACCTTAATTTCCGGCTTTAAGAATAAACTAAAATTCTGCTTTAACAGAAAAGAAAACAAGGCCATATTGAAAAAAAAAAGTTCAATTGTCATTGGTCCAAAAGTGACAACATTTGTGATTTCCCAATGTGTGGTAGCTTAAACAGACACAGCATAAGTAGCTTTGAGTTTTGTGTGTTTTATCAGCAAATCAATGCTGCAGAATCAACTTATTGACAGAAACCTTGGTGTTTAGCCCAGTGTTTCCCAGCAGTTTTTTTCCTCAGACCCTCGGTTTGCACAGACAGAAAAAGCGACATAGCCATTCTTGAATGCAACAATTCTTTTTCAGCATCAATAAAGCAACTTTACAAGTGCTTGTGATCAGTGTTCAGTAACCTCACAGAAATCGTTCCAAATTGTTAAATGGATGCCCACAGAGTCCCTCATATAGTATTTTTAAACCTTGCTCTGACTGTTATTTTGACACTGAAAATAAAATATGTGTTTGGGGGATGGGTGGAGTGGCATGTGTACTTCCAATCTAATTTGCCAATTTAGGTCAGCAGGTTGGGTTACAAAATGACAGTGACCCTTGCAAATGCGTCTTTTTAGCTTTGCACATTCTTACAATCCTGTTCTACTGAACATGAACTTGAATGAACATGTAACACCATAATTACACTTTCCTCCCCAAATATATCTCGTGAGATTGTCCAGTAGAAGCTGATAAATGCTCTGAAAGCAGCAGCTCATTTGATTCAATTTTCATAATTCAGTGCACTAACAACAGGGGAAAATATCCAACTTGCCAAACTAGTTTAGGGGAACCTGATATCAACAAGTTGGTGCCAAACAATCATCATTCCAGCACTTTACATGTTTCCCCACATCTGTCAATGAACAACAAGTGATATAGGCAAAGGAACATTTTAATTTGAAGTGTGTTGCTTTGACATCATTAGAGAAAGCACTAAGCAAAATAGCTTGACGGATTCAATTAGAAAAAAGATTGAAAAGCATACTCTGGCCAATCAGCCATACACTCTGTTTTCTGTCCAAAAACTACTCAATGACTTGGGAATCATGAAAAACAAAACAATACAGGAATCAATGCATTAATCAACAATCAACCAAGACTTTGTACAAAACCAATTGTTCATTGTTCAATTGAATCCCTTACAAATAACCTTAAGATGTTTTGAGATGAAACTTGCTGTAAAAGCTATGTGCGAAAGGACATAAGACCTTTATTACATATTGCAATTCAAGGTGTTGATGGAAAGTTGAGCCTTATTCTTAGAGGGGGGCAGGGAGAGCTGCTAATGAAAAGCTCAGCACCGTGTAGAGCACTTTTAGAAAGTGCAAGATGAAAGCTCACAGCTGCCCTGCAACAACAGAATATCCAAATTTAGGCACATATTTCATCACCGCTTGGTCTGAGCGAGAGGGAATGTTGTGTGAAGAAGAAAATCTGCAGCACTGGGGGAAGAGAAAAAGACAAGAGCGAGTGCTACAAAGCCTGCCTGCGTTTGTCCTCGCACAGATTTCTCTGAAATACCAACATATGAAATATTAACAGAACAAAAAGCCAATAAAAATAAAAATCAAGAATTTCTGCAACATTCTCTCTGCAGTGTTCATTCCTCTGCTGAGAATCTCTGAGAGGAACAGCAGCATTGAACCTGAAAACTCAATTTATACAATATCATGTTTGTCAATACCCGAAAACCAGAAACATGTTTGACTGCAAACATGAGTTCACAGAAGGTTCTGCATTAAGGTCTGTATAAATCTGTCACATCTATCATGTAAAATTCACCAGTGTGGCTACCAGAAATGACCTCTGTGTCTAAACGTCATGCAGTGAGGATGCTGCTGTTGCATATTTGCAGTCTCACTAAATAAATGACAGTGAGGGACAACTGCTGGCTTTATAGCACATAAGATCTCAGTCTAGAACGAAGCAAAACACTAGACAAAATCAGCAAATACTGCTTTGGGAATATGGAGAATTTTCAGATATAGACTATACCAGGATTGTTCATTTGCACAGAATTGAAGCAGCGGGAAATTAAGTAGAGGTAGGAAAAATAGTGTTTGTGTGGAAAAACATATTCATGTTATTATTATATTATGAAAAATACTGTTATAAGCAATATATGCAAAACCCATAAATATGACTTATTCACACAGTGTAAACACAAGATCTTGTAATATTTCATAATAATTTCTCATCCAACAAATTTGACAACAAATATACCTTAATGTGAATTAATAGGAACAGTGAAAACCATCGTAGCATTAGTGCAGAAGCAAACATCTACAGTCTTCTTTATGTCTGCTTTTATGGGGACAGCCAATCAGCACCAAGTAGAATAAATGGTGCTCCTGGATTGACTGCTTTACAAATGTCATTCAATAGCGTGCACCTCGGTATTTCTGCTACCCAAGTTGCATTTTTTTCAAATATTTTAGACATGTTATACAAACAAGTGATGAACAGCCAAATGTTTAGCAAATAATTTGGAGTAATGTTTCACAAAAAAATCCAGGAATAGGTAAATCTGTGAATATTAAACACAAATAGGCGGGGGTGTCCACTGTACAATTAAATACCAAAAATGTCCCCAAAACACTATTGTAAATATGCCAGTTCTGTATGTAGCGCTGTAAAATTTGCTTATTCGCAGTATGATAGCATTATTTTTAAAAATGACCTTTCACACACTTGAACCCATTTCTAACAAATATCCATTTAGCCTCTGAAAACACCATTTAAGTGGAGATTTACAGTTCAAACATTTAACTTTTTCATATTCAAATGTTCTTGAGCATTTTAAACACAAAGAACTTTGATGAAATTCGTATAAAACCAAGTCTTAAAGGAAAAAACAGATATTTAAATTTTTGTGGATTTAAATCTCAATTTAGTTGCCATCACTTCATTTGGGAAATCAAACCTTTTAGGCGTACAAAGTCAGAGAGCAGAACATTCCTATGTGATGTGCGTGTATTTTCCACTTCAGACAACAAACAATACAGTCATTATCTGTGGCAAATGCACAGTGCATGCTGAACAAATTTTCACCAACTGAAACATTTACTTAATTGCTTTCAGATTTATTCACAGAATGAAATCATTGAGAAAATGATTACGGTCACCCAAGCAGGATTTCTCCAGTATGGCATGGTGTTTTTCGAGATAGAAATCTAATTATTACCCAGTGAAAATGAAGCCTAAATGACAACTTACTGAACTAAATAGGCGAAGAGCCTTATTTCAAAGAAACTCTGGACCAAGTAAGAGTTTTGATAGCTCTGTCTGAAAACAATCCAATCCTGCCTCACCTCAACAAATTCTGCTTCAGCACTGACACAAATAGCCTGGAGGTAAAGCAAATCCTGACCTGTTTTATAGAAACAAAGGGATCAAATTAAAATGTTCCCACTGAGTGAGCAGAGTACACAAATATGCCCCCATGGACGGGCAGCACCTGCTACACTCTGCTTCTGACAACCCCCCATTTCTCAAAAACAAGTTAAGTCTGACTTTAACGTCTCTATCAGATTAATAAATACTTTAGAAAAGATAAAAACTTCACTCACCAGTCAGGACAAATTTTATCGACAATATCAACAAGTGACAGTTGAACCTTTGTTAGAGATGTGCTTGTACCAGCTTTGCAACTACTTATCATAGTCTTCATTGTAAGTATTCTCAATGCAATTAATTTGATCTTGGTAAAATAGGCTGAAAAAATTACATTGTAATTATTTTTGTACAAAAATTACAGGTAACTTGAAAACGCCTAAAGAAATCTTCACATCTGCCATTTAGTGAATCCAATTCATTGACTTAATTGAAAAATGGTTTTCCTTACCTGTTTCATTGTCTTCATTTAATGTTACCAAATTATAACTTTGGGTAGCAAAAGTTGGCAACTTCTTTTGGGGAAAAGTTACCAACTTGTGCAGATTTAGTAGCAACTGTTCTTCTCCGTGCCATCCTTAGTCTTTCTACTTCCACTAAGTGCAGAGATGTATTATGTAAGCTCTCCGAAAACTAAACAACACGATAGCTGCCAATGCATGGCCTATGACAGACTGCATAAAAAAGATCTGCTTTGCCACACTTACATTCCAGATATCAGAAATGGTGTTATGACTAGACATATTAGTTAATTAAGATATCTCTAATTATTGTAAATTACCATTAAAGTGGTCTGCCTTTTATTGCAAGGATGAGGATGCATACCAATAGGGGAAAAAAAGAGAGAAAGAAAATTGTTTGTTCAATCCTTCAGAACTGACAGTGACTCAAACGTAAGTCAGCAATGTAAGGCATGAAGAAATATAAACCACATTTCTTAATAATAAAAACCTATTAATAGTAGTAATATTTTAACAATGAAGGTCATCTGTGAGCAAAATGGTGAAGGCCAATATGAATTTAGTCTCACTGATTTAGATGAGCAATTTACCCTATATAAAAGGGGCTTTTCATTTTAACATTTCCAAAATAATAAATTTTTCATAACCTATATAGCTGTATTTGTAACTTACCAATAAAATTAAAAGAACAACTTTTTTATTACTTAACCAAACACAAATTGTGTACATAAAGGTTTGAAGCTTTTGCTAAGGGGCAAACGGTTTTACTACCCAACTGTATGTTTTGTCAAAACATGAGACCAAGGAGCTCAGTAGAGTTTATAAAGAGGGGCAAATATGTTTTCACAGTTACTCCATGTGGTCTGCATTAATAATGGACTTAGCCTAATCCACAGTGAAACACATACGGTCACATCATGACACAGTTCATTTTGGAGGGAATGGGTTTAGGGGTTATAATGAGAACCATTGTGTGGATGTCTGTTTCTGAGCATAAGTTAAAACAGGACACCCAGGAGGGCGGTGGAAAGAACACAGAGTGACTTTTCACAGACTCAGGGATCGACTGTGCAAGTACATCCCAAGGCAGCGAGGCTCTGACTTGGGTCCAGAGGAGATCTGAATGCTTACATAAAGACAATGACAGGTAGACTAGAAGAAACTGGGAAACATGAAATATAGGGGGATCCTCTCAGATTGCTTCTCAAATATTTTGGAGATGCTAAATATTTGCTTTTCCAAATATTTTGCTTCCAAATATTTTTACTGGACTCACAGTAAACATTAGTAAAAAATCTGTAATTCATTCATCTGTAAAAAAAAAAAAATACAAGTACATCCTAGCTCATGGTGTGATATAAGATGTATTTTAGTTTGTTGTTTTTTTATTTAAAAAAGAAATAGTTATTTCTTCTTAACTATAATACAGTTTAAACAGACACATGATCCCTGTCCAATACCAATGGTATCCAAATACTGATGTTTTAACTGATACAGAAAATGATCAAATAAAATGACTTGGCTTCAGAAAAGACAAAAGAGACTTAACATTGACTCTGTTTTATCAGTTTCGTTAGGATGGCCTAAACTTAAGAGCTAGCAACACCACCAGACCAGGAGTCGGGTCGTGACTAGGGCTGTTGAATATTTTAGTAATCGAGTAATCTATCGATTATTCTTATAATTAATCAAGTAATCGGATAAAAACAGTAAAACATTGGTAAATCTAACATAATAGTAGTATTACTATTGCATATCAACATCGGTCCAATTTTTCAAATTTGAGCTTCCCCAACAATAACTTTTCTCTAATTTAGAAATTTACCTGTAACAATAATAGCTCACTTTCTAAGTTAACCTGGAGAAAAGTTATACAAAAATCTGAAATTATATTCAATTTAATAATAAAGAGGCAGGCTCACAAATACGCTTATAAAAAATGTCCTTTCTCCAGCTATTGGTTTATGTATTCATCTTCAGTGAGTTTAACAGATGAACTCTCACCTTGCCCAGACATTTATAGCTTTGTGTTCAGCAATAATAGCCACAGGATTTGGCACCTTCGTTCATCACACACAGAAACACACCCACCAGGTATGTAACGTCACGATTCGCTTCGCCACCGATTTGTTGCGACTGGGATGATATGAAATTTATTTTCCGGTTTGTCTGTAAAGCTACACATCTAAAGCAAAGCCGCCCGCAGTGTTCAGTCTATCCGCTCACCTGTATAAGTACCCCCCCTCGTGCTCGTCCCCACCGTTCGCTCTGAACCAGCAGCTCCAAGAGGACAAAAGCTGCAGTACTCCAAGAATCTCTCCCATCATTTTAAGGATGCTTATGTCCCCCCAAAAAGTCAAAAATTCGGACATTATTATGAATCAATATAATCCTCCCAGGCCGAACATGAAAATTGGGCGTTATGCTTTTAACACTTAGCTTTCGTCAACAACTCAGGAGGAAGTGAGAGCGCTGTGCAACGCTAATAACAACCAGGCCGGAACATGGTGCATTAAATAACAAAACTTAACTTTACTAAGCTTCGAGGCAGATAAATTTTCCTCGAGGAATTTTAATAATCAAAGTACTCAAATCACTCTAGGAATCATTTCAGCCCTAGTCATGACAATCAAAGTTATGTCACTGAACATTTGTAGCCTGCTTCAGGAGACAGGGACCGGTCATAAAACCTGAGGTTCTGGTAATGCATATGGAGGTGAAGGAGGTTGGCTATAGAAAGAAAAAAGGTAAGCAGGATTTTGCAACAGATTAGAAACCCAATTAAAAGTCTGGGTAATTAAATAGGTGTTGGAAAGTAAACGTGTAACAGTAGACTTATTCATACCGTCAAACATGCACTTGCATATACACAGAAAGTTTGTGTGCTGAATACAAAACAGAAATTTCTGAGAACAACTCAGTATCAGAGACTGCTATTTGGGAAAATCTGTTTCTCTGTCAAATAGTGATGAAAGAACTGATCGAACAAAACCTTTATGGCTATATTTCGCATACATATAGTTGTGTGAAAAAATCAGGACCCCTGGGTGTGTTTTTTCCAAGTATATTTTGATATATGGATATTTATTAATTTCAATATGACTCAAAAATTCAAGTAACAATACAAACAAAACTAAATATAAAAAGTCTTTTTTTATTGAAAAATGTTATTTCTGATAAAGAATCAATTAGGACATTCCCACATTTGCTCCCATTTAAAATTACTAAAACAAAACAGGTATGTCACATCAGGAGCATATAATGAACACATTGCTATTGAGCACTTTGTAAGTTTGTCTCAATTAAGCCTCAGGCATTTAGCCTGGTGGTATAATCATGTCTGGCCTTCTAAGCAAATTTACTCTTGCAGCAAACAGCAAGATTCAAAAAGAAGTCTCAACAAACGTTAAAATGTTACTGTGGGACCCGCAGCAGAATCTTCATACTGTTGGATAACAACTCGCAAAGGAGCAATAACAAACCCAGGCGATGCACCCAAGTTACTAAGGTCAGCAGAGAAAGCTTTAAGCACTGGAGTGACAGACAGAAAACAGAAAAAGAAGGAAAATGTGGATTGTATTATTAGTGCACAGTTTCCCCAGTGTATTATAAGCCTGCCGGCCCGCCATGCTTTACTAGCCCTCCCGCCAGGCTAAGCTTTGCTTTTTAAAGCCAGATCTGAGATTTTACTAGCGGAGCACATTTATTCCTAAAGGATAGGTTTATAATAGATAGGTTTATAGTTTATGCATGTAAAGCCGGCAGCTCGCGGACCAATAACACAGCTGGCGCCTCTGCGCGTTGCCGCTGTTTTACCTCACTTTACCTCAGCGGGATCGAGCGCACCTTTCACTCAAACTGGACACAGGCTGGCCTGTATAGACATTTACATCAACTTCCTGTGAGAAATTATGTATCTTTTCAGAACTCAAGGTAAGAGTTCAAACTCCGCCGCATTAACTCTTGTTGGCAGCTTTATGAACCGCAAGTATAACTTGTAGTCGCGAATTCAGAGGTCCGCGTTGAGGGAGCGGTGAGAATAATTTATCTTTGTGAACAAAGAATTATATGAAGTGTTTACATCTCAACACGCTGCCCAGCTTGCGGCTCTGTCTTCCCTGTAAAATTTATGTATGTGTTCCCGGTTGGCCGGAGCGTTAGTGGTTAACGAACCAGCGCAAACCTCATCATGCAGGTTCAGCCCGGTGAGGAGCTTTCGCGCTCGCCTTGTAGTAGCACTTCACGCAGATTTTATATTATTTTATTATCAGTAGTAGTAATAGTATTTTTCCGGTTACACGACGCATCAAACCATGTCAAATGCGTTGCCTACTTAGTCAGCCAGATTTAATGCGCGCGGCCTCGCGGAGAACTGAGAATCTCGTCCCATTAACTCAAGTAAACAGAACAGTTTCTGTGACGCTTATTAAAAACTCAACAGACACAAAATGGAAGAGCTACTAAAGCCACATTAGCAGCATTAAATTAAATCTCCCGTTTTTTGCGCATCTCTGCGCAGTGCAGCGGATTTAACTCATCCTGCAGGGCTGGTCCAAGGCTGCATGAGGCCTTGAGCAGAATTTGACTTAAGGGCCCCTCTTCCTGCTAAAACAATGAGCACCTCTAACAGCTTCTGTGTTAGATTTAATCTGGGAGAGGGAGAAAAGTTTAATTGGCCAACCTAAAAACAATCAGTTATAATTGCAGTTTACAAATTTGTATTTGTAAACAAACAGAGCTCAAACTCAAAGATTAAACTCACAGCATCAGATTGTTGCTGTGGTAACAAAACAATCTAACTATGAATATTGCTCCTTGAAGTTTTACAAAGTAAACTTGCCAACTCCTTTAACACCATTGATAATCTCAATAAATAAATGTTACATTTATCTATCGCTGGTCTGTGTTAAAATATTAGCATCGATGGGGCCCCTGAAGCCCCAGGGGGGCCTTTTGGAGCAGCTGACTTAATTTGGATTAAACAGAAGTGCAAATAATTGATATTCATTTTAATTGGATTTTTTTTATTTGTTGTTTTTAAGACTAGTTGTGGGTTTAGATAGCGAGATACCGGCGTTTTCCCGTAACTTATAATGACCCAGTAATATTTTTACATTTCCTGTTTACTTAACATCTTTTAATACAAAAACACGGTGGACCGCCTCGGCGCCCTGACCACCGGGCTTAGCAAGTTTTCTGAGGGAAACCCTGAAATGCATTATATTTGACAAAAATATCCCGGCAGTATGATTTTCTAATATCATTCAGCAGTAGTGCAACTGGGAAATAAAGAAGAGGAAAAAAAATTAGAATAAAAAAGTCTCAGTCCATCTTTTAGAATAAAATGCTTCCTAATCTCAAAAAGCCTGAATAAAATACAACCTCATATGCAAATATCCAACCGACTCCACTGACGCCACAAAGTTGTGGCTGAAATGAGAAGCCTGCAGCTATGAATGAGTGCAACAACCAAAATGTGAAGCACAGCAGAGAGAGCATAAATATTCAGCCACAATCACACCAGCAAAGGTTACAGAACATAAATAAACATTGTGAGTCATGCACAAGCCAATTACTCTTTGTTTTAGCATGAATCTGCTGCATATCTGATATTTTATTTACATCACATAAAAGCTATGACTGCTCTCTCTGCTGCTTTATGACAGTGCCAGCCTCCAAAATAAACACATCAGTAAAGCACTGAAATATCTTACATAATAAGCAGGCACTACTTGTTTTCTGTTCAACAGAAAAACTTTTTTTTTTGACAAATCTTATCAGTTATCCCAAACAACCTTGCTGCCCAGGACTTGTGTGGTGAACTATGATGGGCCGAAGACCCGGTGGTTGCATGTAGGCCTCGTCCTGCCCTTTGTAGTGTTAACATGTGTGGGTGTGTGGCATTGACTGTAATGTCACATTCACGCTCTGATGCTAACCCTGTCTGGCGTGTGCATCAGTCCTTTCTTCTGTTTTCACATAGAACTTAACTCCAGTGAATGCAAAGAGAGAAGTTAAAAAAAAACCTTTTTAAAAAAAGAAAAGTCCTGCAGATCACCTCCAGCTGTCTGTGCACACTCACAACACCTCACCTTTAAAGGTTACCGTCTTCCCCGAAGTAAAGACCGCCGTACGTGTTGCAGTCACGGACAGGTCGCATTTTTAATGGGGCCCGCATGAATAATGGCTACCACCCGCGGCTCCACGCTCAAAATAATTCAGCGGAGGGGAGGTGATGGAGCCACATTGATGTAGGGACCCCCTTCAGCCAAAGTAGGGGACGCCATGGAAGCCAGGGTCAGGTTCAAATCCTGAACCATATTCAGTCAATCTTAAAACTCTGAACCCCAGCAGTCATTTAGTCAGAATTGCTCATCACTGGGCTGAAGGGCTGGATTAAATCTGTTCAGGCTTTTTTTTTTTTGTGCTTCGTATTGCACAGTTTGACTTTATTTCCCCCTGTGGACAGCATGCCCTCCTCATGGCCAGGATCAGCTGTTCATCATCTGAAGCTGGCATGACAGAAAGCAGGATGTCCAACTTCCCTATGTGGATTAATTTTAATAAGGGTGGTTAGCTTGTATCTGAAGCAATTTGCAGTCAGGAAGATTTTGGAATAGAATTTGTAATGAATGAGTTGGTGGTGGTTATTTAGTACCAAGAAAAAAAATTAACTATAAACTTTAAAACACCCCAACAAGCCAGGTCTCCTTTAAATGTTCCAAGATGTATATTGGTAATTCCCATTTACTTTTTCCAAGGAGCTCAACGTTCCTGCACCAACAACAAATTTGCAAAAACATAGCTTTCTAATTTATCATTTCATCAACAGGCTCTCTGGAACTCATTCTGGTGATCTTTAAGTATCAGTACATTTCCTCCAGGAAGTTCATTTGTTCAGTTTTATTCTATTCTATTGCTTTTTCCTTAATGTATTACAGTGCTGTCTATATTGTTTTATTGCTTACCTTTACAACATTGTCTAATTTTGTATTTTCGATTATACCACAAGCAATTTCACATTTTATGATAACTTTAGAGCAAAATCTGTTTGTGTGTGGAAATTTGATATGATTCATAGTTAGAGTCTGAATCCTGAAATATTATTTGACTGAAGGCCAGAAATCCCTCATAAACACATAATTCCCACTTTAATTTCCACTTCGGACGCCATGCTCTCAACGTGGGCGGAATAGGATTGGCTATTGCATAAAACTGCAGCGACAGAAACAGGACAGGGTGGTCATTGCACTGTGTGAAACTGCGACCGCTTCTGAGAGTAAAGACATCTGACATCCTTTCAAAGCGAGCCCCAAACAACTCACCTTGACTTGGCGGAAAAAAGCAATGTCAAAATCAGAACTGTCAGTTCGCATGAATTTGTCATCCACAAAAATGTCCAGTCCATGCACACAGATTCGATATCTCTCTCTTGTGCTTGACAATCATTCTCCACAGGTTCAGCGGAGGAGAGGTAAGCGCTCAGCTCACCGGGAGCATGAGGTAGAAATAACAAGAATCAGATATTTATTTATCTGGACAACAGTCTGAACTACAAAAGGGCCTATTCTGCTAGTTTTCATGTGTACAACAAAATAAAGAATTTTCTGAATCTCATTTAAAGGAATCACATGAAAATACGACATTACTGCTTGTATCTTTTCAATAAAACAGCAGAGCTCTCCCTCTATGTTACGGCAGCAGGCTTTTCACTCTGAATATCCATAAACACACTTCATTTTTGACGCTGACTGACAGCCTATTTCAAGAGTTACTTGTGAGGAATCAAACAGAGAGCCATATTCCCATGTGTTCTCATATACCAAGTGTTTGAGAATCAAAGAGGGAAAAAGTGGATGCATCGATAGATCTGCACATGCAAGACATTCAGTTTGTTTTTATAAAATGCAAAGCACGTGTAGCATGGAATGACTAAAAAGTAGAGGACTTCGAGGATGAAATGAGACGCCTTATATGTTTTTTTTATTTTTGCAATGAACTCAACTAAAAACAAATCTACTTTTATAATTTATATGAACAGTGAACATATAAAGCATATTAGTCGTACATTAGCAGTATATTAAGGCAAAAATTCAACCACAATCAGGAATTCCAGAGCACAACAGGAGACTTTAGCCTCACAACGTTCTGCAAGCCATCATTATATCTGTGCAACACACCATAGATAAATTTATACACTCAACTCTTTACTTGCAAGTGGCTATGCAGAAATGTTTCCGATTCAAATCAATAAAAGCTTCCACCCAGTACAAACACATTCATGCTGATCTAAATTATACAGTGCCCTCAAGATTCTTTTGACCCTCAATAGAAGTTATAAAAAGCCCTCAAAATAAATTCAGATTGTATTACAATAGCATAATGGAAAATCCCACATTTATATTTGTGTTGTCATTCAAAACCCTTAACAATTTCCATAAAATAAATACAACAAAAGCATTTTTTATAATCTGTGCTTCATTTTTACTTTACTACTTTGACTGGGATTTTTTTTATCACTAAGTCTAAGTCACTATCATTAATTTGGTGATATATTTCAAATCATTGCCCATTAATGTTCAAATTAACTTCCTAGCTAATGTCTTGAGATGCTTCATTATTTCTACATAATCTTCTTTCCTCTTATTGTCTTCTACATTGTGAAAATGCAGCAAAACACCTGATACCTCATGCTGCCATTGTTCTTCAGGTTGCAAACTTCCCATAAATATACCGATGACCATTAGAGTCAAATACTTTCATTTTAATTTTATGATGAGACAAAACATGTATTCAGGAATTAAAATTGCTTCTCTTGGCTGCTTTTGCAAACCGTTACTTGGCTTTTATGTTCATTAGCTGAACAGTCCTTCAGCCAGTATATGGATAATATAATAATGGTTAATGACAGCTTCAACAAACATCTTCAAAAGGTCATTTGCTTTTGTCTTGCGGTGTATATATTTTACTTACTTTCTTCCTATTTGTTGTGATAAGAGGACATTTCAAACACTGTTAAGAACAAAATTATTCATACCAGTAGAAGATTTAGAGTAGAAGCAATGGAAAAAAATGGACAATTTCAATTAGTAATCCAAGACTTTTTTTTATCTCCCTGGGATACAAATAAGACATAACAAGGAAGCCAGTTTATTACTCTTCAAAATGATAAAAACAAAAGAACATATCACATGATCATTGGCAGAAGAAGAAATCAGAAAAGACTAGAAGCCAGAATGTGTGCATATCTACATTCTGAGCAACAATTTGAAATTTAAACCATGACAATAAGGCTGGATGAGGACACATATTTATCTTGCCCCCATCCTTAATGAGGAGGATGGTACAAAAAATATCAGTGCTCATTACAGTAAGTCCCAACAACCACTATACACACCATCAACATGCCACCAATCCTTATAAAAACATGCCAGAAAAAAGTCTATTTATTCCAAATATGATAAAGGTCAGAACATGGAGTTTACTAAGAGCTACTTTTACTGCAACCATTGGCTTTGGTCAGATCAGACTAAGATTGACATCATTCCCAGGGTTAAGTAAGGTGGAGGATCAGTGATGCTGTGGTACGGTTGGTTTTGGCCCAAAGAACCATACTGAAGTACACACAATCATAAGCTTTGAAGTATCACGACATTTCTAATAAAAATCTGGTGGACTCCTCTAATAAACTGAAAATAGGTTGCCATGCAACATTTATTGATGGTTTAAAACATATATCCAAATCATAAATGCTTTACCAGACACAACATCCTGTCAGTCAATAAGGATTATGCAAAGAAGAATGCTCGAAGATCCCTCTGTCTGTAAGCTACAACATTGTGAAATGGCTGGAGCTTGGAATAAGGAAATAGTGGATGTACAAAGTATAAAAAGCAAACAAAATTTGATCCTTTCCAACTGAATTCACTGAATTTAAATTAAAGGTTGGATGTTCATAAAATCAAGGTATAACAAGAAAAATTAAATAAGATTAAAAATTGTGACATTTTACAAAAAAGCACCTTGTATGAAAGACACTGCATTCTACATCATCCAGTTACACCTCCATCAGTCTCCTTTACGCCGTTACTGCCATCCTAATTAGAAACAGCTGACCCAATCAACCGTTATGTGATATAAGTGTTGCACATAGGCTATCTGATTGATTGAACTCATTCTATCATGTACGAATACATTCAAAATCAATTTCAATTCCAGTTTCTATTCCAGCTATATAGCAATCATGTCAGCCATTCGCATCTGGCAAGATGTGAACCATCAAGGTCGTATGTGGCCTCTCTCTCTCAGAGGCAAAGACCTGAAGCTCATTTAGAACGAACATTTTCAGATCGTCACACTGACAAAGTGCTTGAAGAATTTAGTTCATTTATTGCAATGTTAGGTTCAGTTCAGCTGATGACTCCAGATGGATTTGTTGAAAAAGAACCATTTCACTTTGTAGTCACTCTTTGATTGAAAAAAGCCCTTGTAGCCCTCATCTGTCCTGCTTTACAAAAACATGCTGTAGAAAATATTCAAGCCTTAATGTGCCAGAGATGAATATGGGGGTGCAAATTGTTAAAAAAAAGTAAATATTTGCAGTATTAAACTATTGTTTTACAAATTCAATTCATGTTTTTCTGAACTCATTTAGGCAAAACTGAAAGCGCAACCTTGTGTGGCTATGAACAAAAATCATAAATATACTGTTATTCCTCATTATTTTCACCCAAACTATTCATCTTTGCCTCCGAATATGAAGTATTTCAAATTAAAGAGAAGAGGGTTCATATTCAGAGAATACACTAACAACAAACGTGTAGCAAAACAGGCAACTCAAATCTTAATAAATGCAGCTAAGAGAGGTTATAGTGGAGAAGTAACTGGAAAACTAATGTAAATGTAATCTAAAAAAAAAAGCCGAGTTTAAATCAGATAATAAATGTGGAGCAGATTGTTGTGTGTAGCCAACATGAGGTGGAGAAACACATGATGTAGCTGCATGCGGACAGCCAGGTGCGCTACCTGTTAAAGTGGAGTCAGGTTAGCAGTCAGCCATGAACAGAGCTGGTGTTCACGCCAAGCAGCTGGAAAATTCAGCCATCAGCCTGTTTGAGCAGTAAGCCACATTCTATACATTTAAACTGCAGAAATGCTCCTTTTGTACATTTCACATGCCACACTTTAAGAATTGTATTTACTTCAAGAGGTTGCAGACAATCTTAGCATTCTAGCTTTGAGTTTTGCAAAATCTACAGCAACATGCTCAACTCTTTACTTCATAAACTTGTTGTTTTGAAAAAAATGCAAATAGTTCAGGTAAAACCTGCTATGCTAAATACTGATAATCAAATGCCCTTGATTATCTGATCAACTGTAACTGTGACCTGCTCTATAAAAGCATGAGTTCACCTGTCAAAAGACATAAACATGCAGACTTCTGGATCAATGTCTACTGAACAGAGGAGCCCAAAGTCTCGACATGATGCACAGCTTCATGTAGGGCTGCAAGGTATTAGGAAAACACGCTAAATGTTATCATCATGGTGAATGTTGGGATGACGGCAGTGTTAACGTCTCTTTGCTTTGTATTCATTGCAAACAGTCATCAGATCATTCAAAATATTTGAACAAAATTCTATTTCAGTATTTCCATTTCAAAACATTCGTTTGTTAAAAAAAACTGCATTGAATGATATCTGTTGTTTTGGCAAAGAAACAGCTTAGATGAAGTTTTCTAGACTCACCTAAACAATTTCTGACATATTAAACATCAGAAAATATACTTCTACTAATGTAATTAGCAAGTATTGATTGTTGAGAAGGCAGGAGGGTGATGATTTACTGAGTATTCTACCGTTAAATGCAAGACTGTCTGAATGACAACTAAAGCTTAGCCAAAATTATCTAAATAAAGCTCTGCAATATATTGAATTGAGTGTGCTGTTTTTTAACACATAGGTTTTCAATTTTGCAGCATTTTTTCTTCTGCCATGTCTCATAAGGCAACAAATATAACATCAATGCTTAAAAAAAACTGTCCTTACTTTCACATGGAAGCAGAAAAAAGCTGCAGATCAGATGTATGGAAGCTGCTGAGTGTCACACGGACTGTGTCTGGTAAAACACATCAAGACTGTCGCTGCTGTTCATCTAAGTCAACAGCTGAATCAGACGGAAGAAAACAGGATGCCTGGTGTTTTTCAGGAAAAGAGGTCGGGATAAGCCGAGATAAGGTTTCACTATGAGGAAGCATTCATTTCAAACAACTTTAAAATCCTTTTCGACCCAAAATAAGTGAAACAATGTTCAATCGCCACAAGGAAATCCCCTCTGCAATTACAGCACATTCTGGAAAGTAATTTATCTCCCAGCAGACGGATAGCATTTCTTCTTTTCAACCACTCTTCATGAGATTGTACACGACACACAGGAGAATCACTGTCGCACCGAGGAAAGTCTGATTAATTTAACTTTGTCAAACCAATTTTACAATTAGGCGAGACTCTAATGTGTTTTTGCAGGTTCTGCCGGGAAAAGAAAACATATTCAGGAAAGGCGTCCAGAAAGAAGGAATGCAGAGCCATTTCATTTTATCCACCCTATCCATTCAATTATTTCACTTACAAACAGCGGCTCATCAGTCTTGCAGTCAATTCTCAAACCAAAGGGAGAAATTGTCCAAATGTAGCCTTTTGTAAGTATTCATAGAATCTGAAATCACTCTTTGGCAGAATCAAAGCTTTTAGGGACCTATTGAAAAAATTATCAAAGCTTATTTTAAGATTTAGACTAAGGGCTTTGTTACAGTCATTGCAACCAGAAAGTTAAAAAAAATAAACTTTCAGAAGGTTTTCCCTGATGGAAGTTTGGATAAAACTAAGATACTATGTACACACTTTATTGATGAATTATTCTTCCACAGAAGCACAACTAATTTATAATAATTTTTTTAAATTAATGTTTGAAACAAAATTACTTCTTTTAAACTTTCCTGAATATGAAAAATATTAGAACTGAAAATTTTCTTGTTTTTCTGTTTTTTTTATTTTTTTGTGAGAAATGGGCATATTTACATGTAAAGCTTACAAAATTAAGCATAGTGACCAATCACAGTGGTAGAGTGTGATTAATTTGGGTTTTTTTTTTCAATTAATTTACAGAACTAATATTTGTATATTGGTTAGGATTTAAAACAGGAATTGTTAAAGTATGCAAGGTAAGGAAGGATCAGAGAATGGATGATAGATTGCTGAAAATACTGACTGGATGGATAGGATGACGGACAATCAACTAGATGAATGAATGAATAATAGACAAATGGATGGATGGATGGTCAGACAGATGGTTTGATGGACGAATGGAGGCATCACTCAAGTTCAGAGTAATTCAAAGTGCTTTGAGGGAAAAACAGACAAAAACACAAACGGACGGATGGATAGTAAAAAAATATTCCTTGCTTTACCCTCCTGATGAGCTGTGGTGCACTCACCAGGGTTTACACAACAGTGCCCACGGGTTAGAGTAGGGAACCTACAGATCAATGAGAGAGACTTCCATGTCCACATGGGGCTGTGTGAAGGTTATAGCCACCTCATCTGCTCCCTCTGGGTTTCACATACAGGAGAGTGAATGGACAGAGTGCACTGACATTCACTGAAAATTTACTAGCAGTCTTTTCTTCTGCTGCGTGGGTCCGTTTACCCAACGCCGCTGATCGCTGAGTTTGGCACCAGATCCCCAGTGAGTGATCTCAGCCGTTTTCTCCTCTCTTAAACGTGTCACCTCAGCAAGAAGAGTAGCAGTCTTTTTGTAAAATATAGAGTAAGGTCTTGTGTAGTCAGCTTTGATCAGTTTTTGCCAAGGTTGCCTCGACGGTGCTCTGTTTTAGCTGACCGTAGCAACCAGTTTCTGCTAAATACTCAATTAACTCAGCAAATAAGCAATCTGGACTTTTAGCTTCATAGTCAGGAAAAAAAAGCCTCCTTTTGAGAGCTAGTCTTGAAAATGCACTTTAAAAAGTGAAATGTTTCCATATTTGCAGTTTTAATAAACACAGAACCCTCTTGGAAGACATATTAAAAGTTTCTAATAATTACAACATAAATCCATCTTGCATCCAGCTCCTGTAAAGACATATACGCACGTATAGTGCTGTAAAAAGTATTGGCTTCAATTCACATTTCATTATACTCTGCCTTAACAACTTTATATTTAATAAATACTTGCAATAGACATATAAATTTCTGAGGCATAGAAAAACCTGATCAATCAGGGTTGGGACTAGGTATGCGCTGGAATGAGATTCAGTATTTCTTCAGATTGTATCTCATTAAGCCATCAGAACATTGCTTGAAAGCATAAAATAGAAAGAAAATCAGCTAGAAGTTATAATAACAACAATCAGCCAGACTCGCTGGTTCTCCGACTTGCAGCTGGAGTGCGATGAAATCAGGTGGAATGTAATTCTCAGACGCAAGCTCTAAATTAGATCTACCTTTCCTAACAGACATGCCACCTGTAGCATGCTAATTATAATTTTGAAACAGTTTTATCTTAGTAAGAATGGCAGTTGCAGTGACTGGAAACATGTTCAAACACAAAAAAATTAACTTTCTTGTAAGTGAGGGGAAAGTGTGGAGGTATTTGTTTGTTTTTATTTTTTTTATTGTTTGCAATTTATGGAGGATATCTATAGTCCATAAAGCAGAGAAAAGTCTGTTCACTTTCTTTGCTACTTCATTACCATTTGACAAGGTTCAGGATTTTTATCACTTTTTCGCTTTTTATGGTGCAAATTTAGTACTTTTATTATCCTTTGCATTTTTATAGATGTTCCTAAAGGAATGGATGAGTCTGCAACTCAGTGACAAGTAGATGGTATTAAAATTCCTAATCATCCAATTTAACAGTAGTTTGTTTGCTAAATGGTCTGATGTGTGTAAGCTTAAGCGTTTCATTAAAGCCTAAATGAATTTCTTCAAGATGACAGAAGCAAAAATGAGGGAAAAATGTCAAACAAAAGTGTTAGATCTCCAGAAAAACAGGAGTCTTATGGCTTAAGACCACTTTACAAGATTACAGACCACTTTGAAAAGATTATAAGAAATAAATCAGGCTTGGCGGAAGCCAAACATTATGACATCTGCAAGGTAACCTACATCAGCAGCTGAACTATCCAGCTGAGATGTAGGCAAGAGATCAGAAAGGAAGATTAAATTCATTATTATGTCAGAGGAACACATGCATGAAGGATTTCAACTGAAAGGTAAACAGATGAAGTGATGAATGAGCACTCAACATTTTTTCTCTCTTGTATTCTCTGTAAAGTGTCTTGGGTGTTTTCTACAACATGCATATTTTTCTAAGTGCAAATACGCAAAGTTATGTGAAATATGGCCTCTCTTCGCTCGAAATTGAAACTATACTGGAGTCGCATTTAAGGAACTTTTCACATTCATCTTATATTGTCCTGACTCTTTAAACTTTAAGCATGTGATAAAAAAAAAAATTCGACTAAGAAGAAATTATGAATAAAGTCAAAGAAAAGAAGATTTTTGTAAAAGAATCGGGTGCCCAAAGCTGCTTTAGCAGTTAGCCGTGCTAAGAATGTTCTCTCTATAGGAATTTTTAAAACGTATTAGGTTTTTCTGACACTGTCGCCATCTATTGGTGTCTTATGGTCATTTTGTGCATTTGCCATTTTATTCCGTTCCCAGACACGAGTTGCACAACATGGATCACTTTGTGATGATAGTTTTTAAACATACTTTAACAGACAGTGATCATTTCTTCTCTTTGGCATTTTGACATTATGCAGTCGTGGATACCGGACTCTTTCCAGTAATAAAAAGCAGTTATCTCCCATGGGGTATTTTATACCAGCCCTGCTTTGATTTATTTTCATTCTCATTGTGACAGTCAGGAACTTTTTTTAAGTAGCCTACTCATAGAGTAATGTAGGGAAATAAAGTTATATGGCTCAAATAAAAAAAGTATCTACCAGATGGAGGGTGTTCAGAGGTACTTTAGTTTGATTAATGGTAATTTTTTTATGATAGTAATTGATAATAATTCAACAAAAATACTTAAACATGCTAAAAACTACCAAAAGAAATAAACTGATACCTATTACCTTGTTACTGGTCCATGAATACATCACAACTATGAGCTTATCTGAAATAAAATTCCCAAAATTGGTCAATCTTCAGCAACAGAATGTATATTAATATAAAATCTGTTGCTAACAACTGACCGTGAGAGATTACCAGAAAAAAATCTGATGTTTAACAAATTCACAGGTTGCTTGTCCTTTCAAGTAGGGGTCATTAGAAAGGTCCTTCTGTGTCAGAGTCACCTGAGTTTACTGGATCATTTAAAAGATTTCCCAAAATATCTGCAAAAATTGTATTTACAGGGCAAAGTGGATTAAATATTTCTGACTTATTTCTTGGAACGAGAAACTAGGCATAAATGACACCATAATCTGATTAAACCACACTAATATAGTAATAAAGCTGTTATTACAATATGTACAAAACGCAGTCTGAAAATAAGCGCCGTTGCCACATTCTTGCACCGTATTCACACTTTAATTAATTTATTTTTTTTGTCCTCCAAGGACTTATAAAGAGAGGAGGCTTTTTTCGGGTCATACCTGCAGAGCATCCCCGCACACACTGCGGCATTGAAGGCAGCACGGCTTTAATGCTCCCATATCCCCGTTAATTGAACACGATGCGGTCTCCAGAGCGGACCTTTCCAGGCTCTGACAGAGCAGAACTGGATGGAGGTGGAGGGGATGGGGGAGTGCAATAATAATAATTGTTATTATTATTATTATTATTATCTGAAAATTGACAATTATAATAGACTTAAAATCCCTCAACAAGCTGTAAATACATCCCGCTCATTTGCGGCGCCTATATGAAGAGACGAGCATGTTTTATGTGAATCATTCGTGTTATTTTGAGCCGCTGCTGTAGAGGATTACCAACCTAATATTATATAAACACCACCGGAACCATGTTCCATCCACTGCAGCCCCGAAATGACACCAAAAACCAGAATACTCACTGCGGGCAGACAGGAGGGGAGCGAGCAGACTTGTCAGGACGCGGGCAGTCCTCCGGTGTTTGGGGTAAAAATCACAGACAGGACGTCTGTTTTCCTCCGTGGCGTCGCTGCTGTGGAAGAAAGGCGAACAGAGGAGCAGGCTGAGCGGTAGCATGCACTGCGGTGTTCAGAGGCTGCTGTCGGCCCGCTTCTTCTGCTGAAGGGGAGAGGGTGAGACATTACCGCCGCCTGGTGGTGGGGAGACCGCACAGATTTTTACAGAAATTTTCAAAAAGTTGTGGCAGTAATAAAGAAATATTGTCCAAATAATTAGACAAAAAAATAATATAGTATAATAATAAAATAATATATATTTTATTTAACTTATAATCAAGAAAATGAAAAATAAAAAAAATATGTTTATGTTTTTCTACAGGCTGCAATGCAAGTCTCTAAGGAGACAATAATGAGGTAATACAGATACTGATTTCTCACATATACAGTAAATAAATCAGTCGGCTTTTATTGACAAAGCACTTTTTATATACTATAAATAAGTGGATTGATTATAGGAGGAATGAGAAAAAATTTTCATTCCTCTTAAAATTCTTAAAAGTCTCAGATAAATCTTTTGAGCCAAATTGAAAACACATAACATCAAAAAGGGGAGTAAGTGAAAAAGTGAACGAGATCAAATGTGGCACACATGTTTGCATGTACTTTCTCCTGATTTCTATGGAACCTACACAGGTTTTTATGAGAAATATGTAGGACCACACAATTAACCAAAAGTGAAGTGCATAAAATGCTATTGTGAAATATCCAGCCATGCTGTTGGGAGCAGCTTCAGAAGGAAAACAAGCAAGCATAACAATACTCCAGTTCAAACAAATGATTTTGTTTAAATACGGATTACATAACTTCAACCTAGATGTAAGGATAGTGTTAACAGCAATAAAGCAAAAAGATGTTAGCCAGGCAAGACAGGCTAAAGTGATGACTCTCTGCTTCGACATGACAGAGTGGTATTCCAGTAGTCGACATATAGCCAGATACTGGTCATATGCCATGAGGGCAAGGATGGATAGATCACTGCAGGCGAAGGAGTACAACACCTGAGTCTGCAGAAGGCAGCCTGAATAAGAGATGACATGAACAGCAGAGAGCAGATCTGACAGAAATTTAAGATAGAAACCTGCTGTTCCATAAAGGGAATTCATGCAAAAAGCACAGAGCAGAATATACATTGGTTCATGGAGTTCATTACTCAAGATTATAGTCAGAACAACACAAACATTTACAAGGATAATTATAGAGTAACACAAAAAAATGAGAAAGAATGAAGTGATTTGTAATATCTTATCTCATTTAAACCTGAAAGAAAAATAATTGAAATTGTTGAAACATTGTTCATCTTGGTTCAGAAACGTGTCTTTGCTCCTTAACCAGCTCTCTGACAATGTCTAATCTCGCTTCTCTGTTGAATTTAGGAAATCCAGCAGTAGCTGTGGGTTTTCAACTTAGCCAATAACCCTTCTTTCTTTCAGTGCAGAGCATTGACTGGGTGAAAGTTGGATGCTTCACAAAGTCACAACTGATTTCACAGGAGAAGACAGATGGGGAAGGAGGGAACGCAGGATGATTTCAGTGACATTACAGAGCAGGCAAATGGTCGGAGCTAACAGGTGGGGCAGTTCTCCAGGTATGGTTGACCCCAGGGAGACGACAGTGGTAGTGGACACATACATGTCCACAAAAACAGAATTTATTAGACAATGAAATAGCATTGTATTGATGACCGAAACTGACAGACTTTAAAAATAAAATAAAACATATATAAATAGCTTAAAATGTACGAATAAATGGAAAAAAATGAGAACTTTACCTCATGTTTTTATAGCTGAATTTACCTTCATCTTTATTTTTCCATTTTAGTTTCAATGAATTATACATTTATATTATAAATTTTACTGTTTTTAAAAATATTTTTTGAATGCCTTATCTTTTACTCATACAGATCCATTTATGTCTCTTTAATTACCTCCTTTATTTTTTTATCTTGTTTTTTCCTGCAGGACTTTTCATTTCGATGTTCTTTTTACATTTTTTGTCTCTTATTTTAACTTTTCCTCACGCATTCCTGTCTTATTATGCAAATGAGAAGTGGTTGTGTGATTTGAGACTGCATCGACTCTTAAATCACAAATTCTGTATAAACAGCAGTGGATTAAAAGGATGTGGAAGGACTTTAATTGTGCTATATTTTGTAGTATTTATTTTTCATTACTTTTTTGGTGTTTTATTGCATCTATCATGGAGCTTTGTTTATCCATGTTTGCTGTAAAACAATGCTACATGATGTACAATATTCTGACAGTTGTCTAATATATTTAGTTGGGAGTGCTGGGGGTGGGAGGGCACCACATATTTTGCCTAGGGCGCCCAAATGCCTAGGGCCGGCTCTGTTGGTCATCTCTGCCCTCCAGTGGCCACTTGAGGCATCAACAGTAAAGAAGAACAGGCAAAAAACCCCAAAAAACTCTGACAGTTGTATTTCGAGATGAAGAACCAAATTTATAAATGCATCTGTCTTAGAAAATTATGCTGGTAAATTTGAACTCACTCTGGCGTATTTTAATACAGGCATATAGTTGATGTGTTAATTAATGCACACTGTCCTAATTAGTTCAATTAAAACTTGACAGTACAGTCATCTTTCAGTCAGACTTTATTAAAAAGTTTTCATACACAGAAAGCACAACAGAAATTGTTTCATGTGATATAAAAATAGGAAGGAAATAAAATAATAACAAAAAAAATCAAAACAAAGATAAGCTAACAAAGCTAAGCATGGGAAATACCAAAAATTACAGAGGCAATGTTGGTTAAAATGACTGAGGAAAGGAAATATTTACTGATAATGATGACGAGACATCTATGCTTTATGCATTGATTCTGAATTCTAGATCAACAATATTAAGTGAAAATGGGAAAAGAATGTAATTAAAATTAAATATAAATATTAAAAAAAATGAAACAGAGCCTAAATTAAGGTACATTAAAAATCTACATTTATGTAAGACATGTAGAGTTGTAGAAATGTATTAATTAAAACAATAAAACAAAACAAAAAAAATGCATTGCACATAAAACAGATTCTAACACATAAATTACTGACAGGAAGAATTTGTTGCATCAGTCTTTAAAAAGACAAATTATGCTTATAATTGTGGACTCTTTATTTTGCCTCTAAAAAGACAGATTAAAAATGGCAAGACATTACTTCATCAAAAATGGTGAGAGATTTTTTTTTAGAAAAGCATTATTTCATTTTCATAGTGGCCACACTTAAAATTTTATTTCGTATTTTACTCAACTTAAACCCATAAATAAGTGGATTCATTATAGGAGGAATGATGAGAAATTCTATACAAATGAAGTTTTTAATTGTTTGAGGTAAATCTTTTGAGCCAAATCGAATATATATAACATCAAAAAGGATAGTTAGAGAAAAAGTGCACAGCGAGATCAAATGTGGCACACATGTTTGCATGAACTTTCTCCGGTTTTCTAAAGAACCAACACAAGTTTTGATGAGAAACATGTAGGACCACAAAATTAACAAAAAGTGAATCACGTAAATTAATATTGTAATATATGATACTACGCTGTTAACAGTCGTTTCAGATGGAAAACAAGCAAGCACAACAATGCTCCAGATCAAACAGATGATTCGATTAATGTATGGGCTGCATAACTTCAACCTATATGCAAGGACAGTGTTTACAGCCATAATGCAGAAAGGTATTGACCAAGCAAGACAAACCAAAGTGATGACTCTCTGCTTCGACATGACGGAGTGGTACTCCAGTGGTCGACATATAGCCAGATACCGGTCATATGCCATGAGGGCAAGGATGGACAGATCACTGCAGGCGAAGGAGTACAACACCTGAGCCTGCAGTAGGCAGCCTGAATAAGAGATGACATGAACAGGAGAGAGCAGATCTGACAGAAATTTAGGATAGAAACCTGCTGTTCCATAAAGGGAATTCATGCAAATAGCACAGAGCAGAATATACATTGGTTCATGGAGTTCATTATTCAAGACTATAGTCAGAACAACACAAACATTTACAAAAATGATTATAACGTAACACAAGAAAGTGAGAAAGAAAAGAGTTGATTGGTAATTCCTTGTCTCATTTAAACCTGAAAGAAAAAAATGAGAAATTTCTGAAACATTGTTCATTGTTAAGACATGTGGATCTGCTCTGTAACCAGTTCATTTATGAGATTCTCTTTTGAAATGAAAAAATTCTACAGTAGCTCTGGGATTTCAAATCAACCAATAAACTTTCTTTCATGCACTGTTGCTCATTCAATGGGTGAAGGGTTACTGACTCATAATTAATTCCACAGGGGCAGACATCAACATCTCGAAGAGGACCAAGAAGTGTACTACAATTGCACAACAATTTTAGAGGATGGCCAAACAGGATAGGTGAGAAAGTTCTGGAGGAAACATTGTTATTTTGTCAGCATATTAAGCTAACAAGCTAAAATGCTGTCTTTTCCCTACTTTTGTACACAGTCCTTTTTCAGTCTCTCTCAGACTGGGGGAATCTGTAATATCCTCATCCGCCATTATGATTTTCTCATTTTGTGTTGCATGCATGTCTCTTTAATTTGTTGGCCATCCATAAGCTATCTCTTATATTTACTTTGAGTGGGGAACAAACCACTCACTTACATCTACATCATTTTTTTTTAAGTGTTATGTCATGCAGGAGGCTAAATGCGGTTCAGGATTATCAGTTAGGGTTGAACAAAAATGATTAAAATCATAAAAAACAAAACAGAGTTTGATGCTCCTGGAGTTAAATATCACTGAACAGAGGTATAAGATATTTGAGAATCTGACCTATCAAAGTACACTGACAAGTTTTTATTCTATCAGCCAGCCTGCACACAGTATTTGACAGACTGAGTTGTATAAAATATGTTGCATAGAATTTCTATATATATTGTTGCATTTTACAAATGTTTGTCATTTGTGTGATTAATCAGTCGTTATCTGTAGATGATGACTTTTCATACACAAAATTAACACCAAGTGCTTCACATATGATGAAAGCAGAAGAAAAAACCAAGGTAATACTGAACTAAACAAGGCTAAGTATGAGGAAAAGAACATTACAGAAATTGCAGCTATAATTCAAACTATTGCCTGGTTACATCCAATACAATACAATTATGCATTGAGTAAGGAACAAAAGAAGAAAAAAAAGATATGGCCACTTAATAATTATAAATATATCAGAATGTGGGTTTGGATGAGTCTTGTTTGCCAGATTAAAAGTACCTTTTTAAAATAACAATCCTTAAGCAAGTGCTAAACAAACATTTCATTAAGACCAAATTTCTACATTGAAAATGTTTTTTATTTGTCTGATGTAATATTCCAATCAAAAAGGTATTTTCAGCAGTTGTAAGCAGAAAATAAATATTATTAACAGAAATAAAGGCTTGAAAACATCAGTCTGTGTGTATGTGTTTCACTTAGGGAGTATAACATTTCAATAATATTTTTACCTATATAATATCACCGTAAACTATCTATAAGCTAAAAAGGAGAAAACGTGGCTAAACTTAAAGGAATTAAAAGAAAGAACTTTAACAAAAGAATACGTAAAGGGAAAACAGAATTTTAAAGACTGCATTTCATAGCTGCCACACTTAGAAGTTTTTTTCTTATTTTGGTCAACTTGAAACCATAAATCAGTGGATTCATTATAGGAGGAATGATGAGAAATTCTATTGAGACAAAGTATTTAAGAGTTGGTGGTAAATTCTTGGTCTCAAATCGAATATATATAACATCAAAAAGTAAAGTTGCAGAAAAAGTGAACAAGGAGATCAAATGTGGCACACATGTTTGCATGAACTTTCTCCTGTTTTCTATAGAACCAACACAAGTTTTGATAAGAAACATGTAGGACCACACAATGACAACACTGTGAAGAACATAAATACCTATTGTAATATTTCCAATGATGCTGTTAATTATAGTTTCAGCTGGAAAACAAGCAAGCATAACAATGCTCCAGTTCAAACAGATCAGTCTGTTTAGATACTGGCTACATAGCTTCAACCTAGAAGCTAATAAGGTGCTTACAGCTATAATGAAGAAAGGTGTTAACCAGGCGAGACAAACCAAAGTGATGACTCTTTTCTTTGACATGACGGAGTGGTACTCCAGTGGTCGACATATAGCCAGATACCGGTCATATGCCATGAGGGCAAGGATGGACAGATCACTACAGGCGAAGGAGTACAACACCTGAGCCTGCAGTAGGCAGCCTGAATAAGAGATGACATGAACAGGAGAGAGCAGATCTGACAGAAATTTAGGATAGAAACCTGCTGTTCCGTAAATGGAATTCATGCAAAAAGCACAGAGCAGAATATACATTGGTTCATGGAGTTCATTATTCAAGATTATTGTCAGAACAACACAAACATTTACAAGGATGATTATAACGTAACACAAGAAAGTGAGAAAGAAAATAATTGATCTGTAATTCCTTGTCTCGTTTAAACCTGAGAGAAAAAGCATTGAAATAGCTGAAACATTGTTCATCTTGGTTGAGAAGTGTAACCAGCTCAGTAACAATCTCTAATGTTTGTCTGTTGAATATAGCAAAACCTACAGTTACAGTGGGATTTCAAACCAGCCAATAACCCTCCTTTCTAGCAATGCAGCTCACTGATTGGGAGGACACCGGAAGCTTCAACAAGTCCCACTTGACTCTACAGAAACAGACACCTAGATTGAACCTAAATCAACTCCTTGAAGTAAAACTACCATTTAATCCACACATGAAAGGCAACTTACATCATGATCCACAGGTGTTTGTGTTTTAGTTATTTTGTTGTCCTTTCTGACTATTTATTGGTCTCTTTTTGATAGAAAATATCTTTCCATGTTCTAGTGTTTATTGTTGCCATTCAAGTCACTAGTCATGAGAAAGAAGAAGTTCACACAAATTGCTTACATTAGTGGAATTGGCATGGTTTAATGGTATCCAAAACTGCTTTATAAATATGGAGGAGAAGAAACATAAAATACATGCATTTATATATTATTCTAAAACTAATAACATAACCTTAACATATTATTAATAGAAAAACAGAAAACATTTATAATACAATTATTTTTTAAATAAAATAATAATAGGTTATTGACTTTGCACCACTCTGACAGCCGCTTCACCTCATCCCTGTACTCCAGCTCCCCCTTCCCGCCTGAGATGAGACCAACAACAGTCGTGTCAAACTTTATGATCTTGTTGCTGAGGTGGTTGGAGACACAGTCATGAGTGTAGAAGGTGTAGAGAAGTGGGCTGAGCACACAACCCTGTGGCGATCCGGTGTTCAGGCTCAGAGCAGTGGAGGTGAGGGGGCCCAGTCTGACCCTCTGGGAGCGACGTGTTAGGAAGTCCAGGATCCAACTGCAGGTGGCTGATGGGAGCCCAAGGTTTACTAGCTTGGACACCAGACGTTGGGGAAGTATGGTATTTAATGCTGAGCTGAAGTCCACAAAGAGCATTCTGACGTAGCTCCCCTGCTTCTCTAAGTGGGTCAGGGCGGCATGAAGTGCAGTGGATACAGCGTCCTCTGTGGACCTCTTTGCTTTGTAGGCAAATTGGAGAGGGTCCAGCTCAGCAGGCAGGCCAGCGAGGATGTGACTCCGCACCAGTCTCTCGAATCACTTCATGATGATCGGTGTGAGTGCCACTGGACGGTAGTCGTTCAGGGTGTTGATGTTGGTTCTTTTCGGCAGGGGGACAATGGTAGAGGACTTTAGGCAGGGAGGGACAGTGGCTTGAGACAGGGACTGGTTAAAAATCTTTGGGAAGATTCCAGCCAGTTGGTCTGCACAGTCTTTAAGCACCCGTCCCGACACACCGTCAGGTCCCGCAGCCTTCCTTGGGTTCACCTTCCTCACCACCTGCCTCACCTCACTCTCCTCTACTGTGAGAGCAGAGCTGCTGTGGACAGGCAGCTGTGATGGAGCTGTGGTAGGTGTCGCCTCAAAGCGGGCAAAGAAGATATTCATCTCCTCTGCCAGGGAAGTGGTTCCCTCCGTGCATGGCTGGTTGCTGGATCTGTAGCTTGTAATGTGCTGAACACCCTGCCACACCTGCCTGGTGTTGTTGCTCCTGAGCTGCTTCTCTATTCTCCCTCTGTATGATGCCTTAGCTTGGCAGATGCCTCTTCTCAGGTTGGCTCTGGCAGAACTGTAGAGTGCTTTGTCCCCAGACCTGAAAGCAGCGTTCCTGGCTTTCAAGAGGCCCCGGATTTCCTTAGTCATCCAGGGTTTCCTATTTGGATAGATCCTCATGAGTCTGTTCGTGGTGACATTGTCCGTGCAGAACCTGATGTAGTCCAAGACTGCTGAGGTGTAGTTCTCCAGGTCTTGATGTGCAAAAACCTCCCAGTCAGTTCTCTGGAAGCAGTCCTGTAGTTGGTGACAGGCATCCTCAGGCCAGATGGTGATAGTCCGGGTTGTACTGGGGACACGTTTCGCCAGGGGGGTGTAAGCAGGGATCAGTAGCAGGGACACGTGATCAGACTGGAGGTGTGCTAAGGGTTTAGCCCTGTATGCTTGTCTGATGTTTGTGTACAGCTTGTCCAGAGTTGTATCACCCCTGGTTGTGCACTTTACGTGTTGATGGAATTTGGGGAGGACTGATTTCAGATCAGCATGATTAAAGTCCCCAGAGACGATGTGAACAGCCTCGGGGAACTTGTTCTGGTTGTTGCTGATAGTATCATGCAGGAGTCCCACGGCCGAGCTAGCGTTAGCATCCGGTGCTATGTAAACCGCAGTGAGTAGAATGGCGTTAAACTCACGTGGGAGGTATCGGGGTCTGCATTTAATTGTGATGAACTCCACGCCTGGAGAACAGTGGCTAACAACTACTGTGGAATTCGTACACCAGCTGTTATTTACATAAACGCATAGTCCACCTCCTCTTTTCTTACCGGAGCTCGCTGATCTGTCCTGTCGGTGTGCTGTGTAGCCTGCTAGCTCGATCTCCGGGTCCGGTATGGTTGGATTTAACCACGTCTCCGTGATCAACAGAATGCAGCATTCCCGGATGAGGTTGTCAGTTGCAATCCACAGCTTCCATTCGTCCAGTTTGTTAACGAGAGACCTCACGTTGGAGAGAAAAATGCTTGGTAGCGGTGGTTTGTGTGGCTGTTTCATGAGCCTCGCTAACACGCCGCTGCGACACCCCCTCTTTTGTTTACGATCTCTGCGCCGTCGCCCTGTCGTAGATACTGGGATTGTAATCCAGCCTGCATTAGCCTGTGGGTTGTGGCCAAGGCGGGCCAAAGTTCTGAAAGAAACATAATGTCTCTGTTGGAAGTTATGTTTGAAGAGAGAACAAAACATGTGACTCGGGTTGACAAAAATCCTGCAGGCCACAACTGTAAACATTGTTGATACTAGAGGGCTACCAGGTGGTCTGATCGATTATGGGTCAAGAAATGTTTGAAACCTTGTTAAGAAGGCAGCAGACCCACCAAATCCACATGCACATGGTCCAACCACTGACTAGGACTAAGGGATCTCCTTCCTGCACCTACCTTGGACCCAGGTTAGAAATAAAAATGATTATTGTATTCTAGTCTACAATTGTAGTAGGTGTAGACTGGAGCATAGGGATGTCTGTATCACTATTCTGGTCCGCAGTCATATTGTAAAAATCATTGGCAACGTAAATCCCAGATATCAATGTACATGTCAGACAGTGTGCTGCCAAGTTATTTGTTGGCACATGTTGAATGTCAATCAAAGATTTAGAGAAAGTGGCAAAGCAGCATTGTTGACGTGTAGATCAAGCATCCAAAACTTCGGACATATCGAATATTAATAGCTTAGTTGTAAAAAGTGATCTGTGTGGCCCAAAGGCCGGTATCAGCATTTCAAAATGCCTGAAAACATTATGAGGTCCAGTCAACACTGTTACTGGATTTCTTCTGTTTGAGGGCACCCCAAAGTTCCTGTACAAGTTGTGATGAAATTAAAATTTTCCAAGGACATCCTACTGGAAGACAATCTCCTCATGGTTAAATGTCCAACCCTCCACAGAGATTATGTCCCTTAAAAATTTGTGATCCTTGTTATCTCCCAAGAGGGAATCTCTTCTGTACTTATCAGCATAACACAAACTTGTTTTAAGTGCAGAATAATGGATGAATTGATCATCTTGTGGAAAAGGTTTTTCCCCCATTTTTAAATTAGATTTTAGTCAGTAAAGATGCAAATTATTGAAAAAGAAGAAAATTGTGTAAAATAATATCCTGCAAGATGAAGCAGCCAAATAACAGCTAAAATATTTATATTGTCAGGTTTGTCATGTAAGCAATATTTTCCACAGATAATTTCCACAGCTGCCTTCCTAGCCTTGATTAGATTGACAAAACATATCGTCTTCTTATATGTAGCATTATTTTTAACATTTTTATTTTCACAGAATATCAAAGTATAAAACCATTTGAGATGAAACATTTCTGAAGTCAAATTTTGAACAGGTCAAGGTGGTGAGTTAACTCTCACCACCTTGAAACAAGAATTAAAGAAAAACATTTCTGAGCAGAAACAAATTAAATAGAAAGCAAAAATCAAAGTAAATAAAAGTTTATGAAAGCATTGCTTATTAATACATCTGAAAGAAATGTGCTTAAATTTATTTATATCTAAGAGTAACAAAAGTAATAATTCTGTTTCTAACTTTGGTCAGTTTGAAACCATAAATGAGTGGATTTATCAAGGGAGGAATGACAAGAAATTCCATCGCAATAAAATTTTGCAAAGTCTTAGCTAAATCTGCAGAATTAAGTCGATTATTAATAATATCAATCAAAATAGTAAGAATAAAGGTGGACAAGGAAATTAAATGTGGCACACATGTTTGCAGGAACTTTGCCCGGTTTTCTATAGAACTGGCACATCTTTTAATGATATACATGTATGACCAAACAATGAAGAAACCATGAAGAATATAAATTAGTATTGTAATATTTGCAACAATTTCATTAATAGAGGTTTCATTAGAGAAACATGCCAGTGACACAATGCTCCAATTTACACAGAAAAGTCTGTTAATATATGGACTGCATAACTTTAGTTTATATGTTAGAAAAATGTTGACTGCAACAATGAAAACTGATGTTAACCAAGAAAAGGACGCCAGCTTCATGACTTTTTGCACCGACATGACAGAGTGGTACTCCAGTGGTCGACATATAGCCAGATACCGGTCATACGCCATGAGGGCAAGGATGGACAGATCACTGCAGGCGAAGGAGTACAACACCTGAGCCTGCAGTAGGCATCCTGAATAAGAGATGACATGAACAGGAGAGAGCAGATCTGACAGAAATTTAGGATAGAAACCTGCTGTTCCATAAAGTGCATTCATGCAAAAAGCACAGAGCAGAATATACATTGGTTCATGAAGTTCATTATTCAAGATGATGATCAGAATGAGACAAACATTTACAAGGACAGTTATGCAGTAACACATCAAACTGAGAAAGAAGAGAGCTGATCTGTGATTCCGACTCGTTTCATTGAGACCTGAAAGAAAAAACACTGAAATTGTTGAAACATTATTCATTGTTTTAGGGTTAAGAAACGTCTCTATTGTTTCAAAGGCAAACAACTCTCTTCAAATGACAAGTCAAGCGTCTTTGCACTCTTTAGTAAGACTAAGAATCAGCTGAGCAAGGATTTCCAAGCAGCCAATCAGTGTGCTTTCCAACACAAAAACAAGGGTGGGATTTTCCAACTTCATGAATATTATCTGTTTTAACAAGGACAGAAAGGAGTCATGTATCTCAGGGGCAATAAGCAACAATTAAGAAACTATGGAAAGCTGTTTTAGCACTGACATCTGAGGAAGTTCTGGAGATTCTTGAATATCCAGTTATATGAATTTGATTTCCTATGTTGGAAACTCCAGAAGACACAGGTGACAATCACCTGGATCTCTGACTACCTGACAACCAGACTACAGTGTGTGAGACTGAAGGGTAGTCTGTTTCACCAGGTGGTTAGGAGAACTGGAGCACCACAAGGGGCTGTATTTTGTGCAGTACTTTTAATTTTGTACACTTCAGACTTTCAGAACAAAACAATGACTCTGCAGTCATTGAATGAATCAGAGATAGTCAAGAAGCTGATTACAGAGAGCTGGTGCAGTACTTTTAATAAAGTAAGAGTAGAGATTCTGCTTTATATTAACTACTTCTAAAAGTACGCTTCCAAAACTTTTATTCAAGTAAATGTAACTGAGAAAATGTACCTTGTTACTGCCCAATTCTGTATATGGGAAATAGGACACAACATATCTGCCATTTCACCACCAACAAGAAAATTTTGTCACTTTAATCTGGTTCCAGAGAAAGGTTATCGCAGCCAAAATGAGTGATGAGGAAAAGGTTAACTGAGCTATGACGCCATTTTCCGACCTGCAGTCCAAAGTCATACGAAGCCTGAACGCACCATCTATCAGTCGATAGCAATGCCGCATGTGATGACTAAGTGTCTTTCTGCATGGGGCTCGGTTGGAAGACAGCGCGATTTCCTTCATATGATAAGTTGTCTGGTGTATCTTTAGATTAAACTGGAGCTTACTGAGTGGTCCTGTGCATCATATTTCCACCTGGACAAAGTCCCACTGAGGGTGTATTCTTGTATTCTTTTTAATCAACTCTTAGGTGGCCCCGTTTACTTTGGACATATTCTGCATCAACCCCCATTATGACATCTAATCTCAAGTTGAACAGGATGAATCGATTTATAGGTATTTGGTTCTCTTGCAGCTAAACATTGAGCGTCTTTACTCCACACAGCTGGATGGTATTCTGTTTTGCTACTCAGAGAGCAGAGTAGGCCATGTAACAGAAATTACATGTAATTGTGTCCTAAAAGTATAGAATATTTACATATGTGTGTTTCCCAATCTGGTCCTCAAGGCGTGCTGCATGCCTTAGGTGTTTCTTTGCTTTAACACACTTGCTTTTCGGATCGACAGGTTTTGATGAACTGGATTCATTTACATCAGGTGTGAAACATCAAAAACATGCAGGGCAGTGGCACTTTGAGGACTATAGCTGGGAAACACTGAGCTATTTAACCCAAGGATATTTGGTTTGTTTAAAAGAAGCTTGAGGGATAAAGAAAAGCTAACCTTAAATATGATGCTACATTGAAATTAAAATTAACTTAACTTTTAAATGGATGCTGGAGAGCCCCCTTAATATAATGACAGAGTGTCAAGAAAATTACTATTAAGGAAACATTCAAGGCAGAATCAAATCAAACACATACTCACAAATGTATCTATTCAAGGCTGTACTTGATCAAGGAGAAGACTATAAGGTACAATATGCAAGTATAGAAGCTTCCACTAGCACAGAGCTGCTGTGACTATTTATACTTCTTCACACATGTTTACACATTTGTTGGGTGGTGGTCTCTTCAGCTCTGGAAAACCCCAAAACAATGCATCCTTGCCTCCTGCACCCAAGCCTCATCTCATGATGGGAAAAGACACATAAACTTTAATCTTCTCACATACCATGAAGTGTCATGTGTTAGCTTCCACTTCAACCATCTATATGTCCATTGCACTACACAATTCTATGTCTTGAAATATAGACCATCAGCAACAAATAAGTAAACAATAAATCAAATCAATAAATGCAAAATGATCCTTAGTATAACAAATCAAATGAGTAAATGAATATGTAGCAAAGAAGCATAAACTAAACATTAGATAAGTAAACAAAGATAATAATAGAATGAGTAAATACAGGTATATGATAATATAATAATAAAAACAATAGGTTTTATTTAGGGGTTTCAGAGTAAAAAGAGGTGTATAAAAATGCACTTTTCACACTTTTCACATTTTTATTTGTACACATCTGAACGACTTCCGTCCAGTTCAAAATTCGGCACTACTTTCTAATGGTCTGTCACATCAAATTCAAATACAATATAGCAATACCTGGTTGTACCGTGACAAAGTATGAAAATGTTCAAGGGATATGAATAATTTTGGCACTGTTTATAGTGAATAATGTCAATTGACTACTGATTATTTAATGTCTCTCTGCTCTGTACTGTAGAAAACCTCTCTAGGTGATCAAACAAGTAAACAAAGACAGTGAGTCACAACTTTAGGGATTCAATGCCTCAGTGTACAAGGCTGATACACATTTTAAGCAGAGGAGAAATGTATATCTAAGTTAATTCCTTTGATATTTTAAAACTTAATGAGAACCCTTGGGATAGCATTATGCTCGCTGCCTCATTTGGAAATGGTCAATAGGTCATTATTATTATCCCTCAGGTGCAATTAAGCACACTTTGCTTCCTCTAAGGCCCATCATGCAGAACTTAAAAAATAGTTTTCCTAGTAGCAAATGGTCAAACAAAACAACAATCTTGACAAAGAAATGGCCTAATCGTGTTTGCTTTTGCTTCTGTTTTTATGAGCTGTTGTGTTGCAATGAAAGTAAAACACTTATTTGCTTTCTAAAGAGTAAGTAGGCCTGTCAAAATGATCTGTTAAATGGCCTACTCTTTTACAGCGCTTTATTTTGTCCAGAGGACTCCAAAGAGTTTCAGACTACATGAAGTCATTCACCCAATAACGCACATGGATTGTGGCAACCCTACCCTGTGGCTGGCTGACAGAATCGAGGCTGCCGCACAGTTGGTTCCCCTGCTCCATCCATCTCAGTCATTGTATCCATAGGCAAGACACGTCACTTCTTACCTGCTGGTGGTGATCAGGCAGCCAGTGTACTGTATGGCAACCTCACTTCTGTCAGACTGCCTCAGGGCAGCTCTGGCTACAATCAGTAGGTTGCCACCATCAGTTCATGAATGACTGAATGTAGTGGGAAGCATAGGACATTTAAAGAAGAAGAAGAGGTTCTTTGTCAGATCTTCCTGATTGTCTGCATACTCAACTAATTGCGGCGCACTTCAAAGAAGTGGTTGGCATTGATATCAGCGACTGCCAACTGAAGGAGGCCCGGGCCGAGTCGGGACACGTTAACATCACATACTGGTAGGCAGAGGTCAGCTGTATGATTTTTGAGTGATTTATAAACAAACAAATATATTTTAAAGTCTATTCTCTGAGGGAGTTAGTTAAGGATTTAGAATTGGGTGATCTCCACTATTTTCTGGTTTTAGGCAAAATGTGGGCAGCAGTGTTCAGGATCAACTGCCGTTGTTTAACTTTTGAGGAAGACCCGTGAAGACACTTTCAATAATGAATCTGATTAAAAATAAATGCATGGATGAGTTTCTCAAGAAAATGGAAAATTTGTCCTTTATGTCTTTATGTGTCTCTGGAAGTTAAGGTCTGAATCCATCATTACACGCAGATTTTTGGCAGATTTTTTTTTTCTGAGTAATTGAGTGAGGAAAGAATACAATCAGTCAAGAACAGTTTGAATACTCTGTTAGAATACTCAATAGGCATTTAACCTCTTTGTCAATTTGAGCTGACATTTAATTTGATAGTTTTCATAATATAGCGTTACACAATTCTTTGTTTTTTCTTTCTATCCTTCTTTCCCTTAAATGCAGACTGACTGGTAATCTGTTGATGTTAAATTTATGTTCTTGTCTCTCTGTGTTACATTTTCAGTAAGGGAACAGCAGAAGAGCTTCCTTTTGAGGATGGCACTGTAGACTTTTTGACAGCAGCTTCAGCAGCACATTGGTTCGACCCGACCAGGTTTCTGCTTGAGGCTGATCGGGTCCTGAAGCCGAGGGGCTGCGTGGCTCCGCTGAGCTTCATAGATGGTAACATTAGATTAAACTGTAAGGTCTGTGGAGAGAAGCTAAGCCTTATCTACAAGGAGGTAGGTATAGACTTAAAGGTGACCATTATGCTTCCTTGAACAGGTTAGGTCTCTGAGCTATACCAAGCATGTTCATTAAATTTTTTGCACAAAATCATTCTTAGATTATGATATTTCAGTATGGGCAGTTCTGCCTATATTGAGCTACTTTCAGAATGAGCCTCATTTATGGCTTCATCACTTTAAATCCAAATAAGCTGCTGCTTTCCACACACTCCCAACTCAGAGTTTACACTCTGACATCTGCAAACAGATGTGAAGTTATATTCATACATCTTTGAAAAGCAGAAGTAGAGCTTCAGTGGCAGTCATCAAGAATGCAGTAAGTGGTTTCTGAATGGTAAGTCAACAACAAAACGCTTGTCTTTTCCAGGTGAAATCGGGAGGTTTTGGAAATGGTTCTTCTGAGTTTTATTACTTGAAGGAGAGCAGTACATTGGATCCTCCTGCACTCTTAAGCATTGCTCTGAATAATTCAAGCTTCACACAGTTTTCTAAGCACATCCACAGTCACGCAATCCTTAACACACGTCAGGATTTAGACCTCGGGGATATAGAAAAATCAGGGGTTTTTTTAATCAGCGATTGAGTTAAATCTAAAAATTAAATAAAACATCGTTGATTGTATAACATGTTACAGATTGATTGTTTAGATTTGTCCTAAAAATATCAGGAAAAAATTGCATTTGTCTTTTAATATGATTTTGTGTATTTGCTTTCATTTTGATGTACCAACACAAATGTTTTTTTTTTCCTTATTTATCAATTAATAATGCATTTGCATGTGTGCTTTAAAAATAACTGGGGTACAATATCACTGACCAGATTAATAACTTAGTTTGCAAATAATTTACTAGTGGGCGCAACAGAGCCAACATTCATGGAATGTATCAACGTTTGTCTAGTTAAAATATAAGTTGAAATGAGTATATTTAAATAGTGGGATCATTCATTTTATGAACAAAATACAAGATATTCAGAGGAGTTGTTAAACATCCGATTTTCCAAAAGTTGGTTGAGTCCAGGCAGCGTAGGTGTGATTTTTTTTTTCTTTTTACAGAAAAAGTGCTTATATAATGCATTTAGTTAAAGTGCAGAATGCCACTGTATTTGTTATTTTATTTCGTGAATTTAATCTTTTTGAGCTGCTTTATTTTGAAGGTCCTGTTTTGTATACACTTGTGTCCACGTTACTTCCTTTTCCTCACATGGGTCGCAGCCAAGCACAGAGGGTAAGTTGTTGCTGGAGCTTTTTTCCGTACTGTCCTTTGTAAATCTGTAAATTTGTAAATTTGTGCTGTAAACAAGACGGGATGTCGTTTAAAGGTGATACTTTGACATTTGTACGGAAGCGTTGACCTGCAGCCCACCGTAATAAATAAATAAATCTTTGTGTGTGTTCTGGCTTATTTGAGAGAACATGTTTCAGATTGTTTGTCCTTTTCGTCTCTGTGTCGGACTGCGACTCATTCAGTGGCCGTTTCATACAGACAGGCAACAAGGACTAAGGGGTATAAACATAGAAAGGATGGTTGAAGACATATTTTGACTGTAATTTGTTCTCTGGAGCAGAAGGGGCCAGTAATGCACCATTAAGTTGATTGCTAACTACTGTTAAACAAGAAGAGGTTCTTCAAGGCAGGTCTGTGTTTTATCTGTCTTCTGCAAGGGTTATTTCTTTTTTCTCATAGTATTAATTTTTTGTCTTGTGAATTCTCAAATGATCATTTCCTGTTGGGACATTCGTGAATTACTGGAACTACACATTGATTGTGTCAGACAGATCTGTGTTCAACTGTCTTTGTTGTTATTCAGTAATTTAACAAAGTATAATATTGGCAGTCTTACGTGTAAAGTGTATTGTTACTAAACAACAAATGGATTGTATTATTAACACAAACTGTTTGGCACATTTATTCTTACAGACAAGAAAATAAACTTGATTCTATTTTACTTGCATTATTTCATTAGTTTGTGTAATTTTTCACATAATGTAGTTAGTTTATCTGATGTAAAGTGTAGAAATATGCAATAAAAGGAAAGTGTTAAGCAGGAGGCCCAGTGTACAGTCAACAGCTCTGCAGCTGAGCTAATAGGACCTTCTACATAGGCAGCTTTCAGTAAGAAGCTTGATCAGGCCACTTTTATTTACTTGGTTTATAAAGTTCGAATCTTCATCTGACCATCTTTAAATTCTCACTGCTTTCATCTGTTTTATTTGAATTGTAGGATGTCTGGGAGGTTTCATTCCTGCAAGACCGAAGACCTCACACGTGCCTGACAGGAGATCTGAAAATAAATATGTTACACAGTAACAAGATTAGCAGAGAGGGGAAGCGAAGAGAAACAAGGGATTGAAAGAGACAAAAGACGAACTTTGCTCCCAAGGACAGAAACTGCTCTGCAGGAGAGAACAAGCTAGTTACAACAGGCAAGAGATAAGAAAAGCAAGCGAAACTTCTCAATGGCTTACCGACTTTTTGAAGGGAAGGAACACGCTTCCATCTACCAACAGTATCGGTTTACTCCTCCATCTGGGCTCAAGGATGTTATCATTCAGTACTTGGACAAAATGGTATGCCCTGTCTGAAAGAATTTTTTCTCTCTTTAATAAAGAACTTATCACCCGTTTTCATCCCCAGAAGGGACAGCCGCATGTGCTTGCTGTAGATCTGGGATGTGGAACTGGTCAGCATACTCGACTAATTGCGCCGCATTTCAAAGAAGTGGTTGGCATTGATATCAGCGACTTCCAACTGAAGGAGGCCCGGGCCGTGCCGGGATACGCTAACATCACATACCGGTACGCAGAGGTGTAAATGTGTAAATGTTCACCGGCAAAATATGAAATTCTTTTTGTATGCGAAACGTTTTGAAGAAAATGTGGTTTATAAACTAAAGTCCTTCCTTTATAAGGTGACAACTACAAAGCAATTTGTCACAAAAACGCGATTAACAAAGTGATCCACAGCATCCATTACATGATGGGACTCAAACTTCATTACAAGTTGACTTGTCACTGTAACAACTTTTGTTAAGTTACTAATTGTCTCAGAAATTATTGTGATAAATAATGTTGTTTTGAGACGCTTTTCAAGTAATGTATTAAAAAAGGCATAATAATATATATTTGCCCCCTCAAAGACCAATAAACTATCATTTTGTGCAGAACACACCACACACCTGAAACTGGAAGACATTTTAAATATCCAAAATAAAACACAACAACCAAAAACAATAAATACACAATGGATTATAAAGTGTCTGTAAACAAATTTGCCCTTCAGAATGGGAATTATCAAGCTTATTTTAATTTGATTGATTAATAGCTTATTGTGACAGGTTTATTCTTAATTTCTTGAGTAACAGCTAGGAAGCAGAATGTTTAGGTTGGAGGAATTGAGTGAGCTAGCTGGATGATCTGACATATTTTTACTTTTTTCTCTCCTTAAAGCCAGACAGACTGGTAATGTGATGGTCACTTGCTGTACTTGTCTCTCTGTGGTACGTTTTCAGTAAGGGGACAGCAGAAGAGCTTCCTTTTGAGGATGGCACTGTAGACTTGTTGACAGCAGCTTCGGCAGCACATTGGTTCGACCCGACCAGGTTTCTGCTTGAGGCTGATCGGGTCCTGAAGCCCAGGGGCTGCATGGCTCTGCTGGGCTTCACGGACTGTAACATCAGATTAAACTATAAGGACTGCGGAGAGAAGCTAAACCATATCTACCAGGAGGTAGGTGTTGGTTTAAAGACATGATTTTTTTTTTGAAGTTAAATTTTAATTCTCATCAGAAGGATCTGCCTTGTTTTTGGAGACAATCAAAGTACAGTGAGGGAATTAATTATTAACTTCTGGCTTGAATCTGCAACAAATGTTTACATGTATTTTATAAAACAGAATATTTTCTAGTCATGGCGAATAAAATGCTTACATTAACAACTTCCTCTTATTTGCAGATTTTTTTTCTGACTAAAAGCAGTCACTGAATTTTCCATTTGACAAATTTTTAGGACATTTCCAGGATGAAAAAAACAAAACAATTGCAATGTCGTTTTCCTTGCTGTGAATGTCTTCCATCTAAAGACTTAGACTTCCAACCTTAGTTAGTCTTATGATGATAGAGCCTTTCTGTTTAAAACTGGCATCAGATTTAGCTGCTGACCTCTCATCTTTTGCAAATGGTGAGAACATGTCTTCTTTAGATTACCGGTAGTTAGATTAGACCCTGTTAACAATCAAAGTCCACACATTTTTCGCCTTACAGATTGGGTGTCTTTTGGTCATGAAAACTTCAGTAAACTAGTCATCCTCCAAATAAGTAAAAGTCAGGTTCCAGATCAGGAAGTAGAGTTGTAGTTTAACACCTATCTGTAGCTTCATTACTCCATTTAGTCAGTGGCCTGGCCAAATCTTCAATTGGATTACAAAGCAATTTAGGAGGAATATGTCATGAGTGACAACCTTTCCACCAGCATGTTATGATTAACTGTGTCAAATGCAGAATTGATATTGAGAAATAATAAGACAGAGCTTCTAGACCCTTCACTGTTGATATTATGCAGGTGAAGGAGTTGCTGCAGCCGTACACAAGCAACCCAGTCGCTGCATCAGAGAGTAAACTGGAAGACTTGTACTCTGCCATACCCTTTCCAGACAAGGAAAGGTAATCTTTTGTAGTTGATCTGATGTTATAAAAATGGTTATTATACAAATTAAAGCTAAGCTGTATGCTTTCAGAATTGTAGTTAACATGACTGCTTATTTAAGTGCACGTTTTCAGTGTTCTTCCTCTTATGTTGATCCAACAGGATTGAGAGTTTTCAGTGCAAATCCATGATCTCTGTCAGAACATTGGTGGGTTTTATTAGCACTTGGTCCATGTACAATTCTTACAAGAGAAAAGACCCACAAGGGGCTGAAGACATGCTGGCCAACATTCAGAAGCGGTAATTCTCTGTTCTTAAACAGACAAGCACATTCTTGTCTATATTTTGCATTTAGGTGTTTAGTTACACAGTTTTGGGAAATAATATATATGTACATCTAATCTATGAGCGTTTTCATTGCAGGTTCCTGGATGAAATGGGCGTCACTTCTGTTGACACTGAAATAGAACGGGAGTGGGAATATTTCTGCGTCCTGGCTTCAAAGCCGCAATAACCAACACCACGACATTATGTGCTACTAACCACTGGAAGACTTTTTTCATGATGCTTCAATTTGTAATTCATAAAAAGCTAACAAGAACCAGAGAGTGAACTGTTGTACTTATTTGGCTTAGTACCCAGGCAGAATTTCTGAGTATTTTTAACAATTGCCTTGATTGAAGGTTTACACTACATTTGAGTAGTTTCTGTTATTATGATTTGAAAAGAAAAAATAGAATTGCTTGATAATTAATTGTTAGCTAATCATTAGTTATGAGTGACACAAACGTGTTGTAATGGGCATAAATATGAAATTCTTTCAAAGTTATGAGTACAACTCAAGTTGATTCCATTTAGGTGAGGCAGATAAAAACACAAAGAAAGAAACACTTTACACAACTGGGCAAAGAATCTCTTGATATTTAAAATAGTTTTTAGGAGAAATGCACAAATCAGAATGTTTGGATAGGATGTTCATTTGTTCTACTATCCCTTTTATGCTGTTGTTTTGCATTTATAACGATTTTTTGACTAACAGTTTAGAGGTTGCTTTTTGGTCTGTCTACAACTTCTGAGGAACCTTAAAGTAGTGACTTATCAAGATATTTTCTAATTTGTCCTCCAATCAGAACATCCTATGCTATTTTTTTTCTTCACTGGATCTGTTTGTGTGTTTTAGTCAGAGTACCGGTACTGTACTCTTCCGTACATCTGCAGATCTGGAGTGTCAGCATTCTACTCATTCTCCAAACTCGCTTTTCACTGCAGGGATCTTTTATATGAAACATGTTTTGTTAGCGTAGCATTTTCCAAACATTTCTGAGTGGTGCTTTCTGGATTTTACTGTGATCTCCACACCCTGTCGTTTCTTTTGACCTTTTCAAAAGAATCTCAGATTCTGTTTGCGAAAAACAGAATCTGAGATTCTTGTGTGCTTGCATTCTAAAACGTGTATAAAATCTCTAATTACACCCTAAACTTCTGCAACACACTTGAATGTTTACCAGAGGGAAAGCAAAATATCCCAGGGACTATGTAACTTTTTTGAGCTTTATATGATGTATATTATTATTCCCTCATAAAAACAAACATGGAGTGTTGCTTTGTTACTTTCATGCATGTTTGAGGAATCTTTGAATCTCCCATGGCAACCATTCAGGAAAGAGCAGGAGCTTCTTAAAGAAACAGAGGCCAATTTCAAGGCGTCAGTTGCAAAGTCAAATTTCTTTTACATTATATTTGATATATACAGCATTTTCTATAACTGAAGGTAATATAGTTGCTTGATTGTGCTACTAAATGGCACTATGTGCCTAAAAAATTCATAAAACCACCCCTTTAAAAAGTGTTCAAAACAACTTAAAAAAAACTTGTCTTCATTTTTATTTTATCTAGTGACTTTCATCTGTGCTTTTGTTGCAGCCTTCCCCTAAACTGTAAACTTGTCTTTTTTCCCACCCATTAATCCTTGCTCTTGTGACCAATACAAACTTTAGGTGGATCAAAATATTTTGTATTTATTGGAATAATGATTAAAAGCAGTCAAACACTACATTGATTTAGAATAAGTTGTAATCTCAGCACTTTTGTAGCATTCTAGAGGTTTATCCATAAATATGTATGTTGTATCGAAGTGATATAATTGTTCAAACTTGAAAAGTAAATTGGAATATCATGATTATATTTTGTACAAAAATGAAAAGTATTGTAAACTCAATAAAGTTTTCACATTATAATGTATTTTCTCTGTTTTTCTTTTGCCTGCATGGCTCTTTGTACGCCAGGTTCTCATTTTGGCAGTGAAAATACGTTTTATGAACATTTTTATGTGTTTTTGTTATATTAATTTTATTACTCTCTTATGAAGCCATATTTGAGTGATTAAAAAATACAGTGGCCATTAATTTTCCACCTTTGGACCTAAAGTCTTACAGGGTTCTGACTTTTCTAACTGAAATCCTCCTCCATGCTACCTGAATAAACATTTCCTAGTGAGCCTCTGAGTTTGACCTGGTTTTCTATTCATGAGTTAATCACACACTAACGGCCCTTGTTATGTTGCGCAGCACGCTTGCTTGGAGGCGGCTTCTCCCAGTCGCCCAGCCCCCACGCTGCTTGTTTTGTCAGTCAGCAGAGAGGAAGTTAAACCTTGTGGAAGTTCGCTTTTCCTGTCAAGTGAAGAAATATTCCAGTTTGTTTTTGTCTTCTAGGCAAAGTTGAGTTCAATGAGCGGAAAATAACCATTTTCAAATGGTTATTTGACAGCTATGACGTACAGACTTTTTGAAGGTAAGGAGCATGCTGCGTCCTACTGGAAGTACAGAATCTCTCCTTCAGATCATCTAATCCAACAAGTTCTGGACTTCTTAGAGAAACATGTGAGCACAAGCCGCCAACCAAAGTCTGTGTTTTTGATTTATAAATACTAACACCGTAGGCCGTTTATTTTACTTCCAAAAGGCAATTTCACAGCATTGTAACTTAAATATTTTCTCAGCGGGGTCGTCCCTTTGGGCTGGCTGTGGACGTGGGTTGTGGTTCTGGGCAGGGCACGCGGATCCTGTCCAAACACTTTGCTTCGGTTGTGGGAACAGACGTGAGTCCTGCTCAGTTGGAAGTGGCTTTGCAGCAAACCAAAGAGCCAAACATCACATATAGGTAAGTCCAAGCCAAAAAAGTTGGCTACACTGGCTCATCCACTCTGTGGCTTTTTATTTTTCTTGTATTGTGATGAAAGCACAGTGACTAAAATCTTTCCCCAGTCAACTACAGCTCACAGCTTTAATGTGTTTTCTTTTTAGTTTTTATGTGACTTATTCATAGAAAGTAGTGGATAATAGTGAAGTAGAAGGAAAGGGTAGTACTCTACAAATTAAAATCTTAAATACTTAAAGGGGACCTAGTATGCTAAATTCACTTTTTGTGTGTTTTTGTACTTGCATTTGGATCTCTAACGCTTCTAGAAACAATTCAAGTGCTTAAAAAAAATCATCCAGTCATTTTCTGGCAATAAATTAATGTTTTTTGGTGGCTAGAAAACAAGCTGTCTTTTATGACGTAAAAAATGGCGGCCATCGCCCCTCATCTAGCAACCCAAACGAAACCCTGCACACAAATAACCATGTCTGCTCAGTTTACCATTGCATTCAGTGCACAATGGCTGCTGGAAAAGACAAGTGTTTTGTTGTTGTTGCTGCAGTCTTGTTGGTTGTGCAGGAAATTCTACTAATGCTTTTCAAAGATGTACGGTTGTATAATTGTGCATCTGTTTGCATCACTGTATAAAATGCAAGTCCAAACATTGTTGGCAGGGGTGTGATCAGCAACAACTTATTTGCATAAAAGTGACAGAGCACTAAACCAGCTCATTCTGAAAGGAGCTTACAGTAGACAGAACTGAGAAGGTGAAAATGCATTACTTGAGAATGATTTTATGCAAAAATGTAATGAACATAGATCTCATTGATCTATCCTAATCAGTTTAAAAGAAAGCATGATAGGTCACCGTAAAAAAACAAACAAAAAAAAAATCACACTTTCTTTGTTAGCCCCACTAAGGTGAAATTTGCAGATTCAAGCAGGAGAAATAGTCCATATCGTCCTTACTGCATGCTGACTTTTATAAGGCAAAGGAAAGGCTATTTGTGTCTAATATTTGTGCTGTCTGAGTGGCTTGCATCCACCTCTTGAATGCTTAAAAGGAAAAGTCATGCCGGCTGAAAGTTTCATATTTTTCCCCCTGATTTATCTTTAGACAATGTGTGGCTGAGGAGCTGCCCTTCGCTGACAGCTCAGCGGACCTGGTGACGGCCATGTCTGCCTTCCACTGGTTTGACAGGCCTCGGTTCCTGCAGGAAGCCCACCGGGTCCTGAAACCACAAGGCTGCTTGGCTCTGCTCAACTACACAATTAACATGGAGCTCAGCTACCCCGGCTGCTGCAAACATACACTAAACCAAGTCTGCAAAGAGGTAAAGACTGAAAACTTAACCAAAAGCACAACACAAACGCGTTTATTAAATCTGTAAAAAGACACAATATTAAATAACTGCAGCAGTGGAAATATTTTTTTCTTTGCCTTAATGTTTTGATTTTTACATGGCTCCAATAGGAAAGGATTTCTGTGGGTGCCAGTTAAAGCACTGCTATGATTTTTCATAGTTAAGCCTGATTTTCGCTTCAGTATAGCCTCAACTCAAACCTCTGACTTCTGATATAGTTTTGTCTTTACAATCTTTAGGAACTAATAGCATCAAAAATATTTTTTCAACCTGCCTGCATGATTGATAGCTACTTTTTATTTTTATTTTTAATATTTTTTGCTTTTTTTGGTAAAGTGCCTTGAGGCAACATTTGTTGTGATTTGGCACTATAATCTTGATTCTTGAGAGGTGACATCTATTGAGCTAAATTGGGGCCATATAGTTTGTTGATAAATTTACTAAACCGCTGTGTGAAAGCATTTGCTATATAACAAATATAAAATTATTTGAGTTCACATTTTATGCCGTCTCCTGTTTCTTGTATTTAATATTGGCACAGTTAGCTTAATTAAACCAGCAATTTATGTGCATGTTCTGGAGAATATAGATTCCTAATTACTAGAAATATCTCAAATGCTTTAAACAGAACAACATCGCTGTGCTCTATTCAGTCTTCCCTTTATTTACTAAAAGTCTTGCTCTTTTGCTGTCGGGAGTGCTGAATGTTGTTTGATTAAAAAATAATTTAAAATTTTGAGTTTTGGTTAAAATCTTAACTTAAAGGCTAGTTAAAAATAGACATTAAATACTCTGCCACTCTACTGTTGAATCAATCATCAAGGATGGTGTCAGATATAAAAAATGTCAGGGTATGTGACAGATAATAATAGTTGTGTTTAAAGAAGTAAGAATGACTCAAGAAGAAGTAAATGTTTATTCAATTGTTCATCTTTTGTGTTAAGGCCTTATTCAACAAGTTAAAATTTCTTCAAGGAATCTAAATAAAAAATATGGCATGATATATCAATAGTGTACAGCTTGAATTTCTCAGACCTAAATGTAAAATGCTGAAAAAGTGTGATGTTACCATCCAGTGGACGTTTGAGGTTAAAACACCTTGTTGCTCTTTTTCTCACAGTAGGTTTTGCACTGAAACGGTGCTGTAGTGTAGTGAATAAAAATGTGCTATTGACAAGTCGAAGTTAGAAAATGTCACTCATAACAAATACATAACATATTCCCAATTTTAATATCTATGTTTTTGTTGTTGGTCAGTTTTACGCAGCTCTGGAACCTTACAGAAGTCCCCACCTTGGTCAAAGCTCTATTGATCTGTACCGGGAGGCCTACGGATCTATTCCCTATTCCAACAAGGAGTGGTGAGTGATGGATTCCTTTTCTTTGGCTAGTAATCTGACTTCAGTGAAATCAAAAGTTTTTCCCCTTTGGCTGTGATGTAGCAAAGCACAGGAAAAAAGAGCCCTGTTATTTCTGTGTTTGATATGCATACAATGCACAGCGCATATATAGTGCTGTTTTCCAGGCAGGAGTGTTTTTGGGACAGAAATATTATGCCGCTGTCCAGCTACATGGGATTGGTGGAGTCTTTTTCCAGTTATCAAGCTCTGCTGAGAGAAGATCCACAGGGAGCTAACAGGCTCTCCCAGGATACAACTGAGAGGTGAACATCATGTTTTATGATGCAAATCTGTCATTTTCTGCACATAAAGTTATGTCCCAGTGTTTTAAACCACCACTGATGTGTTTATACTTTGCTCTAAATAAGGTAAATGCTCATATATTTTATTATACAATAGTAGTGGCATTATACACCCTTATGTTTATATGCTATCCTCTGAAACAGTCTTGTCTCCTTTCCTGTCTGCTCCAGGCTGATGTCTGTAATGAAAGTGACTTCTCCAGAGACAGAAGTCACAGTGGCTGTCAAGTATTTCTACCTTCTGGCCTGTAAACCTCAAGAAACCTGACTTCTGGCAGCTCTGCCCTTTTTAACAAAGTCAGGAAAGGTTACATCTGCTTTTAATGGTGCTGATCATTTCATAAAGTATTCTCATTGGACAGAAAGAATCTCACTATATATCTCAAGTAACTCTTTGGCATTTGGTGAAATGCGTATATCTGTTTTCTACTGAAATTTAAATGAAGTGATAGCATTCGCATATCTTTAAATAACACAGTAGCAAACATTGTGTTGTTTTAAAAATGATCTTTTTCTGTTTCACATAATGTCAGTAGAGGGCGACATTTGATCAAATGTCCTTTTGATTAACTGTGTACGTCAATCATTTTTTATGTCGCTGTCTTCACCTTTCTTTCTGAAAGTAAAAATTTGATATTTGTGCAGTTTTTTTTAATGAAATGTAACTGAGATTATAATTTTTTTATGTAACTCACAGTTTGATCTGTATTTATTTCCTGTTTGTAGGATTTGTAATTTTAAATGTGAGACTGAAATGTGATTAAAACTCAATGAATTAAAATTTATTTGGCTAGCAGCATGAGTCTGCACATTAATGCAGACTTTCACTGAGTCAACTGGGAAAACCAGGAGTGTCCCAAAGTTTTATCCCACAGGCCAAAACATTTAAAGTTAATATCATATGTAGCTCTATCAGACTGACTTTTTTGAAAGGAGACTATACTAAATGGTAGAACTGGGACAAGAGTACTTTCTATGCAAGGGAAAGAAAAAACAGCAAATAAAACACAATATTAATGACAGCAAATAAGGCAAAATGCTGAATGTCAGTATATAGTTTTCTGCTGATAGTAACCCAAAAAAACCATTATAAACTGGGAAGTATTGGGGCTTTTCTTTTGTGTCAGTGCAAAATGTATGAGCCATTCAGATCACTTCCAAAGATCAAGCTTTTATCTGCGAGATTACAGCTCGGATCAATAGCTGTCCATCCTATGAGATTGGATCTGCTGACAAAACATGGCTCACGCCAGGCATCAGGTGATTTATTCCTATTGATCTGTTTTTTTGAAATATGTCCCTCCACAAAATAATACCCTGTCACTACAGTACTCTGACACGTCTCGGTGGTCCTTCCGTCTTTATGGACTGCTGGTCACGGACGTAGGTTTGAAGTTGGTGAATTATGACAGAGGCAGTGTGTTATGATTTAAAAAGCTGATGTTGAAAGTGACAAAGGAATCAGGTACAAACCAAAAGTCAATGTGAGAACATTAGACAGGAAAATCTTTGTTTGAATAAACAAATAAGAGCTAATCCTCATTTGTATTTGACACAAGACTTCTTCAGCCATATTCAAATCAGTATAGGGCACATAATGAAACAATGGTGCAAACATCCTCTGCTGATGTTTTAGGTAAGAGCAGAAATTGTGTGAATTGTAATGGTGAAAGAAAAGAATTCTTTTGCTTTACTGAATCGATTGTAACCTTCTTACAGCAGGGTGAGTTGGATAGACTTCAAACTGAACAGGCTTCAGTCAAAAAGTTAAGATTCCATCTCCAGAGTGCAACATTTTAGCCAAAATGAAAGGTTTTATGATTGTTTTCATGTCAGGGTTATTGAATATTCCAAACATTTTGTGGAGACTAACTGTGCAGCAGATGTCAAACAAAAGATGGCACATCACAGAATTTGTTTCAGTCTGACTAATGCATTAGTCATGTACTTGCAGACAAATTTTATTTTTAAACTAAGCAGACACTTGGCTCATATTTGGGTCACTTGGTCTGGCAGGGAGAGCAGCGCCTTAGGTGCAACACTTTGCTTCTATATGATTAAGACCGGAGCCACTGGGCTTCTGTCACTGCGGCTGCAGCCTCAGTCTGATCTGAACTGACACAGACAATGGCTTTTGAAAAAACGGGTACTGCCACAAAGACTTTAATAGAGAATAAATTACATTACAGAAATTAGTGAAGGACTACAGCGCTGAAACTGAGTGGGTAAACATAATGTTCAGCTGAAGGTTTTGCAGTGAATTGTTCATGAGTATAAATTAATAAAAGTCTTAAATGATATAAAAGAAAAACAGCTGCTCAGTGAAGTCACTGAATCAACATTTGTGGGGGGTTTGCTCTGCACATTTTGACAAATCTACCTAGACAATGTTTCAGAGATGCCAGAGGGCCTTAATCAAACATTTAACTAAGATAAATGTAGAAAGTATAATCACTATATGCATTCTGCACTGAGTATTTATAGCTTTGAAGAACAGTCTGTTGCTAGGGTAAGTTAGAAGCTACTTATGAAGAGGTTCAGCCTCTCTGAGTCAAATCTATGACTTTGATCATTTTGAATGTCTTTATTCTCTTGAAAAAGTAATTTCTTCTTCCAAACTTACCCTGCAACTCCCTATTCCTTGTTGTCTCTGTGACTTCCAGGTTGAAAATATTGTTGAGAAGAAGACAAGAGAACCCAACAAAAACATTTGGCAACTTTTATCATTTGAAGACCCAACAGGAACCGTGTCATTGCTGTTTTTAGAAAAATCAAACATAATCTATTCTAAACTCATGACTGGGAGTGTTTTCAGTGATAAAAAGTGATGGACACTCAGATGGATAAGCCCCCAAAAGTAGACTTTGGCTATTGGTGCAGTTTGGAAAAGAGGCATTTTTCATTCTTTAGTTTCCTCATTTTTTCAGCATCTGTTGAATGAAACCTAGTTAGGGTTATGGCCATAAATTACTTTGTTAGGTTTGGCGAAGCATAGTGTGAAAATATAACACCTCGACTGAATGACTTTAGCTGCAGCACTTTGAACTGACATAATTTTACCTTTGATCTGCCAATAAGTTAAATTAAAAGTTTTTATTATTGCAGAAGTATTAAAATCATACAGGAACATTACCTCCATCTAATCAAAAAGAAGAACAAGACATAAAAAAACAATAGAAACAGGCTGTGCAACAGAAGGATCCTACAAAGGAACAATTGAACCGACAATTGAACTGAGAGGTATGTTATGTGATTAATGAACAAGAAACAGCTGAGTTGTCATTAACAGGCTACAATTGTTGATGAAGAAAAAGAACTGATGACAAACTGAGAAAATGTAATGCAATGGAAGAAGGACTTAACATACCAAACAAAGAAACTCAGAATCTGGAATGGCAGGAAGTAGAAGGAACACAGTGCACAGCAGGAAGAACAATACAAAAATAAAAATAAAACTAGATCTACATCTCAAATTAGAAGTCAGACCTATACCAAAAAAGCTAAAAGTACACAAAATACAAAATTGACATTTAAGGGATTTTACAATGAGACTTTACTTTCACTAAATCTAAAGTCTAGCAAAGTTATTTAAAGTGATGAAGGGAAACGTCCTCTTTAAGTTGGACTACACAGCTGATTCAAAAATGTGGCCCCTGTCTTCAGCCTTTTTTTTAAAGTTTAGTTTATTATGTATTTACTACAGAAATTACTTTAAAAATACAAACATAAAACACATGATGTTTTTCCAGTTAGATTAGAAAAACATCATAATTCAGCTCAAAAATGTCCAGCTTTAAATGCTAACTGTGACAACTCAAAACATGTGGGCACTTTATAAAAAAAACCCCAACTGTTGAATCTGAGATTTGTAGAAAAACCAAGGATGAAAGTCCAAGGACACATTTAATGCCTTTAAGACGGACCCCTTAAGCAGAAGGAAAGAAATCCTAATATATTCATTTTTGACATTCAGGCAATAGTTTTTCTGACTCCAGGAGAAACATTTTACTATCACTGTCGTTCCTCTGTTGCAAACATCAAAGCTGAACGAAGCTAATTAGACATTTACATTTTTAAAGAGGTTTCAGAAAAGATTAACTCTAGACTCTTATTTCTAATGAGGGATGTCAGGTCTGTTAATCCCCCTCTTGTTCAGGGTAGAGAAGGGTATCAAACTGTATTGTAAACCCTCCCTGTTTACTCTATCTGTAGAAACCAGAGGTGAGAGGAAAGTTTAAATATTTGATCATTTTTGACATGTGTGTCTAATTCTGAAATATAGTCAGATGGAGTTTGATTCAATTCTGCTGTATGACCCTAAATAAATTTGACCACTCCTTGCCTTTCATATTTGCACTAATGTTGTATCAGCTCCATTAAATTATAGAAAACACAGCAAGATCACTTGCTGTGTATAAACAGCCAATAAACAGCCTGTAAACTACAAAAGCAGATGTAGTTAAAATGCACAATATTCTACTTTTAAAAGATTAATGGGAGTTATCCTTTCTTTTAACTCTTAGCCAACCAGTTTGTTTGAAATTATATTCTGAGTTACATTGACAAGTTGCGGTCATGCCCAAAAAGACTCAGTCTTTGTAGAAAATGTGTTTAATATTAAATAATAAATATTATATAAAAATAATATTAATAAAAATAATAATTAACACTAAAATATAGCCCATTTTTGCAAATTGCTGCAGTGTGTTAGCTGAAGTTGAAAAAATTGTCCATGATACTTCCTAATGTTAACACAGCTCTCTGCAATTACTGGCAGACTTAATAAAAATGTGTAAAGAACCTTACATTTTATTAATCTTTTATTGCTGTAGCATAATGTCACACTGAAAAAAACTCCAACCTTTAATTTAAATAGATTTTTCGTTGATGTTAACAGCAGGGTTTCCAATAATTGTGAAGGGTTTTTCAGGAAGCACATCATAGGAGAATCTTGATCTTCTTTATTCTTACTTTACTGATTAAATCAAGTAGAGCAACATGAGAAACATCGTCTTCACCTTACCAAAGTAAAATTTGACTGAGGACTGTTTCAGCCAGGTTATAGTGGTGATAACAGGTCTGTGTCCCTGGAACATTTTGGCAATAAATCCTTGTTAAATAACCAATACTCCAAATCAGCACAAAGCAACAAACTAAGTCCACCCTTTAACTATCACAACTGAAATGCTCTAACCTCGACATTGTCTTCACTCTAAGTCACTCATTACCATTATTGATTTGGACTTCGATTTCACCCTCAGCATCCCCAGGTGAGAGGCAGACTAGCATTTCATTTGTAATATACATTCTTCCACCTTTATTACTCTGGGTGGCAGAAGACCCATTCGTCTCAAAAGTGACAGAAATATGTATGATGAACAAAGTGGACACTTGACTTATATTTTTGCTAAAGTAAACAGTTCAAATCTAAAATGTATGCATTATATCACGTTAAGTTTGTTATGGGGCAAATACAGGCAGGAGTAAGGCAGTCTCAAAATAAAAGGGCCACTGTTTAATGAATAAATACAGAAGCGAGCAGGGAGGGAACAGGTTAGGTGGTTTTCCTTTTGCAATGTGTTTCTCTAGCGCTTAGTGTCATATTTTAGCTGAATACAAATCATGCTGCACAATATATTTACTCTTTAAAGATAACATCTCTGTCACAAAGGTTTTACATATTCAGCATACTTTACCATTTTCAAATGTATATACGTAATTTTTATTAATACACAATTATACATTGTTATACAACTTTTGTATATATATTTTTATTGATCTGACGGTATATGTCTATCTTAAATGTCATTTTTTCTCCTTAGCTGTAAGCAGAAAATCATATTTATCAGAAATAAAGATTTGAAATATGTAAGATAATCTGTATAGTTCGTTTCATATAGTTAAATTAGTTACTTAAATAAATGAACTTTTCAAAAATGTTCTCATTCATTAAATATGACAGTATATAATTTGATTACAGACAATTTGGAAGTTCGAGAGAAGCGGAACTATTTATTCTTCTCTCTGTGTCCACACGGACAAAAACAACAAGAACAGACATTCGCTGCTCTTCCGTTGCCCATGACACCGGAGCGAAGTTCTGACAGCTGATTTCCAAACCGGTTTCCGACACTTTCAGAACCCCAGGTCCCGGTTTTTGGCTCGTTTCCCATTTGGAGGTGTTTGCTGCTTCCCAGCTGCGGGGTTCCTGACGGCGGGTTTACCGGGATACAGCGGCTGATTATGGTGTAGCACGGAACGTTAGCTCGGAGAGACGGAAGGTACCAACACAAAGCTTAGACAAAACCCTCTCAGGCTTCAGATACAGGCAAAGTTCTTCTTTAAAACAGGACATATTTTTGTCTGTGTGAGTGTGACGGATTTTCTGTAATCTGTGTAATCCGCCGTGTCTGTGTATGAGAGATTATTACAGTGTTAGCGAAGTGTTATTACGCTAATTTAAAGGAAGTGTTTTGAAATTAGAGGAGGGATTTTAAGTTATATTATTGTCCTTCTTCCGAGATCCTTTCAGCAAAACAATAGGTGTTTCTCTGGGCTCTTCTCTTTGTTTCAAGGATATTGGACATACGCAGCTTTCATTAAACTACTTAAAACTACCTAAAATAAACCAATTAAGAATTATAGGGCCATATCATAAAATTTGACCTATTAGAATATGTAGCATGCAGTAGAAATAAACAGTTCTGGTGAAAAATACAACAACAACAAAAAACAATAACAAACAAAAAGAAAACTTGATTCTTAAGACCTTGTGAAAACTTCTTTGAAATACATTAAGTAAACATTAGTGATGAACAACAGGTTCTGCAGCATCACAGAACAATATCATTTGCAAATATCATTTACTGTTCACTCTTATACCCAGTGGGGTTGAGAGGGGTGCCAGTGCCTATCTCCAGCGAACGTTCCGGGCGAGAGGCGGGGTACACCCTGGACCCTGGACAGGTCGCCAGTCTGTCGCAGCGCAACATAGAGACAGGCAGGACAAACAACCATGCTCTCACACCTAAGGAGAATTTAGAGAGACCAATTAACCTGACAGTCATGTTTTTGGACTGTGGGAGGAAGCCGGAGTACCCGGAGAGAACCCACGCATGCACAGGGAGAACATGCAAACTCCGTGCAGAAAGACCCTGGGCCGGGAATCGAATCCAAGACCTTGTTGCTGCAATGCAACAGTGCTACCAACTGCGCCACTGTGCAGCCCCTTGTGTTAAATATTCTTTAGAAATTAACATAATTTTTAGATCTTTGAGAGGGTGTACTTTCATTAACATGCCGTTATTATTATGTTTGTTGAAAATGGTCACGCAATGACAAGATTATCATTTATTGCAATAATTTTTTGACAGTTTGTCATCCAGCAAAATTTATTATTGTGACAGGCCTAGAAGTATTGCAACATTATAGGATAGCTTTACTCTCCAGACTTGTGATGTGTGTGCTACCAACATTTCCTCACTGTTTTCTTCCTTATTATTTGTAATCACTAACTCCACCACTCTACTTGATCCTTAGCATCTTTTTTGTGCTTTAAGTATAGTGATAGTTCATCCAACTGGCCGAATGTAGTATTGGAATCCAGAGAAATGTCGTTTTTTAAAATTGTTTTAAGTGATAAATGGATGACTCAGAGGTGTTGAAGTGAGGTTTTGTTAGGTTATAAGTGGTTCATATATTATCTGCTGTTGTGTATAGCTTTCTCGGCATCTTGGTAAGCCAGATTAGCTTGTCCTGGTGGGAGAAAGTAAAGGCTTGTTTAAGAGGACCTAAAACCAAGGCAGACCTCTACTGTCTTAAAGCAACTACAATTTCAAAAGCATTAAAAACTTCTTTTATTCATCAGTTTTCACACTGCCTTGCTCTTGTGTTCATTTACTGCCCTGGTTGGGAGCTCTGTTTTTATTTGTTTCATTTCCTGTTTCACACAGGAAGATCACTGGTAGCACACCTCCTTCTCCTCAGATTTCCTGTGTAAATAATCATCAGGTTCTTAAATAACTGATGATTTAACTCTTTGAAAGAACAGTTTCAATGAGTTAAAAACCTGGTAGGCTTTGATCTTGGACCCTGGACCTGAGACCAACTGACCTGGATTCATCCCAATTCAAGAACCTTTTAATATAAATATTAACTGCAGCCATACTGTAAAATCCATTTAAGGTATAGTTTTATGACACTAGCCTAGTATCGTAAGAAAATTTCCATATATTTAATAACAAGTATTTTCGCATTGATCTATCCAGATAATAGTACATTTAGAGTAAATAAACTTTGCAATACTACTAGGTGAAAACACAGCTTCAAGCCGTGACAGTCTTTGCTGAGTTTAAAGATGGATTTTTCAAGCTTTTCACTTGACCTTCATAAAAATTAATTGCGTTTTGATCAAGATTAAATATTTTATTTGTAAGATTTGTTAGTACAGATTTTTAGTTCCCTCAAAGATGGCATCTTTATCTCTTCTGGATTCTATTTACTGTTTTTTATGCCAGTCAAGCTGCAGTCATTACCATTATTACTATATCCATGTCTGTAAATATGAAGATAGTTAATGATATGGTCTGGACTGGTGAAGAATCACAGCCCAAACTTCGACAGCCATTTAGAAACTTGGAGCTTGACCAAATATTTTAAATATCACAGGAATTGGAAGCTATACAAAGAAATATGTTAGCTTGTTTCAGTTTTTAGCTGCTTGGAAACATTGTTGCACAAACCTGTTGTTACCCCCTGCAGCAGTTTGACCAACAGCCACGGTAGTGTGTGTTAGGGAAACATGTCAGAGTGGTGAGTGACAGATGAGGCAGGTGGGCTTTGACTTGGTCTCAGTGACACACATTTCATGGCCTCACTGTCAACTGATAGCTTCACTTTGCTTCTCCCTGCACAGATTACTGTAAATACCCCCACCCATTAATTAGAGCTTCGCACACCAAGTAGCTGCATGACATTTAATATTCTGGGAAGAACGTACAGTGCTTTGTATAAGCAAACACACCACTTAAGTATCAGTAATGGGTAAATTGGATATGAAGCACTCCCTGTTTTTACAAATAAAAATCAGACGTTTTGACTTTGTGGGACAACCTCTTGCTGCAGTTACGGCTGCGAGGCGTTTGGGTTTGATTTGTACCTGTTTTGCTGATGTAGAGACTGAAATGTTTCCTCATTGTACGTCAAACTCAGCCGGGTTGGAAGGAGTGTCTGTGAACGTTGATTTTTCAAGTCTTGCCATAGATTCTCAAATGGGTTTATGTCTGGATTTGTACCGGGCCATTGTAATATACAAAGCTCTGGAAAAAATTAAGGAACCACTTAAAATTCTTAGTTTCTTTGATTTTACGTTGTATAGATATATGTTTGAGTAATATGAACATTGTTCTTTTATTCTATGAACTACTAACAACATGTCTCCTAAATTTCAAGCAAAAATTTAGTATTTATATGCAGAAAATGAGAAATGGTCAAAATAACAAAAAATACATGGATTAAAACAACAATATTAATGTTTTAACTCAAGAAGAGTTCAGAAATCAATATTTGGTGGAATAACCATGAGGTTTTCAATGGGGTTCAGTTCAGTGGTCTCTTCATTTTTTCCAGAGGTAGATTTGCTTCGATTGAAACTCTTCCATTGTAGCTCTGACTTTATGTTTCGGGTCGTTGAGGAACTTCTACCCCATCCTCTAACCGCTTTTCTTCAAGGATTGTCCTGTATTTATCTCCATCATCAACTCTGACCGGCTTTCCCGTCGCTGCTGTTGAAAAGCTGACCCATTATTTTAATTGCACTGAACAGCTGAGCCTTTTGTTTATTACTTACTTTGGAAAGGAAGCATTGGAAAGTTACAACTGTCCGCCATTGATCTTCTTATTCACAGTAGGAGGTTTTCTGAGTTTATATAATTAAGATTTACTTACCCATCTACTTTTGATTGGCTGATTTAACATGGCGAATTGTTGCCAGAAAGTTTGTACCTGCAGATCTATTGTACAAACCTGTTGTACAATAGATTACAATAGATGGATTGTGTGTACTCAGTGGTTGGGGTGTGATTCTGACACACCTTTGTTCAGCCTGTGTGAACCACAAAAGGGAAGTGTCACTGGGTAAATTGGTACATCTGTATTGTAGCTGATACTCTGAGACTGCTGTATGATAACGGCTGGAGAAACAGTCTTAATCTCCTCTGAGTTTTTATCTTTATTGCTTCCAGAAACAACAGACACATTTTAAGAGAACATGTAGACAGTTACAGAAGATGTTTAATCTTCACCTCTTAATATTCAGGCAGCAGTTATGCAAGAATTGTGACTTTTATGTTTTTTAAAACTGTGAAACTTTTTTAAAACTGCTTATTCATCTTAAGCTACCTCTTCAATTAGAAATTGTGCTCCTGTTGCACCAGGTGTCTGCATACATACTGAGTTTGTATTTTTGTCTGACTTAAACAGAAGCGGAACCCACACTTTCCCCTGCTATTCTTACCAGTGGCACATTGAGCTGCAGACTTTGTTACAGTTTCTCTTCTTTGTTGGCAAATTAGCAGCTTTGTCAGCATATCTGCTAAAAAGCAGCCTGTGTTCACATCATACCCTGCAGGACCGCTGGAGGCAGAGAAACTGATAGAATTCACAACCAGATGCAAGAAAATGAAGAATCTTAACAACTAGTTTTGAATCTGTTACTTCCAAAAAGGGACTGTAATGGCAAATCAGAAAATTCATGATGCATTTGAGGAAGAAGTTGTTAAAACTTATCATGCGTCAAGTAAAACGGAAAGAAGTCTTTTCCCTTCAGAGCGTGACGTTACGCCTCAGAGAGTGAGTGCTGCAGAAGGAAAAGAACAATTCACAGAAGCTTCTTGTTCCCTTGTACTTGCAACCTCTCTCACACTGAAAAAAATTTAGAAAAATCTAACCTTTAATTTTTTTAAACTTCTTCAGTGCGAGAAATAGGGTGACAACCAGTTATTACATTTAAGGGCAATTATTTTTGTCACATTGAGCGGAAATGGCTTGCATTCTCATTCAGAAAATACATTTTCTTATTTTTTCAAGTGTGACAACAACAACATCAAAGAAATCTGTAAGAGGACAGATACTTTTCTACAACTCTACTCTATATTTATAATTTCCAACTAGAAAAAAAACAGGCAAAACTGCCTTTTTGTGATTATTGAGCCCATTTTAATTTATAATGTGATTAATTAATTTATTTTTTATTGCGACAGGCCTATTTTCAACATCAAGTCAGTTTTTGTTGAACTAATTAATCATCTATCAAATTGCGACTTGTCTTTACCTTTAATTATTTGTATGTGGACAACAATAAAATGGACCGTTGTGTGTTTTGATTTGTTCTATCTGTAGACATCTAAGCAGCGGACGCAGAGTGGTGTAGAGCAGACGGAGCAGCTTAGCCATGCTTACACTGGCCAGCAAGTTGAAGAAGGACGATGGGGGAAAGACAGGCCGTGCCTCTGGAGCCTCTGACTCCACCCACAGGGTCTCCATCAGAGATCGCCTCCTCACCAAAGGTGGCCACAACTCTTCTGTTTCTTGTTGCTTAACCTACAGTCGGTCTATATTAGAGGAGCGGCTCTCACTTTGACAGCAAAGAAAGACTGTCTTCTCCTTTTTAACTCCTTAGCAGAAGCTACTTGCTTGTGTTAAGGAGCTTCCAAGCTTCCAGATATACTTAGAAATAAACAGGTATATTTTGGACAAACCTAACCTGAAGTCACAACAGAGATATTGGCCTTTCAAAATTTAAAGAGCCAGTTCCTTCCATCTTAAAACCTCTGCAGGTTTGACTATAAATTGTTAATAATAAAACACAAGAAATTGGACATATCTGTTTCAAGTATTCGTATTTATGTTGTTTTTTTATTTTTAGGTTTTATTTTTGCTTTTGTCTTTTCATTGGGTTTTAAAATTTTACCTTATTTTCTTATAATATGAGCAAGGCTTGTCTAATGAGAAATGCTCTCAAGAAACAATAAAATAACCAATAACTTTTCAGCAAGTTCATCTGGCTACAGTAAAACCACAAACATAGCCACACTTAAAAGGGGTAATTGTTCCTGATCATCATAAATAATAGGCTTTCTGACTGTTTTGTCTGTTATTGCAATTTTTTTATTTTTATGGGCTCAGCTCAATAAGCTTCTTATCTCTTGAAATATTTGACTCTTTTATTATAATTATGTTTCCTTTTCTACTTATACCCTTTACCTGCTCTATGCATTAGCCTATGCATTCACTTGTAAATCAGTGATTACTGTAAGAAGTAACGTCATACAGGTTCTAAGGGCTTTCAGTAAAGGATTTAGATTTTGTTGCCTAAAATTTGAAATTGTTTCAATGAAGTAACACCTGTTCTTCCAGAAGTAAAACATAGACTTGAGATGTAAATTGAATAAATAAATAACATTTGATTTAATTTAATTTTAATTTTTTAAATAAGTGAATAGAATTAGTAAATAATTAATCAAGGAAATAAATAAAACAATATTTGTTTCTTTAAGTAAATAAGAACTCTTCTAAATATTGAAGTAAATATTTAAAGGCATAAAAACTAAAGGCATATTAAAATACAGACCTTTACTATTTAATGTATTTTAGCTAAATTAATTTAACAAATAAGTTATCTAATATATATACAAGTGTTTATGTACATAAGTACATAAAAAAAACTAACAAATATTGATATAAAATTAAAAAAACAGGTTAAAATGTCCAAATAAGTACATATATTTATAAGTTAATATGTAAATAAATAGACATTTTACTAAATAAGTGAGTAAATAATAAAATGTTTAAAGCAAATGAATTAATACTTTATTTTGAGGAAATATATTTATGTCTTTTTGGAAAGTGTATGACGTTTTTGTTATTAGAAAGTTTATCACAGATGACTGTAGTTTATAAACAAATGTATAATTTCAATGTCTGCTGCATATTGCTAGCTTCATTAGGTGAAACAATAGCTCTCTGCTGGGGAGCTGTTAATTAGCTTTCTCCTGTAGGTGGGAGGAAGAGAAATAAAAAAAAAAAGAAGAGCAAACCAAAAAATATTTTCCACTGAGAATCAATTTAATTAGATTTATTCATAATAGCTGTACTTTTATGAATAAAAATAGATACATCTTATCAAATGACAACAACAGCATATAGGGCCCAGAGAAACAAAGATTTTTTTTTCCTTTAGTGGCTGAAAATATGTTTAACAAAACAGAACCTAATAACCAGAGCCAGCATCAGCAAATCAACTCTCTGCTGTTTTCCTGCTTTTCATCCTTTTTTTCTGCTCTTACTTTCATCTTTTGTCCCACTGCACCAGTCAGTTTTTTTTTCTGCTAAAACATTATGCTGCATGCAAGACATTTTTTTCCTTTCTTATTCAGTTCCCACATTTGATATTATGTGGAAAAACTTCGTTTATGAACCAGAAGAGTGGGAGTGTTAGTTCTCTGTGCTGTTGGCCTAATTACACACCGTTCCAAACACTTTGAATCTTCAGGAACCGCAACACACAAAGGAATAATCCCCATCAAGCTCAACAGAGCGATGGTTATAGAAAGAGACGCTCCACATCTGTTTATTTTAAATCAAATGTACCCACTGAGGATCTACTCACAGATCCAGAATGTTTAACTTGTTTTGTTCTAACTCATTGTTCTTATTTTGTCCCAACAGAAGTTGCAGAACTTGAAGCCAATCTCCCTAGTAAGTGTGCCACATATTTTACCGCTCCACATTCTGCCTAAGGCAGAGTCACTGAAACTGAGAGCAGAATAAAAACATCATCAATTCTTTCTGAGTTAAGGGACATGGCTGTCAGAGCTCACATATGCTCTTCATCTTTACTTTAATACTTTGAGATGGGAGTCACCTTTTACTTGAACTGATGCTTTTTGGAATCTTGGGAAATCTACTGTAAACTTATTGCATTCAACATGATTTCTTTCAAAAGACTGATGTTCTTCATTTCTGCACAGCAACTGCCCTCGTCACTTTAATCCTTAACGAATACAAAACTAAATTAATAGCGTCAAGATGTGGACAGTAAGTCTGTAGGGACTTATTACTTTCTATGGTATCCTAAAATACCATAATAAAAGAATAATTTATTATCTGACATGTTACATGAGTCAACTGGCTCAAACTAAATGATAACGAGGTATAACGCACAGTTTCAGTATATTTTATACAATTAGATTAAATTATACAGAATATTTGTGCAATTTTTCTGGAATATTGATCTCTGTGATACAGGAAAATACTTACAGCTGAAACCAGAATTTCACCTACACCAAATAAAAAGACACTTACACCCTTTTTTACTGTCTGAAGTTAAATCAGACCAAACTTCTCTTGTTTAGGTCAGTTAGAATTACTGAGAATAATTGGTTATAAATAGTTTGGTACTAACTGGTTTGTTTAGAGGTACAAAATGTAAGTAGCAAGAGAAGAAAATGGCAGTTTTACTATGAATTGGGGTTGAAGTGACACTGGGGTGGTAAAACATGCTGACAGCCTCTTTGACATTCAAGGATTCATGGCCCCACTCTGACTCCATATCAAAACTGTGCCCCAGTAAAAACATTTAGCCTTTTTGAGTTATGAGGGGTTATTAATGGCGAACACTCTTTTTCTTCAATCTTTTTTGGAATAAAGTAGAGGTTCAGCTTTGTGTTTATCCATTTTCATGATGGCGCCCATAACAGTTCAACTTAAGTAAATATTGGATGTCTTTAAATGGTCAAATATATCAACATAATTGCTCTTATTCATTCAGCTTGCAGTACTGATCTTTGAACACTAGGGGGGAATGTGGTGCCACGGGGATACCTATAGGCAATCTATAAATCTCGTTTTCATTGCTGACAATAGGGATAATCTGGGGGTTAAATTGGCTTTAATAAAGATAAAACTTTTAAATATGTGCAGATTTTTACACCACAAAGGCATATTACTGTTATGATTCAAACTTTTCAGTCTAAATGCTGACAGCTGTCATTCTCTGTTTCGCCGTTGTTTTTACTGTGTGCAGGTACATGCAAAGCCAGTTTCCCAGATGAGAATAAGCTGCATCACTTTCAGCTGGCTGTGTCTCCTGGTAAGAAAAACCTCATTTTGCAACTTGTCAAATATAATCAGAAATGCAGATATCGTATATTTCAATTTAATCTGCATAACTGAAAGTTTGGACTGATAAATTGCGGTAAACTTCCACATACACTCATGTTGTACACAAGGGATTTTAATATAAAGAGAATAAAGATTTTTCTTCAGGTTAGGACTCTCGGTATGTTGCCGAGAGTGAAAGTGCATCCGTTCGCTGTTTTGTTTCTAATTTTGTGTGCGCATTTTCACTGAATGGCACTTGGAGCCCTGCTCTGTATTTCCATATTACGGTTACACTTTGATAAGCACATAGTGAAGTCCATTGTGCATGCTCAGCAGCCTTCCAGGCTAAGTGGGCTACCTATCAAGTGTCGAACAACACAAACATACCAGTGTGGAATTACTCAAGTCTCTGGAGGTTGTCTTACCTGTCACTTCCCTGCCTGTCACAGGGAAACTGTAACACAACCTAAACCCAGTGTTACCTTCTCCACTACCTGCATTTAAAAAGCTGCCCAACAGTTAATGTATTATGCAGAAACTAGAAACTGGGAACAAATATCTGTCTGTCTGTCATTAATTAATTACGCAGAGATATTAACAACATGCACAGTTAAAAACACAGACAGCAAAGGGAATAAAACTTAAGAGTAAAACATTTTGAATATGAACATTTTAAAACAATTTATGTTAAATCTTATAGTTTTGCCGATTTTTGTAACATGGGTTTTAGAATTTAGCTGAGTTTTCAAAATTATTCCTTAATATTTTTTCTGTGATGCTTGTTCAACGACATTCCTGTTGGTCTGAACATGCAAGGACCATTATGAAGCTTTAGTAACTGAAAACATAAACTTTGTTTTCTTTGTATCATGGGTTAAGGAGGAGTCGTTAAGTCTTGGTATTTTATGTAAAGTGTTGTTAAATTTTTCATTGGCTGCTTCACAGCTTTTACAGCTTTTAAATGGCACTGTAGTTGGTGTAAATTTGCAAATTTACTTAATGACAGATTTCTGGGTCACTATTAATATATGGGCTGAAGAAGATCAGATGTAAAACAGTTCCATAAGAGATTCCTGTTTCAGTTTTGAGAAAAATAGTCTTACTATTACCAATGACAACACATTGTTCACAATCTTTGAAGTATGACTGAATTATTTTGTTATTAAGAGAGGTGAAAATAATTGGATTTATTTATTTATGTTTTATTTTGCAAGAACCAGAATTCTAACTTCTGCAGATTATCTCTGAACTCATGTTGCACATAAATCAATTTATCTTTAGCTGCATTTCCACTGATCATATTATTGCAAAGTGGAATTACCAAAATAAGTTTGCTTAATGAAAACATACCAAATTCGAAAAAGCAAGTTTTTCTCTAAAGGTGTTTGAACTAGGATAAAGTAGTTTTTTTGGCTACTTATTCATGTGATTTTAATTATGGATCTTATTTAATGGAAACACCGCAATTGCAAAATTGTGTTTTTTCGACAGCAGAACAACAATTATTCGCTCCCATTCGTTAGGGAAACATAGCAATTTGTAGATGCTCCTCACCCTAATTTATGTGTATAAAATCTACCAGTCCAGAGGATAATTTTATTCCGTTTTAACCTCTTGGCCACCACAGACAGACCATAAGAACTGTCAAAGGACATTAGGGACATGATGGTAGATCTTTACTTGGCTGGAAGGGGATCCAGGAAAATCAAATAGACGGTTGACAGCTAGTGGTGTGATTACTGGGAAATAGTGGAAATATTTCCACTATGAGACTTCATGTTGGGTCTCTTGAAGTGAGAATGATCAAGAGAAGGTTTGGTGGTATCATCAACTCACACCTATGTAAAAAGATCTTGTTAAGGATCTGAAATTAGGTTGTTCCACAGCAAAACCTTAGTAGAACTAGATTAGTCTTTCTCTCCTCTCTGTTCAATTACGCTTGCATATTTGTGATTCTGTCTCCTCTGTGTCACTCAAACTGGCACCATGATTTCAGATTAGCTGTCAGAAAGAACTTTGTAAGCAATATCTGTGGAGAAAACACAAAGATCAGCGATTAGTGAAAAGGATTGGTGTCTTGTTCTTTTAAAAAGAATTGATATGGAGATTGAGTTCTCAGAGAAAGACTCACTCAATTATTTAAAAAGACTGCCTCCCCTGGCGCAGCCGTCCCAGTTCACACCGCCTTCCTTTCTCTCTCCTCCTGATTTAGACCTCACAGTTTTGGACTCTGTTCCTGTTGTTACGCACTTTGTTCCGCTTTACTCATCAGTTCACCAGGTGTGTTTATTTTCAAGTACAGTGTAAAAAGTTATTTAATAAGAAGCACTTCAGATCTTGCTGCGAGGCATGTGTGTGTTTATAGAACAGGATTTGTAATCCTAACCAGTAGTCAAATGAAAAATATTACATCAAATCATGTGCGTCTGTGATGCTGATCGCCATTTTTGTGTGTCTCAGTTCTCTAAATTGAATTGCAGTAGATGTTTTATCAGTTTTATCCACAGTCAAAAGTATAGGAAAGCTTGCCCTGGGGCTCAGGCTGTCTAGTTTGTCTTGTGTGTTGAAGGTAAAATCATGTTGACTTGTTTTGTAGAGAATACACAGCTTACGGCCATGCATGCTTTTCTTGCGTTTTCTCTTTGTGTCGTTTTGTTCTGTTTTCTCATGCTCCTGTTATCGTTTACATATCTCAGGGCTACAATGGGCTGCTTACTCTAGCTCAGCGTTATTTGAGCAGCAAATAGGAGTGCCATAAGTGACTCATAATGATTTTATTCACATGCAGTTTTAATCAAAACTGCCTCTGTTCTGCTCATTAAAACAGATAAGTATTCCTGTCATTTTCAGTCATCCGATTCAAGACAGAGGATTCAAGACATGATGTTACTACTCCTTAGTAACATCATGTCATTCTGTTTCATTTGAACAGCACATGGTGGGAGTAATATTGGAGTTTATGGTCTATACTTGTATCTCAACTTTTCTTATTCAACCCACCACTTTGGGTTACGCATTTACGTATGGGTTCAGCAAAATGCTGCTGCAGTGTTGGATAGAATTGGGGTAAATAAGGAAGAAATAGTCAAAAATGAAAATGTGCAATACATTTGCTGAAATGTATTGCACATTTCAGCAACAATGCAGTTCAAAGTGCTTAACATCATAAAAACATCATACAGTCACCAAATATGAAACAAGCAATACATGTAATTCTTTTTCAAATGCTGTCATCAAAATTTTCAAGCAAACATACATCAAATATATTGATAAATTTCCCACTTACTAATAATCAAAGGGAACTCTAAACGAATGGGATTTTAGTCTTAATTTAAAGGAACTCAGTGTTTCGGCTGTTTTACAGTTTTCTGAAAGTTGGTTCCAGATTTGTGGTGCATAGAAGCTGAATGCTGCTTCTCCGTGTTTGGTTCTGGTTCTGGGGATGCAGAGCAGACCAGAACCAGAAGACCTGAGGGGTCTGGAAGGTTGATACAACAACAAATCTTTCATGTATTTTGGTGCTGTTCCGTGAGAACATGAGCAGCAGCGTTATGGATCAGCTGGGTTGTTTTTAGACAGACTTGTAAAGACACTGTTGCAGTAATCAATGCAACTAAAGATAAACGTATGGATGAGTTTCTCTAGATCTTGCTGAGGCATTAGTCCTTTAATCCTGGAAATGTTCTTCATGTGATAAAAGGCTGACTTTGTCTTTATGTGACAAAGTCTTTATGTGACTCTGAAGGTTCATGTCTGAGTCATCACTGCACCCAGATTACAGACTAAAGAATTTGCATGCTGACTCTTGCAGTTTTGTTTCTGTTTAACTAAAATTGTTCAGGGCTGTGAAAATCAATTATTCGGATGAATAGATGGACAAGCAGAAATACCTGCTTTCTCTGAAAGAAAAGGATTATTTATGTCTTTTATATCTTGGTGATCAATCACATCAGGTGGCTACAATATAGTAAATTGTGGAAAGACCTTCATGGGTAAAAATGTTTTTGCTCGATGTTTTATTCACAAACAGAGTCTATTTTATTAAATTATTATTGAGCAGTCTTCTCACATGAACTCAGAAGCATGCAGGAAAACATCACAGAGGGGGGTTTCAGCTGGAAGCATGCTCTCACAGCGTGAAATACAGACGATTGTTTGCAGGGAAGCACAAAATGAGGAGGACATGTTTGTCAAAGTACAGCGTGGAAATAACAATGTTTCCTTCACAGCACCTTGGATGATGGATGGGGCTTTCTGTGTCCTGCTTTTGTGCTGGAATTTACACCACATGTTACTGGGTCTATCCAAGTATTGATGAGCGGGTCTGAAGAATCATACTGGTCAGCAGAAAAGTGTGTAAGGCAGCAGCCCTTAGAATGGTGCACACTTGCAGTTAAATGGCCCTGGAGACTCCTTGTTACATTTGCACATTGTTCCACTTCCTCTTTGTGTTTTGCTTGGAGCCCATGTGAAAAATGGAACAGCTGAAGACTCTGGTTCAAACATGAAAATGGGCTTATTTTTGTATTTTGTCTGGTTGTGCAAAATAAACAAGAGAAAAAATACAGTTTTATGCATTTGTTTGCAGTTTTAAATGTCTCCTCCTACTTCTCTCAGTTTAGTTTTCCTTTTTCACTAAAACGGTTCTTATTTGTGGCGTCAGGCTCTGAGTTTTTGAGGGATGGGGACTCCAGCAACCCTGCGAGGTGAACATGTTCTGACCCATCTTTTATTCACAATATAAAAAGGGCACTAATGAAAGAAAAACTGGACAGAAGACTAGATGTGTCTCTGTACTGGACGTGTCTTTCTGCTGTTTTGCATGGCAATAAATGGCATATTGTTTTGCATATTGCGCCATAGAGATGCAGAGGGAGTGTATTTTTAGAAGGCTCGGCAAGAGGTTGCATCTAATTAAAGTATTTTAGTTAAATGGGACAAAAGATGAAAAATATGTTTAATTATAGTCATAGTTATGCCTGATAGATACAAAGATTACATCTTTTTAGACCAAAAGTGCAGAGGATGTGTTGGTCTGTAACTTTTAGAAATATATCCTGCTTAAATGATGATAAGTTGTGTCGCATTTGATTTGACATATTTTTTCATAAATCTGCTTAAGCGTGAACTCATTTTTAAAAAATTGCATGTTATTCTTTTATATTATTATTATTAAAAATGATTTCCCCCCTCTAGTTGGTAAGTAGAAGTATTTTGAAAGTCTTCACAATAAATCCTCTTTTGATTTGTGTGATTTACTTATAAAGGGTGTGAATTATTTAAATGCTTTGTTGCCTCTCTTTTGTCTTGCTGAATTCAAACAAAATTATTGAATAGACAAGTCTCTGTTTGGAGAAATACAAAAAAGATACACTTCTCTTTGGATCTCTGTCTTATTGTGTTGTGTTATGTTTTTTTTAAGTTCAAGATAAAAATTTTCAGCCTTTGGGCCAAATGTTTCTCTTATAAATATGAGCGGCAGAGTGCTCTCAGTAACAATAAATATCAAAGTCAGTTAGATTGAAACTTACAGTAAAAATACCGTTGTTACTCACTAGCCTGAGGAGTAAGCAGTAAAAGTTTTAAAAGTCAAATGTTTCTTAACAACGATGTCTGATTGTTCTTGCCTGCTGCAGACAGTCATGAATTGTTCATTACATCTTACTGAAGCTGTCATACAGAGGATGTTCATGGTTTTGTGCCTTCCTCTTGCTCCTTCTTTTGTTCATCCATCAAACTTGTAGTCTCTTGATCATTTTGGTCTCTCATTTTCTTACCACTTACACATGTTCTGGGTTCCTGCACAGTCTTGAAAAGTGTAGAATGCAATTTTAGTATTTTCCAGATCTTTGGGTGTGAAAATACTTGTATTTCCACAGTTTGTATCCTGTGCCAGTTTAAGAAGATCCAAATCTTTGCAAACAGTTTTTCTAAACAAAATTTGATATAAAAGATGTTATGAAAATGACAACCTCAAAATCTTGAATTTAATACTTCATGGAGCAGTGGTGGGTACCGCTAACTAAAAAACTACAACAAGAAATGCAACTTTTATTATTTGTATGTCAAGTACATGTGATGCATTGACAATAAACCGGACTTTGACTTTGATTTCACATTTATTTCTAAAATATTATGTTTAGATCGTAGCAAAGAGAAGGCTGTTTGGTATTAAATGCCTCCATGGTGGGTATGAAGTAAAGGTTGGTATATAACATCTTGTGGCAGCCGCTGCCTTCTTGTTTAGGTACAAAAACACCAAAACTACTCAAGAAAATTGAGAAAAGACAAAATAAGGCGCACCCCACTTCGGAATAACGCATGTTTGGGGATTAACCAGATTAATTTCAAAAGAAAAACAAAATGGTAAATTTAATTCGGCTAATTAAGAAGAATAGTTTTTTAGACTCAGGAAAGAGAAGTACTGTGTGTGTTTGTGTGTGTTGATAGCTGAACCTAACAAACAAAAAAACCCAAGATGATTAATTAGCAATTAGAAACAATGTTGTGGCTTGTATCAATGCATAGCCCTCTTTAGATCCAATGTACTGCATTACTCAGGTTTTGAAAGTTATTAAATGTAAATGATCATAATGAAATGTCTTGTTAAAGCAGAACTTGCTCTTGTGTTTCAAATAATGATGTTGGTACTGCAGGATCCCTTAAATCTGGCAAAATAAACACAAATAGATTTACTGAAATAAACATGTTCACTTATTCTTAATGTTTCAATGCTGTAAAACAGTAATTACCACAATAACTGTTTGTTAGTCCAATTCTAAAGAGATCAATTCTGGTGGGCAACTATTTAAGAAGAAAGAGCTTTGGATGGGAGCTGATTAATTTTTTTTTTTGTTTTTTTTACTTTAGTCGCATAAAACCAGTTTTTAGTTCACATTGTCTAATCTCTTGAAGATGAAGGAACACTTAATTTTCATAATTACTGGATAATAATAGAATGCTTTTTCAACAGGGATTTTTTGTTGTTGTAAGAGACACACATTTGTGTCTGTCTGTCAATAATTGCTCTTTTTCTCTCCTCAGATGAGGGTTATTACCAAAGTGGAAGGTTTCAGTTTGAAATAGATGTCCCTGAAGCCTATAACATGGTGGTGAGTAGTTATTAATATTTTATTTCAGATGTTTAGGTTTTGGCTTTTTACCTTCATGTGAAAAATTCAGAAAGGCTGTCAAGTCTTTTTCAAACATATTTGGAAATGTGGATGTTTACCTTAAATCATAACAACTATGAGAAATTCATATAATTTTTGTAAACAATTAAAGCTGAAAAAAAGACCCTAATTGAAAGCAACTGCTAATAGCCATCCAAGGAAGTCCACCCTGAAAGAAGACAGCAAGACACTAAAAGAAGTCTTGGTATCCACTGCAGGATCTTGCTTTAGCTGATATGCAAGATAGTAGTTGTTTGATCTGTAAGAGATTTCACTACTTGAACTTTCACAAGAGATGTGCAAGATAAAAACTTATTTCTGAAGAAATAAAAGAAGCAGTTTGTTTGATGCAACAATGTAGAAATGACGTTGCAAATTGTAATGATCATATATTAAATAATTATTCCTATCATACTTGATTTTAATAGAAATTTTAAAAGAAATACCAACTAAAACCATTAACATGCTGACATTCTAGCACTGTATATTTACAATACTGTATTTAAGTGAAAACACAACCCAGATGAACTCACATCTCTTGTTTTAGTAATATTGGAAGAAGAGCAAAACCCATGGAACTGCTGGCCTAGAATGCTAGGTCAGGACTTATAAAAATAGTAAATTGGTGCAGTGAGGCTGTGGTGTATGCAGACAATCAATATAAACCTCTTTTCACTGCCTTTCCAGAGGTCACACTTTGCTCTTTACTTCCTACTTACTTTGCTCCATCCTAACCACTATTGAGAGTTTCTTTTAAACTTTTTTAGCATCTTTCTCTTTCTCTGTTTAGAAATTAACATAAATTGATCAAGAAGTTAACCAGGCAGAAGAGACAAATGGCTAATGTCATTGAAACCAAATTTTGGTCACAGGGAAATGTGCATGAATTAATGAAATTTTGACACAGATTTAAATATATTTAGTGACCAGTTGCACACATGGCAGAAGCTTCCCCCATACCATTGCTTTCTCTCAGTGGGACATCAGAAGATCCTGAGGAATAATCTGTTGAGGAAAGGTTCAAAGATCACAACAAAGAGCCTGTGTTTAACTTTCCAGATAAAAATCAACTGGTTTCTGCTGGGGAACTGAATCTCTGGAGACTCTATTCCACAATCCAAAGGTGGTATTAGATTATCCAGACCACCCTTAGATGATGTTGTCCATGCCAAATACTGATATGAAATTGTTGTTGTGTGATTGTGACCAATGACAAACCTTCCATTGAAATACCGCTGTTCTGTTATAACTCATTATGTCCTCCATAAACCATATAGTCAAAGGTCTAATACACTTTTAATTTCTTGCTTTTTCTATATTTTTTTCCAGCCTCCTAAAGTCAGATGTCTGACCAGAATATGGCATCCGAATATCACAGAAAATGGAGAGATCTGTTTGAGGTATTCCTCTATGGCTTTTTACCATTTTGTCACTTTTTTCCTTATACACTGCCTGGCCAAAAAAAAAGTCGCCACCAAAAAATGGTCACACTCTCTAATATTTTGTTGGACCGCCTTTAGTTTTGATTACAGCCCGCATTCGCTGTGGCATTGTTTCAATAAGCTTCTGCAGTGTCACAAGATTTATTTCCATCCAGTGTTGCATTAATCTTTCACCAAGATCTTGTATTGATGATGGGAGAGTCTGACCACTGCGCAAAGCCTTCTCCAGCACATCCCAAAGATTCTCAATGGGGTTAAGGTCTGGACTCTGTGGTGGCCAATCCATGTGTGAAAAAGATGTCTCATGCTCCCTGAACCACTCTTTCACAATGTGAGCCCGATGAATCATGGCATTGTCATCTTGGAATATGCCCGTTCCATTTGGGAAGACAAAATCCATTGATGGAATAACCTGGTCATTCAGTATATTCAGGTAGTCAGCTGACCTCATTCTTTGGGCACACAATGTTGCTGAACCTAGACCTGACCAACTGCAGCAACCCCAGATCATAGCACTGCCCCCACAGGCTTGTACAGTAGGCACTAGGCATGATGGGTGCATCACTTCACCCGCCTCTCTTCTTACCCTGATGCGCCCATCACTCTGGAACAGGGTAAATCTGGACTCATCAGACCACATGACCCTCTTCCATTCCTCCAGAGTCCAACCTTTATGCTCCCTAGCAAACTGAAGCCTTTTTTTCTGGTTAGCCTTACTGATTAGAGGTTTTCTTACGGCTACACAGCTGTTCAATCCCAACCCCTTGAGTTCCCTTCGCATTGTGCGTGTGGAAATGCTTTTGCGTTCACAATTAAACATACTCCTGAGTTCTGCTGTTGTTTTTCCTCGATTTGGTTTGACCAAGCGTTTAAGTAATCGCCGATCACGATCATTCAGGATTTTTTTCCGACCACATTTCTTCCTGGAAGACGATGGTTCCCCACCATCCTTCCAGTTTTTAATGATGCGTTGGACAGTTCTTAACCCAATTCTAGTAGTTTCTGCAATCTCCTTAGATGTTTTCTCTGCTTGATGCATGCCAATGATTTGACCCTTCTTAAACAGACTAACGTCTTTTCCACGACCACAGGATGTGTCTTTTGCCATGGTTGTTTAAGAAATGAGGAGTTACTCATTGCATCAGCTGGGGTTAAATAACTTGTTGCCAGCTGAAAGATAATCGCCTATGCAGTACTTATCCAATAGGAGGCTTGTACCTATTTGCTTAGTTAAATCCAGGTGGCAACTTTTTTTTTGGCCAGGCAGTGTAGTTTAGGCTGTTTTAATTGGTATTCTGTAGAGAGGTCCTAACTCATTTTCTTCTATTAAAAAAGGAAATTACCTTACTGGTGCTGTAATTGTAGTTTTCTAAGGGAGTTTGTTCCTTCATAATTAGTTTGAGCACCAGCAGGAATTGGTTGATATTCCTAATATAATTAGAAAACAGAGTATAGTGTGACCTGCATGTCTCTTTTTTTCTGCAGCTTATTGAGAGAACATTCAATTGACGGCACAGGTTGGGCACCAACTAGAACATTAAAGGTAAAATGCATTTATTGTGGTTATAAGTTACGTATCTTAAAGGATTTGAAGAGTTTCTGAAAACTGGTACCATTAAAATCTATATTAGACACAAGTATGAACCATTCTGATATACAAATTTATTTTTATCTAAACTGTTCTGTTGTAGCTGTCTTGGTATATCAGAATGAAGGAGGCTAAATACAAATAAACCAAAACTGAAATAAACCAAGCATTATTTTCCTTCCACGTTGAGCGTGTTTGTCAATTGAGGTATACAGGATAAATGTCACTTTAAAGGTAAAAATATATTAATTTATATTATTTATTATTGACTAATTTATTCCAAGTCAAAAAATGCTGGTATTTTAAAAGGGTTGTGTTGACGTTTGCGATTGACTGTAAAGTGTTGTTAAAGTTCATAACAGGCTCAGAATATTTTGAATTTTTGCTTTGAAAACATTTTCATTTGTCCCAATTTTGTTGTGAACTTTCAAATTAAAAGTTAAATTTGGGCTTCTGTCTACAGTGACCTTCAGATCACCTTCTCTTGTAAGACTTTTTTATGTTCAGAGGATGAAACAGAGGAGCCCATTTAGCTTTGAGAGCGAGGTTCCTTGCCGCAATGGCTTAATATTTGTTGTAATTATGGCATTGTAAGCCTCCTGCTACCTGAAATACCAGAAGCAATGCTATTGACAGTGACACCTCTTATATAATGAGCCACTGTTGCTTTGCTAAACTGCTGTATTTGACATTTAGCAGAAAGTAAAGGCATGATGCTTTCTATGGATCTGTTCCCACCTTATCACTGGGTTGTTTAAGGTAAACTTAAAAATGGAAACTTTTTCACTTGCATTTAAAAGAGTTCATTGAGTTTTCAAGTTACTGTTCAGTCAAGCTCTCCTTTTCAAGCTGTTAAAGAATAGTCAGAGGTTTAAAGCAAGGACACTCTCTTCGATCTTCACTTAGGATTTGATGAAAATTACCTCTGATAGAAACTACGACTTTAAACTATGTTATACAAGGAAGGAGCTCTGCCCTCCATGCTAAAACTGGCTGTTTTTTTCCAAAGAGACCCAAGACAAGATCAACATTCTCCTCAGTATCTGCGCTGGTTTTCTCCTTGAATACAAACTATCTATGACGACCTCCAAAGTAACTTTTTTTGTCAAAATTTTAGAGTTTATGATTTGGGAGTTTTCCACTATTTTGTCCTCACTTTTCTTATAGTTTCAGACAAAGCAACTTTCTCTTGAGTTTTCTATTGTTTGAAAGATTATAGTTTAAAATGTTGAATATATCAAGTGCATAAAATAATTGTCAACAATAACAATAGTTTTGAAAGAGACGTGATTATCTCTAAAAAGAAATTACAAGTGAATTTATTTATTTATTTGCTAAATTGATTGGTATTATATGTAAACATAATAGTTTCATAGCTGTGACATTGTATATTTGTTTCACTTTAGTCTACATGAAACAATTCTTGCTACTCAGTTCAAATATATATAACATATCCTCACATTTACAGGTACTGCTGTTTTTTCAGCTATCTGTTTCCCTTTTGTCTGACCTTCCATTAGAGCCTCTGGGATTGAAAGGTCACCAGAATTCACAAGGGGGCTATAATGAACTGCATCTGCTTTTACTTCATGTTTATTTGAACAAGGATTCCTTTTTTTCCTGCTAGCTCTAATTGTGATGGATATTTCTCAACCCTTTGGGACTTGGATACAGTGGACCTCCAGTGTTATGGGGTTTAGGGACTGCAGCCATCCACGAAAAGCTGAAACTTGATACCCCCTCTACAAACTCTTGTAACTGCCTACTTTAATAGTTCACATGCCAAACGTACCTTAAGATGCATTGATATGCATAGTGGAAACAATTTTAGAACTACCAAAGCTAACATCCACAATCTTTGTTATCTCTACTCTTGGGGATTCAGCCGAGGAAAGTGAATGGTGCTCCTGGATTGGCTGCTTTGCAAATGCCTTCCAATAACTTGTCAATTAGCATTGTGCCGAGGTATTTCAGAATCCAAAGCTCAATTTATTTAGAATATATTGAATAAACCTGTGAATAAGCAAATTTTACGCAAATATTTCAGAGTGATCCTTTACCTTGGCACTAAAAATGTGTTTCAGAAGTTTCAAACAAAACCCAATAATAACACATTCACTAAGTGTCATAATAGGGCTTTGGGAAATAAAGCTGAGAGTATTCACAGGTTTGATAAACATCCATTGTCTTCCAATATCACCTGAATTAAGGTTTTAAATGAACTGACTGTTTATATTACCAGATATGTGAAAATGACCCAATTTAGAGTTTCCATAAAAGTATTTCTATACCTCTTATTTGAATTCACTATATACATCCATATTGTGTTTTTCGTTGTGTAACACAAATTAATTCAAAATGAAGAATGGTTTTGTCAGAAATTATTCACATCTTTTTACTGACATGCGTAGGAACTTTCAAAGAAATCAGAAAAAAAATCCCAGAAATACTGTAAGCCTCAGTTAGATGACAGTACAATTATAAAAAACTAAACAAGCATGGCTTGTTTGAAGGATCTGTCAGGAGAAAAGAGCTTCTCTCTAAAATGAGCACAGTGTGATTTTTGGTTTCTCCTTTTTTCTTTAAAATCAAAAACACTGCTTGAAAATGTACAGCAAATGGAAAATTTAAGATTTTTGTCTATAATCCACTAAGCAAAAACTAAAAACTGCATGCTCACTGTACAGCACAGGGGTGAACGGATGATAATGTGAGAATACTTGTGCTGGTTCAGCCTATTATTCTGCCAAATGGTCACAGCCATCAGTAACACTGTAAAGAAATTTGAGTCAAAACCTTTTAATACACAACCAAGAAACTGATAAAGTTATTTAGACATCAGCAACATAAATGTGTTGCCTTTACTGTCAGCTATTATTCTGGAAAACCTCTCCAGTGTTTAGTCAAAGATAGGTGTGGATGTGGTCATAGGTGTGTGAGCGGTTGAGCTTGAGTGCAGGTGCGTCATCCAGTGTCAGAGCGTGCACAAAAATATGTGGGGAAAAAAAAACAAAGGTGCAAAAGCTGCTAAGCAGAATGTGTGTTGAGTGGGTGGTTTGTCCCTGTTCTCTGGTCACCACTCTTCTCCACGCAACCCACACATGAAGCACAAACTTATTTTCCTTCTTAAGACATGCATACTGCATATCGAATGTTCTTTAATCTGAGCTCATTCTGCTTGTCTTATTAATTTTTTTTACGTTATAAAACTGACAACACTGGTGTGAAAAATATATACTCAGAAACAGAAAACATTTGATAAATTTTCTAGATTTGGAGAACTTGATTCTGGTTTACTATGTGATTTTTTGTGATTGTGACATACAAATGTAACGTTTGTCAGTTTTATTTTACATTATTAGTTTTATTTTATTATACATAAAACTTGTTTTTTTTAAACAAGATTTTGAGCTCAGATTGAAGAGGGAACTTTAATGAGATATCATGGATTGTTATGATCTGCAATGTTTTTATTCTCATTCTGATTGATTGGTTTGTGCACATGAGTCCTGGGGAGGAGATGTTTATGAAAGTTGCATGTCCAGCATGATTTAAATAATCTGTTTAGAGCCAGTTCTAGATAGTTCTCTGCTGCTTAGTAGCTTTAGTTATTTTTAATGCCAATAGCTAAACTGAGTTCAACTAAATTGAGAGCTTGTTTCAGTCTAATGTCAGCAATTTCCATGTGGTATTTTATCTAACCAATCTCTTGACAATAATCTCTTGTTATTTAAGTGTGTTTATTCAATATGCATGCCTGAACGCATGCAGGAATTAAAAAAACAAAACAAAACAACATCTGTCTCATTTAACGTGAAATTTCCCACAGAATAACTGTTGTTTACTTCCATTGTTGACAGCACAAAACAGATGTTCAGAACAACTCTTCTAAAGCTGAAACCATTCAAGAATCATTGTTGCTTCTTAGAATGTAAATGGAGTAAATCAATATGGAATGAATGAGAAGTGACTTGGAAAAGCTTCTGAACATTAAAAGTAATTGTCAATTAAAAAATGAGCTACTTTGTATTGAAGCAAAACTGGAGGATATTAGTTTTCTATTTGTCTTTATTTTCATTCTTGATCAATGCTGGGAAATTAATTGCATCTGTCTGAACTGTCTCTGCGAATAGAAATGTCAGGATAATAAAAGCTAAAAGGGAAATGAAAAGCTGTTTTGTTGTTCTGTGTTGAAGTCCTGTCACCTGTAGTTGCTGCTAGCTTGAAAAACAAGCCAGAACCCACAGGACCTGTGGGTCATTTAATAACAGAAATGGACAAGATGATGTTTTGTTTTAAGCGAGCTGTTGAAGACACACCTCTGAAGGTTACTGCTTTACTTGTGCTGCATATTAATGAAACTTAGCCTTTTGAAAAACAATGTGTAAGTGGACTCTTCTTTGGCACAAGTAACATCTGTAGATCGTCCTTGTCTATATACACAGCTTGTCTTAATTGCTCCTACGGCATGCAGTGTTAATTAGCAGGCTTTAACTAATCAAAGTAAACATGTTTTCAAAACTGATTATGCTTAACAGGTTTTATTGTGGCTCCATTTGCTCGTGGATGTAAGATTAACTGAGTCCCAAGTAAGAAAATCTATTGAAATGTATCCTCAATTTTTAAATCAATTTATAATCAACAATTTTGACCACAAAGTCCAATATGGCTTTCATCATTATGAAACAGTTTATTTCCAGTTCCGACTTTCAGGCCTTAAATCCAAACAGCACACAGTAGCCCACAACTATTTATTTAGTCTGTGAATTCATGCATGCGCCGATGTCTTTTGTGAGATTAACTCACATTACCCATGTTACCCCACACTTTAAATAGAGTTTATCGAGCTCAAGAGGAATTGTGATGACTGCCATTATCAGGATAGAGAAGAGGAAAGTGTGGGTTGATTGCAGTCCATATTGTTCTCATGATATTCAGTAATTATACTGGAATTGTTTGCTTTTTTTTTAATTGTGCTGCCCTACTTGTAAACCTAGTGGTAGAAATTAGAACTAAAAGCACAGAAATGTTAATTTAACTTTACATTTGTAGCATGGCGGTTATAGAAGAGTAAGCATACATTTTAATGCATTATCTGAGAAATCATTTCTTCTCGTCTTTTCTAGGATGTGGTCTGGGGATTGAACTCCTTGTTTACTGTAAGTAAAACTTTTACTTTTTTTGATGATAAAATTGACACATTTAACTCTAATTTCAACCATCCGTAGCCAAATTGTGACATAATGCTGTAGTTTCTGCTGAATGGACCCTAAACAGGTCTCTGAAGAGGTGTTAAAATGGATTACTCCAGATATTCAGTCATGGAATATTTTTTGACCCCAGTAAAATCTTCACTGCCAAAGTTTCTTATTGTATTTACATGGAGTTATTCTAAAGTCAGATCCAAATAAACAAGGTCACTGTTAATCCCTCTTTAAAGATGTACTGAGACCATAAATTCTGACTTCGGGGAAATCATGTATCTCGTTATGAAGAACACTTTGATGTAACTTCGAGGTCGAAGCGAGAAAAGTGCAAGCCATGTTTTGGAGACTCCAGCTGGCTCAGGAAGCTCGCTACTGCCACCTCTCCTTAGGGTATGCAGTTATACTTTATATTTCTCGTGAAAAGAAAATGATAAAAGGAACATTACTGATACAATTCATTTATTAAAAATATATCTTTGTGATGAAGTAATGGAACAATTCGAAAGGCGACATAAAAACTACCTGAAATGAGACAAATATGTTACGTAATAAATCAAGTATACTTTACCACAACTGATATTTAATATACATATTTAAGTAGACTTTTTATTAATTCTCTGTCGAAAATATCTGTACTTACCCTGAGGTTAGCACTGTGTTCATGGTGATAATTGTGATCTTACCGCTTTATTAGGAAATAACCTCCCAGGCCGTCCTCTCTTTTTATCTCTTTAATAGCACGCCTGCATCTCTTGTGTGTGGCGTCGCTAAGGCGACTGTGTTATTAAACCGTTTTGTTTGTCGCAGTGACAGGCGCTGCGGTGACATTACACACAGTTGGTGGTGTTGAAGTAGATTTTATTTCCCATGACAGCTTTTCCTAATTAACAACATTTGACCCACAGAATGAAGAGCTGAGTCCTGAAAGTATGCTAATAAAATGACAGAACATTGAACAGCCTCTAGGCACAAATAGTTTAGAAGTGATGTATGTTTTTCAATGTTTGACTCAACATCACTGCTTTGGCCCTTTCGTTATTATTGTGGTTATTTTTAATCGGGCCTTCCCTTAATTTACCTCTTCTTCTGCAGGACCTGCTGAACTTTGATGACCCACTGAACATCGATGCAGCAGAACATCATCTGAGAGACAAGGTGAGGTACAGGACGAATTTAGGTCTCTTTTCATCACCACATTAGGAGATGCTGCAAGCAAGAATTGTGGACTTTTAAATGCATTTAATTCACTTCTGCATAATTTCTGAGAATCGCCTACAGTCTTTTTAATCAATTTTACATCTGCTTGTGTGAACACAAGGGTTACCCTGCATAAAAATCTGTTTAAACCAGATCATCACCATGCAGCTGTGACACTTCCTGCTGCAGCTTTTTCTGAAACACCATGGGATTTAGTTGCTGTTTTAGGTGGTGTAATGTAATAATAGAAGAGCTTTAGTTTGGTGTAGTGGGCTGAAGCTGTCTTTCTGGGAATACAGTGACTGTGGACACTCCAAGGCTGTGTTCACAGAAAGGCACTTGGCCACGCACTGCTGCTAAATTTGGTACCTCTACAGTAGACAACAGGAGATTCAGTTTGCAAATCAAATAATCATATTAAAGCAGATCTCTAGATCTTGCACCCTTTACTGCTGTGGGAAGTGTAAGCGCATTCTGATCAGCTTAATTCAGCATAATAGTGTTCAAACTTTGCGCTGTGAAACCATCTTGAAACTATTCTTCAGGATTAATTAAATCCTTTCTTTCCCTCTACTCTAAATTTTACAGTACATTAAAAAAGCAATGTGATTCAAACAAGATAAGGATGTGTAATTGATGCACAAATTAGCAGTAGTCTGTCTTGCAAAAGTATTAATATCCCTTTTTATATCCGTTTGGTATTAAAGGTAAAGGGGCTGAATTTGGTTACATGTCACACTTCTCACTAGTTTATTTGGAAAAAATGTGGAAATCATGTTTGCTATTCTTTCCACTTTACAAGTATACACTTGGTTTTTAATTTCATTTTTCATGAGACCAATAAAAAGATGTTTGTTATGGGAAAAAGGTTCAAAAGTTATGAAGGTTTTATGGGGTAATGTCATATCATCCAAAAATACCTACTTACTATCTTACATTTATGAGTTAGTTATTCTTACACAATCAAAAATAAACCCCAGTATGTTTTTTACTGAGGGAGCCAGGATTTGTCATGTGGCAATTGTAAAAATAATATTGTAAAGTCTGTAACCATAAATTCACAGTTAAAATGGCTTTACAGTTTTAGAAAAACAACAGATGGGAGTTTTACACTGTCAATGTTAAGATCTGAGCTCCTATTTTCTGTAATCGGACTCTGGGTTCTACTGAGTCATGCAATAGCTGAAGGTGTAAGTGAAGAGAGTTGTACACAGATAAATAGTCATAAACCTAAATGAAGCTTGAGTAATGTAGCCAAGAAATGAAGGGCAAAAGTTATCAACATTTCTAAAATTTATTTCATTTCATTATATTGCTGCTGATGCTAAAACCATATTTCTTTTTTGAAATTTGCATAATTTTGTCTTTGATGATGAACTGCAATAGTATGCTATAGTTTCTGACTAGTTTTTGGCTGTCCTTGTCAACAAAATCTTTTTAATTGACACATTTTTTAACACATGAATGGAGTATTATGTGTTTTACTGTACTTGCTTTATTATTAACCATAGAAGCTAATTCTTTTACTACTGAACAGAGGAATAATGAGGTTATTTTTGAGTCTTCACAATTTTGTAGATTTAGACTTTGTCAGATATGAAACAACCAGATGAAATGGGGTCAAAATATCCATAATTTTTTCGAACCTACTGGACCCTTCAGGTTTAAAGATTGTTATTTTTACATTGACAAAACATTAGGTTACTCTTACAATAGTATGTTGTCAGTGTTGGATGCTATCATGCTGGATTTGTCCATTTTCTACAGCATGAGAACTAGTAAACATGTGGTTCATGGTCACAGTTCAGTACTAAAACCCCAGTTCTCTGCATGTTATCAGTAATACTAATGGTGCTGGTCGGTGGACCAGGTTGCTACAGCAGGAGGTTCATTAGGGGCTTACATATGACTTCAGTGATGGTCTGCAGTGAAGCAGACACCATACGCTTTGCAGTGCTCTGCTTCCTGCTGGATGGTGTCTCTGCACCTTACATTTCCATTTCCGTTCTCTGTTTCCACCAGAGTCTGATGTGCTGTGACGCAGCAGAAAAGATGCAGTGTTGGTTTAAAAAATGTTAAGACACTGATGTTTTGTGTACATATCTGAAGTCTGTTCTGTTAGCAGAAACTACCGGTATTACGATAATTGAACTCATCTGAAGATGACCAATGAAAGCGTTAAAAACAAACCTCTCTTGATGCGTTACGTAAATCTATTCTCAGTATATTTAGAGCTACTCCACCATCCTGTTGTTCTTCCATGAAGTCACAACAGCTGAAAACATGAAGTTGTTCAACCATGACCCCCCTCCCGCTGAGTCACAGTGTGCCATAATCAACTTCAGGAGTGAGCGGATAGTGGTGTGGGAGGTGGGTGTGCGTGTGTGTGTGTGTGTGTATGTGAATTCTTTTAAATGTAGATGGATTTGCTTTTGTGTGTTGGAGCTTTTAAAGTGGTGCTACTCCTCTGGCTGCTCTCTGAATACATTACCGGTTAAAGTGGCTGAAAGGTAGCATTCTCAGAGGCTGAATGTAGTGTGCAGTTTGTTACTGACTTCAGTTTCTGACAACTAGTTTGATTACTATAATAAATATCTAAAATCCTGTTTCTTGATATCCTGGACATTTTAAATCTATTTTTAAAACTAAATCAAGGCCAGACAGAAAGAAGACTATGTTTGTCCTCGCAAATCTCTCTGTACATTTCTGTTTGATGCTTTGTAAGAGCACTTTAAAAGGCAAACACACACTGACATTTGAAGTCCTTTTTTACCAATTATCTTAGCCCAGTATTTATATAAACAAACAGATTGCCATCTGGTTTCCTGGCACCCAGAATCTAAGACCAAGGTATTTATTTATTTTTGCTGTGGTAGTATTTTCTTTGGGTATCTCCGATTTTAATAAAAGTGGATTTTTCTTCCTCTTTTGACAATACCTACACTGCCTGAAAATTCCCCACTATAAGTGTATTATACACTGCCTGGCCAAAAAAAAAGTCGCCACCTGGATTTAACTAAGCAAATAGGTACAAGCCTCCTATTGGATAAGTACTGCATAGGCGATTATCTTTCAGCTGGCAACAAGTTATTTAACCCCAGCTGATGCAATGAGTAACTCCTCATTTCTTAAACAACCATGGCAAAAGACACATCCTGTGGTCGTGGAAAAGACGTTAGTCTGTTTAAGAAGGGTCAAATCATTGGCATGCATCAAGCAGAGAAAACATCTAAGGAGATTGCAGAAACTACTAGAATTGGGTTAAGAACTGTCCAACGCATCATTAAAAACTGGAAGGATCTTGGGGAACCATCGTCTTCCAGGAGGAAATGTGGTCGGAAATAAATCCTGAATGATCGTGATCGGCGATTACTTAAACGTTTGGTCAAATCAAATCGAAGAAAAACAACAGCAGAACTTAGGAGTATGTTTAATTGTGAACGCAAAAGCATTTCCACACGCACAATGCGAAGGGAACTCAAGGGGTTGGGATTGAACAGCTGTGTAGCCGTAAGAAAACCTCTAATCAGTAAGGCTAACCAGAAAAAAAGGCTGCAGTTTGCTAGGGAGCATAAAGATTGGACTCTGGAGGAATGGAAGAGGGTCATGTGGTCTGATGAGTCCAGATTTACCCTGTTCCAGAGTGATGGGCGCATCAGGGTAAGAAGAGAGGCAGGTGAAGTGATGCACCCATCATGCCTAGTGCCTACTGTACAAGCCTGTGGGGGCAGTGCTATGATCTGGGGTTGCTGCAGTTGGTCAGGTCTAGGTTCAGCAACATTGTGTGCCCAAAGAATGAGGTCAGCTGACTACCTGAATATACTGAATGACCAGGTTATTCCATCAATGGATTTTGTCTTCCCAAATGGAACGGGCATATTCCAAGATGACAATGCCAGGATTCATCGGGCTCACATTGTGAAAGAGTGGTTCAGGGAGCATGAGACATCTTTTTCACACATGGATTGGCCACCACAGAGTCCAGACCTTAACCCCATTGAGAATCTTTGGGATGTGCTGGAGAAGGCTTTGCGCAGTGGTCAGACTCTCCCATCATCAATACAAGATCTTGGTGAAAGATTAATGCAACACTGGATGGAAATAAATCTTGTGACACTGCAGAAGCTTATTGAAACAATGCCACAGCGAATGCGGGCTGTAATCAAAGCTAAAGGCGGTCCAACAAAATATTAGAGAGTGTGACCATTTTTTGGTGGCGACTTTTTTTTTGGCCAGGCAGTGTATATGCTGTCAACAGCAAACTAAAAAGACATTGTTTTATAAGTTGTAATAAAAACACCAAAACATTTTTTATTGAATGTCTCTGTATATTTTCTGCCTGCAGTTGATTTTCCTTTCTGTAAATGAGTGTTTTAATGCAGTAGCATCATCTTAAACGGAACATTTTGAAAAATTCAAACCATTCATTTGATTATATTTTATTAGATAATCTTAGTAATATTTGTCTGCCACAAAACCACTAATTGCACATTTATAGATATAAATGGCATTTGTGGTATCCACTCTTTAATACATAAAGACTAGAAAGCACAAAATTTAAGTAATGCAAATACTATGGCATCACATTACTCCCAAAGACCCAGAAGAAGGTATTAATCAGTCACAACAGCACATTTATGGACTGAGAGTGTATAGCTCTGATTGTGGGCATTTCCATTTATTTGCAGACCCTTTTGCCACCCATTCTCCACCCATCTGTGTGCTCTCGGAGGAACATTGTGTTTGCTATCTGTGTTTAAAGGGCGTATTTGCCAGGTGTTTGTAATAACTCTTCTGACTGTTCTGATTGGCCAGATTTTAAGCGAAAATTTGATGACAGACAGCATGGACTTGGCCTAATAGGAGATTCTGCATTCGCAGAACAGATCTTTAATATTTTTTGTTGCTAAGCCTTTCGACAATTTATAAACTAACAAAAGCAAACCTGTGAAGGCAATGTTGCAGTAATCGGTGCGACTAAACATAAACGCATGGATGAGTTTCTCTAGATCTAGTCGGGACATCAGTCCTTTAGTCCTACAGATAATCTTCAGGTAATAGAAGCTGATTTTAATTGATTTTTAATTGTCTTCATGTGTCTCTGAAGGTTCAGATATGAGTCAATCATTACACCCATTTATCTTTTACGTTCTGGTCAATTATCCAGTGTCTAAAAGTAGTAAGGTTGTTCTTAGAGACACATTTTCTACACCTTTCAAAAGAAATAACTGCCTGGAGATTGGTTTCTAATGTACAAACACCCGACACCATTATACAAGTGTATAACTTTGTTGCTTAGCTGATCTTGCTAGTCCTATTTTAACAACATAAATCAAGTATTAACGAACAATGGAACAGGCAGAGCTTATCAATACCTACAGCTGTAATATTTATACAAAAATGACCATAAGACTGAACTACAGTGAAACAGGTGAAGAATTCTCATACTATCCTCACCGTAATGAAAAGTACACATTGGTGCTTGCAACACAAGGACTGTAGAAGCTTTTTGCCCTAAACCATGATGTAATATGGACCATCTGTTCACCTTCTGTTCAAGTATAACACCTTGGAGAATCTGTAACTGCCTCAGCACCACAGTTCACTTCCTCCTTTCCTGATAAAATCTGGACATTTCCACTAACTATACCAATCGTTTGCTGAGACCACCTGTCCTGGTCTCTACCCTCATCAGTTATCTCATGTGGTTTAGCTTTTCATTAAGATTTAGTCATGTCAAGCACGTTGACACACAATCCATTTACTCCATCCTGATTGGAGCTCTGTTCTCCTCATCGGCTTTCTTCCTGCCAGCTCAAAACTCTGTGGGCCTGTGTAGACCCTCATTAGGGTACCAAAGGTAGACCAAATTGATCCTCTTTGTCTCAGTGTGTAAACAGAAACAGAGCTCACTTATTGGGTATGTAGTCTTTAACTCTTTGCAACTCAACAACATCTGGTCAAGTTTCAGTGGATTATTCTATACTATGAAAGTACATTACAGATGATCTGTATTCAGCTTTGTCTTTGACAAACCACTAACATGACTGGTCCTGCACTGTGGGGGCAGATCAAATGCTCAAATATGTGTCTGCAAGTAAACCAGACTTGGTTTTAATATATTTAACAGAGAATTGAGTCTTTAGTTACATTTGTGTGCTCTCCCCCATTTTTCTCTTCTGCAGTGAATAGTGCGTGTGTTTGAGATGTCTAAACCAAACTGCAGCATAACACAGCACCCTCTACAATAATTGGCACCCCTGTTGAAGATGTGTGAAAAGCACTTGAATACATTCTGATTTTTTCACCTTTACTTGAGAAGACCACAGCATTTTATTAGAATACATTTATTTAGCTGGTACAAAAACAGCTGTTTCTTATACCAATAGTTATCTATTCAGTTAAAAAATACAATAATTTTTTAATGTGGGATTTCAATTTGAGATTATGCTGTGGCAATAAATGATTAATTTTAAGATTCTTCTGGTACCTGCTGGGATTGATGTACATAGTTCAGATGATTTATAAACAGTATTTTATGTTAGTGTATGAAAGAAAGTAGAACATCTTCGAACAGTGAATTTTGCATGTGGAAAACTTTCTAGATAGCAATATGGATTTAAGGTACACAGTTTGGAGGTCTGTTTCATCAAAGTAGCAGCTTTTTAAAAACAAAAATCTGTTAATTTAATAATCTAACTGTTTCTTCAGCAATTTCATGTACTGCAACAATAAATACATTGCTGATGTTTCTAGGAAAAAAAACATATTGACAAACTTTCATCAATAACTTGACATCTGGCAAACCTCACGATTGTTAAACCACCAAGCATTACTGAGCCTCACACAAAGTTTCCCACTCACTATATCCTATAGGAAAGCCACACAGTTACCATAGAAACAAGGTGTGGAGTTGTGGCAGTCGGGCATAAACAGTGTCTGATTTCACTCAATACTGTATTTAAGTTTAAAAGAAAACCTGAAAAAGTTGCAAATGTACATAATACAGTACATCAAATCAAATACGCCATCAAATACAGTCATTTAAATCAGTCACCTAATGTCTCTCTTTATATTTTATATATGCTGGCAGATGTGGTAAAACTCTTTGGTGTGTTTAGCCCTTTCATTTACACATCTTCAGATCTTATTTATCACTGGGGAAATATTATCATGAGGTCGTAATGCATTTCTCTGATGTGATTGTGTTGAAAGGATAAATATTTGGTTTCATTATGCATAAATCAGTCTGATTAATACAAATGATTTCAGTGTCAGATCAGAACTAGTGCAGAACCAGTTCCTAACTGGTTCTATAACAAAATCTGTCACCAAACTGCTCTCCTTCATTAATTATTAAAACCTTACTTTATTTATTCTGAGGTTCAGTTAGACTTTGCAATCCTTGGACACTGCTTATCTACAAAAATCAACATATTTTTCTTTTTAAATATACAAGCAGACACATTATTATTCCCTGTCAAATTTGTAAATGTTGCCTTAAACTACAGTAAGTATTTGTGGCCACCCGATTAAGAGTGCTGGAGGAGTTGGGTGCACCATTTCAGGAAGGATTTATAATTAACAACAGTCATTAATAAAATAGCTGACACTTTTTTAAACTGAACTGCAAACAGTGTTTATAAATTCAGCTGGAAAAGGTTGAGACGTCTGCAGTCAATTGAACCACATTCGCAGCATTGTTTTATTCAACTTCTTTCTAAATTTGAAGCCCAGAGTTTCATAACTCTGCCCGAAATATGACTGAATAATGGGAAATTAACTAAAAGTGTTGCTATTATAACTTAGTTGTTAGTTTTCAAAAACCCTGGACAGAAGTTTTTCTTCCCTCATCCCCACAAATGTTGGTGCGATGGTTGGTTTATTACTTTATGTTATTTGTCTTACCTTTGATTTGATGTTGGTGCTATGAACGTACTACTACTGCTTTGGGACTGGAATTGCAATGGAATTGCAATTCTTCACCTCTTACTTACAGTCATTGCTGAATCACTCTTTTTGATTCACTGCTTTTCAGTAATAAATGTAATGAAAATTTTGTTTTTTATATAAAAAATATTCTTGTATGAATCCAAATGTTGAAAAAAGCTCAAATCCACCATTTTGTAACTTATATTCTGCCTTTAAATCACTCTTATTTTTTTTAGTCTGCTTCATGTTAAAAGTAGCATCTTTTGGGCTCTAGTTGCGCTTTATTCTTATTCAGAAAGTTACTGTTTGTATCCATAAGGTTTAATTTACCTCCAGATGTTTGTGATCTGGCTCATGCATTTTGAATATCTGTACATAACCCTGGAGGAGCATAACAATCTGTTGTTAGTGAAATGGTCTAGGGAAAAGAAAGCTTTATTTACTTAGTGTATTCAGGCCAAAGTAGGGAATTTGCCGTTTTCTGCTGAAGGAAAACTGAAACAAAGCAAAGGTAAATGTGTTGCTTATGTGATGACACTAATTGGGTTATTTCACTGATTGTAGTTCTAATTGAATTTGTGTGATGTTTTAATTAGATCATCTCTTTGTTTTCTCCCACTTTCCTTTGACGCGTTAGTTGCTGGGCATCTAAATGTCAGTTTAGGGCAATGTTTTTCAGTTCGCTACTCTGTTACTTGAACTAAAAAATACATGTAAGGAGTCCTAATTGTGTCAAAGTCAAGCATGATGTTTGACATTTTCACTTTTTTGTTGCTGTCGGCTCACCTTGCAAACAGTTTTCCCTCGTAACGGAGAAGAAAAAAGTTTCTTGATCTGATTGTTTCTAGTCTTGACGTCTGTCTTAAATAAAGATTTACAGCTAAGTTCACAAAGTGTTGCAGAGCCAACATCTCTGATATACATGTATTGCAAGCAGTTTCCCAGAAGTACAGGAAGTCATTTAAGGGATTGTTAAAGTTGGGACATGATGTCCTTTTTGTAGCTGAGAAAGCCAGGAATGAAACGACACTTGCATTTTGTTTTTCAAATCGACTAACGCCTTACTTTCAGATTTTAAAACATTACAAACACTTTTAAACATTGATTTTCAGGGAATCTATATCATTAATATAGCATTTTTGTAGAACATTTTTTTATATTAAAGATTTATTTAAACAGGGTGTTAAAGCAGTTCACTGACCCCTGAACTGAAGGACAACCTGCAGTACTCATTCCAGATTTGACTTTTTCATGAGTTTAGTATTTCTACTGTACAGATAATATTCAAAGCCAACTTCCTCTGTGAATCTGTTTATGTCATTAGATTGTCATTAGCAGCTAAATTAGCCAGTATACTTACCAGATCACCCACTTAGATCTGATAATGAAGGGATTATACACACTCTGCGTCGTTACTTGTTAGTCAAATAGGGCTTGTCCAGCAACACAAGTTTGAAATGCATCATTACATTTTGAAAATTACTTTAACCAGCTATAAAGCAAATATTTGCATATTACAAACAAAGGCTGATACTTATTTCCTAGTGACACCCATATACCTATTTCCTTGTCTTGCACCGATTGCTTTTTCCTTACTTCAGCTAGTTTTTTGTCTATTCCTGGGAGTAGTGGCCCACTCCTTTAAGAAACTGATAATCAGTTCATGTGAATTTATTTTATGCAAGAGACATATACATCATTTGTTTTTTGCATGATATTTTTTAAGGGTGAGTATTCATAAAACCAAATGTTGAATACTCGGTGTGCAAAAAAAAATCAAACTGTATTTGTGTTTTTAATATCAAATTAAATTAGGTTTTTACTTACTTTTGTGCAAGAGTAGAATTAATTATAGTCAAATTGACAGCATAATGACTGGTGTGATATTAAAATATTTTGAATTGAGAAACAGTACAATGTAGTATTTTTCTGTTTTGAAGCATACATGAAATGATGCCTGTTTGGATTTTTCTACCCCATTTCAGCCAAAGTAAAAAAAAAAAAAACAACAACAAATAAACAAAAATACTTCTTTTATTGTTCACTGTAAGGAAATAATATCTTAAAACATCTTGCAGACTTGCAGCTGACTTCCTGGATTTTATTGTTGTCAGTCTTAGTTATATCAATTCATGCACTTTATGGTACTTCAGGGGTTTTATTTGATGATTTATTTTCTTTACAGACTCTGAGAACAAAAAGATTCAGTTGCTTACAGCAGGTTTTTTCTGAGTCAGTTCACCACTACCATTTTTTTAAGAACCTTACTGGGTCACATAGATATTAAGCATAATAATCACATTCTTCTCGCAGTTCTGAAATGCCAAAAAATGTTCAGTAGAAGAGCATACTCCTCAGAAATATGTCTCCTCTGTGGATAGATTCATAAATATCCGACGTTTTTGTCACTGGCAGGCGTCCAGCATTTACATCTGTGTTTCCACACATCATTTTTAGCTCCGTATGTTGCTCTTCCCCCTTGCCGACATGTTTAGGCTCACGTTCTCGCTTCCTCACTCGTACCCCAGTGACCACTCTGAAGCCCGGCGCTGCCTGCTTGACTAACTCGCTACTGGAACTGATGCATTGATGTCAGTGCTGCACACTTGAATGTGAAAAATCCTGTTGGAGAACAACATTATCACAGAGAAATGGCAGTGATTTAATGGCCAAGACCCCTGGGGTGATGGATGAGTAGATGGAAATAACGAGTATAAAAGATGACAAGAAGGGAGGGTTAGAAGAGACTGGTGGGCTGATGCTGCATAGCACCAAAATAAGAGTGTGACGTCTTTACAAAAATAACAATTTGCTTTTAAATTCAGGTATTGAAAACTTTTTCAGGCAGATTTCTGCCTCTAATCTATTATTACCATAAATCAACATTGTGATGCAGGAAATCTCACTGTGACACCATGTTGGAGTAGTTCTATTAGGTTTGTCCTAATTAGTTTTTTAAAAATTTTATAAACTTTTGTTCCTAATTGTCTTTTGTTGAGTCGTTGCATGTTTCAAAAATTATTCTCTCTGGTTTTGGATGCTGTGCAGAGGAAATCCTCATTCTTGCTAGTGGTAAAAGATGCGATCTGCTGCAAAAACAGTCTAAAAGAAAAATCACTGCATTGTTCTTATTGTCTTGTTTTTGTTTTTACCACAACAGCAACGTAAGTGAAGCTTAAATACTACAGTATATGATTAATCACATTTAATCTCTTTTAAAGTTAGTTACAATTTTTCCATAATACCATGAAAATAGTTGTTTAAACTTGAAATTGACTGTGAAGTAGCAAAACTACTGTCTGATGTGAACTACACAATACTCTATCAAAAAGACTTTGTGCTGCTAGTCCAACCTTGAAACCATCAGGGGGTGGAATATCTCAGTCATATATTGTTTATTCCAGTGTTTCTACGTTAGAAGGTCAGACACTAAAACCCTCTGAAGAAATGTGAGTCTTTTGGGAAACTTTCTGCATTTTAAGTGGAGCTTTTTGTGCCCCAAGGTAAATCTCACTCAGATAAAATAAAGATGAGAGTTACTAATAATGCAGAAATGGCATATTAGACATGTAAATGAAGAAAATTGTGTTGCACTGTGGTTATGTGAAACATCTCATCCCATATTGACAAAATATAGAAGTGTTAAAGAAAGAAGTGTTTCGAGAAAGAAGGAAATTTGGCATCTGCCATATTCTATGGTAATATCTGTTGGTAGCTTATCTACAGCTGAGAGGAACCGGTTCAATTAGCTCACTGGGAAGGCCTGCACTGGAAGTAGATGCCCAGTCAACCCAGTACAGATAGTGGGAGACAGAAGGACTCTGTACATGTCTCCCACCCCAAGCATGAAGTTTTGCTGGACTGGAGAGCAACTTCAGTGACAGACTGCTGCCTCCTGGGTGCACAAAGGAGCGTTATAGGAGATCCTTCTTCCCAGTGGCTGTTAGAATCTATAACAAGCTTAATAGGTGTTTACATCCTGGCTGGTATTTGCAGTTTCTCTACTTCCAAGTAACATTTCTGCTGTTATTTGCACCTTTTTGCATGGCTTTATTTTCACTTATTGTAAATAGTTTGTTCTCTTGAATGCACACATACACATGCACACCCCGTACATTTAAAAAAAATTCTACCCAGTTGCATATTTCTTTGGATCAAAGTAAGCTACTTTTGATAACTGCACAGTATCTTAAGTTGTGATTTTACCCTTGGTGTATAGTATGTAAGTCTCAATTTATTTTTTTATATATATTTTATATTTTTATCTTCATGTGAACATACATGTATATACCTGTCACTTTGCTGTTGCTGTACCTAATTTTGCCACCGTGGTAAAATAAAGGATATTTTTATTTAATTCTAAAATCAGACCTTTGGGAAATACTTTGAGTTTATGCTGAAAATTTTCTGCTTCTACAATAAATTTAAATAATTAATTTGTTTAAAACGGTTAATCATAAACACAACATTCAAACCCCAGATTCGCTCGTTTTTCAATTAGATGTAGAGAAAGTGATCAAAAAAACTATTAAATATTAAATTACGTTGGTCATATTTATGGTTAATACAATGTCATGGCTGTTGTTGAAGTTAATTAACTTCCCTAAAACATGTCTGTGCTTTGATAGTGTTTGCCCAGTGATCCCATTTAGAGTGGTTTCTTTCTTATCTGTTGCCTTCAGCTGAATGAACAGTTTAGTTTGGCTTTGTCCGTCTTTGTATGTTCTGCATAAAAGGCTGCACTTTAACAAGAGAGCTGTTGCAGTTCAAATTAACAGTCTCTAGTCTTTGATCCAAATCCAGGATGACGTGCGCACGGACTGCAAGGCATTCTCTGTGAGGTTTCACCAAATATTTGGCTGAAGGGATGTAGACACAAGCAACCAAAGCCAATAAAGTCTCTAGAAAACACAGCAAGCTGTTGTGTGAGGAGAGATAGGCAGCAAAATGTCAAAACAGAACAAGGCAAAGCGGTCATGCAAAGAGCTCCCTTGAGAGCAGATTTGCCCGGGAGGTATGGGTCAAAAGAACTATAGAAACGGATTGACACAATGGTTGCATTGTATGTGTGGTTGAAAAGGTGAAATACACATCAAAAAGGTCTGATCAAGTTAAAAGAGAGCGAGTTAGAAAGAGATGGCAAACATGATTGGCAGGAATGTGACCAAGGAAAATTCTGCTGCTAGCATGAATTCTGCTCTGTCACAGTTTTATCCGTTGAACGCGTGTTCAATGACGGTGTTTAATAAAAACCAGAAAAACTGAAGTGCTACTATGCTTACAAAATTACTACAGAGTATGCAATCTGTCACCTTGAAAAACTGTGATTTTAACTGGCGTGCAGTAGCTCAAATGGGAAAAAAACTAAATAATTTAGTTGTCTCTATACAGTCAGCTGAGGCTCAGGGATGCTGCCACAGCGACCTTCAACTCTGAACAGCAGTTCAGAAGACACATCGACAAAGGGAATCATCATTCCCTTTGTCAGCTCACCATTTATGCAAAGCATACAAAGAGGTCATAATACAGTTTTTCCTCTCTATTTAAATATATAAATTCTGTCTATAAAAAGATAGAATCAAAGCAAAAATAAGATTAAAATCTCAATGCAGAGATCAGAGGAAGAAGGTAGTGCTCAGCTTCCTCACAACCTGATGAATAAATTAAATTATTATAGTAGTTATTCAATTAAGAACTGTAGAAATTGGGGATGCACCAAGACGAAAATTTGGGCCGATATCAATATCCGATATTAATATTGCTGCTATTGAACTTAACCAATATTTACTGGTACTATGTATATTTCACTACAGTTTTGACACCTTGTGGAAAAAAACAGATGCAAATAAATATTGGTTGTTCATATCGACCCTGTTTCATTTATCGGACAGATACCAATATGTTAAGAAATGACTCATATTGGTCTATACCGATGTTGATGCCAATTTATTGTGCATCCCTAGTACAAATGTACGTAATTCCTCACCGCGTCAGATAAACGTTCCTTAAAAGTATTCATTTCTCCTATGGATGCAAAATCCAGACAGTGGAAACAGACTAATTTCCATATAAAACTTGTCAAAAACTTCTGATCAATCTCACACCATTTCCCCTCACAACATAGGTCAGAAGACCAATGTTGAAATAGTTTGACCAGAGCCAGGTGTCACAATTTTCATCACTGCTCTATATCAATGACAGACAATTTCAGCACTTTAGAGAGAGTAAATGACAGCCTTCACTCTAGGTGTGTTTGATCTTTCTCGGCCAATGATGTGGTTTTGCTCATTTTCTCCATAGCACCAGGTCAATGGGATGCTCTGAAGAAGTTAACAATAATCTCTTTGGTCTTCCTAATAGTTCGGAAGACCAAAGGGACCAATGTCCTTACACCATTGGAGCAGTGTAAGGACATTGTAGTTGGTTTACCACCTGTAGTTGGTTTCATCATTGTTTGTTGGTGATGAGATCCACCATATCCACATCATATAAACTTAATGATGTGGTTAGTGCTGTAGATGTGAGTGCGCAGTCATTGATCAGTAGTGTGAAAAGCAGCAAGCAGCAAGCTGTGTTTTTATATTAAACTGCCTGATGTACAAGCTTCATCAGCAGACTGACTGCTGTTTGCATCACTCAATTTAATTTCAAAACAAACCATTATTATGAATTGTCTTGACTCGTCAAAGTGGTTGGCATTTTCTTCGTCTTGACATAAGAGTCCTACTGCATGTTATTCAGTCCCTGGTCATCAGAGTCTGAGACTGACCCCACGAAGGAAAACAAGACTCACCCATCGCCTTCCCTTGGGATTACTTAGTTTAGTTCTGTTGAATCCCTGGATGGCAATAGGATCATAAATATGTTATTTTATGCCTTAGGCAGTCTGTAGCCCAGCCAAAGAACAAACAAAGGTCACATAAGTCATACATTCAGATTCAGGAAAGACATATTTAGTTTCACATTTTGGGAAATGTTTAGAAAGTGAATAAATTTCCACAGAACTAATACATATTTAATGTACTGCTGCAGAAAAATGCCATGTACCCTAAGTGAGCTGTTTTTTATGGCTTTTTTCTTTGAAAAAATGCTTTTCTGTACAGTCTTAATGTCTTCCCACTGAAGAAATATGACTCACTAAATGCATGGTGACACTGAAGAAGGATATATTTATATACATATGACTAATTTGTGACTTCATTATGAGTCACATCACCCCTGGTTATCCAGGGAATTTAACATTTTTTTGCTTTTGCTTTGTTTATGGATATCCAGTAGCTTACTGTTTATGTGTTGCCATAAACAATGTCTTTCACTGACCATTTTGTCAAAAACAAATCTTATAATATGCTTTCACATTAGAACCACAGACATTAAAGGGTGTTCTATGAGAAACTAATAAAAAGCAGTAAATGATTGAGAAGTAGAAGACAAAGTCGCAATTTATTTACTTGTGTTTGTAAAAAATGAACTTTTTAAATGACCTTGCTTTTCTTGCTTTCACATTTCAGTTATGTGCTACTTCTGTTTGTGCTTCACATAAAATCAAAATAGGTTGCCTTGAGGTAAATGTGAAGGATTTTAAAGGTCATCAATAGTTTTTTTATGGCATTTTAGAGTTGCACATACGGCAATAAGAAGCGTGTCAATAGTGTTTAGTCCTCCATGACGCTCATTTTATCTTTCCCTCTTGTTCCCCCTCCCATCTTTTCCACTCAGGAGGATTTTCGAAGTAAGGTTCAAGATTACATCAAGCACTACGCCAGATGATAGATGGATCGGCTTCCCCAAGCAGCCGTGCGACAAACAACCAAACTGCTCTACCTTGCCTCTGCTTATCTGGCCGACTCCTCCACGTGTGAAACAGCAGCAGACTCTTTGACTCTTACTACTCCCCTCCACCTCTACATGACTCTGCAACCCCCGCAATAAACTTCACACTGCAGAAATAATAAAAAAAATAGTAAAAAACTAAACAGAATTATGAATGCTTCAAAGGAAGGACTTGCAAACGAAATATATGCTTTAATTATGCTAATAAGTTGATTGTTACAGCAGCAACAATGTCTGAGTCGGTGCCAGCGCCTCGCTAAGGTGAACACGAGCCTGTTGGGAACGAGCCGTGGCAGGAAAAACACAACATGGAGTCTCACATGATGTTTCACCGAAAAAGATCAGAAGTCACACTTGGCTGTTTTTAAATACAAGCTGAGAAAAGAACAAATATCTGTTACTATCAGCTCTCTGTTTCAGTGCCTGCATTGTTTATGTTGCTTATGAGAAAGTGCATGGGGGGTCTACAAATGTTCACACATGCAAAAAAACAAAACAAAACAAAAAAAACACGCGTCATATGTCGTCGTAGAGGGTGAGCATACACACTCACACACGAAGGTTCCTCATTAGACAGCATGTGAATGATCACGTTTTGTTTCCGTTCTCAGAGCATGTTTGTGTTGTCCTGTGCTCAGCATTTAAATCACCTCTAATCTCTTTATACGTTGCTTCCAAGTTCTCCAGGTCTTTTTCTTTCGACTTTGTTGACTTTATTACCATATTTTCTAATAATTTACAGAAATTGGGGGTGGTTTAAAATCTTTGCACAGTTCTCCAGCAGGTTACGCACACAAAACATCTCATAGAGATAATTTGAGTGTTTTCATCTCCAGATACATAAAATACTGCCATGACAAACAAAAAGCCACATGTATCTTTCTTTCTTTTTTTTATTTAATTCACCCCCTTTTTCATCTGCGCTCTTTACACCTTCGTATCTCGATCACGGCGTGTATGAGAAGCTTTTTGCAAACTAACAGTGCAATCCAAAAGTGCTTTGACATCTCACTGGTAAAGTTGGCTTTGTACTTAAATACTATCAAGTTTTAAGTGAAATCATGAGGACTTTAAATGACTGGTTCAGATTTAATTTTTGCACCCATGAGAAATAAATAGTGATGGAATTTTACCCGTTTGGTTTTTATTCCAGTTTCTCTTAATTTAATTAAGAAGCAATGGAACTGAAGTTACATCACCTTACTTGACATCTTATAGCTAAAATATTTGGGGTAAAACTATCAGCAGTTGATAAAAAGTTGGAAAAACATGAACTTGGTAGAGTTCAGATGATGCTTTGGACATCCTGGATGCAAGAATCTGAATGACCAGGTCTGTGATTTAATTGAAATGTTTACAACTTGTATTTAGATGCTGCTTTGATAACCGGTCAAAGTGGACAACTCTAAAAGTATCAACCTTAGAGGTTTATAATAAATTAACTGCATTAATATGTTAGAGACATAAAATATGTACTATTTCAGTTTAATTTAAGAAGGAAAATGTTCTCATTTTTACAGGTAATACAAACTTCATTTTTTGGGTTGATATGGGTTTGGTTGCACTGCAAAAAGAAACAAATACTGCTTTTTAATTTATTTTTAAAAATTACACAGAAACAACCTGTGCTAGCTACATATTCTCCTTTACATAGGAGAATGTGTAAAACAAGGCAGCATTTGGTAATGGAGAATTTCATTTTTATGCATTTTCCACATTTATCATCTTAGCACAAATTGAAGAACTTAAATGAATCATTTTATTATGTTTACTCAAAATTGGGTTTGCAACTTTGAGTTTGCAACTGGTAAAGGGTCTTTTAGGTTTACCACAGCTGCAGAACCTTTAAAAAGTATCCATGAGCTTGGATGTTTTAACCTTTTTATTGCTTTTACAAATCAATAATGAGCAGCAAAATTTTTACTTTTTGATCAAAAAAAATTACAAAAACCCTCTTTAATATCAAAGTGGTAACTGATTTCTGCAACATAATTCAGTTAAACTATATGTATTTTACATAGAAGTGATTGCATAAATATTCTCGCCTTTTAAAGTGACTGACCTGATTCAACAGAGGACCAGCCAAGTGGTACTGGTAGTCTCACAAGTAAGAAAACATCCTGAAGCATTCATCTAAAGCTACAGAGAAATAGTTTGGAGACAACAAGGTTGATGTTCTGGAGTGGCCTAGTCAAAGCCCAGAACTCAATCCCACAGACTTGAAAGATTCTGTTCACAGCTGATCTCTATGCAACTTGAACAGCTTAGCAGGAAGAATGGAGCTTCTGCATTCAGCCTGATTTAGATCCATCCACAGCTGGGATAGCTGCCATAGTTACATTTATGAAATATTGACTTAAAGGGGTTAAATATTTGTCATCAATGTTTTTCTGTTAAATATTTAAACATTTTTGTTAAATATTTACTGTCAAAAACACATTTTTTGACTGTAGTTTGACTTTTTACATTGATTTTGCAGTCATGACCTCTTCCTCTGTGAGTGGCCTTTCAGCTCATATCATAGACTCCTTCTTTTTGAGAAATTATGTTCTTTTACCAGCTTCAACCTTCACTGAGTCTTTTTCTGTTGTTCTGAGGACAATATACATGTTTGCACAAACGTTAAGACGGTCACAGTGTGACATGAATATGATGCGACTTGCCAGCATGATTTCTTCCTTCTGCGCTCATTCTGTTCCAGGTTTTTAACTTCTTTTTTCCCCACTGGTGAAAATAAATGCAATGACCGCACTGGGTTCTGCTGAAATGAAAAAAAAACATCAGTGAGACAAATAGAGGTCAGTTAAAAGCAGCTGTGAAAATGGCTGCTCTGAAGCGTGTCTTAAGGCTAAAGTAATAGACATTAGGTGCAAAACTATCTTTCAAAATTGGCCTCAAGGTTCATTTTTTGGTGCCTTGTGGTTTTCTTTTGTCATGCAGTTTCAATGTTTTCTCTTTAATGTCATTACTATTTCCTAGTGGATTTGTGGGCTAGTGGGGATAGAGGGCAAATCTCCCTTTTTATTCTTTCACTCAAAAAGGAGAATATCAGAAACTATGTTTTGATGACTCTTAAAAGTTTTCTTTTAAGAATTTAATACCTTTTTAAAAAATGCAATGTATTGTGATGTTATCCTCTATCAATTTAAGCTACAACCTGACAAACTACCAGCCTGCTTTGTCTTTCACCAACCAGCACTGCCACATCTTTTACTGCAACTTTGTGGCGTACAGCCTTTTCTTCTTCTGGGTTCCCTACATTGTTGGATGGTTTGATGACGTGGAGCTACAAAGTTAATGGATTTACATTCATTAGCAGCTTTGTAATGTACACATGTAATGCTTAAACTTGCTAAAGTTCAAACTAAGTCTCAGGATGGGTAATAGGTGATTTAAGTTACTTTGAATGTACCATATTGTTGTTGGTGCTAGACACAAAGTACCATGCAAAAGCTCACTAAATTTTGACAACAGATTATTTTAATACTAATTACCTCTATAAACTAGATTATTGTCATAAAGGACTTGGAAAAACTGTACTCTTCATTCCACAAACTGGTAGTGAGGCACATTTAGGCACTCTGTCCTATTCGTACCCAAAATAATTGACTGTATCTCCCTACTGTCAGCGATTTGTACAATTTGACTTGGTTGAGAGAGAACTGCAGACAGTGCAGATGTCTGTCAGTCACACACTGCACCAACTTTTGGAGGATCCACAATCAAACTGTACACTTGCCCTGTGGGTACTGCATATTGCATTATCCTGGGCCTGCAGTGACAGCTGACAGCATCAACCGGGTAACGAGATGGGTTAGTGCTATAAATCCTATTTCTTTCCGTTTTCTGGCCCCAACAAGCATTGTTGAGCGCGAATACAATCTCCAATAAGCTCTTGCAAAACAGCTTCAATTATCCAGCAGCACATTTTTCCCTCACCTTTGAGAAAGCCCAGAGACGAGGTGAGGAAGAAAAATAACAAGAAGCTAAAGAAATCCCTGTGGACGGCACACCTGACTGCCACACATACGAGGAGCTTCATCAGCCTAAATGATGAAGGGTCATTTATCAAAGAAATTGGCTGAAGTCAGCACTTTTGTAACTTGGGGCAATATTTTGACCAGTGGACAATTTAAAGGGTACAGGTTATAACAAAGATCTTGACTTGCAGAGATAGTTAGCAGCAGAGAAGCTGAAAATATATTTTGCCAGAGGCTAGAGTGTTGAGTTTTTTTTTAACTCGCAGAGTTAGACTGAACAGAAGTAGATTTCATTTCAGAAAACTTTTAACAGCAGCTGGAGCCGGTGGAGTTAATAATCGCTGCTTCGTGTATGTGCATGTTTTCTTGATCCGGTGAATAGTGTTCCTTACACTAGTGCATTTCCTTTATGCCTTTTCATTCTTTCATCTGTCAGAATGAATAACCTACTCTCTTTTTTATCACATGACTCATCTCCTTAGTCATATTCTCACTATCTTATGGGGAAATCAAATGGAAAAAGAGCACCAATTATATTGCTGCTGGCATAAATGATGTCTATTTATTTCCCATCATGGATGAGTGCAGTGCTGGAGTTTGTGGAGGGTAGCTTCTTTTTGCTGGTTAAATTGAGGATGAGCTGTCTATGGTTTTAACTGTTGATCCATTACCTGCTGAGCTCTTAGAGGTGACCTATTATGCTTCCTTAAACAGATTAGGGTAGAACTATGGGCAAAACATGTTCATTGCATTTTTTGCACGATATCATTCTTTGATAATGAGATTTCAATCTGGTCAGGCCAATTTATAGCTCCTTTCAACTCAATGCTTACATTAAAATGACTGGAAACAGATGTGCAATTATACAACTGTACATCTTTGAAAAGCAGAAGTGAAGCCTCCTGCACAACCAACAAGAATGCAGCACGTGGTTTCTTGATGGTAAGTCTACAATATAACACTTGTCTTTCCCAGCAGCCATTGCGCAGTGGTAAAATCAGCTGACCAAACATACTGGTAACTTGGTAACAGGGCTGAGGTTGCTAGGTAACGACACTGTGCCTTTGGGATTTGACTCAACAACTGAGAGATTTTTGAAAGAAACATGAATTTATTACCAAAAAATGGTTGAAGAGATTTCTTAAGCACTAAGTAGTAGAGACCTGAATGGATCATATATAAAAATATACAAAATATGAATTTTGCATCATAGGTCCCCTTTAAACTAAGCTGACCACAATGCTCCATTGCTTTTATCGCTTCATTGGCCTCCAGGTAAAATTTTAAAACTTGATTTTTGTTTTAGATATGTGGACAAAAAAATATCTTTGGCCTTTCAATGAATTAATTGAGTGAACAATAATGCCATTGGAAATTAGGTTCAACATAAATCTCCTCCTTTCAATCTCTCACTCACTTATTTCCCACCTCACTTTGTTTCCCTACTCCAGCACAAAGTGGTAATTCAGTCCCCAATAGTGTGTTAAAAAACAATTGGATCCCCATAGACTTTCTGGTTGATTTCACTTTGTGCTCATAAATTGTAAGCCTGGGCAGCCTGAGTATTACCTCAGGGCAATAACCTGTGGTTTTCTATTAGGGAGAATAAATGACAAAAATTCTGAGTCAGATCAGGATTTGTAACGTGCCCGACATGCCAGTCATCATTCAGAGTAATCTCTGTAAACCTTGCTCTGGGAAAACTCATGTAAATCTTGGCTCCCTGCACTGTGATGAAGTGTTTGTAAAGTTTGGATGATGATAAGAATGGCATTCGATGATGTGCAGAGAATGGTGGTTAGCTTTTTGTGTAAAGGGTTGGTGCAAATGTCCAAATTGTCAGAGTGAAGAGGCACGGAATGCGGTGTGCTTGGAGTCAGAGCCATTAGCCGAGTATAAAACATCATCACCATTTATTTATCCTGCTGATGCTCAACAATGGGAAGACAGGCTGGATTTTTTTACAGCTATGTCCACCAGAAAAATAGTTTTTGTTTATGATCTCCATGGCAACATCTAAACTCCAATCCATTCATTGGGATTTTATGTTATAAACTAACACAAAGTAGCACATAATAGTGAAGTAGAAGGAAAATAATAAATGATTTTCAACAGTTTTTGTTTTTACAAATAAAAATATGAAAATGTAACCATATTCAGCTCCTCATCCTCCCAAGTCAGTTCCTTCTCAAGGGAATTTTCTTCCCCATACTTATAACAACATTGGTTATTTTTGAAAGCTTTCAAGTCTTACCACAGATTCTTAATTTGATGTAGACTTAGACTTTGACTTGGCCATTTGTAACAAATAGCTTAATCTGAAACTTTCTGTCTATGTTTTAATAGTCGTCCTGTTGGTTGTCCTCGAGATCAAAGTCTATTCCAGTGTTGATACAAGTTTTCTTCAAGAACTGCCATGTATTCAGCTTCATACATCTTCCCATCAACTTTGACCAGATTTAAAGTCTCTGGTGAAGAAACTCATCCCCACAGTATGATCCTGTCACCACTGTGCTTCACTATAGGGGAAGTTGTGTTCACGGTCAAATACTGGTTTGCATGTTGGCCAAAAAATATATCTTGGCATCATCTGACCAGAGCACCTTCTTCCATGTTTTTGGCTTTAATAGTGAACAACAAATAGTTTTACTAATAGTTTTATTTTGCTGAAACACCATAATTTCTTTCCTACTTATCAGTAATACGCTTCACCTCTTTGTTTTGGTCTATCAAAAAATAATAAAAAACATAAATTTGCAGCAGATAATCTGACACAATGTACACCCTTTGCACGATGTGCAAAGCTTGTACATGTACTTTTACAAGGCCCCATATATGTACTGCTGGTGGTGTTTAATGCATTTTTCATTAATGCGACCTTAACAAAAAAGGGCAACTTTATTTTATTCTATATTTTTGACGCATATAAAATAAAGCTGCTGAGTTAAAAAGTGTTGCTGTGAGTGTTTACAAATAGTTTTTACAGCATTTGTTGTTTTTTTACGCTTAGGCGTTCCTTAGGCTGTCAGTCTGACAGATGATCAATAAAAGCGGAGATTGCTTTTGGTGAAATCAAACTTACACCCTTCTATTTGTTGCTGATCATAATTTCATGCTGTCAGTTCTACATCTAATGCAGGTTTTCTCACCAAGAGTCCACATACACGCACACGCACACTAGCTGAATTTATTTACTTGAACATATAAAAGAGATGAAACGCAGTGTTTTGAAGCTTCGTCAGCAAATGTCTTTACATGTCCACATTCAGGCGTGTCAGACGTCCACGTCCGTCCAAGTGTTTGTCCCAGTCAATGAACAGAAGCACGTCGACTGTGGTGTTGCGTGCACGCCTCTCACTGCGCCTAAGAGTAAAGTGCCTCGCTATTTCATTTATTGTGCTTCAGAAGCTGCCCACACTGTTTCCAGCTGTGGGAGGCATTTCAGTGTGCTGCGACATTAACTTGGAAGACTGCAAACAATAATACGTTTAGTCATGCCAACTTACACAGAAACGGTGTAATTAAATAAGCCTCCATCTTTTCTGCTTTGTTGAAGCAGAGCAACAATAAAAGCTGATAAACAATGCAGTCCCGATCACTGATGCGCACAAACTGCACTACCAGTCATCCATGTTTTAATGCAAATCAGCATGTTTTAGACTGAGATAGAAGACCAGATAGTGAAAACATTAACATTTTCTAAATAAAATGCATACTGTTTTGTTTTATGCATACAAATAAACAAACTTTTGAGCAACTTTTGTCATATTTAATATCTCGTGATGCCCACCCACAATAGTATTATGCACTAAACATGAACATTATAGTGAAGTCAGCTCATACCCAGCATCTTTCTGTGCACCAGCTTAGCTTCACTTCTTGCTAAAACAGAGCTGTCAGCTGTCAGGCTGTGATATTTAAACAAATCCAAACTATTTAGGTGAACTCACTTTCCCTAGCAACAGCGATGCAGCCTAATTTTTCTGTGTAGGTTTGATTATTTTTTCTGTCTTAAATGATCGGCTACAAATAACATGTCTTTCTTCACAGATCAATTAGTGAGTGGTGTGGTTACTCACATCAATGTCTTATTTTACCTCTAATGATTTCAAAATGTCTGCATTCTCACACTGCATGAAATGTAAAACTGTTCATGGAAGAGCTGAGATGTTAAAACTCTGTAAAACATCTCCCTTGTCTGCAATCCTTCTCAAGAGCCCATGTTGTTTCCACTGAGAGTTTGCTGTCAACTGCATCCTACACGAATAACCTCGCAAGCAGCTCCTGAGTTTTCAGGCGTAGCTCCCATGCTAATTGGCTTTAATAGGCAAAGTAGTCTCAGTGGGTTTCTGCAGAAGCAGGTGTTCACATCAACAAGGAGAATTTATAATTCAATAGGGGGTAAATGTGTTATCGCTCTGGCTTTTGTCACTGTTCTCTTTTTTTTAAACAACAAAACAGAAGGACAGTGCGACAAGGTACAGAGGGTGCTGCATCTCGCTCAGTCTTAATGAGAGATTTAGAAACCTTCCTTCATCATTTTATGTGATAGAGAAGCATCGTAATAAGCTGACCAAACAATTTTGGAAAGATAACATTTCCTAACACTTCCCACCTACGCAACCCCATATCACGACACTGCCTCAACAGGCTTCTCTGGCAAACACTCGGTTTCATGGCAGCCTCACTTTGTCTGCCATTTGCATTATCATGATGCACTCATTAAATTTCAAACAGGCGAAGTCATGGCTCATCAGAGAAAAAGACCCTTTTCAAATGCTCTAGAGTCCAATATGCATGTTTCCTGTCAAACTGAAGGCGTTTTCCACCCCATTAACCTCGCTAATAGGCTATTGTCTCTGGGCTACCCAGATGTTTAGTCCCAATAAAAGGCTCCGCTGCTCCACTGCTAAAACTATGTAAGAGTGGAAACACTACATAATTCCACTGATAGTTTACCCGGGAGGTAAAAGAACGAAAAACTATCAGTGGAAACTTCTGATGCAGCAATTGATTAGCAAAGTGACAAAAATCTGCAATTTTTCAATTGTTTGGCTCTGAATGGTGATCTAAACCAAAAATTTTATATATATTTTTTGGTTCATTAGGTGATGTAATACTAGAAAGTTTAATGTTTTGGGTCAATATATAGTATGCTTATGTAACTACCACTTTGACACTTTGCATTCTTTGACATTTGTGACTCAAATAAAATCATTTTATGTTGGATTTGAAACTATCACATCTTACAGAAAACCTGCAGCTCAGTTGTTTTTCGAACATAATCACTGAACTAAAACCAAGTTAAAAGAGTCCTTTCAATTTTTTTCATCCACATAGCACAAAGAAATTACAAAGCTTTAACTCTGAGTATTTTTTCTCCTTGGAGAAATAATTACGGTTTGGAACATTATGTGGCCCTAGCAATGCAGTTTAAATATAATTCTACTAAATACAAAGGGAATGTACACTTGAGATGAACACACAAGAAATTCCAAAATCACTAGTTATTTAGATAGGTATTAAAGCTAAGGCTTAAAGGGTTATTACAAGCTAAAATATGTTAATTATTATCATATTTCCCATTGGGAGAGTTTATTTTGTTTAGTTAAATCCAGGTGGTTCCTTATTTCACTGCTTGCTGATTGAATTGTATTCCCTGCTTCCAGCTCAGTCATCTGACCAGGTCACATTTTAAAATAGTTCTTCATGAGGGAAAATGTACAGTTGTGCTCCTTTATAAACCAATCCATCCCTTATGTCTCATCCATGATTATCCTGAAGGAGTAAATACATCTGCTGGGTTGTGCTGTCATACGCTTCTCATATTTGTCTTGGGCTTTTCCTGTTTTTAGTACAATTTCATCTTTCACTTAATTAGGCTTCTGGTGCTTCCTCCCATCATGGAGCTCTCATTTTTTCCCTTATACATCCTTCCCTTTTCTTTCCTTCCACCCACCAGCGCACTTTCCTTGACATTCTCCATCTTTTCCCTCCCCGCCGCTGTCTCTAGAGACAGACGACTGTAAAGCTTCAGAGAGTGAAGCTCTCTCTACGACTGGTCTGATGTAGCTGCTAGCTATGATGATGATGATGATGATGATGATAAGGTAAACAGGGGATGCACACCTTGACATATGCAAATCTATTTACATGCCTGGTAGTTTATTTTTACTCATTTTTCACTCTTCTTCGCCTGTGTACCTGATAATTCATGAATATGACATTAGATTCTATATGACATTAGATTCCCAGCAAAACAAGCTTTCTTGGTTTTAATGGAGTGATATAAAGGTCTTTGTCATTTAATTTACTCGATTTGCCCTCCTTGTTAGGTATTATCTCCCAGGCTGCCTGCTGGTGGATTTAAATGTTTCTCGAGGGTCTTCTGGGACACTGAAAGAGACACAAATACACCAGAGCCACATGGGAGAAAGTGGAGCAGCCTTCTGAGTATTGGAAATGACATGGACTAATATTAGCGACAGACATCTGTGGATAGCATTATGTTGTCTGTTTTCTACATGAGGAGACAACAGGAGGAGGATTGGAGCAGGTCCTGACGTCAGATATTGCTCTTCCACCTTTTCTTCCTCTCGCTTATTCTCTCTGCACAGCTATTGGCTGGATGAACTCTGGCTGAAAGAAACTTTTGAATTAAACAGTATTGGTATTCGTTTTTATATGTTCTTAGCTTAGGAAGTTTATTTGGGGTTTTCATATTTCAGGTTCAACAAATAACCCCACATATAAAGCAAACTACTCCTCTAAGTCTTTATTATCCTGACAAAGAATCCACTGGTAAGGTGCATTGTGGAATAAAAGGGTCAAGAAAATGTAAAATCTACAACACAACAGCAAAGAGCCACAACAGAAGTACTAGTAATGCTAAATGAGAAGTTATCCTAGCAAGTTTATCATTATTTCTATTTTAGCATAACCTTTGTGACTTTTGGTCTTGCATTGTGACTTTTGCATTTTGTTGACAATTTTGCACTGATGCCTGCTGGATTATATTGTCAGGGATTGTACGCACAGGAAAAGTCAGACAAAAATCTGTATGTGAAAAGTAACAAGGACAGTTCAGCTGATTTAGGTCACATATCATTTAGGAAGTATGCCTGAACAAAAATCATTCAGTTGTTAAATTAAAACATTTTACAAATACTTTAATGTTATGTGATAGTAAAACTTTTGCTTTTGAAGAGAGCCAGCTAGTTAGCTTGAATTTAGTAAAACTAATAATGTAAAACAGGTTCATCATTTTTTGCTAAAAAAAGAAAGTATTTATTTTACACCACAAAATGTAACGTTAATGCTTTTCATATTCAGTAACTAAGGAGCTCAGTTAGTGTTAATTTAAACAGACTGGCAGATTTGATACTGAAAATAGCAGACTCAGTCTTTATCATGTTCTTACAGTTTAATCCTGCTTGAATTGTGGGAAAACATTTTATCTTCCACTTTTCCTTTGCGATAATCTTCAGTGTCCCTACACATAGGGATACTGAAACCCCTCTAAATAATCTGACTGTATTTATTGAAGTTTCCATGTCGTGATGTATGTAAATGGAGAACGATGCATTTGCATGCAAATAACTGTAGGTGGTTCTGTTTGCATTTGTGCCAAAGACAGGAGTAGAAAGTGAGTTTGTGTATATGCATATAATTTTCTAATGTACTGACTGACATTTATGATAGAGAACTATACATATGCATTATAAATATAAGGGGAAAATACATATAGAAATGTAGCCCACAGTTTCAATCATCCAGTTTCACAGAGTTTAATGCAACTTGCCCTCCAACTTAGAAAAACTGCAATTTTAAATTTTACATTTGTCTGTTGAGTCTGAGAAATACCTCCTGAATTCTCTCTAACCTCAAACTGAGATGGTTTCCAGCCATTATGAAGGATAGAAATCTTTTCTAACAAAGATTTAACACAGTCCCTATCAATGTTATATTTATTCTTAATCTTTCTGATTTCTTCCCATTCAATGAGTTTGATAGTTATTTAATGACTGCACAGACTGACCATTGCTTCTGTCTGGGTATCAGCGGTTCTTCATTTTCAGTGTTCGCCTCTGTCTAACTATCCTTAGGTCCCCTTTGTTCCTCATAAGTTATTCACCAGAGAGAATAAACTTCTTAATAAGGTCAGTTAGAGTCCGCCTTTCTGACAGTGAATCTTCATCTGTCTCATACATCTGAGTTCAGAGTTTTACAAACTTTGACATCAGAGTTGATAAAAAATTTAACAATATCAAAGGTTGGAAGTTGGGTCCTCAAACCCTACATTATTACAATTAACAAGTATTAACACCAGTTGTAAAATTTGACATTTTTACATGATACAATCAAAAAGTGTAGCATGTTTTATTAGGATTATTTGTGACTTACTAACAGGAAGCATAGATCTTTTGTGCAGGCCCTGCAGTAGTCCGGTTGTTGAGACCGAGTTTACCTTAAATAGAGGAGCCACATGGCCCACAAGAGCCCACTTGTTTGGTGGTGTTTTTCCTTGTATCTAAGAGATTTTGTTTAGAAGTTAGGGATAAAAATATTCTTAGCAAGAACTCAAGTGGTCTCTGTTTCTTTTTTCTGTGTAAGAGCAGTGTGTAACAAGGTAACAAGTGCTTTTCAAACACTATAACAGCCAGTGGAATATCTGATGATTTTCTGACTCTAGTTTCATTTCTGGAAGGCTCAAAGATTACCTTTACCCAACAGTGCAAATCTTGAGGTTAGGGGTAGGATATCTTTGTGGTTGTAGTTTGGTTCACAAAACTCTTCTGGAAGTTGGGTTATGCTATTTGTAAAAAAAAAAAGGAAATGCTTGGCAGGTGAAGGAATGACCTTCACCAGTTTGTGCGCCAGTACCAGTCAAAACACCAAAGTGGAGCGAGTTGGAAAATTTAAATCTTGCTGGAGCCTGTCAGGAGAAAGAAATAATTTCTCTACCTAGAAAAAACCCCTCAGCATATAGTTGATTTACTAAATAATCTCTGCCAACAATTTAAGCATCATACTAGCCTCACCATTACCTTCCTTCCTAAAATCTAATCTCACTTTACTGCTGTGTTTTTAACTAAAAGTACTAAAGTCTAATTGCAAAATGTAGCAATTACCACTTTTTTGGGTAAACATTAAACGTAAACCTTGCGAGAATATTTTTGCTAAAAAAAACTTGTGAAAGTCTCCACACATTTTTCATGCCAATTTTCCATAAGTGAAGGATGAATGAGTGGATGGATTCATCAGATTTTGTTGAACTCCTGTTGTATACATTGCATAATTAACTTAAAAATAATCTTAAATGTTAAGACTGATACATTTAAACACTGAACAAGTAGTGTGAACAAGATACTAACTGCAGTGGATTTCCTCTTTTAATTAGTCAGGGTTGACTTGAACTTACCTGCAAATGTTTGAGGAGTAAAATGAATTTCTAGAAAGATTTTTCTCTGCAATCCTAAAAGAAATGTCAGAAATTTGGAGCCCCATCATTAAGTTTTAGCAACTTCCTGGCCACTAAGGTGCATCATTGTTGAGTCACAAAAAGATTTGAATTCAAGATTCATAATAAAACCTGCACACGCTAAACCCCTTTTGTAATTGTATCAGAGCAGAGAGTCTGTGGTGTGTGTATTCAACACATTATTCAGACATTTTATTGAAAATCTCTTCACAATCACAGATTTCAGAATCAATCAGTGAAAGTCATTCCAACAGAATACGTTATATATTTTTGTTTCATAACAAACATGGCTCTCTCTTTTCTTCAAGAGGTTTTGGCACAAAGTACAAACTGTGGGAGTATCTCAAAGTGTGTTTTGCTGACAGGCAGGTTACAGGTCAATGAATTTATAAAGGAAAAAGAGCATTTGAAAATATCAATGAAGGACAAGTTCACACGGCACACTCTACTACACCGAGAGATCATAAATCAATAGAAACCCAAGGTTCATGATTCACAAACTGTGCTTTGGGCAATGACGATGCTCAGGAGCGTTGTGCGTTGGCTAACTTAAAGTTACCCACTGCTTTGAATCTTCTTTTTATCTGGAGTTGTGTTTTCCAATATCATCTGCCCACTGTTTAACCTATTGTAATTTTTATGGCTATATCTGTGGAAGTTCTTAAAAAGTAAGCTGGAGTTTGACGATATTTTCCAAAACGTGCTTCCTGTTACCTGAACCGAGCTTCTGCTTCACCGTTCTCTGTCTTGATTTGAGGAGAACTGGTAGTGTAGATAAAATACATTAAATGCAACAAAATCATGACACAATAATCACAAAGCTGTACATACTACAGTTTAGGTACAGTGTATGTATACATGTAAGGACGAGAATATTTGTGGGTTTCCTGTCAGAGCTTTTAATTGTCTGTTCGTTTGTTGTTGAAAGCACTTGTTTAATGTTTGTACAATCACATCCCGCAGCCTTTTGAGCAGTTCCTGACAGAACAAAATAGTTTTATGTACAATATACTATCACCAGTCAGTTTTCTGGTCCAGATCCAAGAGAACATTGCAGCAAAAGGTGCTCAGTAAACCCAAGAAATGACTCCAATCTTTGAAGATGAAACAAAAATGTAATGGATGTTAATGTCTTCACAGATCCATGAAGTGGAACCTATTTTTAGGGTCTGGAGTTCATCTTTTCCTTCTAACATAACCCTGTCCCCAACACCGACACTAGTGTTACCTCGGGGGTAAAAAGCATGTTTTGACTTGTAACGCCAGCCCTCAACTGTTCCCTTTATTAAACAATCCCCTCGCTGCGCTTGCTCCTCCACACCACCAGGGCCGTCATGAGGAAGGTGACCAGGATGGGAACCACAATGAAAGGACCCAAAATGCGGTTTGGAGGATCCCTGAGTCGTCGTCCAGACACTGAGCAGTCATGGAAGTAGTGCCTGTGGACCTGGATGAAGAACGCGTCCACCATTTGATTGGGCCAGTAACAGCTCATGTTCATTGCCAACAGGTGTGTGCAGTTTGTTAGAGCTTCATAGAATCTGCAAGGTAGAAACACACAAAGCAAACCAGTCACATACTGAAGAAAATAAATACATTTTCTTACCATTTGCTCTCCAAGAGCGCAGATTATGTACAGTTTGCCATAAGACAAGTAGGATATTTCTAAAATACTTAACATTCCTTAAGAGAACTGCAGAGTTGGGTAATATTGCCTCTGGATGCCTTCTACAAGTGACTTCCATCATTAGTATGTAATCCATCAGGTTCATGTTTCTCAAGCTAAGAATTTACACTTTGAAGTTTGATTTGAGCTACAAAGCTCAGATTTAAGATGTTCTAGTAAAGACTAACATCTTTTGTTGATGCACCCCAGCATTAGGTCATTTTTTATGCAACAACAGCTGAAGGCTGTTTGGCATGGTACCAGCACAATAGAGCATTGTGTGCAGCTTCAGGTGGTGGGTTCACTCCGTCTGGGTGCTTACGTCTTTCTTCTGCTGTTTCCTTGAAGCTTTACAAATCAGTTGTGGTAGAGAAAGAGAGAGAGAGAAAATGAATGAATTCTGGTCCTGCTGCTGGTCTAATGAGCGCCGCGGTCTGAGGGGGTGTTTCCGAGTCACGAATGGAAAGAAGACACAGCGGAGTCGAGACAGGAGGCATGAACAAAGAGAGATGCCCTTGGTTACCAGTTCACCCCATGTAGCTAAGGTTAGGATCAAATTCAACCTGACAGTGTGGCAACTTTGTGAGTTTATGTGTGTATTTGTGTTTCTACACACAGTTCACTGAAGGACTCAATGCATTGCCCTATATAATTTGTGTCAAACACTCATTTTACTATGAAGTCTGCTCAAGCAAAGAGAATTTGTGTTTATGACCGGCATTCATGTCAGACACCTGGCTTTAGCGTTATCCTACAGCCATATGGGAGAGTTAGTTCGGTTATGGAGATTAAGATAAAATCTGTACTTTTGCATTTATTGCTGATAAAATATCTACATAATTAGATTACAGACCTTTAAAAAGCGTAAAAGAGCAATAATTATGAAATATGCAAAGAAATTGACCTAAAATTTGCATGTCTGGGTTCTCACTGGGTCTTTCTCCAAAAATATGAATGTTAGGTTAATTAATCTTTTTATATTGCTCTTAGGTGGGGGTGTGCAGGTGTGTGTGTGTGTGGGGGGGTGTGGGTGGGTGTGTGTGTGTGTGTGTGGTTGTCTCAGTTGTACCAAAGTTTCTGCCCAGTGACCATTGTAAATACACACCAGCCTCCCATTGATCTCAGATGAACAAGCAGATAAAGAAAACAAAAGATGGATGGATTAGCAGTATACAATCCTCCTTTTCAGTGTCAGCTGATTTTGTTGTTGCACAAGGAGTTGGCAAAGTTCAGCTGACGCATACTTTATTATTCACAGAAAGAAATTAAATATACATTGGTCCCCCACCTATTTGTGGTGATTTTTTTGTTGAACATAAACCCAAACTATTTGCAGAATATTTGCCAATATGTGGATTTTTTTTTAACAACATATCTAAAATATTTAAAAGAAAGTGCAGCTTAGGGAGATGAAAGGTGCAATGCTACTTAAAATGCTATTTATTGATATTTGCAAAACAGCTAATCGATGAGCGCTATTTATTTTCTTTTGATCTGATTGGCTGTACCATGAAGAACGAGATAAGGAAGACTGTAGACATTCGCTTCTGCGGTTATGCTGGATGGTCTCAGCAGAGTGCATTATTGCATCTTAAGGTATATTTGGTGTTTGATCGATTAAAATAATAAGCATTCCTAGAAGGGTCTCAAGTATTCATGGATTTTAGCTATTCACAGATGATTGCAGTCTCTTACTCCTACGAATACCAAAGGTCAATGTGGTAACTCTCAATATCTTGGTGGATTCATAGATAGTTTTAGCAGTGGGCATAAATGTGTAGCCAATCGAGCAAATGGAGCTTACTGTTGTCTTTCTATCCCTTCAACTTGTAAACTGTGTGGGAAGGAAGCATGCCAAATGAAGTCTACAACATCTACAATCACGTCTGATAGTTTCCTCTTTGATCAGTGCTGTGAGAGTCTGCTGAGGCCACTAATTGACACAGACATGTTATTGCCGACTAGTTTTTCTCACTCAAGCAGAGGCATTAGGTCCAAGTTCCTCTGGGTACTCAGTTTCAATTCTCAAAGAGACATTCCTCCAGTCAACCTGACCAGATAACACCTTTTGGGATGTGGAATGATGATAGAAAATAGACGAAGCAGTTCTATGTTTTAAACTCCTTTTGGCCTTCTTTAAATCTAATAGAAGAGATTTAATGAGTCAAGGACTGTCATATAAATCAACAGGAGTAAAAAAAAAAAAAAAAACATATTTCAAATAAAATGATGTATTTAAATTGCAGGTATAGAGAGCTGCTAGCAGCTCATCTGACTACATGCTGAAAACTGAATCTCCATTTTAAAACATGATGCAAAATTTATATGTGCATTCTTCTGTCATAGACTGTAAACTTAGTCTAAGGCATAAGGGACCTAATTTGAAAAATTGGAAGCTTCAAGCCAGGCATTCTATTTCTAAAGGAAATAAATTAAAACACTCAACATGCAAATTGTGTAAAATAAAAAGAAAAGAACAAGAAAATCATTTCAGTCTAAAAGCAGGCAAGCAGAAAAACTAAGAAAGATACAAATCAAAAATAAAAAAGGAGATGGCTGGCTTAAATAAATGTGGTAATGATAAATAATATCTTTTATCTTATAAAAGATATTGAGCAGATTAGTCTGAATTAGGCAGACAAACTGCATCCTGAGTAATTTGATCTGTTAACTGAGAAGCACAAAGTGAATAAGTAAAACCTTGATAGTGAAGAAAAGGCTCTCCATTAACTGAAGAACTGATTCCGGACTGCTCCCTTATAGCATACAGACACACTCACAAAGGCAGCTAGCTGAAGAAGACAAGTCAAATGACAAATACCAGATACATGTGGTGTTTATCAAAAAATAATGATGCTTTATGACGAGAAGTGCAGCATTTATTATTGCAAACTGTTGGTGAGTCGAGTTATTCACACAGACTGCCAACAGACACCGTTATCTCCTCTGTTATAAAGTTTCACAGTGCAGTTCAGATAAATAATTCTTATTCTCAATTCACTTGCATCCACATGCATACAACACTCCTGGCGTCCATCTTATATTCTCCACTGCTTTTCAATATGTCACATTTTTACACCTAGAAAACTAAGACGCCATTTGGGAACGGCCTTTACAGAGAATAACCGCACATTCTAGTTGTTTGTATTATTCTGCCCTCCCTATAACCTCAGACTCATATTAAATTTTAAGCAGATTAAATTCAGCCATGTTAAAGCTCTCTTGAAAATTACATACAGACCGGCGAACATCTCTGGGGTCCCACCATGCTGCTAGTTGGGCGTTTAGTCTGGCTATCCCTATGTAAAAAACACTGAAGTCTCATGTTTTTGCATGAGGCTGCTTTGACATCGCAGCAGGTGTTCTAACATTGAGTGAAGGCAACAAATGTTAGGAATAAAACCGCAAAAATGTCAGTTTTCACTGTCATGTCTAGCAGTTTCATACCTGTAGCAGAGTTAGTTTGAAAAACCTTCAAGTTGCAATCACAGCTGCTTCACACAGGATTTTACTGTTGCACATTCACATTAGTTTATCAACTAGTGCTAAATGAACTGAAGGGATTGTTGTCGAACTTAAAAAGGTGAATCTCTTATGATTTAGTCGTCAAACCGTTACCAGACTGCAACCAGTGAACAATTAAAAAGTCAAGCCCTGTTGTGTTTTCGGAGCTTCGACAACATCAGCCCTCAGGGATGATTCTTCTAATTATTTTTAACAGCAGAAATATGCTAATTGTCCTTTTGTTTATTATAATAAAGTGGAACATCTGATAAGATACCCCCTACAAGAGAAGTGGGTCAGGAGGCACCAAAGTCTTTTAACAGGAGCAGCAACAGGAGGATTAAAGATTCATGTAATTTCACACATGCATACCCATCCACAAAGATTTTCCAGTTTGAGTACATAACCTGATATGACTGTTCCGGTTCTCATTAATGCCAAGAGAAACTACTTCCTGATCTCCAGTCCAAATAATTTATTCTCTTAAGGTCCACTGGTAAATTACAGAGCCTGAAATCAACCTGTTTAGTAACTAAATGACAAAATTTATTGTTGCTTGTTCTGACTATGGAAATATTTTCAATTAATTTGATGTTAATGGAGAACTTCCAAACAAACAATATTTGGCTAAAATGATGCCCTTTGGCTTCCAGTGTACTAAATTTAATCTTTAATCAAAAATAATTTATAGTATTTTTATTTGTATTTCCATATGAACCAAATCACAGACATAAAATGAAAGAATGTTACTCTGAAGAAAGTTTTATGTGAAATAGTCCAAACTCTGTCCAAATATTGTAATACTTCTATTTCTTCTGCAGAAAAATTGTGCTTTAATTTAATTAAAGTTACCGTATAATTAAAAAGCTTTAAAACTCACCAGACCATTAATGGTGGCATTGTTTAACATTTTTTATCTGTGACTGGATCCTCCAAAAGATGGAAAACAGTGCTAAACTTTAAAAATATTTATTATAATATTAATATTTAAACATTATTCTTTGTGAAGTAAAGCACTGCCGTCCGTGTTTCTTTAAAATACCCCAAAGCTGTTTTTAGTTTGCTGTTTTTCTCAGCCAGTAAGAGTTCATCTTTCAAACTTTTGAAAACCTTGCCATCTTGCTTTGGATTGGCTGGAGACAGGGAGCTTTAGCTACTTTACTTTTATTTTATTATTTGCCTTGAGGCAGGAACAAATAAGCTTACCTAACTAACAAAACATTTTTCCAATCACTTCAATCTTGTTCTTACTTATTTACCAGGCTTATCTAAATTTTCTTTAAAATCCTCGTGGTATTAATGTATTTTAAGACACATCTGTAGAAGGACATTTCAAGCTCCATCACTTTTTTTCTTGAATTTTATATTACACAAAGAGATAAAGCAGCAGATTCATACAGCATGTTTGGCTCCATCACCTCCACAGCAGGACAAATAATAAATGTGATTCCTGCACAGTTCTCCATTTACTTTTATTGATATTTTCATTTCCCTTTTGCATTTTGTGAAAACCAGAATATTACACTACTGTACAGCACCTTGGAAACAATATTCAAATATTGCACTTTCTCACATTATGTAACATTACACACACACAAATGTTATGTATTTCAGGTGGATTTATTTAATAAATCAACAGAAAGCAGTATATAATTGTGAAGGGGGTGGAGGGATCTGAAACGTGTGTCATGTGTGTCTTTAATCTGATATCCTTCAATACAATCCAAGGAAATCAGCTGTTGCTGATAAGTAAATGTGTATAAATCCAACTGTCCTGTGGAGGAACAAGAGATTCTTTAGAGAACATTAACCAATAAACAGCTTCATGAAGAGCAAACAATACAGTAAGGAAACTCCAGGGTTGAGGTAGTTTTGAAGTTTATACAAGGTTTTTTCAATCCACCATCTAAAAGTGGAAAAATAACTGGAAACCTACCGAGACCTGGTAGATTTTAGGGTGGAAAATTTTTTTATTGTTTGTATCAGAACTTGTAGCAAGGTGCATTTACTATCTAGGTCCAAAGTCAGAGTTGGAGTCTGAAGCGCCTCCCACAATTGAGGACCTTAATTGACAAACAATTTACGGACCACATAGCACACACACAGGACCGCACAGCAGGGGCCGTCACACTCAGGCTGGTTACAGAGAGGAGAAGAGGCCAAGAAGCACTTCAGAGATCCAGATATTTTCACACCTGATAGTCCAGTAGTTCAACTGGGGACCAACATTGTAACATTTGTTAAATGTTTGCTTTCACAGAGCACTGTGTTAAAAGATCCAAACCTTTAGAGAAACCTTTTCCACTTCTCGCCTGTGGTGGCGCTGCACCAAGAACAACAAAAGAAAATGACACAAAAACGTCTGAAAAAAACATGAGCTCAACTTCCTTCATCATGAAATGTAAACATAAATGGAGTGGTGTCAGAATTTAGTGGTTTAGGATTTTTCTTTTGACTTTGGCAAAAGAGTTGTTTTTGGTCCTCACCAATTTGATTGCACACTCGCACTTTGTCCTTTCTGGACAAATGAGGGCTGGTGTGAATCCACACTAAGTCATATGCTCCAAAAAATATGGGCTATTTTCGGAAGTGACAAAAAGTGGGAGAAATCCTTCAGAAGTGCTGCAGTTTGCCACAGGTCATGCAGGGGACAGAGCAAACATGTGGCAGAGAGCGTTCTGGTCAGATGAGACCAATTTGAAGCATTTGACCTGTAGAAAAAACTCAATGTGCAGCACAAAACTAAAACTGCACTTTGCTCTTTTCACTTGTCATCAACTATATAAAAACATGGTGGTTGTAGCATCATTCAGTGGACAAGCTTTTTTTTCAACAGGAAAAGAGAAGTTTTAGTCAGAGTTCATGTGAAAGTGGATGGAGCTAAATTCAGGTAATCCCAGAAGAAAACCTGATAGGAGCTGAAAAAAGGGTGGAAAAGGGTGGAGGTTCACCTTCCAGTCAAACAATAACCCCAAACATGCAATCAGAGATACAATAGAAAAGCTTAGATCAGTATTCATGTGATGTAATATTTAATTTTCTAATTTTGAATCTAGTCAAAAATATATGACATAACTTGGCTATAATATCAACTTAGGGAGGCCAAATACAAATGCATGACAAGATTTTCAGATTTTTGTGTATACATGTTATTTTCAGTCATTGAAAGATGTTGTCTTTGTCTCTAACATAAACCGCAAATTAAATATTTCTTACAAAATGGTAAGTGTTTTTCTGACATTGTGTTTTTAGAGGAGCTGTTACATTACTCTGATTTAACAAAATCAAACTAACTCTTGGTCTTAGTCTAATTGTGACCATTTAAAAAGTTTCGGGGGCTTAGAAACTTGCGAAAGACTTTGTATGTAGTCCATATTCAATAAACGAGAAACCTAAGTTCTGATGCAACTCATCTGAAGGATGAAAACAATCTGGTGAAAATAGCAACCTTTAAGAAGGTATTAAACATTCTTTTTATGAAGCTGACATTTCTGTTTTAAATGTGTCTGCAATTATAAAGGTTATGGTTAAATCATCATAACTTAACAAAAAATAAAGGCTTGAAAATATCAGTCTGTTTGTAATTAAACTATGTAAAATGTTCAATTTGTAACTTGAGTTACTGGAATAAAATAACTTTTCAAATATATTCCAATTCACTGACAGAGCCTGACTTTCAGGCCCCTCTGCATTGAGCTGCCACTCTCCTCATCAGCTTCAGGTTACATCTGGTGATATCTGTGCCAGGTCTGAAGAACTCATCCTTTCTTCAGTGCAGGATAATGCAAGTTCAGCAAAGTTTGTGGTTTCACTTTAAACGACAGGCACAGCAGCTTTGATTAAAAGGGACTCTAACATATCGCTGACCTTCAGATTCCTCCCGCATCAGCAGATTTTTGCAAATAAACGTATTTTTCTTTTCAGATTTTTCCTAGTTTATCAGTATTTTGGTGGTTTTATAGTATGGGGACATTTTAGCAGACAAGGACAAGGGGGACACTTATGTCAACATGTTAGCAACATGGAGGTTAAAAAGTTCAGCAAAAATGAAGGAAAATCAGTGTAATATAATAAATATGTGCAGATAAATCAGACATCTTTCCTCTGGAAGTGAAATTTTGCATCAGTATAATTATTATAACATTGCTACAAGATTTTCAATACACAGCGCCACGATAAATAAAGAGTTCACTAAAATATCTTACAGCAGCTTGGTTTATGTTTTGCTTACACTCCATTAAATGGATTTCCACCTACTTACCTACCAACCATGGATTCTTACTTTTGTGCAATGTATTAATCAAACTTTACATTTTTATTTAACACAAAAACAAATGAATAAAATATTGCTAAATAATCTACTGAATAGACTGAAAATTTAGTTACCAAGCCTTCACTCTGCAATTCCCAATGTCTTACTCTTTGTTTATGGGAGTTTACAGGTTCCTATTTGGCTCGCCAAGCCAACTTGGCCGACTCCCGTCTCATTAGTCTCTAGGAGAGTTGATTTATTTGACCTTTAATCATACAGGTTGTCTCATTGAGATCCAAGATCTCATTTACGAGAGACATCCTCACTCTATCTTCGAGCTCAGCCTAGGATTTCTGATTTTAGCCCTTTTTATCTGACATCTTGGTCATGATCCATATGTCTTCATGACAGGTGAGGGTGCAAGGGGAGACGAGTTTGCTTTTCAGTTCAGCTCATTTCTCACCAACAGAGCAGCATCTCCTTTACTGCAGAAAAGTCTCACAATCTGTCTATCCATCTTCCACTCTCAATACCATCAAGTGAGCAATCCATCTTTGCTGCTCAAGTGCACCTTGAAGGTCATAGTTTGACGACCCCAACAGAAACCACATCATCTGAAAAAACACCCTTCACTACACAACTACACCTCAGGATTGATTGTGACGAATCATTTCTTTCCAGTCTGCACTGGAAAGAAGTTTGACTTCATGACAAGAATGTGGACACGACTCTTGCTTTGGGTACTAAGGCTAAAAATTAATAATGTTCTATAACACGGCATAAAGAGCCCCGATTTTACATGTATCACATGTTTGAGTCTACAAATGTGATTTGTCAGAGCTCTTTGACAGACAAAAACAGAGCATTCTAACAGATTCCCTCTTTCAGAACACGTCTTCATTACTCGCATTCAGAGCAGAGAGAGTTTATCTGTGGTTGCTTGGAGAGATCAATTTAAAGAATAAATGGAGAGACGCCTTCATCTCATACCAAGGAAATCCAACAAAAACTAGGCCAAACTGTCACTGCAAAGCAAATCAAATAAAATGTTCTTTATATTGGTACTTTGGTATTCTGCTTACTTCTGCAACTATTTTTCTTTCCTGTCTCTGTGTGCGTATGCGTGTCACTTTCTCTCCAACATAAAAAACAAATGTGATAAAAATCCTCCATGAAGTTTAATAGTTGTGTGTTTTATGTGGTGAAGCTGTTTTTTAATTATTTGTTTTATCTTACTGGCCACACAGTCACATAGTTTTTCACTGCCATAATGATAAATATTATCACTTTTGAATAGAGTACTGGTGTTTTTATAAATTGCTTTAGCTTAATTTAATTTGTTTACCAAGGTCATAAAAATGTTTTTGTGACTAAGTTCATGCAGTCTACGCAGAGTGAGTCTAGATTTATGCTTCACAGGGTAAATGTTTATTCTCTCTAATTTCTCATTGTTAGACTAGAACCTCGTAATAGTTTTAACTTGGTAAACCATAATAACTGCTATTGCTGTTCTCCAAAGTACCAAAAGAAGGCTTAATATTTGCAAAGCAGTCAAAAGCAGGGCAGCATTTCTGTAAGCCAAGACTTATTTCCTTTCAGGTCGTGAAATCTATTTAGAAAAATATGATAACAGAGACTTTTTCATCTCATCGGAAACCAAAAGGATTGTAAATGCCTGATGGTTCCTGTATCCCTGTTGGATCAATATATCTGTGAATATACTAAAAATTTCTCCATGATGAAGATGTTAATTGGCATCCTCATCTTTTTTTGTTTGAGAGGCAAAAGGTAAAGAATACTGACAACGGAAATTACCCACATTTCAATCTAACATCTCTTTCAGAATTCCAGTAGCACAACTTTGTGGATTGTTTTTTTTATATATCATGGGAGACAATGTTCTGTTCATTTTCATAAAAAATAAAATTGTCAGATGTTGAGCATAAATTTCCAAACAGAACTGAGGAACATTCCAGAGACTGAAGTTATTTGTATTTGAGAGGAGGCAGTGCTGACAGACCATCTCTGAGGCATACACTATGATAAATGGGAGTTTAAGTTGTTGCTATAAAACAATGTCATCAGTTCACTTACAACTATAAAACCATGGTTTGTGGTTTGCTCAATTGAGGACATGCTGTTCTGTTCTGACTTGGTAAAACGTCCTGAGATCCAGATACAGTTTACTTTTTTAATCCATCTCAATTGCTGCTAAAACTGGTCCATATTATGTCTTCTGGAAAATATCAACAAAAACAAACATACATACAAACAAATCTCAGTTTTAAACCAAATATGGAAATATGAGTTTCAGCCTAGATGTCTGTGAACCATTTGGACTTAACTATTAAGCAATATTCCATTTCAATATTCAAAATGTGTTTGTCTTAAGTGCTTTTTTCATAAACAGTAATGTAAACAAGCAAACTAAAAGTATATATATTGCCAAAATATGTGCACAAAATAGAGCAATGTATGGCATCATTTACCAGCCAACGTCTGACATTTCTCATTCAAATGATTATCTTGGAGTGTCTGCTTAAAACATGAAAAACATGCAAGACGTTACGTTCTGAAGGAAGCTGAAAATAAAATAATTACTAGCCCACATTATGTCTATATTGTAAAACTTGCAAAGAGCCTGAATATACAAGGATAAATATTGTATTATTTAGATGTTTATCGCGTTTATGTTAAAATATTCTGTATAGTAGTTGATGAAAAGTTAAACAAAAAGTTTAAGAGAAAAAGAAAAACTCCCACATTAAAGTTTGCAACACAATAAAGAAAACCTTTCATTTCTTTGCTGTATTAATGTGAAGTCTGACTACTAGATAAGGCTCAGTTAAGGGAAAAACATCCTGTAAGATTTAGTTTGAAGTTAGATTTAAGTAATGAAGAAAAGTCTGCACATTAGGAATAAACAATATAGATGAGGAGGATTAAAAAGATTTAGACTTTGAGCTGTTTTTGCAAGAAGAGATTAAATTGTTCTGTTTTCTTAAGGATTAAAGACAGAAGGAATGCAGCTTTGTAGTGGCATGACTGTATAGATTTTGTAACGAATGTGTTCCAGGAGAAAAGAAAAAAGAAAGAAGCTGCTTGTTTTCAGAAATAAGTACATTTTTTTAAAGAAACTAAGATGCCTATCCATCCATCTCTCTCTATTCCTACGATCCTTGTCCTAATTTCATCAGAGTTTATTGCATAACAGCTCCAAGTGCGTAGCAGTCGGAGCAAAGCTGGATATTATCCAGTCATTAGTTATAAAAACACGCAGCAATCCATTCCTAATCACCCAGTAATCAGCCTCTTAATTCATACAGCTCCACAGAGACACGAGCTTCTGTAAGCTTTCAACACTACTTAGCTCACTAGATGTTCTCTGGCCCGGCTTCACGAGTAACCTGATGTGAATTCACTCACCACGAGGGTTTTTAAATTATTCGAGACGGCTGACAGCATGCATGACTGATTGACCAAAATACCCCTTAACAATAACACAGCCTGAAAACAAAGGAGTGGAGTTATTTTTACTGAGAGCCTGGAGTACTGAGGCCAAGGAGACAATTAGTATTACTGAAAAACAAAATATCGGCATTTGGATTCGTTATTGCACTGTGTTCTGCATCTCTAGCCTATGCTACCGTGCTGACTCCAGACTTGAAGCAATACTGGTCATCTAACTATGACACTATCTCACAAAAGCTTTTAAAACTTTGGAAAAATCTAATAACATTTAAAATATGGCATTATAGTAGGTACATAATGATGTTCTAATTAAATATAATTATTTTTGCCATAACAATCCAACTTAATCTTCGATCTATCTATGAAATAACATGACCTGGCTTTGGGATTAATTACCAACCCATTTAGTGAAATGTTGTTGAATAACTTTGTGTTTTTTTCTGTGTGGAGAATTAGTAGTGAGAGTTTCCTTGGTTGTATTTTTGGTATCACTGTCTTGCTTGCTCAGTTTTATCCTAAAATCCTTGTTAAGAATGTCATTCCTTAAGCTACATCAGGTCTGGCTGTCAGTATGATATGCTAAACTCCAAAAGTGTGTGCAACCTCATTCCCCCTCTAATAAGAGTGTGTGCAAAGACAGAGCGTTTTATGTCGGTCTCATCTGACCAGATCATATTCTTCTCAGTATTTTGTTGATTTGTCAAATGATCTAACATGATTTTTCTTCAGCGGTGGAGTCTTGCATAGAGGACAGGCAAAATTGTCTTTGCGTCTCGATGCATTTTTTATTGTTTCCACTGAAAAAACTGTTTATTTTAACTGCGTATCTATTTAAAATTCTCTGCATGGTCCTTGTCCTTTGAGGAACTTTTCAGACTTTTCTTTTGACTCCTTTGTCATTAGTATTGTGAGGAGCTGATAATCTTATTGGTTGCTTTATTGTGAAACGATGTTCTTTTAACTTCCTTATGTGGCACTTTTAAATGTGGACAGAATTACTTTCTGAATATTGACAGATTTAAGTATTTTCCTTGGTTTTGCATTTCATTTTTTACACACTTCATTACCATGTAGTGTGAATAAATCTTCCTTAATGTATTTATTGAAGAAAACATGGATTATGGAAATTGGTACCAATAAGTCACATTTCTTCCATAGTTTGGCTGGTTTCACGACTTATTTTAGACAGGTGCAACTGATGTACATCTTTCCTCTTCATGACACATGTTTTGGTTGATGGATAATGTCCCCCACATGTTTGACAATTTCTGAATGAATGTGACTTATAATCCAGCGCAACTTGTTTTTTCTCCTCTTTATGACATATTTTTTGACTAATGCGACTCATATAAAAGTATACTCTGGAGCATCTTGCAGTCTGGAAAATGAACAGGCAAAAATAGTTTGATTCCTGAAAATGTTTGACCTCAACACTTTTGGTTTTATCATCCACTTCATAAAGTTATCACCTAGTAGCTCTTTAAATGGCAGTCACTTATTAATTTCTTGACTAATCTCAGACATTCTGGTAAGGTAAATATAATATACCAAATATACCAAACTGTGGTGAAAGTCACTTAACCGAAAAATCCAAACTGACTCTTTAACATCGATTCAAGACAGGAAGGTCAATCAGCTCAGAAAATGTCGTGGTCTTCATCCTTTTTATTAATTTCTGTCACCATCTCAACCGTCAAATGTCAAGATGAAACCGGCTCTTATGACGATTGCCTCGGGACATCAAGATGAAGATTTTTCTCTGCTGAAGATAAGAAATTCATGTATGGAAATGAAATAATAAAGGAACCCTTAGATCAAAGCTATCATGGATTCAAGCAGACATATCAAAACGTCAGCTGCTCAGGCAAGACTGCCGAAATCTGACTTTCATGGGCCCCTTTCCTTCAATGAAAGCACTAAGCAGGAAGATTGGCAGGAACTGGAGCCAAAGATCCTCAAGTAAAGACAGGTAGTCCAGTAGAAATTGTGTGTCTATCTGAAATGGCATGATTTATTATTTGAATCACAGAGATTACTGCTTCAAATGACCTCATAACACAGTAAAGAGGATCGATACTAAAATGGGCAAGCATTAAGTTTAGGGTAATAAAATAAAAAATTATAGACTAAATGTTAGCTGTGCAACAAGCTGTAAACATACTGAGCAAACTGCTCAAACACAAATTGGAGAAACACTTCGACAGAACAGTTTGTCCCAGTTTTATAAACCATTTCCTGCAAGTAAAACATAAAAAAAACCCTTATCAAAGCTAAAACACAGTAAAACCGAAGCATAATTGCATCACAAATGAACAATTTCATTTTATCATGTGTCTCATTTTGTATTTCATTTTCCGCTATGGTAATGGTTGGAAGGATTTACTTTAGCTGCATTTAAGGCTGTCAGAAATAATCACTTTTCTACAAAAACTTATTATTAAAGCGCCATTTCACAACAAATGTCATCATGAGGGACTTTGCAAAAATTACATTTTAATTAAACAAAACAATAAATTTACCTGAAAACAGTGATCTGGAGAGAGGGATCTGGAGTGTTTTATAAAGGTGGCGTATTCACAAAACTATGAAACACAAAAATCTATAAAGCACAGACTTAATATGGGTTCGCTCGCATTCTGTTGTAGCTGAATGTCCAGTCATATTCAATAAATTAGGACATGCATTTAGATGAGACTTGATTGTTAGATTAAAAGTACCATTTGAATATATCAACCTTTAAGCGAGTATTAAATATACTTTCCATTATGTCCACATTCCTGTGTTACAAATTTGATTTTTAATTTATCTAGTGTAATACTATAATCTTAAATGTCATATTTTCATTAACTGTGAGCAGGGGCGCCGCCAGGAATCTTGGGCCCCATGACAAACGATTTTTTGACTCTATTTGACCCAGGAAAAGCATCACAATTTTGCAACTGCCTTGTTTCTTTGGTCCAATAGTGATACTAGGACAATATTTACTGCTCATGAATTTTACATACATACATACAACAGTTCACATACAGTATGGAAGTAGGTTGATTACATTTCTTCTATTACTGAAATGTCTCTCCCCACAAGCAACAGTCACAGGCAAAGTGCAAAATATGCATAAAACAATCCAGACTTCTCAAGAAATGCTATGCAGTTGCATTTTATTCAAGCTGCAGTATATAACTTTAATAAAAAATATGTTTTTCTCCACATTTGTGGAGTTGTCATCATGTCGTGCCAGTTTGTTATGAGACAGATCAGGGCCGGCCCAAACCTCCATGGGGCCCTAAGTGAAATGTGGTTTCGTGGCCCTCTAGTTCTGCTAACAATGTGGACTGGCTGCAATCAGCAGTCCGATCATTAGATCATTCACAGACCTGCTATAAACTTATTGCATCTCTGGCAGTGCTGTTTATATTATATACATGTATAATAGGATACATTTATTGGCCAACTGATTTATCGACCAGTTGATTTCTGGGTGTCGATTTCCTTAATTTTGGGGGATCGTGATTGGCCGATACTTACACTTGAAACCCATCTTATCCCCTAATCTTATCTTCGTCAGCAAAGGTTTAAAAATCAGCCTCTGTCCTCTTCTGCTCTACAGTGAGAGGTTTGACTGACAGACCTGACAGACCGGCCCACCAGGTCAGGTCTGCACGTTTGCATTTAACAATATTCACCCCACTGTTGCCAACTCAGTGACTTTCTTGCTATATTTAGTGACATTTCAGACAAAAAAATTCATATCAGCCAAAATCTGCTGCTGAACACCGTCACCGTCAAGTGCGCTAAGCAGGAACGAACCATTTTATGCAGATCCAGGGGAGAGTTCAGTGCAAATATGGATGTGTGCTTTTTAGTCTGTCAGTGGTGACATTTAATTTTTACTTAGAAAAACAATTTTAGAAAACACAATATGATTAATTTTGCAATTGACAGGACCCCATTTTATTTAATTTCTATGAAAAAAAAAATTTGGAGGGCCCCCTGTTGGTCAGGGGTCCTTGGTATTGTCCTAACTTTCCTCCCTATCTGGCCCCCCTGGCCATGAGCAAATAAATCATCACAATCATCAGAAATGAAGACTTGAAAACATCAATCTGTCATTTGGTTAGTATAGTTAACTGAAATGAGTGCATTTTTCAATTTATTCAATATGACTGTATATTTAAGGTTGTTGTATCACTAAAAGGTGAACCTCAGTCTCAAGTCTTTTGATTGTTATAATTTTTCTTTTCCAGGATCCTTTTTAGTGCCATCCATCTTTGTAGCAACTCTAACCAGACTCCCTTTCCTGGCTGAAGAACAAACATTCCCCACAGGATGATGCTGCCACCACCATGTTTCACCAAGTTGATTCTTAGTGGGGAGCATTGTTCCACCTGTTCACTGATGTGTGTAGTAACTAAAAGGCAAACAAATAGATTAATTTAGGACATAGTACGCCTGTGTTGCCTGTGCAGAGTTTGCTTTAATTTGAAAAATCCTCTTACTCCCGTGTAGTTTACATTTCACCAACTTCCCAGGTGCAGACTAAATATCTCAATATCATCTCTGCGTAGGCAGTGACCTCCACCATGGTGGGCGTCCTGTGTGGCATTGAGAAGTTCCTGGTTTGACCTCACATAGGCTGCAGAGCAGTGAGAACTCAAGCTGCTGAATGTAAAAAAAAGTCAGGATGGAAGTGATATAAGCAGAAGGAAATAAAATGAAGTCAAAAAAACAAACTTGTGTAACAAAAATGATGCATACTCCACGCCTCCGCTTGATTTATGTTATGAAACTGGTTTTGTTGACTAACCTGAAACGAGTGTCTGATCATGATCAGCAGCTGGGGCACGGCTGATCAATCAGAACGCACCTCTAAATATGAAATGAGATGTGATAGTGGCACTTTATGAAAGAGGAAAACTAATCATATGCATTATTAAGTTTTCATTTTGCAGCTTTTTGTTTATGGGGTCTCGAGATGCCAGTCAGCATCTAAATCTAAAGAGGAGCCATCAACATGTTGGAAAATGATCAAGCTGAATCGAATGGCGACATGTAAACGTTCCTCGCCACAGCATGAAGGTTATGTCTCTCCATCTGTCTCCTGTTTGCAGCAGCAGAGTTGTCATAATTTCCACCTGCTGAATATTTTGGTTTGTGCTCGAAGAAATTCATCAACAGACAGATAAAAACATGTTTCTATCCAAAATAGATATAGCAAAAGCAAAAAAGTATTTAAGGAAGTAAATTTACATCTGGGTAACAATAGACTTTGTTTTGATTAAACAGTGGCTGCCATCTGTTATATTACAAAGGTTCAACACCGCATTAAATCACAAACCTGCACAGCCATCCTTTACATATCAGTCAGCAGATACTAGAATGTAGATATGCTAATGTTTGACCTTGACTATAAATAATTGTCTGCAGCAAAGTTATCGACATCAAAATGAGTGCTGACTGTACAGAGCTGAACGTGTACACTTTACTTGGAGTCAATAACTTATTTTCCAATACAGACCTTAAATAAGCGTGAATAGATAACATTTAGAAGTTTTAAAAGTCTTATGAAGTTGTCAGCATGAGTTGAAGATAGTTGTAAAATAACAAATATCTAATTTCTACAATATTTCCTTTGGGATTCATCAATTGGTTGAAACGTGATGGCCTGATGTCACTGCTGTTTAAAAACATGGATTATATTTTTGTTTTGTGCATCTTTGTATATCACAAATGAAAGTTTCCTTATGAAATCTTATCTTTTTTGACAATTTTGAGCTGAGTTGGTAGCAAATGAGGGCTTGTTCGGGATGATTTTATACCTATCAATATGAGAGATGCAAGCATATTGCATATTCATTATTAAATCAATAAAGCGGTCATACAATTGTGACTTGAGTGGATATTTTCAAGACTTTGAAGGCCTCGAGGATATTGAAAAGTAGGTTAAATGCTTTTTAATCATATTTTGCTGAAGGTTCAAATGAGCACTTTGATGATATCCACAGCAAAATAACTGAAGAAAATGTTAGCTATGTCAAATATGAAATAAAGTACTTTATATTGGGCAAACCTCAATGTTTAGCAGCTTTGAAAGAATGGTGGTTAACTTCCTTTAACTCAACAGATCGCAGAACCAAGCATAGCAGCATGGTGATTATCATCAGACGGAACCTTTAATTTATCGATTGTACCAGTCTCATTGTTCCTGTCTACTCCATCAGTCTCAAAACGTCCAATTTACAATCTGAATGGCAGTGAGGCCCTGCAGTATTGAGCTGTGAGTAATGCTGCTGTGACCTCTGCAGAGCTTTTCTCTGCCATTTTCTCATTTCGTGCTGGGCTTTGAGGCGACACGTCAAAATATTGACAGGAAAACACACAAAGCCTTTACACACGGTGTGATAACAGTACCATGGCTGCTTGGCAGACTAGGGGAAAACAGATCTCTCATATGTGTCACTAATATATCAGTGGAACTGGAAAATTTTAAGAAACAATGGAAAGAATATTAAAGTAAGCAGCAGTCTTCGTGATGCGAAGGGGAATAATGGAAGTGGAACAAATGTGACGGAAAGCAGCAAGGTGACGGTCCCAGTAAACAATCGTCGCAAATAAAAAAGAAAACTTTAATTTAATTCATTATTTACTGCAGAAAAAAGTGTCAATGGCTGCTCAGTTGGTATCACTGTTGTGTAGCAGCCAGAAGATTTGATTGAGTTTGATTTCTGACCAGAGTTCATTCTGCCTGTAGCTTGCATGGTTTCCAGGTACTCCTGCTTCCTCCAACAGTCTAAAAACATTAGATTAACTGGTCTCTCTAAATCAGTGTGCCCATGCTTTGTTGTTACCCTGTGATTGATTAACTAACAAAGAGCTTGATTTGTTTGACAAGGTGCAGTATGAAAGCAAATTGCATCGGCTGAAAGTGTAACAAATGTTGCATCTTTGGTCCCAATCGAACCGAGTCTAGTGGACTATGAGGTCTGAAAACACCCTTATGGTCCTACATAAGTTTTTCTATTGAAATAAAATTCTTTCTGTTAAAGACAGTTTTCAGAATGTTAATGAATTTTGTCTCAAAGAAAACTATATCAATCTGATTTTGAAATTTAACAAATCAATAGAAAAGAATTTTAAAAAGCTGCAAAATGAATCGCCCATTGCCGCAACTCCAGAAAAATGTAATGAGTCTGATTTACTCTGACTCTTGAACATTTTAGAAACCATAATGTTCAGCTTTGAAGTAACAGACTTGTCATGTTTTATTTCTTTTTACTAACTAACTCAGATCAATGAATGCTTTCTAACAGTGGAGATTCCACGTTTTTCCCAGAGTTATATGTATATGAGACCTTGGAAGGATTCATAAAAGTAAGTTGGACTGTAATACCACTGACTAATGTCTACAGCAGTGGCTTTAAGAGACATAGTTGAGTGTTTTATGAAGAGGGAGCTGAATATAAACTGACTGAAGTGACAGTTGAAGACTGACAAGAGGGCTGAGGAAGCAGGTCGCCTCTTGACAGTAGAGACACTCTGAGGAGCCGGGAGACGAGGCAAACTGGCCAGACGCTCACAGGAGACGCTCACACAGACTCCAAATGTCACTCGATGTGAATTAGAGATCTCCGAAGGCGGTTCGCCCATAAAGAAGGGGTGAGAGGGGCTAACATTCCTGATGGTTGACCTTTTAACTTAGACAGACTATATTCCGCATTTTCAATCCTTCATTCACTGTAGTGTTTTGTTATCCTTTACTTTTCTCTCAAAAAAGCGAAAAAGAAAATCTACATCTGTACTGAAAAGAATTGTCAATTAAAACTCTATTTAGAGGAGGTTTTCCTTCTTTAGAATAATCATTGTTTTGTTTTCCCAAACCGTTCTTCTTTCAAACAAAAATCTCAGTCAAAGATCAACTTTTTTTGGAGACGCCAAATTGGATTCTCCCTCCAGGATCACAGACAGATGAGCGGCATCAGAGTAAAAACACACATTTGATTTGAGAACGTTTGATGAATACATCATGTTGTGACAGTTTTACTGTTGGAGTAAGAGATGTTTTAGTGTTTATTCAACTGATTAAACTAACTGATTTTAAATGATAATCTGTTGGAACAATTTGAAAAAATGTAGCCTAAAGCATCTTTTACTGTGAGTGCAAGGATAATATTTGTGCATGCACAAAGATCTTTGTTTATGCCAAAGGCATGCAGCTTTTGTTCTGGATGACTGTGTGTGTTTCCTCTCTGTTTCTCACCCTCCACTTACTCGCTCTCTGTTGTAGCATTCAGTTTTTAATCAACTGTTGGAATGCAACCAAAAACTTGGACAATCATAAAGAGCGGCAATCAAATATAAACAAGTTCACAGCTTTTTCTTTTTTTTTCATAATACAATATAACAATGCATCTCTGTTTATTTCTGCAATAAAAACGTGTTTATTCGCCTTATTGCAATAAAACCCAACATCAGCGAGTGCTGGGTGTATACCTCAGACTTGAAGCTCATTATGCTGTTGTTCTGCAAGAGTAAGTCTGTTTTCATTTCTCTCCTCTGTGCATGTTTGTGCTTGATTACTCACTTGACTGTGTCCTCCCAGCTACACCACTGACTCTGGTCCAGTTCCTGCATGTCTAGCCTGAATTTGGTCAGGCAGAACTCCTCGATCACGTACTCGTAGTGGGCTCCACATCCCAGCGCCGGGGAACACTGAGCCACTGGTAAGAGCACAGTGAGGGGAAAAAAGAGAAAATGAAGAGAACAAAGAAAAAAGGGAGATAGGAGTTAAAACTTGTTATGGATGTAATTATATCCCAGCATGATACAGAAAGCTGGATTCAAAAATATATGTTTAAAATAATGTAGCACATGAGTTTTAATCATAGCAATGATGTTCAAGTCACCACGGTTGTAACATATTCAGTAAATTAGAATATACTTTCAGTTGAGGCCCATTATTATTATTAAAGGTATTATTATTATTATTATTATTATTACCTTTTGAAAATGTATAACTTTCATGCAGGTATTAAACATACTTTTCATTAAGGCTACGCGTCTGTATTAATTTTTCTATTGGTATGATGTAATATTTAAATTTTTATTAACTTTAAGCAGAAAATCATTATATTGTGTTTCACTTAGTGAAAAAAAACCTGAAATAAATTGACTTTTCAGTAATATTCTAATTTATTTAATGGGTGTGTATAAATGAAGTACACCCTCATCACTTCTAGCGCTTTATGTATAAAGACACAATTGAAATGATTTGGTGAAATGAACAAAAACATATAATATCATACACATGTTCAGTATTTATTAAAGAAATATCTTTAAACATTTCCTTATTCTCAGGTCTGTTCGTGGTAATCTAATTGTGCTCTCTGCTGTTTGTTATGTAAATCTGCACTTTTCTCCATCAGCTATACAGTCTTTCATCTCTCTTTTATATCTGGACATAAAAAATCTGTGTTTTTATTTGATAATAATTGATAACTGGTAACTTACTCCGCTGCTACATTCCACCAGATTCTCTTGCCACCAGAAAAATTGAGAGTTGTTTTGTAGAAATTTTGTATTCGATTTTTTTTAGAATAATATTGTCATTATTCTGTCTATTTCTTGTCCCTCATCTACTGATTTGACCTTTAATGACTTTGAACTTCACAAACAAATAACCTGCAGCCTGGTTGTTTTCTTCCCACTATTTCATGCACTTTTTCCCTCCCAGTAATGTTTTCCATCCTACCAACCGTGAGTTCATTCCAGAACAACCTCTGAAAGCTGTTTTCCACCCACTTCTCCACTCCCCTGCCTCTGCTCTACCTTCACTTTGCTCATTCTCCTCATTAGAGGTTAATGATAACTCTCTGTTCTGTACTAAGCTAATGTCTGAATCTCCTAAGTCCTCTATCTAAGAAACCTGAATGCAGCTGATACTCTGAAAGCTGTGTGCTGACCTCAGAGATGTTCAAAGAAAACACAATAATTCCAACTGGTTTTAAAGGTTATCAGTCATTTTATCCCCCACCACTTTGCAAAAATGGCTTTTTACAAAGATAACATTAATGTTATCTTAAGGTCAGACTATTCTCCTTACAAACAAAACTCCTTCATATTTCACTTGCTTCACCTACATTTCTTTGTAGACAATATTAACAAAACACCAATTTAGGCTTCATTAGACCTTTTTTCCCCATTCAGCCTCATTTCATAGCACATATAATTGTGAGGTACTAATTTCTTGGTTTTGCTTTGGGAAAGTTTTACAATATGATCCCTATCATATAAACTTTATTTATGTATTACATTTAAAAACAGTAAGCCCTGATCAAAATTATGAACATAAACATGCAAAAACAAAACAAAAGTAAAAGCAAGAATGTACACCATAGACATATTTTTATCAACCAGGGATGCGAGTGCATAATATATCAGAGAGGAAAAACATTTCAAGATTTTAAAGGGACAGTATTATGTAATTTCTAGGCACATACTACCATTTTATAGCACAATAAAGTAACTATTATCTTCAGTTGTCATAAAAGTGCTGTACATGTCAAACATGACAAAAGAAACAACAGATTTTATACTTTATGCTGTTTGCAAGGTTTTTAGGAGCATTGGACTGAGAAGCAGATGCAGTTCCACCAGGTGTTTGCTAATTTCTAATTTGGTTGCGTTGTGCCTGTACATTCATGTATACATTCACAACACAGATTACAATAGTATTCTAGAATAGTAAGAAAAACTTGTACACCTTCTGCAACTTTTAAAATTTCAAAAAGGAAATTTTGCAGGATTTTGAACACAACTGAAAATGTTTTTCTTCTGTCACATCTTGAGCTTTTTAACTGTCTGACAACAAAAACAGAAAACATACAAATGAGAGATGACTAATCACAGATTTGGACACATTGATATTTAGTGTATGAATCCAGAACAAAGAAATAATTTAGATGGAAGAGTCTAAACTGCAAGTACTGTGATGCTCTTATAGTTACCTAATTGACAAACTGTATGTAGCTCATTTCTAGTGAATTAAAACTTAACAAATGGACATTAACTGTCTCATGCAGGGATTGTAATTTTAGCTTTTTTGTTTTACTCTAAACTGTACTTCCTGTGAAATGAAAATTTGTACAAAACCTCTGAACAGAGAAAACTATTTATAGCGAAACACGTCTTTATAAAAGCATATCAAATCGAGAAGTCTCTCAGGCATATACACATCCTTATATGTCAGAAAAACAGTCTGCATGGCCAGAGTCAAGCAGTTTGCTGTAAAAAGAAGACCTCTGGCAAACCATGCAATCATAAAGGCCAGGTGGCGCTTTGCACAGGCATCCAAATAAAAAAGGTTTTGGAACAACGAGATATACACACATAATTTCTTCTCTGAATATCCTGAACTAGACAAGTCAGTGACCTGATGATAATCTAGCCATGTTGCAGTCCACTTCCTGAAGACCAGACTGAGAGCACTTGGCGGCTTCAGACAACTTCACTCAAAAATGTACTTTAATAAAGGTTAGACTTCGAGTTAGGAATAAGTCAATGGCAAATAATACTTTCCAGGGGTTCACCAGTAGGGAATTGTTGGACTGTTGGGTTAAAAAAGTTCCACCGGTCAACTCTTAGTTATGTTTAAACATGTTAAATTTAAAAGTTTTGACTCCACTTATGAACATAGATCAAAAAATGTTAAATATTCCCTGTTGGAGCTGTATGTTAGAGAGGAGGGAGGATGGAAGATGAAAAAGAAGGTCATGAATATTAAACAAAACTTGTTTACATTTATGTAAAGTGGTTGGTGTTAAAGGAAGCTGGGAAGTCTTTTCTCCATCCCTGCAAAAATCTAGTCAGGGATGGAGAAAGAGTGATTTTGAGTGAACAGAGATAAAGAGGAGAAGAGAGATTATGTTTGTCATTCCTGAGGAATCTGAGATCTTCCAACTAAAAGAGAAAACTGAACTGTAGAACTGAGCAGTTTGTTCAACTTAAGGAAAAATAAAGTCTGCTGGAATGCAAGCTGCTACCTCCCACATGTTCTGACTTCACCACATAAAGAGTAAAATACTCCCTTTACTTATTATGAATGTCCTCATGAAGGGAAAATTGGTTGTCAGACCTTTCCAAAATAAATACAGTTAATGTGCTCCTTTAAACTCAAATCAATCAGGGTTTGGACAAATGGTAGGTAGTATTTTTCTAGTGATGTAATTTTCCATTATAATTATCCTTGTCCGATTCTGGAAGTTTATATTATAGAATCGTTTTCATCAGTTTAACAAACCAAACCATACTAAGGGTGATTTGGAGACCCTGCCAACAATCCCAGCATTGTTTTTATTTTTGTTAAATCTGACATAGTTGCTATCTGTCTATTTTTATTAATACCCAAATATGCATTTGTCCTGATTTTCTCAATCTATAAAAAATAGTTTTAAAGCACATTGTTCACATAAGTGACAGAAAAACATTTTTCAGCCAATTCCCTCACTGTAAAAGTATTTGTACAAGGAAATCTTCTAGTGTATATTGGGCCCTGAGGCTTACTGTGCATTAAACATCCATTCCACTTGAGTGGGCTAATTGAAGCCTGATAATAAAGGCTCAATAGAATACATGCTGATGAGCAAGAAAGCCTGGAGGATGCAAGAAACTGCATAATCATGCCAACAGTTTGGGTATACAATGGAGATATAAGTTATTGTTAGAACAGAACAGTGGAGGATTATCTCATTGTATTCACAAGCAGCCAACAGTTTTTGCCTGACAGATAAATTGTTTAGCTACTGTGGAAAAAGTAAATCATGGGTGACACAGGGTGATTGGACATATTTTCCTTTCTGCTCTCAGTTTCATTTAATTTGGACTCCATATTGGCTCAGTGCAGAAAACCCCAGGCTAGGATTCAAACCGAGGACCTTCTTCTTGCAAAGCAATCAACTGCTCCACCATGCAGCAGTAGGTAGATCAGTATTTATATATTCAGCAATTGGCTATATGTAAACAACAAACATAGTGTTTTGTAAAATGTATTGCCTACTATCCCTATCAACGTTAACATGTGATTAATCTAAAAAGTTATACCAAATACATTTTGGTTTAGTTTCTAGTGCAATATCTTAGTTCACTTGAAATGAGACAAAACCAAGTTATAAGTAACATTTCAGTGAGATATACTGTAGGTGATTGCTTTAAGTCAAAAATTCCTTTATATTCATAAAAAAGTACTACTTCCATTGGCAGATTATTTCACTTGTAATACAGAAAAAAATGTCTTATAAGTGAAATTACTCACCAGTGGAACTACAGTAGTAGATGTTCTGTTAATGGCAGCATAAAGGTCCTGGGGGCTTTTTGCACAAAGTTTGCATGTGCACAAGTAGATTCTTAGTAGCTAGCACGGTTTTCTCCCACAGTTAAAAAATAAAACTCTAAATTGTTTTTGATGTGTGTCTGCCTGTCTGCATGGTTGTTTGTCCGTTTATCTCTATGCTGCCCTGTGATAGATTGGCTACCTGTTTGCTTGTGCCCTGCCTTTTGTCCATTGATGCCTGGAGACAGGCAACAGCCTTCCCCCATGGATGGATGGATGCTAATGGAGTAGTGGAAATACTATGTTTTGTTGTTTGTGTTGGTAATAGTTGGTAATAGTGTCGGTAGACGCTCCCATCAGTTGTTTTTATTGATGGTAGAAAACAAACCATTAAGGAGGTGTTCAAAACCAGATATCTCCTAAAAGGAAAAACACCTGCCGGCATTGCTTCCATCAACATTTTTCATCTTTACAGCAACGTATCTCGGTTTTTATCACTTCATTTCCCACCCTGTGACTCAGGTGTTCAAATCAATTTTGTCCTCCGGATACTCATAGTGAAGCAGGGCATGATGAACCTGAAGTGAAGGGTATGATTCACTGAGATTTTCCTTATTTTTTTCCCTCCAGCTATTGATTAGTTTTGACTTGAAACTAAAAATAAAGTAACCTTTCAAGCCTAAGTCAATTTTTATTTTTTATTTTATTTTATTTTTTACATTTTTCTTGATTGTTACTGAAGATGGGAAGGCTGCAGGTAGGCACAGTTTAAATTTTAGTAATAAATAGAAGAAAATAAAAATTGAGAAATTGATTTATATATTTAGAAGTTTCAGTAGGACCAGTTTAATCTGCTCTCTCTACTAATTTTACATAAGGTGTGTATTTAAAAATAAGGTGTTTATTATCTAAAAATATCTCTCTGATCATCAAATACACTAAGCTTTGTCCGAATTTAATATGTAAGTAGCCTTAGATCTGTTGTTCACTTTCTGTCCTTTTGACTTTAGAGCAATTCTGTCTTTTGCTTTCGACCATTTCAGCCTCAAAAACTAAAGGTCACATGTCTAGTGCAAACCCAGTTTGGGTATTTCAGCAAATCTGAGCTGCCCTTTTATAGAGATAGAAAGTTCTTAATAAATCTTAAATTGTGTGTTTGAGCCAATGTCTAATGATCACTTAACGGAATGGAGGGACTCTGAAAGGAATGGGTGAGGGGAAGGGAAGACGTCTCCACAAGACATAGCACTTTATGTGGAAAACCAGGAAATGTTTTCATTTGACATTGATGAACAGAGCAAGATAAACTGGATTAAGAAATCTGGGACATTTGAGAGTAATGAAAAGCACAACAGTAATAAATAAAAAACCAGGCAGGAGAAATTTTCTGAAATTTGGAGTTGAAACCACAATGTTTTTCAATGTTTAAATCATTTTCTTATTCTACATCTTCTGTAACAGGGATTTTCTTCCCTGTATTTTCTGCTGAATCATTTCTGAGCGCAGAAAATGATAATGTTCCACAGTGACTCTCGGGGGAATAAATATTATAGCAGAATTCAGGTTTATTTTCACATATCACTCACAAATGACCAGATACAAATCAGATCAGACATGGTTCTAAAAGAAGGCAATTTACATCATATTCATTTGTGGTATAGGATGTTTTACTTCTTTTGTTATTTCTTTTTTTTTTTTTAAAAGGACAGTTTCATGAGTTTTGTGACATAAAAAGCAAGTCAGTGCTTCATCTGCATGTTCTCTCTTCTACTCATGGACAGTATTGTAGTAAATATTGTCCATATAAAGGTCAAATAACAAGTCTGCACATCTTATCTGACAGGGCCTTCACTACAATATGTGAGAAGTTATCACCTTTTTGCAGTTGTGTACAATACAGCACATTACATGAGAATCAGATGATAAATATTGAGGACTTGAAGCTGTTTACCTGCCTTACACTTGTAGAGCTTAACTTTCCCAAGCCAGACAAGAGTTTCATCATGATAATGTAATAACATCCTATTCCATGTGCATGTTATTGCATTTATTGTCGCCAGTGGAGCTTTCAGGATTGACCACGGCAAATGTTTCAGCTTCAGGCTTACACAGGAGTGAAGAAAGATTAATGAGTCTTAATTCCTTTATTTTCCTCTTCTAAGAAGCAGGATTTGTTGTGATGTGAGGTTTGAAAGAGGACCCAAAAACAGAAACTGATAGTGGAGGAAATGAGCAGAGAACTTACAGGTAAACATGAGAGCAGGAAATGGAAACCGGATGAGCGCAAGAGAAGGTTCCACTTATAAACAATGAAAACGAGGAGCTTGAATACTGAGGCAGGAGAGGAGAATGACGTAAGAAACAGGTGAGCAACTTAGGAGATAAGTAGATAACATGTGGAATAGCACTGAACAGGGGAACCGAGGGAAGGAGATAAATAAACACATATCACACAACTCAGATCTACAAATTAGAAATACAGAAAATCACAGTAACATAAGAGATTTAACAAAAATGCACAAAGGGAAGAAGACAAGAAATATATACAAAACTGAGCAAAAAGGAATAAACTATGTGGTGAGATCTTGACAACAAATATAAATGGACACACCAACCTGTTTTCTGGCAGTATGTTAGTATTAGTGTCTGGAAAAGGACCCATTTGAGAAGCCTCTAAATTGTTTGTTTGCTTGTTTCTAACTTTTATTTAACCATTGAGACTAAAATTTTATTTTACAAGAGTGTCCTGGGCTATACAGCAGCAATAGTCATGAATCATTAAAATAGTCACAATTGGTGGGCACTGCCCCGTTACCTAGCGACCGTAGCTGAGCCCTGCCCATCCCCTAGCAACCAGGAGGAGTGCCCATCAGCAATTTATTTTGATTTAAAGAGACCAGAGGCCCTAAGTCAACTCATTCTTAAAGGAGCTCATAACAGGCAGAACTGACAAATGTGTGAATCTAAATTTGCTGTTACAAATTTGTATCTAAGGGCAAGTGACAGCAGCTTAGTTTCTGTCTGTTTCACACTTTGCGAAAAGATTAGCCTCCTGCAGACTGTTGAGTTATGGATGAAGCAGCACAGTGTGAATTCTCGCTGTGTCAAAATGAAAAATATAGGCAATGGAGCAGTGCAGCTGTTTTCTTTCAAAAACTAATTAGATGCCAGATCTGCTCACAAATGAAGCAGCAGCATCCCTCTGCCACTTTCTCTTTCTTCAGTGTCATTTCCACACCAATGTTGCGCAGGAAACCTTCATCTTTTGCCTTTGAACAAAATAATTTCTGACCATTGCAACCCTCTCACCTCATCAGCCATCTAAACACCCACTCCTTAGACTTTTCACCACATTACAGTCATGAATCATCTCAGTTCATGGAGAAGCAGTGGAGAAGAGGGAAAACGCCATGTGCTTCTCTTCCCACCTCTCTGACAGCTCAATTTAGATTCTCTGAACTTACACAGATTTTATGCATATTTTAAAAAACCCACACATTTTACTTCTTCCTGCACAAAAACTTCATCTGTTTGATGTTTCTGCTCAGAAAAGTTTGGACGTCTGAACACAACAATTGATTTAACTTTTCATCGCTGTTATTTTTTTTTCTTAAGGAAACATTTTTAGGCAAGGGTAAACAAATGTGGTTAACCACTTGCTGGATTAGCAGAGACAGGAAAAGTTTTGAGTTAGCACAGAGGGAAATCAGAGCTGATAAGATCAGATTCCCAAAAAGTATTTATATTATAATTTTCTGCACTTTCAGCAATGATGGTTAAAAATCATGTGGTTGACCACCCTTTTAAAAGGTCGAATATCAGAGAACCTAGGAATCTTGAAATCATAAAAAACGTAATTAAATCCTTGCTTTCAGTAACTGTGAAAGTAACTTTTCAGACCCAACGAGCCGTTCTAACAAGTAGGGATCACATTTTACTCAGTGTCTCCAATCGGCTGTTCAGAAATTACAATTGTCTTCAATTTTTCCTCCTTACTGGAAGCAAAACATCCATCTTAATCTCCAATTTAAAAACTTACTATCAAGCTGGAGAGTTTTTCCATTGCGATTTTTCTCTTGGGTGGTTATTGTGTGAGGTCCAGGTTTGATGTTGCATACATCATTTTCCCAACTTTTGGCTGCGCTTTCAGGTGCAATGTGCTTGCTGTCTGTCTCATGCAGCTTTTTTCACATATTTCTCAACCTGGAACATAGAAAATGTGAACTACAAGATGATCTTATCAATTTAAGAGGCTGCAGCTTGAGTACAGACTTTGCCAATATTTGATTCTGTTTTTATTATCCTTTCATCTTCTCTTTCGAAGGAATGTCATCAACTTCTTTATCTGTTTATACTCTCAACTGGTTATTTCAGTTACTGGTTGTCCTTGTAACACCTAATGCAGAGAAATCAGCAGAATGTACTGTTCCTTTCAAAGTCAGCAAGAATTTGCGTCTTCATCACTCATGGCAAGTTCTTCTAAAATTGTGTACCGGTACTTATTTTGTTTTTCTGCTCTTTAATTCGTCAAAAATTTGCCAGTACCTAATACTATTTTTTTTTTTTTTAGCAAATTAAGGATATATTTTGGACAAATGCATGAAAAAAATGTCTGACCATGTTTTCTAAGGGAGACTAAAGGTTTTGGTTATCTGGATATAAAGGTGAGCAAGGTACAAAAAAAATATAGGATTTAATCCAAATAGTCAGTCATAAATAAAAGATGAGCATTTTTTAAATGGCTACATTGCTTGTCATTGTGTTTTTCTATCTGATCAGAGATACTTTACTCTGCAGCTTGGCACTGCACTGCACCAACGACAGACTACAGACTTGCATGGACTCAAAGCAGCAAGTAAGGCTGATTTACATATCTGCAGATCACAGAATATTAAATCAGGCAAAAAAGAAGAGCAACATCCAAACTGTGCTACAATATAAACTTACGACTTTCATGTTAACAAAACATATCCGCAATTTAAATGAACTACACAGAGTTTTATTCTTTGGAGAACAACTTTGTTTTATAGTTTTTTGTAATAAAATGCTACTATTATTTTTTTTACTTGTTCACTGGTGTCTATTTTATAATTAGACGTCAACCTTGATGTTCCATGTAACTGTTTCTCAATAATTAATAACCGCAATAATTAATGGACTAATTTAGCAGCATTGGTTTCCTGCTTAAAATAATAAAAATTACATCTTGTTTTGCAATTTAGTTTTAGATCTGCCGCTAACTCTGCTTCATCCCCCCAGCTGAAACAGGAAGGTGATAACAAGACCAGAAGTCTTCATATAGTTCATGAGCTAGCACAAATTGCTCACTAGACACAACTTTGACCCCCATTCTCACAGAATAAGCTCATAGAGTTAGTTTGTTACAGTGGAAGGCTTCACAAGTCGTACATATCATTTGTTTTTCAAGAAAGACAATCCTGCTCGCGTTCAAATCACACCCTCAAGGTCTTGTTTTGTTTTGGGCTAAGTATTTGGGCATAAAGGGTCAGACAAAATGTTTGAATCTCACATAATAATTTAATTTATATAGCAACATTATGAAGTACAATTATGAGTTCAGAACAATAAAGGATAACAACACACACAAACAAACTAAATACTGTGATCAGTCACCGATTTTTATGGTAAATTACTGTAATTCACATTTTTGTTGTAAATGACAAGGCAGTAAAATCAGTGATGAAATGTCAGAAAAATTTGATTTGCTTGAGTGGCTTCAGATTTGTGAACATTTAAAATGCCAACCACTAATAGAGCTGTTTATTGGCATACACTGATGTTAGTAATTTTACCTGTCAGTTCTCTTTTATCTACTGCTGATTACTGTTTTTTTTTAGATTAAATAAAAAAACAAACCAAGAGAATTATGGATTCATATTAAATTATACTTTTATCATCCAATCATATAATTTCTCTGGATAAAAATGAGGCAGGTCTATTCATTACACCAACATCAGAGTTAATGCACCCTCCTCCCACCTTTGCTATCTGTCCCAGTCAGCCAACTGGAAACTCTGGACGACTTCATGCAGAATCAAACATCCCTAAAAGTATTCACAAAATTAAACAGAATGGCTTCAGAAAGACATGAAAACGAGTCGTGCACATCTGCAATGTCTGCAGTCTGGCACCACCGCCATGCACACTTCCAACTTTTAACACATGCTAATTGAGATGCTCAAAATGTGAAACACGTATATGAAGTGAGGCTCATTTTAAAGGCTCAGAACATTGTTTTTGATCCTCCTCCTCCCTTGCAAACTGAGTCCCAGCTGCTTCCTTAAGGTCTCCACACATGCAGCCCCTCTAATTGCTACAGAGTTTCTACTGGCCCATCTGTTACTGTTACTCTCAAAAAGCAAATGTCACAATATGCTGACCTTCTCGTGACTAATGTAACAGCAGGTTGCAGAAGACGTAATGCTGATGTAGCAACTGTATTTGTACCAGGGCTGCACAACATATTGTGACTATAACGTCATTGCAATAATCAGTATTAGTATGCTTTGAACTTGCTTTCAAAACAGATTTGCACCATTAAGGATTTCCTCTGTTGCTTTTTATCACACATAAATGTTTCAGATCATCTCAGATCAACTGATTAAAAACCAAAGCAGTTTTCAAAATAGGTTTTTATTTATTAAAAGGAAAAAAAACAACATGTAAACTACCTAAGGCCTGTTTGAAAACATAATTATACACAAGAGTTAACTGTGAATAACCTCATATTTTGGTTGAGTTTCACAAAATCACTTACATACAGTAGATGCTGTGTGACACCATGAAGCTAAAATATCTGAAAAAGCAACTAATCTTTCCAGCATCTGGGCATGATGACTCTAAACTCTAACCCTATACAGATTTTCTCATTTCATGTGTACAGCAGCTGTTTCAAGTGAATATTTTGATGTGGTCTAGTCAAAGTCTGGACTTTAATCTGATTGACCTTGGGAAGGCAGTTTATGCTTGAAACCCAGGAGTTATCATTGTCTGTTCAGTGATAGCTCCTGAGGTTATAAAAAATCAAGAAGAATGCTTTGAAAAAATAAAAATGGGGCTGAGAAAATAGGATTTACTTTCCACATTTTCCTCGTTACCGGAACCAATAAGGCATCCAAGATTTATTAAACCACATTAAAAGCCCAGAATGCAGGCAAGCATGCTTAATAATAAATGGTTTCTCTCTTAAGAACATAATCCATTGAGGTAAATGAGATTTGTATCACAGGGATTATGAGCTGGGGATTGTTACTGATCCCATATAAAACCAAATTGATTGCATTTATAATTGATTTGGTATTTAATAAGGATACAGATGACTGCAGCAGAGTAATTGGTTTTTATCTCGTTCAAGTGGGACGTCTCCCTCAGAACGCCTGTTTTCTAAGAAGGAAGTTCATAAATAAAGACCTAGCTTGTCCTAGCATTGCTGTTGTTGTGTCTCTAGTGAAACAGTTTGCTTAATATAGCTGAGGACGAAGCCCCCTACTGATAAATGCTTGAAACTTTTCTATAATCAAAAATATATAAAACACAACACATTTTCTCTCCTGTTTAAGAGTTACATTTTAAGTTTCCAGATATTTTTAATTTTTATTTCTTGATAAAAAAAAAAGTCTTGAATCTGTCTTAGTGCTGTTATACCCCACACCAAAATAAAGAAGCAGCAGTTGACCTTTGCCCCCCCTGCTGTGGCTCATCATGCTGCCAGCATCTGGGAACCAAACTCCACTTGAACGCATCACAAAACTGACCTTTACCTGAAATCTACACATGGGGAGAAGGGCACAACTCTGTAGAGCAGAGTAGGAGTCAATGCATTATTCAGCATAGAAACTTACATAAGGTCAATATTAATTCACTTATAAATATCCAAAATAATTCTTCCTTAACTACATGTTTTTATGTGTTTAGACTCCGTTTTAGCTGGTATGTTAACAAACAGAAACGGTTTTGCAGATTAGAGGTGCCTAGAAGCCCTAACGTTGGACCACATCCGCAGAGCTATTCTGACTGCTAATTTAGCATTTCTAAAATTTTAGGAAAAAAAACACTTCTATATTACAGAAATCCACATTCATAATAGGATAGAGCTATGAATGTCATTCTCACTTTGAAGAGTTTTGAGTTGGGAACAGTTTGACAGTCAGATTCAGGTCAGAAAGTCTCATCCTATTCCTTTAGAAACAACAACAATCTGACTTCTAAGAGCAACTTTCATTGTTTTTTTTTACTTTTGTTTTTATTCATAGGTCAATCTGTTATATTTTTATAGAGACATCAAGATTCATTTATTCACAACTGACCGTCACAAGTTCTGCTTTTCCGCTGCCACCGTCCAACCTCTGCACATTCAGGTTTGCCCACGTCCCTAATAACTAGAGCAGCAGTGTGTACTCTCTCTAACAGATTGCACACATTTATTACACCCTGCAAACAGACGCACCTTCATATCGCGCCCTGCACACCGAAGTAATGTGCACTGCTACAATTACTGCAAAGATGGTGCTTTTGTCTGTGCGTTAGTGTGTGCCTGCCACATTCATCTCTGTCAAGTGGAGCTCCATCTATCAGCAGATTATCATTACAGTAAGCAGGGCTTTCAGCACAGATAAAGGTCTGCCCGCACTGGCTCTGTTTGGTAATAGCATACAATTAAAGGGGATAAAGAGCCACACAACAATAGGATGATGCGCAACACAGTGGAGGATGTTATCTAAAAGCTCAGTGGGGAGTCAACAGGAAGATTGCAGATTGTGCCATAAAGTAATAGTCATCTTTTTTGTCTCTCTTATCACAGATTGCAACATTTTGAGGACTTTGTACATTTTCCGTCGACAGTTTCATATTATTGAAATGCTAAAGTTCACAAAATAGTCGCTCAGCAAGCTACAAGCAACTTAAATTAAAAGTAGATTTTAAAAATTGGGCAGCGGTGAACAATCTAATTCATAATTAAACATTCTGACTGAGAATAGAAAATGAATAATGATTACATTAATATTAATCTCCTGAAAGGAAATTAAGCTGGATTTCAGAAGAGACAGAAATAAACCCGACCTCGCAAAGTCCGGAAATATTTCTAGTATTCTTTGGAATATCCATAAATCTGAGCACAATTTTAAAAATTTGAATTTCTCCAAAATATAAAACCTTTATGAAGAGCAGTTCAAGGAATGTATTGGGATTATATGTAGAACATCATCACAAAGCAGCATGTAATTGTGAATTGGAAAAAAAGTCATAAAAGGTATTAAAAACAAATTTTAATAAATTTTAAAAAGTTCACATCTGTGTTTCTGTTCAATCCCATTTACTCTGGCCTGATATAAAATAAAGGGCAAACAGATGTAATGTCTAGTTAGATTTACTTGATTAACGTTTTAGAAAAAAATACCTTTAGAGGTAATTATACTGCACTATACGTTTTACTTGTACTTGAGTTATATTTCATAAAGTATTGTTAATCTTGCAAATGTAAAATGTATCAATGCTCTACCAGCACACTGCAAAAACACAAAATCTTCAAAGTAATTTTGGTGTAGCTTCTAGTGCTAATATCATAGTAAACTTGAAATGAGACAAACTTACAAGTAACTTTAAGTCAAGATATTTTTCTCATGTTTTAAGTGAAATAATTTGCTAGTAGAACAAGTATATATTTTTTTATCAATATTAAGAAATTATGTACTTGAAACAAGCTCCTTTTTTAAACGTTACTTATAAGTTACTTTTATCTTATATAAAGTGTATTTTGATATTTGAACTGGAAACCAGACCAAAAATAGTAGATTTGTGTTTTTGCAGTGTACCAAGAAACTTCACTGAATTAAGGCCAACGTTTGGTTATATGCCTGATGTGATTATTATAAACATATCACTGCTATTTTTTTGAGAGCAGATAAGGATGGAAAGCTACCAAAACGAATATTATTCACCGAAAGGACCATGCAAATTATAAGCAGAAGGATGGTCTCTAAATATGAAGACGTGTCATTCTGTCCGGCCATTTTCATAAAACATATTTATGAGGGGAATATGTTTTAGATGGGCTAAGAGAAACTCCAAGAGGCTGCGAGTGTTTACAACAGCTACAATAACAAAGCAGGAGGGGGGCATGTGGTTTATGAGAACAATTACCCAACACATAACGACGACTTCAGAGAGAGTGGAAAGGTCCTGAGCTGCATAAACACAGAAACCCTCCTTTGTTTTATTGTCCTGTGACGGAGCGGGTGCATCCACGCAGGCAGCAGAACCCCACATGGAGTGGTGTCAGAGGTTTAAAGAGAGGTGAGCAGAGGGCTGCTGGAGCCAATGAGGTGGAGACAAGGGCTGCAGGCTGTCTGGGTTATTTAGAGACACAGGAGGAAAGGGGAATTCTGCTTTGTGCTCCACTGTCAGATTTTATACATAATGTAGAGAAGTCACTAATTTGGGTCATTGTTAGAAATTTGTTGGCTACACAAACAACAAATGACTTGCAGGGTTTGTTTGTGCATATTATCCTTTGGATAATATGGAAAGGTTCAAGTTTGGTTAGGAATGTGCTGCTATTTTTAGGCACAAAATAGCAGGTTAGCAATTACTAGAAGAGATTGATGGCCGTAATTTCAATGATTACTGAGAATGGAATACTTTTTGACATTGATTTTTATGCAGATGTAAATAAAAAGAGATAAACGTACATTTTTCATGGGATTTTTTTTTTTTTTTTTAGGCCAAGCAGGTTCTGAGTAAAAGTTTCTGGATGTTTGTAGTTAAAGACCTAAGTAATGAATAATAAATAATTCATGTTGCATCAATATTTTTTATTTTAAGATGTTCTTTGTCTGTTAAAATGTGGCTGTAAAGATAAAAACAGTCCATTTGTGCTTACAGACCAGGTTTACTCCATTCTAAAATTGGAGTCGAGAGCCACAAAAAATCCTTCAGTGGGCTGCAAATGGCCACCACACCACTATTTGGACAGCCCTGTATAGCGTTTTTTATAACGCACATGAAATGAAAATTCCAACAATATGCAAACATTTACTGCAGAAGTACAGTAAAATTGTTAAATGGTGTTAAATCATCTGAGAAATGTTAAAATGCTTAGGAAATTATTAAAGTGAGCACCTCTCAGACTCCAGATTTTTATTTGGACTTCCTGACCTGGTTACATAAACCAGACCATGCAGTGAGGTGATATGTGCCTGGCAACATCAGCTTTAGTTTATGTTTCCATACTGATAAACACCTGGAGGACACACAGCATGCATGATCACGCCCACTGATGTGCTGTCAGTGTTTGCAGTTTTAGAAAATATCACTTCAAAACTACAGCCGTAAAGACTGGAAACATTCACACATAAGCTTAAAGGCAGTAACTATATTCCTGTCTGTTTACACCGATGGGAAGATCACTTTTGGCTGTGCGTGCTAGAAACCTCAGAGCAGTAAATTTAGTGTTACAGCGCCAAACTCGCTGATGGACAACAGCCAGCTCACGGGCTGTTTTGGAGGTTGTTTGGGTGGGAGTGAGGTTCGGGGGGCCGAGGAGGGGGCTGATGACTGTGTTCCCCCGCGCTCGCAGTTGCCAACACCAAAAAAAAAAAACTCTCATCCACTCATGCTTTCACACATTTATTAAAAAGGTTCAGTGAAATCATAGGGCTGCTACGGTTTCTGTTTTTAATTTGTTCTAACCAGTCTGCTCTGCTTCTTGTTTAACTTTAAAACAGATTCAAGCAATATAATATATGTCAAATCTGCACTTTAAAGGATTTCTGTTTTGAATATTAAGGTGTGAATACAAAAAAAACAACCCAGTTCTTAAAGGGTGCCTATGGTTATCCATGTAGATCTACAGGATGCTTACAAGTAGGGTTGGGCATTTATCATATCTTTTATCATTTATTGCACAGGTGTCAAACTCCAGTCCTCAAGGGCCGGTGTCCTGCAGTGTTTAGATGTTCCACAGGTACAAAACACTGGAATGAAATGGCTTAATTACCTCCTCCTTGTGTAGATCAGTTCTCCAGAGCCTTGCTAATGACCTAATTATTCTATTCAGGTGTGGTGCAGCAGAGGCACATCTAAAAGTTGCAGGACACCGGCCATTGAGGACTGGAGTTTGACACCTCTGATTTATTGTGATAAGAATTTTGATTTATTGTTGCCTTGATAAACACACTATTATTGTAGATGTTATTTTTACTATTTTCTTCTGTGTTTCACAAAATCCTTAATCAATATCAGTACATTTAAAAATATGATTACATGCAGTAACTGTGTGGAGTTCAGTGAAATAAATCCCACTTCTTAAAGTAAGTGGCATCCTGAAGAAGCCAATTTGAAATGGGAATGTTTTCCAAAAGCAGTATTTGTGTTTGTGGTGCTAAGCTTGTTGTGTCTTTCAATCACTGCCATACAGTTACATACATTAAAAACAAAGTAATAAATTGTGTTTTTAATCATCATTCTTTATCATTATCACAACAGTACCACAAAATATCATGATAAACTTCAAAATCCACATTGTTCACCCCTACTTACAAGGTGCTGAAAGCATTTCAGGTTATAATTGCTCATTTCAATTCTGTTCATTTATATAGCAGGAATTCACAATGCCATCTCAAGATAATTTACTAGACAAAAAGGTTCCATTCATATCCATTTATGTAAAACTTAATTCAGTCCAAATTCACACAAAAATAATTCTCCCTTTAATCTGAGAATTATAACCTTTTTCTCAGATTTCTAATCTTGTATCAATCCATGTCAAAATCCAAATAAACAACTAAACATTCTTAGATGTAGGTCAATTAGGTTGTCAGCATAGTTCAAGAATCACTTATCTGTTTCTTCCTTAAAGGATTTGTAAAAAAGCACTTTATTCACAGTGAAAGCATGTCCCAAATTTATTTGGTAAATTTGAGTTTTGAGACTACATTCACCTAATGGTGCATAAACAATTTAAACAATTCTGATTCTGAGATTAAATTCAAAATTCGGAGGAAAAAGTTTTTTGTTTTTATTTCTGTCCCTGATCCTCTTCCGTACAATGCAATCCAGATGGTCATAAAATTTTAAAGCATTCTCAATCTGAGCGGCAGGACATTATTTTCTTTTCTTTAATTTGCACTTTTAAAAGCTTCTAATGTTTCAGATTACTGGAGTGCAACATTCACTGCTGTGAACTACGGCTGCCTCCAGAGGCTGTAGAGTCTACACATGGTAGATTATGTTGAAAGCAGAGAGATGCAATAATATCTCCTATGAATTCTTTCTTCTCCAGTTCTCCCTTAAAACCAAACAAAGGCATAAACCCTCTGCCTTCAGTTGTGTTGTAAATGTATCTGGTTGAGCCCTGGAGAGAGAGGACAAGCAAGACATTACCTAAGGACACATTCCAGCTGAGATAGTGATCTCAGTTTCAACCTTTGAGACGAGCTGGTGTTTAAACTTTTAAACCCAAGTTAACCCTTAGATTTATGAATGAACTGGATTCCTACATCCAATATTTTTGCATGACTCAAAAGGAATCAGCTGTAAAAACAAATGTAAAACTGTGTTTTCTGGTTAGGTTCAGGTCAAAACTGTTCAAGTTGGGGGAAAATGGTAAAATAGGCTATTTATATGTACAATATTTTCTACATATGCTTAATTTACCATCATTTGTAGCATCCTGGACCGGCATGGCTCATTTAAAGTGAGAAGAGGTTTGAAATGCCAGCTGGCCTTGTAAAGAGCACTCACACACACTGACTGCTGCAACAATGTTTCTAAGCTATTTATCGTTGATGTTGAGACAAAAATATGTAAATAAAACTCCCTCACTGTGCTGAGCTCCTCTACACAACTTGAGATTTCAACAAGCAGGCTCAAACTAAAAAAATAAAATAAAATAAGAACCCAACCTTAAAAATTATGTACTTTCACTTAAGTTGTCAGTTTCAGGGTTTTAGTTGTCTGTAGCAACAATGTTTAATGACATTTTTTACAGGTCTACAATAAGTAAATCAATCAACAGTCAAAAAATGTAGAAAATGTAAATCAAATTTAGAGCAATCTCAAAAATCATGACAGAATATTTTAAACATGGCAACAGTTTCTTAAATTGTTTCTTTAGATTTGACAGACGACTTAAGGTTTTAATTAATAGTCCTTATCAGTGGACAGTCTGGCAGCTTTCTTTATGAGGTATTCTGCACAGAATCACTTTCTTCTGAGATAAATAAATTCTTGAAAAGGAGAAAACACGAGATACAATGTTATGTTTTGTGCAAACATTTAAAATGGTGGGAGTTAATTTTTATAACCAAGAAGAAACTCCAGAGCAACACAAAGGAGCAATAAGAATCTTCTATTATAATGTCCTTTTTGAATGTTTAATCAATATCTCCCATGGAGTATCAAGGATTTGGAAAGAGTCTTGGAAGACTCTTACATGAAGAAGGAATATTTACAATTTAGTAATAACTCTGCTCTAATCATTAATGAAAAAATTTAAAGCATTTTTTTGGCTTCCTTTGAAGAACTTATTTTTTATATAGAACTTTTGGAAGACTTTTCTCAACCTCTTGCACACACTATGTTAATTGACTCAAAAATAATTAAAGACCATTGTAAGCAAATGACCTTGTAACAAAGGGATTTTGTTCCTGGAAAAAGTGGCTTTTCAGATGCTTTTATAAAGATTTAAACTGCAAGAAAGCTACAGATTTGAGAAAAGCAATCAGTCTTTTATCCCCTGATGGTCAGTTGATTCTTAACAATAGAGAAAATAAATAAAATAAAAAGAAATTGCTGTAATGCTGTGACATTATAGCAATAGTAAATCCTCTATTTCTTCACATTTAGACCAAGGATTTTAGATATGTCACCATATTTGGTCAGACAGGAAACAGAATAACAATTAGGTATATTTGGTGTTCAAACAATTAAAATTATAAGCATTTTTAGACAGTCTCTCAGGTATTCGTACAGTTCAGCTATTTGTTTTGTGGCTATCGCCTCCTCTGTTCCAACGAAATAAGTCTTTTGCCTTCGTTTTGATGAAGATTACATTATTCTTCATCACCAACATGCTGTGGTGAGGTAAACACACTTGGGGTTAATATGCAAAGTGCAAACCACCTAAAGGAAGGTGCTGTCATGCATTAACAACCAGTAACTCAACCCTTCTTACCAAAGCAGTCCTTACAAACTGTGACTAAATTTGAAACTTCTTAGCTAATGTCATCCCTATACTGACTCAGGTTTTGTCTCTCCACTCAGGACTCTGGACATTAATCTTCATCCTTTTTCTGACCTTTTTCTCACCCAGTCTCAAAACTTTAAAACATTCATCCGATGGTCAGATTACGTTTGTAATCTGTTCAATCAGGCATGACAGGCCGAGTGAATGCTTGTTAATTTTTCACGGGTTCTGGTTCATTGGCTTTGACTGAAAGGACATAGTTGTAGAGATCAAGAGATAAATATGATCCTGTTTAGCCTCTGGGGAGGAACTTTTCTCTGGTTACCAGGAAATATGAATCCGCTAGGAAGATAATCTAATTATATAAGCATTTAATGTTTTTTTACATTTTTAAATGTGAGGAAGTAAAAAATGTAAATTACTTGTAATGCAAGTGAAACAACATTCTGATTTACATTTTATTTTGGTAGTGAGTAAAAACAGAAGTAAAAAATGTAAAGCCTGTGCTGTTTTAGGCTGAGTAGAGTTTCGTGCAACCTCAGAACAAACACTGACAGATGAAATAAATCTCTCCAGATTATATGCCTGGGGCTTCAACAAAACACATTACTGAAATCATATACAGTTCATGTCATAAAACAGGAATCTGTGATCTTCTTTGGCTTCAGAAAGACCTATATAAGGAAAAAGTGCTGTAAAGTTTATTGCTCTCACTAAATATCAGGAAGGATCATTTCTGAACCTGTTATCCCTTTAAACCATGAAGGAATCATCTTACATCTTTTGGTGTGGACATAGTGACAATGTCCATCTTTAATTTGAACAAAAACACGGAGAAGATCCACAATCTATTTTATGTGTTTGTTAAAATAAAACTTCTATAGTTTAAACCAGATGTAACACAAGGTGAAATTGGAGTTTACAGCTAATTTAGAGGACATAAGGACACAATCCATTGCCTTCAAGAAGCTTTGAGCTTTTCTATATTATATTTGTTACAACCTCAAACTTCATGACACTTCACAACTTGTACTGCATTGGGATTAAATGTGACAGTCTGACTCATTACAAGCTGCATTTCCATTACGAATGTGCTCAGTATTTGATATTCTAAGGAGGCTAATATGTCTTTAGTTTCGGTTGAAGGCATTTGGTTGAAATGGATTTTATTTGATGGTTTCACCTTAAAGATACTGAATACAAATGCATTTCACATATAAGTCAAGATGGAGGTTCCAGTGTTGCCTTCATACCATCTGGACAATTGTAAATGGCTACCATTGCAGACAAGACATTAACACACACAAACACAGCAGACACACACATATAAGTGCACCCCTTCATTCACAGACACACACAGATTCAAATATGCTTCATTAACTAGCAGTGCCTGGGTGCTTCTCATTAGCTGCTGAGGCGTAACGGTGAAAACTGGGTTATTGCTTGGCAAATGCACACATGTACATATGTACAGCAAACATAAAGCCAAACACAGAAATACATGAAAAAACACAAATTAGCCTCAAAACAGACAAAAAACATTTAATATTAGCATTCAAATGTTCAAATCAAATGTTTTCTCATTTTTCCCCACATGTTGTGGGTGGTTATTTTTTTGTAACCCACTTCCTCTTGATTTATGTCAAAGCAATCACTCTGAGTCCTCATCTATTTTGTTCACTATTTCCCTCTGTCTTTTGCACAAAATTAGACTGCACACAAATTTAATTATGTGGGCCTGCCTCATGTTGTGTACGTCCTCCTCTAAGATTGGCAGTTCTCAAGAATGAGAAGAGGCAATAAGAATTGATCGAGGTTGTCTAAACATTTTCTCATATTCCTGAGATTCCATAAATAAAAAACAACTTAAAGACAGCATTGTATTTTATATTTTAATGTTTGTTTTGTTATTGTTGTCCAAGTGTCTTGTCCACTACAATGTATGCTGCTGCTGTTTGTTGTTGCGCATCTCATGCTCCAGTCAGTTACCTTAATAAAAGTATCTTGCATTGGGTCTTATTCAATTACTCAAAATGTTTAGTCTTCATTCTTTAAAGCTTTCATGCTTTAAAGGCTCTAAATCTACAGGCTGGAAACTTCCCCTATTTTTCCAGGAAGCCTGTTGTTCCTTTTTCATGGCTTGGCAACACTCTCTCTGCCTAACTATGATTTCTTATGATTAAACACAAAAAAAGAAATAGAATTAACGCAAAGCTTGCATTAGAGAAAACATAAAAGCACAACCTTATTGATACTATTGAAGTTCGATTCTGCTGTTGGGTCCAGATATTACTTTGTGTGATTAATTTTAAAGGTAACTTCATGTATTGAAAAGTTGATTTGGGGTTTAGCTACTTTTTAAACACAGCTAAGTCAGGTTTAACACACAAAAAATTCCTTTTTCACAGAGGTTTTGGTTGGTTATTTCCCCAAAATAAATTAACTCATTATTCAAAACCAGATTTCTTTAATTTAATCTGGTTTTCTTGGTCTGATATTAATTCTCCAATGATTTAAGCAAATCTGGCTCAGTGGGAATAGTAGCTATTTTGCAATTCTAAACTTGTGAGTTTGACTCCAGGTTCCTAGTGCCTCGTGTCAATGTGCTAATGGGCAAGGCACTCCGAGTTGCATACTGATCTGAATGTGAATGTGGCTCTGGTGGGAAGCATTCTGAGTTAGGGGTGCACCAATTGAAAAAACTGAAAAAAAAACATCTTCAATATGGAAGAATTAAGTGGTGCTAATTTAATTAAAGCAACACCTCAGAGAGGGGTCGAGGTAGAGAATAAGAGCTATTATTAATCTCTTTCTTCCCCTATAAGGAAAACACTAAAGCAGATCCTCAGTTCAGTCAAGCAGACACACTCTCCAAGGGTGAAGAGGCGCCTCAGCTACCTGGGGTCAAAATGAGATAGGAAGCCGGGCGGTCACAGACAGATGAGCTGTTAAATGAGGTGATCACTGTGGAGCAATGGGCAATTTGTCCCCATGTACCAGTGGCCACAGGGCAGAGATTAACCCCCTCTCAAATTATCCAAAGTAATGCTGAGTGTTATCGAAGCTGCAGCTCAGATCTGTCTTAACAAGAACAGCAACCGAAACAAAGCCCTGTTTGTTTTCTCTTTTTGCACAACTTGACCTGTAAAACACCTATTATATCATTTTGGTCATAATTTTAAGGTATTTAAGGTAGATTGGATGCAATTACATTTCTAATGACAGTATACAAAACAGTCGCTGTAATGTGCTTCAGTTTGGGATTTTCTGCTCTGCCTCATGCTATTTGACACCAAATCCCTTCCAGTAAATTGGCAAGTTACACATCACAAGCAGCGAGAAAAGGAGAAATCAAAGGAGCGCTGATAGCTGGCAGTTCATTGAAGCTCTGGCGTATAATTCAAACTGTGGTATCATTTTCCTTTTAATCTTTACAGAAGCTCCTAAAACTTTCTACATGGGTTGTTTATGATGTGGCTTATGAAGGAAGATTTCCACGAATAAATTGGCCCTGAACATCTAAACTGTAGTAGCGTTGACTCTAACACTGCATGGCCTTCTGCCTCCAGGAAATATGAAGCCACTTTTGCAAACAGAAGAGAGAAATAAAAGGTCAGTAGTTCACATCGCTGACCTCAATCTGATCTGTGTCGCAGAGTGAATACCTCTGGGATTCCTCAACCTGAAATACAATGTATTATTTAAAACCCATTAAGCTGCAGGAATGTTGACTAGGCTTTTTATTGCTGCAGAAGCAAATTGGGGCAAAGAGGAGACATCACTGAAACCTGACTGAACAAAAAATAAGTCAATGTCTATTCCTGTGGTCTTCACACAAAGCAGAAGATTGAAATACTCCTTTATGTCAGTGGACACCTACTATTTACTGAGGTAATAGATCAGAGTGACAATTAATTACCATAGCAAAAATTCCCAAATACTTCAGATCCTCTCTGAAAACACAAATATCTGCCTATGTTCAAAGTTTAAATACCAAATGTATCTTAATATGCATCAAAACACTCAGTTTAAACTGTCTTGGCAGTACAACAGAAGCTAACATCTACAGTCATGTTAGCTCCAAGGAAAATGAATTGTGCTCCTGGATTGGCTGCTTTGCAAATGCCAGGCAACAGCGTATCAAATAGTATTGCACCTGAGTATTTCAGCTCCCCAAACTGTACATTGTTTTAAAATATTTTAGATATTTGCGAAATAAAATCCACAAATATGCAGATTTTTTTTGTAAATAATTTGAAGTTACTTTCCACAAAAAAATATGTCCATTGTATATCATCTATTACCAAGCCTTCTCTCTTCAACGTCACATCAGCCCTGCAAATTTAATTTGCAGATAATTTTTTTAGTCATGGAATACATAGACAAACAATGTAAGTTTAATTTCACACTTCATTTGTTACTTGACATTATCGATCAATCAAATTCCCGCAAGCTGTCTTCTTACAATTTGCTACATTTGTACCAGCAGGATGGGTGATGTTTGAGCTATGCGCTAAGTTAACTTACTGCTTCCTTCACTGAAAATCTTCACTTCAATCAAAACCCTTTTTCACACTTAAATAAAATTCGAAACTGAGCCACTTATGCAGACTGATTTCTAAATACATTCCTATGCGTCCTGTGGGTTATGTTAGCCAAAACATAACCCACACTAACCAGTGATAACACAGCTATAAACTTTGTTTGTAAGTTCATAATGGAGTTAATCAGCAACTCAATTGCAAAATGCCAGCTTCAGAGTTCAGAGTTTTAGATCTACTGGAAGGACCCGTTTAGGAGTAAAAACAGGTGGCCTGAATAAAAATGGTAGACAGGTGATTAGCTAGCTATTGGTAACAGGGAGGTCATCTATAGGCAGGGGCCACTCCAACAAGTGAGGAACCAAACCATTACTAAGCAAGAGTGTTTTATAAATAAAACAAAAATATTAAACTTGTCATCCAACAAACATTTGCTCAGCAATCAGACATATTAACTCAGAAACTTGTGTTAATCAAGCATTAATGGCCAATGTTGGCATGATGTTGTCAATAATATCAGATCTGATTTATCCAAAATGAAGTAATATTTTGATCTTAATAACAGGTTTCTTCTGACAGAAAGTAATATTACCATATTTGGAGTGGCCCAGCCAGAGTCCCAACTAGTGGAGGGAGCTGAAGATTAGGGTTGTGTCACTGAGGCCTGCCAACCTCAAACACCTGGAGCTTATCGTCACAGATAAAATGTTAAATACCAGTAGAAATGGGCAAAAATTAAGAACATGGTCAGCAATTAAAAGAAGGACTTGATTGTTGTAATGCCAATAAAAATCATCCAACAGATTACTGAAAAAAATTACATTTTTTAAAAATAAAAGGGTAATAAGAAGTTGTTTTTAATTTTTTTTTTAACTTCTTTACTTTGTTTTATCCTTTAAGAGATGTTAATCTCTTAAAATAAAAAAAACTAGCTTCTTGTTTGTATAAAAACTATTTAAAATTTCAATTTGACTTAACTGTGCAGTGGGTAAGTTGATTATTTAAAAGGCTATTATAACAATGTAGACATTAGTTTTCTAATGTAGCAAAAGATCTACAACTGCTTAAAAAGAGTGGATTATTCACCAAAAATTAATATGAGCTCCTTTTATATTCCTATTTTTTTCCACTATGGAAGCTGAAGCCTATCTTTAGATTTAATAATCCCATCCAAAAGTTATGAAGGGGGAACAACTCTTTCATTTACTAATACACATCCACTGTACCGTAGTTAAAAGCTGTAGTGTAGAAACACAAACTGTAAAAACTGTTCTAGCTACAAAGTGTAGCATTAGTTGCTTAAAACTCACATCATGTCTCTGAAAGCCTAAGAAGGGAAATAAAAAGAGGCACTCAGGAAGCGTGTACACAGAAAGTTTTTAATGATTTAAATATTCTAAAGCAGTATGAAAAGCAGCTGCACTAAAGCAGGGTGAGGCAGTTTTTCTTAGCTTTCTTTTCCTCTTTTTACTCCCCGCTCACTATCTTTCTAATTAGCAGAAGTCCTGAAGGCGGATCTGTCGCGCAGGATGCACACAAACACACACGGCTCCCATTCCACACACAGCAGGGCACAGTTATATATCAGCACTATTAAAACTTTCACTATCCAGTCCCACCTACCTCATTTATCTCTCTCTGTCTTCTTAAAGCCTCTGAGCTGCCACTGGCCCTCCACCCCCACTGATTTGTGATGCTTCTTTTAAACGCCCTCTTGAGTCTTTTCACATTGGAATTGGGTTCAAGGATGAGAGACTAAACAAAAGCCTATTATTTTTAAAAGTCAATCCACTTCTTATGGAGAGTTTAGGGCTTAACCTGGACCTATAAGGCAAAACCCCCAATGAAAAATTAACCTAACAGTGTCTGGAGGCAGTATCACTGGGTATTCTAGTTTATCTGACTCTACACCTCTTTTGTGTTCTCATGACTACTGTAAAGAAAATATCTTTAAGCTGTGGATGTAGAATTTCTGCCAACTAACCACAATATTTTTGCAGTACTATCTGTGTTCTGGCAAAAGCAGTAAGTAAATGACATAAAATGCCAACCTGTTTTTTGTCTTTGTATTTATTATTGTAACATACAAAAAAATTGACTCTTTCTACAACCAGAGCAGGATGAGAGCAGCTATACTGAGTCAGAATAGGAAAGAAAGATTTTAAACTTTACAGAAAAATTCTACAAATAAGCAATGCCTGTATATGCAAGATATGAGCTGTTTCTATGATTATTAATAGCATAGCAGATATAGCTTTTTTCTACATCACTCCCCTAATAATTTTCTTACCATCCGGGGAAGAAGGTTCAACGTTTCTGTGCAGTTTATTAGTGCTCACAATGTGTGCAATAATGGCTGATTTAAAAGAATATATATATATAATAGTCACATAACATGTCACCAAAATGACATTCCACAATATGTGGGTCTTATAGTAAAGAAATGTAAAAAGCTCCAAAAATAAATGTGTCTTTTGTTTCAGCATTATAATCTTATACTTTCAAATTCATTTTTGTTCTTATTACATTTATTAAGTGTGGGGGGGGAAAGTTACAACTAAATATACATGACTAGAGAGCATATTTATAAAATGATATTACATTCAATTAGCAATCCATGATTTCCTGTTTGCCACAGAACTCTGTATCATAGCAACTCTTTAAAATGGGAAGAATAACAAAACATAGAAGTAAGGTAGAGTTTGTTGATCTGTACAAGTCAATATATGGTTACAAGAAACTAAGTATACACCTAAACTTACTCATATCTACAGTAAGAAGGATTCAAAGATTTAAAACAATTGGAAGTGTGACAAATAAGATTGTGATAAATGTTTTTAACCCATAAATGATGAAGAGGAATAAACACACTCCAAAGCTCAAAAAGATATGCAGCATATTTCTATAAAAGATTCTGCAGATCTTTTAAAAAAAGATCTGAAACATCTTTTTTTGTCGGATACTGCAGATATGTTGCCAGAAAAAGCTATTTAATATTCTTCTGTAAACTCAACAAAAATTTATTACTGTGGAATTTAAATTAGTGTTTCACCAAAATAACTACCGCTATACTGCTGATTTGGAAGGAAACAATCTTGATAAAGATTGCATAGATATTTATCAAGGGCGTCAACAAATGTTGGTATATTGTTGTGTAGATTTATTGGTCACATGTCGATCATACCTATTTATAAACCCAGAAATTGTAATATTTTATCGAGGTCAAATTAAAGTATTGAAAGTGTTTGAGCTACTGAAATTATATGTCTGGATTTCAGAAGATTTGATTGGTTACAGATAAAACCTACAGATCACAAATTAAAATAAGATTGTTTATGTGTTTATGCAGCTTATGAATCATTCATAGTGTCAAACTTAAACAGGCAGTGCAAACTGCTGTGTTTTAATTGCTTGCAGTCATTAAGCTCACATTGTCAGAGTTTCCTGATGTTTTCCTGTGAGTCATTCCACAAAGTGTTTCCTATCTGCCGTTTGACTATACCAGCAACATAGTTGCTTGCTGTTTGTGGAATATGTTGAATGAATTTAAATTGAATCCCAGGCTGTCACTTGAAAGAACACTACCTCAGAGAAAGAGGATTAAAGCGACTCTTTTTCTGTGCGCTGAGTAGAGTAACTGAGTCCTTTTCCCCTTTATTGGCTCTGCCCTAAAAAAAATGACAGCCAAAACGGGGGAATAATTGATTTAATAATGACCTGTTATATCTTTTGATTAGCTTACTAAAGTATTAAATAAAGTTTTACCAATACCTAAAACGCCTAACAGATTAAAAATAGTGTGCCACACAGAATCAAAAATGTGAATTGAGATTCTGTTGCATTTTTGTCAGGATTTTAAAAAGTTCTTTTTTGGGTTTGCAGTTTTAGATTGGAACGCAGTCAAACGACAGCGAGGCAACCTGGCGGCAACGATAAGTCATAACTGTTTCTGTAAATCCAGAACACTCACTCTTTGCTTTTGTTAGAGGAAACAAAGGACAGAGATCAGAGGAAGCTCTTATGAACACCCCAGCTAGAGCATCACAGAGAAAGTGTGAGCATGCAGCGTAACCAGAGATATTAAGAGACATTGAGGAAAGTTCAAAGAGCCGCTTGGAGGTCCAAACGCCTGTCCTGATGTGGCAGAATCATCTGCATCAGGATTACTCTGACGGTTTGCTAATGGAGTTAAGAGTAACCAGTAGGAAAGAGAAATCAGAAGTATAACTAAACTACAGAAGATGGGGGGGGGGGAAAATAAATACACACCAAGTGTCATTTAAACAGACTTATAAGAAATTTAGATTTTTTTTTTAATATGACTGCACAGACATTTTCTAAAACAAAATGTTGTTTTGGCATTTAGACAACACTGTGTACGAAATGTACTTAAATACACCACACCACAGCTGTTAGGAAATCCCCCCAGGTCAGCGTTACTCTGCACTACAGTATCAGTTTGTTGTTGTTTGTCTTATGCTGTACAGCAGTTTGGACTGAACGCTGCAGGCAGCTGCATTTGGACTTCAGCTGATTTTCCTCTTGTGCCATGGATGTTTATCTTAGCTTGATGTTGTTTCAGGTGAAATACAAAGTAAATAAGTTAAAGTGAAAAACAAATAACACATGAACCTGTTTATTAGTGGCTAAGTGCACTTTATATTTCTAGTTCTAGTAGTAGAGGTTCTAGATTTTTTTTTTTTTTTGTATGCCATTTGTGGTGAATCGTGAGTTTTTTGTCAAGGACTCTATAAACGTGTGCAGTTGTTCTAGCTTTTCTATTAAAAGTCAGCCTTCCACTTTTGTTTGAGTGTGACCAATACATTTGGGGGGTAAACCCCTTTTGCTTTCTGACAGGCTGGACATCATATCTCATGAAGTAGCTCTCACTGATCCCAAAGTGGCTCTAAGCTGTTTACTGGTTAAGCTCTCGGCCAGCGTTTTGACAGCTCTGGTTGCCAAAGAGTAAATCCTGAGAGGAGAGAGTGGTTTAGCGGTTCAGAAAAATGAATGCATGCGTCTAGGAAATCACACACTCCATTTCAGGAGTTATTTTGTTTTTCTTGTTGTCCAGGTGTCCACTGATTTGTTTTGTTAGTGTGTGCTCACATCTGTTCATTTGTTGCTGTTGCATGGCCACACCCTCCTGATTTGAATGGAAGGTCCATTAGTATGAAGATAAGTTTTTTTTCTCAAAGATGGAATCAAGTTGGTATCATCCATTCAGTAATGAGTTACAAATGCTTCTCAAAAAGGGCCTTCTTAATATTATTCTCATATTTCTGATTCTGTGGATTTTGCTGCTGATTTGGGACCAGGTCGTAGAAGCAACAATCTGGACAAACATCCCCAGAACTCCTTGTTTCCATCTGTCTCTTTCAGCTCTTCCTGGGGAGAAGTGGTGCACTTCCAAGCCAGCCATTAGATATATACACTACAGCTCAAACGTTTGAAAGCAAAGTCAAGTTTTGGTTGAAAATGTCTTTTTTAGCCCTTTTTTAAACCAGCAGATTTATCTTACTTTTTTATTCCACCTTAATTTACCGATTCTCTGTAAAAAAACAAAAAAAAACCCATCACTTTACACCACAAAACAGTAGTGGTGATTACACCATAAAATCTGGTAGAGACTGATATATCCGGTGAGCATAGTTGTTAAATTAAAAGTCAGTCACTAAAAACAAGCACAATGAGTTATTATTTGTGATTAATTTGTGAAATAAGTGAGTGAAATGAATAAGTTGGCTGCCGATGATTACAGTCACTGGCAGCAAATAAGCAAGAAGGGAATACAGGCAATAGTAGTGAGTATTGAGAAGAGCTATGAACAATGACACTGAGTTTCTGGACTGTTTTTTGAATTGTAGTCTGCCTACGGTTGTAGTTTGGCAATGGCAGCGAAGGAAGTGAATGAAGTCATTTAGTTCATATTGGCCACATTTCCAAATATATAGAGCAGCTAAAGTTCTCTCTTCGCAGTGTGGGGGATGGATGTTTACAGCGCACACAGTGCCCGGTAAGCTTCATAGTATACCTTCCTTCAGGATTGACCTGACATTACATTACGGCCAAACGTTAGCAAATGGGTAAAATCAGATCCAATCATTTAAAACTTCAATATGCCAGAAGCAATAATTTCTCAAAAGGCAAAAGTCCAGAGCCTCTGTACAAAGTGGAAAAGGCTAGTATGTCACAAATTTAACAATGATGTAATGTTAACTATAAGTTGATTTACAAAATGATTCAATCAGATACAAGACTGAGGGTTTGGAAATAAATATTCAACTGTCACTGACTGTTGTAGGTTTAAACCAAATCAGGCAATTCTCAGGAAGAACTTGGTTTCTCAAGCTCTGCAGAAAAACATTTCACCAAATCAAAAGCATTTTAGGAATATATAATCAAACAATTTAAATAATATGGAGGAATTTCAGTGTGTAAACAAAAAGAGGAGAAATTCACAAAGGTGGACACCTGCAGACCTTATTTGCCAGTCAGCAGTGCATCAATAATTCATCAATAGTTAATAAAATAAAATGGATAGAGATACTGTATCTTTCCATTTGCAACATAGTGACTCATGCAGCTTCAGTCTTTGAAGGTACAAAGTGGATGAGCGGTGACTTAACTGGGCTTACAGAAGCAAATGTTTTCTTCAGCATGACATCTTTCTCTGGAGAAATTTGATTCTCTTTTAAACAAAATAATTGCTGCATATCTTCTGTTCTCATCTATCTATAATGCATAACATAGAACATTTCTGACACCTAAAAGTGTGACATTCTTGCAGTCGTGTGGCATATAAAGTGTCTGACGGAAGAAAGAAGCAAAAATAATGCCTGAAATCCCCAAGTATCTTCAATGCCAAAAATATCTCCATCTATATTGAAAGAAATGGAAACGCGTCTCTCTGTGTTTTCACGTGGTTTCTGCTTTTGTGTATTTGACCTATCTTGCTTTATTTTCCCACTGCTGCCAGAGTTTCTTCTGTTTTCAGGAGCATTTCCAGGTTGTGTGTGTCATTCCAACGTCTCAACAAGATTTACTGATTTCATTAAAGCCTCAAACAACAAAAATAACGGCAAATTCATGTCAAACTAATTTATAAACAAATTAAAAAACAGGACTGTGTTAACTGGGACCCAAATGTCACAACGTGATTTTAAACAAAAGCTTAGACTGGACTTGTAATCAGTATATCTGGTAGTTGAGTGTCTGGTTACTCATGTACTGTATCTTCTGTATTTTTATTAAAATATATTTAAAAATAAATATATGGGAAAAGAATGAAAAGAATCAAGTGTCTCTCACACATTTCACTGACAATCTAACAGCCCTGTTACGGTCCAGTTTAAACAGAGATTATTGTGTTTAGGCAGTAAACAGGGCGCTGGATGTCTCTACTCAACCTCTGTTAATTTTTATTTTTTTTTCCTATAACAAACCCATAACTTAGGTATTTATTGGAACAAATCAACTTTATCTTAAGCTATAAAACAAATAAAGTTAAAAGACATTTTTATTCTCGCAAAAGTTGTAAAAGAGGCTATTCCCTTTAACTGTAATCACATTATTGCCTCAAAGTTCAGAATAAAAGCAAGCAGCATAAAATTGTGACGTGGACAGAAAAAAGATATATCTTTAAAAATCTCTCTACAAAAAATAAAGATCTAAAATGTGTGGTGTGTATTTGTTTTTGAATTTTATCTCATACAACAAAAATAAAATCCAGGGCATCTAACTGCCTTCAGGAGGCACTTAGAGGGTTTTCACACCTGATAGTCTGGTAAACTCGGTTCAATTGGGACCAAAGCTGCGACATTTGTTACACTTTCAGCTGGTGTGGTTTGCTTTCACATTTTACTGTGTTATACAATCCAAACCCTTTAAAAAACCTGTTCACCTCCTCGCCTGTGGTGGCGCTGCACCAAGAACTACTTAAGTAAACAACATGAAGACCTTCTGAGGAAGACATCAGCACAACTTCATTCTTCACTAAATATAAACAGAAATGGAGTAGCATCAGATTTTAGCATTATGATTTCTCTTTTGTCTTTGACAAAATACCACAAACTTTTTCAAGCACAAGACACGCATTTTGTTTTGGTAGGATTTACCCAAAAGTCCTGCATTATAGTCAGCTTCCTGCTTTTGGAGCGGTCTCCATATATGCAATCAAACCACACCAGAGTTCATGTCAACCAAACCTAGGTTTTTAGACTTGTTTGGTCCGTGTCAAAGCTCATCTACATTTTCATACCTCCCCAAATGAGCTGCACTTCAAGGCAAACAAACTAGAGTTTGATTAAAGCAGACTAAACAGGAAGGATGTGAATAGACCCTTAAGCAGTGCACAAACTCTACCTGTGTGTACTCTAAATCCAGCTGCAGCTGTTTGTGAAGAGATTTGTTAAAGAAATGTAGTGAACATACAGCATAATCAAGATCAAAGTTAAAGCAGTGTTATGTAACAAAGCTAATATTTTCAGCTCTGAACATTTTATAGATGACTTCTCGATCCATCATCTGCCTGGACATGGAAAGAGAATGGCACATCTCTAAACATACCTAGACATATTGGCTATGGGAGTATCAATATAAGAAGAATAGAGCCTACTGACATGACAACTATTATTCATGCACTCCAGAAATCTGGCCTTTATGGAAGAGTGACAAGAAGAAAGTCATTGTTGAAAGAAGATCATAAGCTTCATATAAAGTCTACATTTTACAGAACACCAGTAGGCTACCAAAGTCAGGTGGGACCAAAGTTAAAACTTCAGACCAATGTCCAAAATACATGTGGTAAAAGCGGCTGTAGTTTTAGCTCTAGGCGTGGTTCAAGTTTAAAAGTCAGTGAAACTTTACAGCAATTAACTACACTGAAGTTCGTGATTGTTACTTAACAAAATGTAAAAAAGAAAAAAAAAAACTTTAAAAGGTACTTTTGCACTTTCACTTTTGGGGCCAAATGGAGCAGGTGAGGTTTCGGAGGTTGAAAAGCATTAAGTCTGTCTTTAATCAGTAAAATTAAATCAGTTTTTGTATCTATCCAGCTTTCAAACTGTGGGATCTTTATATTTATTAAAGCAGGTAAGCTGAGTGAGACTCACCTATGATGAACCACAGCAGAACATGTTTCTGCAGCGCTGTACCGGCGTGCGACTCCATCCTGTCGCTCCCGAAACGATCAAGAGAGTGAAGTTTCAGAGGAGGCAGCGAGCGGATCCAACAAAAGCACAAAGGGGAACCGCAAACATCATAAAGTAGCTGCTGGTAAAGAAATCCATCAAATGCGGCAACACGAGCCACCGCTGGAGCACCTTGCGCAAACTGCTCGGGGGAGAGCCCGGACTCGTCCTTGTTCCTCCCGCGCTACACGTCCACTCCCCCCGAGTCTTCCTGTCACCGACCGTGTATCATCCCGACAGAAAACGTACCGAGTCGTCAAGTTAGGAGCTTTTCTCTTCTCTCTATAAGCCCCGAGGTTAGAGTGAGATCCGGAAAAGGGAACTGTGTGGAAACTATGCGGCGTTTGGAAGAGTGCTGTGCGCAACGGGACGCGTCAGTCTGGCACCGGCGGAGCCGAGAGAGAGACCTACCCGGGTGAGCGGCGGGGACTCAGCCCTGACCCGACAAATTAGAGAGCGCCGGGAAGGAGAGCGAGGGAGGGTGGAGGCAATGAACTGATACTAATACCTTGGAACTGGTTATCTGATACAAATGTTGGAGTGCATGAAGCAATCTTAAGAACATAAAGTGACACATAATTTCTAAGTTTCAGCTTGTAAAACAGAAAAAAGCTCGACTGGCAAAACAAAACAAAAATCAGTGTCATTCCTGATTTCACAAATCTCCCAAAATTCAAAATGTTGTTTTAAAAAGTCTTATGTTAAAGTTTGTCAATTTCTCGCTTTGCCATGGAGCTCTTTGGGGTAACTTTCTTTAGATTTTTAAACCAAAAAGTTGATTTATTTAATCAATTCAGTTCATAAAGAAAAAATTGCATGTCATGCAGTTTCTATTCAATTTTTCAATTCAGTGCAAAAATCTTAGTTATCAACAACCTAGGTAATATGCTCCATTATTAATTATTCAAAGTGATTTAAAAAGTTTCAAATGAAACCCAGCAGATTGTTCCTTTAAACACACAAGCGCCCATTTATTTTAATTCTGCTAACTATGGTTCAAAGCCAATAAAATTCAGCTTCTTAGAAGGTCCATAAAGCCAAGGAAAATAGTATTTTCAATGAAAAGAGATATATTTTGGCCTTCGTGTGGCATACACAATCATGAAGTCGAATCCTTGCATGACTGTTGTATAGCAGTCGGTAATTGACACCTTCTACAAGGAGGACAAACCACAAAAGGTCATTGCTAAAAGAGCTTGTTGCTCACAGAGTGCTCTATCCAAGCCTGTTTATGGAAAGATGAGTGGAAGAAGAAAATGTGGTAGGAAAAAAATGCAGATGCTGCAGAAATATCAAGAGCCTTGAGATGATCATAAGGTACACTGGAATGACAGAAACTCCAAAGAGAAACTGGTACGCCCATATGTTCATATGAAAATACAGGTGGTACTGTAATGATCAGTTAAACTGAATTCAGGTTTTTCCACTAAGGTAAAAAATACCTGTCTGAGTGTTATAAATCAATGTATGAATTTCACTTTTTGATTTGAGCAACTGAAATAAATGAGTGTTTTACTGATATTCTAATTCACTGAAACTCACTTGAATACTTTGACTAGACTACTATAGTGTGTTGACTTCTTTCTTTTTGAGCCAAGCCTTTTAAAGATTTTTTTATTGTGTTCCTGATCCTTTTCATGTTCAAAGGCCTGTAATCACTCACACTTCAGCTTTTAAACATGTCAGATCATTAGTTTTTTTCATGATTGTGTGGATCATTACATGGCTAAACCATCTAAGAAAAATCATTTGGTGATATTACCCTTTTTTGAGAAACTAAATTTAACATTTCCATTATTTCTAATGTTTCATCATTAAAATTAGTACATCAAATTAATCACTACGTGTGCAGTGAGTTTACATAATGCATGAGTTTGATTTTTTTTTATTTTATTGAATTACAGCAAAAAGTATATATTTTTGTAATATTTTAATTTGTGATGCACGGAGAAAAATCTGGTGTCGATCCAGCGTTTTGTTCCGCTTTCCTTCAGGACTGAAATGATTATGGTAGTTAAACACTGCCATCTTGTGCTCAGGTGGAGCAAACTCCACTGCATAGGCTTTATTTTTATTTTTTATATAAACAGTACTAGACATTATATTGCATGGCTCATTTAGTCAATGTAAGTTTAATGTCACAAATAATAATGCAAATAGAGTATAATAACAATAATAGTAAATTCATTATTATACCTCAGTAAAGATGTTCTGCCAACAAGTCTACTGAAAATCTATGGAATCAGAATTGCTCAGAAGCAAATATTATCTGCTTTTTATATTTGAATTTGTTCCACTTTATAGAAGAGTTTTGTTTTTCTCACTCAGCTTCCTTAACTCTGTTTTTTGGAGCTTTAATAAACAGAAGTATGAAGTCTTTATATATATATATATAATTATAAAAAGACTATCTGTTGTTCTATTGTTGTAAGCGCAGAATTTAAAACACATTTAAGACATTTTAACCTCAGCTGAAAGGACATGCCTTTGTACTGCCTTTTCAAAGTGTATAAAACTGTCTCCCTTTGTCTACAGTTTGTTTTGAGCCCAATGTCAAAAGACACTTTACTCTGAATCAGTTCAACGGTGACACATCTACAAGGTCTTGTATTTTATTCTCTTCCAAACACCTTTGTGTGGTTTCATGTTGTGCCACAATATCAGAACTGCACAAAAATGTAGCAGGTAACAATGACTGAGCCTAAGTTGGCTGAGTAGGAGAGTAATTCTGCTTTTTCAGATCTCAGACCAGTCAGGAGGGGGAAAAGTGTGTAGAAAGAGGTTAAATGACAGTGAGGTTCACAGATTTTTCTTCTGAAAATTTTCTTTAATATTGGCCTTTAGCTTGTCTCCATTGTTTTCTTTTGTGTCTCTTATCCTCCAAGTAATCAAAGCTGTTTAGACTCTCTATGGGGTTACATTCAGGCCAGTAAAGCACGGTAATACAGTGGTCATTGAAGCACATGTTGGTAGTTTTGGTTCTATGGATAGCTGCCAATTCCTCCAGGAAACTGAAATCTGCATGTCCAGACAGCTTGTCAGAATCAAAATCAGCTTTATTCACCAAAATGTGTGCACAAAAAAAGGATTTTCAAGAGTTCACAGAGTACAGACAAAAAGTATAAAAATATAAACCATAAGGGAAATAAAATAAGGATAAAGGAACAATATGTAGATGTATTTGCAGCCATTTTCTTTATATGTAGGATAAAAAAAGGAGCAAAAAAGCTTATTTTGTTCCTCTGTGTAGCTGCTGATTGACTGTAAGGTATTTGTTGTGTTCCGGGGGACAGACTGGGGGGGAAGAAACTGTTTGTGGAGAAGCTGGTTTTAACAAACAGCACTCTGTTACCTGAAGGTAAAAGTGTGTCCAGGATGTGTGGGGTCTGCAGAGACGTTAGCCTCCATTTTCCTGATCCTAGATATGTACAGGTCCTGTTTAGACTTGGCCTGATAATATTCCTGTTGCTAGTGGAGCATTTGTTAACTCATTGAGAAGTTCTTACTTACTGGAAAACAAAATTGGTGGTTTTGATAAGCTGTAATACTCAAAATTTGGAGAAATGCATGCTTGAAATACAGTACACCACTGTGTACAATAAATCCATAATATTAGTTTCTTTTTAGACTTGAATTACCTAAATACATTTTTCACTGATATTATTATTTGATGAGATGCACCTGTATGGCCTTTCAAAAACAAAATTCTAATAAATTTCTCAAATTAATAAAACTGACTCTGCTTAAAATGTCTGTCGAAAGAAAATATTTATTTTATTTTCAAGAATGCTATTACCATATTTAACAAAGTTGCAAATATCACATCAGCAAAACCTTGTTTTGCCTGAAAGGAACTAAGTTACATTGTAATAAGCAATAAAACAAACAAATTATCAAAGAATCAAGCAAATTATTGCTTGATCCTTTAAATTTATGCCTTTGACATGAACAAATAGAAAGCAAACAATGTGTCTTAATGTGTGGGGTAACAAAGAGTCTCTGGGTAATTAAAAACCACCTCTGTTAACGGCTGTCTGTCCAACTGTCTCCAAGGCAACCAAGTGTAAACGGACGACAGAAGGCACGAAGGACAAAAAAGAAGAAAATAGAAATTGCTTGCGTGGACAAGTCTGCTGAAAATAGATCAAAGGTTCGTTTGACAAATGCCTACAGAAGCTCAGAGGAGACACACAACCGGATTAGTTACTGATTGAAGCGACAGAGACAAGTGTAAGTAAAACACTTTATTAAAATGTTTCACTGTTGGTCATCATTTCAAGCTGCTGACAATCAATTCTGAGGAGTAATAGATACTGTTTTAATATCCAGAAGCTACTTTACTACTAATTTATTAACAAAAACCATTGCTTTATTGTGTAATTCGGCAATTCTGTGAGTTCTGCTCTTAGTTTTTAATAAACATTAAACCGGAAGAGATTTAGTCACTAAGGACGCACAACTAAGGACACAGGCAGCTCTCATTAACAAACGTTTTATAAATGACCAATCCTGCAGGGAAATAAACCTATAATATCCTTACACATTTTACCCAACACTGGATAATACAGACTTTATTATATATTGATTTACTGATATTTATTCCATTAAAAGAGACTTTCATGTGAGAATTCCTCCATTCACACATATAAACTGTCATTTGTAAATAAGCTCAATTATAGACAATGACGTGTTTATGGTGACTCCACAACGGTCGTAATGAGGGAAATATTTCCAGTCACGCCTTCTGTATGGTCCCAGTGGACGCCAGTGGGTCATTAGAGACTGACATCACACGAACATACTGACTGCCAAACACCGAGTTAAGAAAAACATCCTTACCTGTTCCACAGCTCAGAGGTGGCTCTTCTCATCTGACTTTTGATTATGAGGGCAATGGAGGCAAAGAAGAGGAGAGACACTGATGATGTGGAAGACGACGACGATGATGATGATGATGTGATGCATTTAGGAGAGCTGGAAGGAGAAAATGATCAGGTGGTTTTAGGACCACAGATGGAGATCCTGGATGTGCTGGAGGTCTCTGACGATGAAGAAGAAGAACGGAGACTGGTTGACCTCTTCACTGCTTGTCAAAGCAACAAGTCAGAGGTGAGTTACAGATAAATGTGCTCATATATGTAATTTAAAAAGTTTTGGATTATTAAAAAGATCGATGGAGAAAACAGTGTGGTCATGTGACACAGTAATTTTCCTCTCAATAACAACACCTGTTTACGAGCATGTAGGTGCGTCACATGATCTAAATGTTGCTCTATAAGCTCCACCCACCCTTTGGGAGTCATGTTGAAAATGACTTCCTGGTAACATGAGAAGGTTTCCTCTGAGAGATTAGTTACTAACAACGTAGATGTAAATCCTCATCCTTCATGATGAGGATTTACATCCTCATCCTTATAAAACCGAGATTAAACAGTTCACTGAAATATTTGAGAGCAACTTTGATAAAATACTGAAAAAACACAAAACGTTTTCCCTTCAAGTCTTGTTCATATAGATCTAACCAAAGCAGTCAGTCTTAGAGAGCAAAAGTCAAAATCATAGGATATAGGGTGTCAAATAACTGTGTTACGTTTGTGCAGCAAAATTTTTAGTTTGTGCCGTAATAAATTTTAAGATTTTACAGAAAAAATGTTTCCAGAGGTTACCAGAAAGGTTGATATAAATTAATTGTGCTATGTTTGTGCAACAAACATTTTGTTTGCCCTGTTATGATTTTTAAGATTTTTGTATCACAGGATTATTGACACTACATTTGTTTCATTTTGTAAATGTTGGAGGTCAGGGGAGGACTGATTGACCTTTGATGACCTCTGGAATTTATTAATATTGTTAAAATTATAGCAGCACAAATTAAAATTGTTGCTGCTCAGATGTAGCACAAACATTTGGCACCGTTTAAGTAATAGCCAGACTATCATTACAGATTTTCACACCAGCCTTTTTCTAGTCAACAATACTTTATCATATTAATTAAACTAATTGACCGGTTTGATCGGTGAGCTCAACAGGTGGTGCAGGGGCTGCTGAGGGCCGATGCTGACCTGACGGTGTGTAACCACAGACAACAGACCGCGCTGCACATCAGCCCACCTGAGCTCCAGGAGAAAATGGTGAGGTGGATGACGAGGCCCCATCTGTCCGCACAGGAGCAGCTGCTGCAGGCTGCCTGGCAGGGACACCTGGGCTCTGTGAGGCAGCTGCTGGTGAGTCTAAGATCTAAAGGTCAAGGTGAACTGCTCAGCAGAGATAGCAATAACTATTTCCTATCAGAATTTAGAGCAACAGCAAATTAGTCCGATTTTGGTCAGATTTATTCCAGACCAGAGTTAAATGTACTTTTAGGAGTATCTTTACTTTTTACTTTTACTTGAGTAATTTTATCATGACGTATTGCTGCTCTTATTTGAGTAAAATTTCTGGATTCTCTACTCAACTTTTATTAAATGTCTTTAGCTTTGTGTGTAACAAGCTGAAGGATTAATAATGATTCTGGGTTTGTGTGTGTTTCTCAGTCTCAGACAGTCAGTGTGGATGTGAACTTTCCCAATAGTGACGGCGCAACAGCAGTGATCCTAGCCGTCAGAGACGTCGACCTGTTTCAGGACATGGCAGCATGGTTACCATGGGAACACAAACCTGTGGAGGTGGTCAAGGAGCTTCTAAAGTTGTCAGCGTAAGGAAAAACCTGGCTAGACATTCTACACTTTCTGAAAAAAAAAAGCTTTGAAACACCTCCAAAGAGTCTGAATAACTATTGATCCAGACCACTTTTAAATAGAAACATGACGAGCTAATCTAATTTGTATATTTATTTTCTTGAGCGACCATGCTGCTGCTTAGGGTTGTTAACATTTTTCTTTAGTGATTTGCGAGTTCGAGACCACAACGGCTGCTCTGCCCTCCACTACGCTGCTAATCTCAGCAGCCGTCTGATGGAAGAGATTGTTCCGGTTCTGATCGAGGCTCTGGGTCACACAGGTACACGCAAACACACTGATTCACACACTAATACATTAAAATCAGGTACACACTAACACACTGATTCACACACTAATACATTAAAATCAAATTTCAATGCTTACAAATCATTTACATTTGTGGAAAGAACCATAATAGCTCAAAATTATAGTGTGTTGTACTATAGCCACCAATAGACAAGAATAGATGTTAGAAATAGAACTTTCCAGTCAAGTAATCCAGACAACCTTTGACCTGGAGGAACAGACCCTAATCCTGGTCATGCCACAATTGGCTGAAAACCACAAAAATGTATGTTAGTGCTCCTTAAATTCTGATTTCAACAAGTCATATGATCTGTGAAGATAAATATGTTTTTTTAAATTTGTGAACAATATAACAAATTATTTGGAGATAATTTATAAAATGAAAAAACACAAAGGTCAGAATTGACATCCTTTGTTTTATCTGCCAACTTCCATTGATTTCAAGGCCGAGACTACTCAGGACATACAGTGTCTTCTCCTTCTTTAATACCTTGACAATTTTTTGCAGACGCTGATCTTAAGTCCTTGTCGGAACTTGAGAAATACTTGTTCCAGGATTTGGACTTTGGAGATTCAGACACAGAGCAGGATGCTGAGATCCTTTTACATCATCATAAAGCAAGAAGACATCAACACAGCGACCATTCTCACAGCCATAAACGGGTAAGAAAAACAAAAATTTGTTCTTACAAAGTGACTGGAGCTCACAGAGCTTAGAGATCTTTGAAAGTCACTTTAAGCATAAACTCAAGGAAACATACATGCTTAAGTTTGATAGAGGGTTTTATCTAAAACTGCTGTTGCATTCAGATATGCAGAGAACCACAGTGGAGCCAACATAGTTTTGTGTAAAAAGGTTGTACAATTGTGCATAAAGCTCACTAATGGCTTGGGTGTGGCTGAAGCTCTCAGGTTACACTAATTAACAAACACAGCAGTAGAACGGGAGTGAGCAATAACACACACCGCTTTGGGTTTTCTGTGTAGCCGCCATGCTTCATATAGGAAGGAGACGAGCCAGCAGCTGGTTAGCAGAAGGACGAAGCAGCTGGTCAGTGGAGACACGATGGAGTTTATATACGTCCCAGACACAGTCTGGGTATCGTACCTGTAATATGTCACCAAAATATTTAAAATAATATATACTAAAATGGTTTTAGAACCTAATGCAGCTGTAGTTAGTTAATTATGTTTTTACTTTAATAAAATAATACAAATAAAACTAAAGGATGTAAACTGTGTATACTGAAAAAAACATTGTTTACAGACCCTTGAACTTCTGCATATCAAGTCATTTTACAATCACAAATGTTAATTTTTTTTATTATGATTTTAGATGATAGATTAACAAAGCATTCCTAAAGTGGTGAATTGTGGGGAAGTTGAAATTAAATAACAAATGCACTTCAATTTTCATTAACAAGGAAAAATCTGAAATGTGTTTTGTGCATTTGAGTTCAGCTCCCTTTACTTTAATACCCCTAGTAAAACTCAGTGCAAATAATTGCTTTCATTTAATTAGTAAATAAATTCCACATGTGCACAATTTGTATATCTATATATAAATATATATTTAAGTGGCAGGTTGGACAAGGAGAGCATTAATCAGAGAGCGACCTACGGTAATTTTGGAGGAGTTGTTGCTTGTGCTCAGGTGGAAGAACCTGTTGAAATGACAGAAATAGCTTAGTGTAACACCGTACATACCTGGTCGTTATGTAAAACAACGCCATCGTTAAAAGATAGCCACAACAGGCCATATTGGGGACACAGTAAACATGTGGGAGAAAGTTGTCTAGTCAGATGAGGCCAAGATTAAACAAAGTGCTATGTGTCACCAAAAAACGAATCGTCGTCCTCACATTAAAAAAGGTTGATGACAAAAACACCTTTGATCTTTCCAGGCATCTCTGCAGACTTCAGGGAGTCTCCCTCAATCGGACAAGAAGGAGTTCAGCCAAGGTACGGGCTTCTTCAGCGACACTAAGGTCAAACTAAAGAGATTTGTTTCTACATATTTGATCCCAGAGAATAAATGGGTGACTAAGACAGCACCAAAGACTGACATTTTAGAGCCACCGAGTCTACATGATAAATGTTAGGTGTTATTAACATATCAGCTGTTTATTTAGGAAACATAAATGTGCAGTTTGTGAAACTCTACAGGGATAGGTCTGGTTTAGTCAGATGAGCCTACGAGTGAGTTTGAGGAAAAACTCCTCGAGTCTAACTATAGTGAAGAGCTGTGATGCTGTTTCTCTTCCAAAGACCCTGACTGTGAAACTTGTTAGAGTGCATGGCACCCTGAGGTCTTTGAAATACCAGGACTGTAGCCAAAATCTAGAGGTCTCTGCCAGAAACTGAAAATAGGTAGTCACCACAGAAAAATTCTCCAAAACATTTGGCTAAATCAACACAGCACTTAACCAGACACAAAATAACCTTCCTCACTGGCAAAAATTAAAGAAAGGCTGAAATATTTTTGTAAAGCTCTGCAGAGTACGTCTGTTTTAGAAATAGTCTTAGTACAGTACACTGAAAGAGAAGCATAATGGTCAGCATCCCAAATGGGCCACGAGATCAGATCACCTTCACAAAGGGGAGGGGATCTTAGGGAGACGAAGGAGAGAGAGGCTGTCCAGGATGGGAGGGGTCTTCCACACAATACAAAGCTCTCCTCTGAGAAACCTGCCTGAACATCTTTCACCTATGCATCCTCGACAGGCGGGCTTCAGCTCCAGAACAAAACCGAAGACTTTCAGAAAACAATTTCAGTGATTTAGACAAAAGATTATGTGAAATGAACGAAAGTGTAAGTGTAATATCTGGACATTTGAGCAGAGGGGATCAACGAGCTTAAACACAGGTACAGCAAGCTATCGATTTATAGTGAGCAGTAGTGTGTAATGTGTATGTGTCTCTTTTAAGGAATATTTAATTGAAAACAAACAGGGCAAGTTGAATTTGTTGCTTTGAATTAGCAAAAATGTGGTTTAATTTTAAAGAACCTACAATCTTCAAATCTTTTTAACATCACTGTCATTAGACACAACATTTCTTCTGTTTTTATTGTTTCTTTCCTCCTGGGATATAAAATTTTAATGTTGTAAATTATATCTCCATTACATAAGTTTATTCCTTTTTGCTTTACTGTTGGAAATGAGATCATAAACATTAAGTAAGATTGATGAGTGAATGTTTGTATTTCTGCCGCAGATAAGGGGATTCCCACCTGTTCCCAAATCGCCATGGAAACTCTGAAAAATCCCGGACGAGCCAATCAGGACGCAAGGAGGGGCAGCAGGTGGGCATGAAAAATTCACCATCTTTCTCTCACAAACATATTTTTATACTAATAAATCTACAATGTGTATTAGTGATGAAGAAAAGTAGTGTCTGTTCATATGTAACACCCAAATAGTTTCTGTGTGTACAGCTAAAACTCCTTACTTAACAAACAATCTCTTATACTGTACACTGCCTCCTGAGTTGGTTAGCATGTGCCTCTTACTTTGACACCAGCACTAGAAAAGAGGCCTATCTGGTTACGTTTGCAGGCCTGTGTGCGGGCACCTGTCACTGTGTCCAGAGGACAATCTGTTCTGCCCAAACAAGTCGGGTACACACAGACCGGGGCAGAGAACTTCGGTGAATCAGCTCATTGTCTGTTATGAGCAGCACTCACATTTGAATCAAGTTCAAGTTCTGAGAAGAGAATAAAACTCTTTGAGCTGCTCTAATTTCATAGAATCAGCTGCCAGAAATAGCATTTGGTTTGGTACAAGGAAATGAAAGTCAATCATTTTCATGATTTAACACGTCAACTAATATGGTTTATGAATGCGGCTTTTTTTATATGTAATTAGAGTTTGTTTCAGTAATCAAACAGATACTAAGAGAAGAGGACAATCTGATAGTGAGATATGACAATTGAGGAATATAATGAAAAGAAATGGATATAAAATGTATTCCTGCAGTCCCTCACTATGCTTAAAATGTCTCAGAGCCATAATGAATACGAACCATATGGACTTCCAACTTTCTGGTTCCAAATTCTGAACATATCAACAACCAGATTTTGGACATTATAATTTGTCTGTTTGTCTAATTTAATGAGATACAAATCATCATATGAGCACATAAACAGGTTGGTAAAACAGCTGGCTTTAAAATGTGCAGCAGTCTTTTTGGATTTTTCATATGTGGATTGGTGAGGAATTCCACTTTCAGTGGCATTTCCGTCTGATTTATCTGACTCTATGACATCATAAGACATCTGAAGTCATTTGACAGAATAGGGAAGAAAAATAAAACAACCAAAACTAGTGAAAGCATCAGGAAACCAGAGAAAACTAAATTACAAAAGCTACAAGCACCTCAGTATGATTGCAGATAATTTCTATCTACAGACACATCATCAGTATTTAAACTCTGACCTCATATCTAAACCACGTAACTGTCTTCTAACTTCCTTTTCTTATTTTATTTGCAGAGGTTTGTGTCTACCTAGTTTGTCCAACAGTCATAGACATAGTGACCATTCAGATGCTCTACTGTCATCTGGTTTTCTGAGTACCAGAACTGCTTGTCAGCCTGTACCCCCCAGACAAAGGTACAAACACACTCACATGTTAAGAACAGAAAGTAAGATGTATGTTTGTTGTTCTGCATGTGGCCATAACTAAAATAATACAAAAAGGCAATATCACAGCATTTACCTTGAGAAAATTAACTAAATAAGCATGAATAATTGGATTGCTTGACTGCAGAATGTCCATATGCTGTTTTTATAACTGAAAACTAATTATACAGAATCTTATGACACACAAACGTAATAAACATTCAAAATCAAATATTTCTGGGGGTTTTTTCTGACAGGCAGAGGACAAGAAGTGTGGTTGAAGTTTCTCCACCTTCCCATAGTCTGCTTTGTGTGCCAGAGTCCAGCCAACTCAGCCAATCAGCCCCAAGTATCATGGAGCCACTTCTGTGCCCCAACACCTTGATGCAGGCCAGAGCGCATATTCAGACCAGTAAGTAAGAACATAGCTGATGTGTGCAAAATGCAAATATTTGGATGTTGTTAACACTGTAATATTTTCGTGTTTACAGGACTGAGCTCTCAAAGTACTTTAAATGATCAAAGGGTGAGTTTTAATGACTTAAAACTATTTAACAGAAATAAATTTTTTAGCAGTAAATAAATGGAATTTTTGAGTGATTGTTGCCTTTCTATCATCCTGAACCAATCTCATTTGACCACTAATTCTAGCATTGCATTTCTGTCCATACAACAGCTTCTCTACAGATATTTTCTCTTTTTCAAATCATTCTTGGTACACCTGAAAGATGGTTGTGCATGCAAATTCCAGTGATCAGCGGTTTTTAAAAACACTCACGTTCATTTGGTGTTAACAAATGATGCGACATTTAAAGTAACCTAAATCCTCTTTTGACCCCAACCCAAGGCAAGTTGTCTAGTTGGCTAAATGCATTGAGCAGCTGGCATCTGATTATGCTTTTTACAAATTTTATTAACATGAAATTAATCAGGTGGATTTAATAAAGTGGCCATTGAGTGTATATGTATGTGTTCCCATTTTCACTAGGTTTTCCTTTGGTGGAATTTCCTTCCATTTAGACATTCTCAGAATTTTCAATTTTTTTTGGATTATTCAACACTCTAGCCATATAAGTCATGCATGAAAATGTGTTTTATATTTATACAGCTTGCCTACACCACTGAACTGCTATCTGTATTTCCAGGGTCCTTTGCCAGCCTTCCACTCCCACACACCCAAGCTTCTGGTGCCCATTGAGGGTCGCCCAAGACATAGCAAGGCTCTGCCACCACTGAAACCCCATGTTCCTCTAAAGCCCATTAGCCGGAGCCCTCTTTCCAGCAGAGCTGAGCTGAGAAAAGAGAGGCAGTCCTGGGGCAGCTCATGCAGTGGTCCTTCAAATGATGGTAGTGAGGAAAGTGGATCCAGTAGCAGCAGCCAGAGTTCCATCAACTTGGAAAATGAGGATGATTCTGGACAAATCCAAGAAACATCTACTAAGGACAGAAATCTGACGTTTGTAAAAGATAGAATGTTGCAGGATTCAAATGACAGAATTACATCAGAGGCAGATTTTTTTGGAGAAACAACACGACATGTTAAAGCAAAACTGTGCTCATTGGTCAACAGATCAATACATGACAGAGAAAGAGACTATGTCAATTGTACTAATCATGCAACAGTAGAAAAAGCTGATTCACACCATCCAAAAGAGGCCGATAAGAGTGAGTGTGTAAAAGAATGTAACCACTTTGAGAGTAATAAAAAGTCAGATGCATATGTGTTTAGTGAAGTCAAGCAAAATACGAGCCACACAACTGAGTCAAAGACTGGAACAAGCAACAAAACTAAAAATGATGCAAAGGGTCTTGAAGATGATGCTACTGGTTGTTTTGAAGAAGATTCTGAAAATGAACAGATGGATCCAGAAAGCACAGCATCAGCTAGAAATCAAGAAAACACGGCAGAAGACGTAAGAGATTGCAGTGCAGTTACTGCTGTGGAGAAAACCGGCTTCTTTCCTGTGGATCCCAAGAAATACGAGAAGATGTTTAAAGCCCGGAATAAAGAGAGTAAAACTAGGATGAACTTTCACTTGAAGGCAAAAAATTCAACTATTCATTCTCTCAACAAAGATGCAAGAGTCATCAGTGGTAACCACTCCAAAATTAACATAAAGTACTCTGCCATTCCCACAATGGACAAAGACAAAAGCAAGAAAATTAAATCTGGAAATACGGCTCTCCTCAGTGTGGGTACTCTAACCCCACGTAACATTTATGAACCACACAGCAACAAAATACATCAGCTGATATCAATGAGGGAGCTAAAAAGTGCCCAGCAGTTGAAGAAACCAGGCTCAGGTGGAAAACCCCCAAGATCTAAATCTGCTGTGGACCTCATCACTTACAGAGACATGTTTCAGCAGATACAGAGTGGCAGCGAAGGACCAGCCATGTATGAGATGTTTGCTGGGCCATTATTTGAAAATCATCGGGTCTCCAACTCATGTGAGAAACCTAAAGAGAGACAACTACAGGTCATGCCAACAAGAAAGACAAAACAAAGCCACAAAGTCAAACACAAACCAGTACAGAATAAGCCAAAGAGAAAGTCAGTGGAGAGCACAGCTACTTTGACTAAAAGCAAACCAAAACCAATGTCATCGCAAATCAAAACACAGTCTACCACTAATAGCTGCAGAACAGACAAAAGCCCTAAACTCAAAGATGAAACTGATGATGAGAAGGAGGTTGAGTTTAGTCATAAGTCTTCTAAGGATGAATTTGAAGATCACATTTTATCAACCATAGTGGAAGCTCTTTCTAAAAATGGATCTGAAACATTACAACCACAAGAGGAAACTCTGACAGAACCCATAACTTCCCTTTATGGTGTTGATGCTAGAAATCACAAAACTTCAAGTAAATCAACAAGAAACTCAGCTAAAAAAGATCCACAGTTGGCTCAGTCACTAGACCCTCTGCAGGCACACATCAACACTTGGACATCTTCAGACAGTACCTGCCACACCCTGATGTCACCAGTTTACAGGAAGTTTCTGGATGAGGTGGGGGAGGGTCCGCTGACAGATGATCTACTGCAATGTCTGGCAGAGGAGCTGATCTCTTTGGATGAGAGGGATGTTTCTGCAGCTCTTGAAAACTCAGAACATGGAAAAAAGGAGTTCCATGGTGAAGAAGAGCATGTATCAGGAAAAAAAGCACCTCCGGAGGTAATATTTTGAGCCTAAAAATGACTAAATCAAGTTTCTATGTCTTTAGTCATTGCGGAGATTGGGATGACAGTTCCCAACTCAAGTGGTCAATAGGAAAGATGCAACCTGGACCAGTCACCAGTCCATTACAGAAGCAAACAACCATAACAACCCTACACACACATAAGGGCAATTGAGAAACCAATTAACCTAACATACAGTCATATTCATGAAATTAAAGCATGCATTCCGATGAGTCATATTGACCAGACTTAGAGTACCTTTAGAAAATAACAACCTTGAAAACAGGTAGTAAACATACATTTCATTAAGCTTACCTTGATATGTAAAAAAAATATTTTTAGGTCTGATGTAATATTCTAATCTTAAATGTCTTGTTTTCATTAGCTGCAAGTGTTAAAATCATTATACTGTAGTTAACATAAAGGACTAAAAACATAAATGGTGTGTAATAAACTTTGAATTGAAGACGACATATGTCTTCGACAAACATATCTATAAGAGGGTGTCCTATTTTTCCATGACTGTTCCTTCCTTTACTTTCTAGCATTTATGACAGACATCTGTCAATCCAAAGCTGAAGATCGAAGGACAAAAATTGATGTAAAGCTAAAATCCAGCAAATTCTGATGTCTGCACCTGTGTGTTTGAAGTACTTTAATTAGATAATTATGTCTCTATGCATTTCATTGCAGGTTGCTCGAAATGACAGTAACTCTTACCTTGGATCAGGGTTGGTTGCAAATGACACCATAACATGGGCTAAGGGTGAAGTACTGGGGAAGGGTGCCTATGGGACAGTAAGTATTCAAATAACGTTGCAGCTAAGTACATTAGTAAGTTGCTGATAAAATAGTGTTGGTATTTTGTACTAGAAACATATCCCAGTGCTGTAACTTGCTAAAAATAAGAACTTATATCAAGTTAGTCTTACTTTTCAGTGCAGATTATTTCAGCAGTATGTCTTCAAACAACTTTGACTCAAATCATTATCTCACCAGGTGTACTGTGGTCTGACCAGTCAGGGCCAGTTGATAGCTGTAAAGCAGGTTTGCCTGGATTCGTCTGACCCTGATGCTGCAAAGAAGGAGTACAATCGTCTTCAGGGGGAAGTGGAGTTACTTAAAACCCTTTGCCACAGCAATATTGTTGGCTTTCTGGGAACATCTCTTTATCAACATGTTGTTTCCATCTTCATGGAGTATATCCCTGGTGGATCTATTGCTAGCATACTTCACAGGTTGAAATTATTTGTTGCTTACTTTAAAATATCTTGCAAAAAGTTTGAATGCCAAATTAATAAGGACTGTTCCATTTTCCCCTTAGATTTGGTCCTCTGCCAGAACGAGTGTTGGCTCTGTACACCCATCAGATCCTGGAAGGGGTGGCATTCCTTCATCAGAACAGAGTGATTCATCGGGACTTAAAAGGAAACAATGTCATGTTGATGCCAACTGGTGTCATCAAGCTCATAGACTTTGGTTGTGCACGACGCCTCAGCTGCCTTAACCACACAGCTCCAAACAGTGGAGAGCTGCTGAAATCCATCCACGGTACACCTTATTGGATGGCGCCAGAGGCAAGTTAGATTTGTTTATTTTTTAGGGTTTTGTAAAAATTTGAATTTGTGAGATGTGATGGAAATTTGATCTAAGTTCTTTTTGACGTTGGACGATCAACTTAGGATGAATTCACACCAGCTGTGTTTAGTCCATTTTAATAAAACTCTAGTTTGTCTAGAAAGTCCGGTTCGTTTGGAGAGGCATGAATTCTTAATCGAACTCTGATGTGGACCAAACAAGCAAACTCTGGTTTGTCTCCAAACCTAGGTGTAGGTTGAATTAAAGTGAACTCTGATGCGGTTTGAATGCTTATGTGAATGCCAAGCAGACAAGAGACCGCTCCGAAAATGAACTAGAGCGCATGGCATCTAGGCCAATAGAACCAAAACAAATGCAAAAGTCTAGCATTAGAGGGAGAGATGGCTTGTGGTATTTTACCAAAGACAAATCCTAAAACTGCTCAAATCCGATGCTAGTGCCATTTTTGTTTACATTTTGTGAAGAAGGAAGTTATGTTCATATCTTTTTTTTAGGTTTTGTATCATCTACTTTAGAAGTTCTTGGTGCAATGGCACCATGAGCAAGGAGGAAAACAGGTTTTCAATTAGTTTGGATCGTTTGACAGTGCAGTGTGAAAGCAAACCGCACCAGCTGATAATGTAATAAGTCGCAATTTTGGTCCCCAACCAAACCTACCGGACTATCAGGTGGACAACACACTTAGAAAGTCCGATGTTTTTCACCAACTATTATCTCAAAGTCCTTCAAGGCGGTTTTTATGAACTATATAAAGACATGCAGATGTCCTGTCCTTTTGTCTCCTGTTATTTTTCTAACCAGATCATCAATGAATCAGGGTATGGCCGGAAGTCAGATATTTGGAGTGTTGGTTGCACAGTGTTTGAAATGGCCACAGGGAAACCACCTCTTGCACATATGGATAAAATGGCTGCCTTGTTCTACATTGGGGCTAGAAAAGGGCTAATGCCATCCCTGCCAGATGGCTTCTCAGAGAATGCCAAGGACTTTGTAAAAATCTGTCTGACAAGGTAAGTGCTAAATTTATGATTTAATTATGACAGTATCAAACTGTCATGGTGTTAGTAACGTCTTACTGTGATATCTGCAACTTATTGTCTTTTTAATTTGTAGTGACCAGAGCGTACGGCCATCAGCTGACCAGTTACTGAAACATTCCTTCATTCCTAAAGGGCACACAAGTATCAAATACTGTGAAGCACAGAAAAATAAATGTTGTGGTACAAAAGTGAGTGTTTAAATTGGGATAACTGCTGTTCTTAAATTCAGAGGCATTAAATAATATCTAATCATTTAAGTTCACAGTTCAAAAATTAATATATTGTGGTATCAAAACCACTGTGAATGCACTCCAAATAATATAATTGCGTATAAATTGCAGATATTATTGTACCCTTTAGATTAACAAATGTGCCAATTTTATAAAATTGTGTGTGAAGTGTATTCAGTACTGAATGTTTAATGGTTTGTATAGAATAAATGTCAAAGCAGATGACAAATCTACAAAACAGTCAAATGCCACATTTTAAACTATTGCCATTGAAACATCAGTTCTATGGTTATGAGATGAAGGTACATTTCAAATTGGAATATCATAAACATCTGAAATTGTTTCAGTGTTTCAATTCAAAAAGTAAAATAAATTATACAAAAATATACATTTCAAATTATAATAGTCTAAAGCTAATCTAAATAATTCAAATTAAAGATTTTGAGCCTACAAATGTTACTTATAGATCCTATATGGTGTTTAGGACAGCTGGAGCCATCAGTTATATGCTAATTTTTTAACAGTTTTTTTCTTCCACTCAACTTCCCAACACAACCCATTGACTTTTAGTGAATTATCCTCCATGTGTCAGTAAGCAGTATTCACAATGCTTGAATAGGTCAAGGTTTTTATGGTAAAAAACATAAAAATATTTTGTCTTATGTAGTTTTCTGTTACAGAAAAAATGTTGGGTCGTCATTAGCTGAAGCCGCAGTTAAATCTAACCACAAACAATTGAAATATATCACTGTGTGTATTGAAACTTTCGGAATATGTTCTACTTCATTAAAATACATTTAGGTTTCAAACCTACATCTGAGTGCAGTGGTAGCGGTTTTAAATGTTTAAAACAAATTAAAAGATGCTTTCAGCTGATTTAAATGAGTAAAATTACATTTGTAGATTGTAAATTAATCCTGAATACTGTACACTGATCAGTGATTAACTTCAGTCTTTATGTTGAATAAATGTATTGGGCCAGTTTTATACATATCAAATTAACTAGAACTAAAATGTTCATGATCATATAAACTCCAAGTAATTCCTCTTAATGGTTCAGTGCTGTAAGTATTTGCCCCAAAAGATTTTTTATTTACTCACAAAACGAATGATCTGTCTTTTTTCAGATCATAAAAAAAAAGACAGACATGAGTAAATAAAAAAGCTGTTCTCAAATTATTTCCTGTAAAAAGTTCATTTTCCTTTGTACATGAAGCATTTAAAACTGTTTTACTCAGGACATGAAATGAAATTTTAATACTGATCTGAAATACTACATGCGACAGAAAACGCAAAAGAAAACTATAAGGCAGGAAATACTTGTCCACAGCCCTCCACCATAGAGGAATAAACCATGTTTACCATTTAAAAATGAATTGCATGCCATATTAAAAAGAAAAAAAGATTTTGTACAGTGTAATGGTGATGGTAATGAAGTTTATTCATTATATTAAAATGAGAAGTGGAAAGACGTGATGAGCGGTTCATGTTTTTTCTAAAACAATTGCAGTTTTTCATTTAATGTTCAACTGTAAATGCTTTATTACATACAAACACCACCAGCCTTGGACCAATATGGTATGTTGGATGCTTTACAATACAGAGGGGATTATAGGGCACAGGCTCTTGAGAGAGATGTAAGCTGAAAGTGATGGTTTAAATGTTAAAGTTATTTCCAAACAGATACATGAGAGAATCTAAATTGGTCTGGCATTGCCTACAAGAAATATTTTTCTCTAGATTTAATATGACCTAAATGTGGCTAAATGGGCTGATAACTTTATGCAATGTTTGATCCACTTGATGTAAACTTCAGTATCATATTAGTAGCATCCCTTTTATGTGAGGCACAACCTTTGGCATCCAGCTTAAGGTCTACTTAGAAGAGAAGGTTTTTGGTACAAATTGATTGCTGTGACATTGTTGTAGTGGGAATCCAACAGTACATCATCTACAGAAGTCGAACTCCTGGAATGCTGCAATCATTCAGTCGGTGACCTCCAATCAACTGAGCCATGAAATAAAACCTTTATATGTATTATAGTCATCTTGTTATAATTACAAGCAGCTCCAAACCTGAGTAGTCATGGTATAGCTTCTTCTTTAAACATACAAAAGAAACATATGTACATTTATCTCCATTTTTTTGTAAACAGCAAGTTAAGTGCTCCTCTCTCACATCCCTTTGATGATTGAAACATGCAAATCAAATGCAGTTTAAGTATAAAAAAGGAAACCAAGACCAGAAAATAATTTTGGAGATGGAACTTTACACCTAAAAAAAATATTGCATCCATTAACAATATCAAGTGGAATTCCAGAAAACAAACTAACTCATCTCCAGCTGGTCAGATAACTTCTTCCATATAATCACACAATAGATTTAAATTACTAAAAAACAAAAACAAACATGAAAATGAAGAAAGTGCACCTTCCATGCTTTTATAGAACTTGTAATACTTGTCCTCTCATATGGAGGTCTTACAACGTGAAGATGGAACCTTTCCCCACCCTATGCATCCACGTTTGCAAATTCTTCCACCCATTCGAGGAGAAAGTGAAAACTGAGCAGCAATTCGACATTAACAAAGAAAGGACTAAACGTCGCAGCCCCGAGGTGCGACAGGAAGCATAATTATTCATCTTTCTTATCTCTCAGAAACAGAGAAGTCCAACAATAATTATTTGCAGCAACGCTTTCTGCCTCTCAGTAAAGGGTTTATATTCACAAAGTGTTATTTTCTTAGGGCACTTGACAAAGAGGTCAGCATAGTCTTCAAAGTCTCAGTGGTCGGTAGTTTGGTGCCAGTTCCATGTGCTGCAGAGCGTCGGACTCAGTGTCTCTGCTCTCCCACTTCATGTGGCGATTCGCCAGGAGGGAGGAACTGCTGAGAGGTCCGCAGCCCACCTGGGTATGACAGGAGGGGAGGAGGAGAGACAAGAATAAGGAGGAAGAGGAGGAGGGGAGGGGAGGGAAGTTAGCCACAGAGCTGCGAGCCGGACAAGACACACTGCAGTACAGGACAAGAGCGAGGAGGAGGAGGAGGAAAGGGGGAAGAAAAAGATGGAGTACCTGCAGCACTAGTGCCACTCTTGGAGATTTTGCTCACTTTGGAGCAGGAAGTCGAGGATGAGGGGTGATGGTTGTGGCCGCCCTCGGCGTAGGCCCTCTTTCGTGATGACGACATCAAAGTGGCAGACGAGGGATGACCAAGGGTAGTTCCTTCCATTGCCACCATACCAGGAGGAACTCGTAGCACACCTGCAGCCTCAGCGGCCCCTCGCCCGTTGCCGCTGTGCTTGTGGGGGCGATGGAGGTTGTGCTCGGTGCTGCGATGCTTCTCCTTGCTCACCAACGGGCTGGAATGTTTGCTCTTGCTGTTGTTGGCAGAAATGCCTTCATCTGATGAGCTGTGCCGCTCCGATGAGGAAACTTTGATCTTCATCTTGAACTCATCTTTGATTGGTTGTCCGCTCTTTTCTGGCGGAGCGTTGCTGCTGGACCCGGGGACAGGCAGACGAAGTTTGAGCAAAGCTTTGTCTCCATGATGGCGTCTGTCTTGCCCTGAAGAAGTTGAGGAGGAAGGGATTTTCATTTTCAGAGGGGAAGGTGTAGTGCTGCCGCTGTGGGAGGCTTGATGAGGCTGTGCATGTTTTCTATGTTCTATGTGGGTAATGTTTGGTGGTGCATAGGTAGAAGAGGAAGTCAAGTCGCCTTTTACGTCACAGTCCATTAGGCCTCCATGGGGCTCTTGCCTACGCTTCTGGACAGTATACTCTGCAGAATGTTTCTCTCTGTACTTATCCAGAGACAGTTTCTGAACTAGAGGTTGACAGGAAGGAGGGTAAGCAGGCTGAGGTGTTGAGTGATGCTTGCCTGCTGTTCCTTTCTCCTGTTTAACAAGGTTTAAATCAACCGTTTTTTCAGTCTTGTAAGGCAGAGGGTGCTGGAGCAAAGAGGAAGTGGAAGTCTGCAAAGACAGCATGGATTCGTGGATGGGGATGCTGAGCGGTTCCTGTTTTATGCAGGAGGGGTAATGGCTCTGGTTAACCTGAGGCCATTCACTGTGGCTGGCTGGGTTGTACGTGGCAGCCATGGCGTCCAGAGACAACGGGACCCCTCTGGAATGCCCGGGCATGGGTACAGAAAAGGCAGCACCTGCTTTGGAAAAACTTGGGTTGGACGAGGAAACTCCAGGAAGTGCTGTATCGCCGTGGTCCTGAAGCAATGAAGGCCCAGTAAATGTGTTATCCATTGACAGCATATTTTCACTTTTGGGCTTTTTAGCAGCTTGTGTCGCCTAGAGGGCAAAGATTTGCAAGGATTTTAGTTTTAGGTTGTTTTTTTTTAAGAAAGTTGAGATGACACAATTATAAAATTGTACAAGAAGTTGGATTTTTGCACATCTTTACATTACAAGCACAACTTCTGCTTTATTTTATTGAGATTATATGTGACATACCAACACAAAACATAGCATATTGATGAAGTAGAAAGTATGATACATGATTTAGATTTTTGTTTGTAAACACATCTATGCAATTTTTTCCATCTACTTCCCAATTGTGTTGGTCACATGAAACCTCAAAAATACAGAGTAGCTTATGTGTCAGTGAAATGGTTAAGAGATGTGAATTCTTCTCCAAGGCAGTCTAATCTAAAAAAATTATAGTACTGTAATGTCTTACCCTCCAATTCCGTATTCTCTTCAGTCTGCTTGGAGTTTTCTCCAGAATCTGCAGAAACTCATGCGTCAGCTCTGAAAGTTTAAAAGATAAAGATTATAAAACATTTTAGAATTAGTTTTGATTCCTTAAGTTCCTTAAATAACTAATAGTAAATCTCAGATGTAGGTAATAGTATGACTTCACCATCAAGCAGCTCCAGAGTCACCGTGCTGTCCACGTACTTCCACCAATGTTTCCCATCAGTGGAAACCGGAATCTCCCAGTTGGACCACTTGCAGGCCAGATGTATGCATACACAGGCGATCACTGTGGGCTTGTACTGGAGGCAGAAGGTAGTGAGGTGCAAACTGCAGAACGGGTGAGGGTGTATAAGGGAGGCCACGGGAGGTCAAAATCCATCCAACATGTTGAGAAGAGAGGAAAAACACAAGAGGGAGCAGACAGATTTAATATACTGTTGGTGTGGGGTCAAAATGGCAGTGAAAGCAATTTAAGTGTTTTGATACAATAAAAGGACTTAAAAAATCTAACTGTGTTTAATTTCCTACAAACCAAACCTCCTAACAGTTAAAACATTAATAATAAAAATGACAAGGTAAGCGTGAAGTGTGCTGGTTTGGTATTAATAGGAGACTTTTACCCACCCAATCACTCACTTAATACAGATGAGACAAACTTATGACAAAAATTTTACTTGCAAATTATAATAATAAATAATGTTACTTGTATTACACGATATCATATTTAAATAACCACACTTTTTACTCTCATTTCAAATTTATAGTAAACAGGTCTACAAATATATTAAAGGTTTTCGAAGACAGAGCCACTTTCCTGGTATTTTTGCTAAGTAGTAGACTTTTTTGCTCCTTGTCGAGAACACAGAAGACAATAAAACAAAAAAATCAGTAAACATTCCTTTTCTGTTTCTGTAATAAGGAAAAGTATAAATTTCTGTGTTTTGGATTTATGTCAATTTACAAACCCTCTTCAATAAAATCCGATACTTTAACTATTGTAGTTTTATGATTGAATATATAAAAACAAAGGAAAAAAATCTATATATTTTTGTGACCTATCAGGACTTTCCCTTGTAGTCTATTGTTGCAAATTTGCCTCAAACCACCAAGGAGGGGTATGTATACCTCCAATGGCTGAATATCAGAGGTAACATGGAAAAACACTTTTCTATAATATTACAGTTTGGGTTATGCTTTATTTTCAGCAACCGCCTGTGGTGGTGGGCGCCAAATTAATACCAATGTTAAATTGTGGTTGGGGTGCAAATGGGCACACTGTAAAGACTGAACAAGTTTTAACCCATTTTTGGCCAAACTCATAGCAAGATAGCTACAAATGCATCTGTTTTCATACAGTAAAGTTACTAAAACGACCAATCTGCTATAGGCAGGATATCTACTAGTCAGAACCACAACATACATCTTCAAGAAAATCTTAGTCCTCCTAAATCTAATTTAGTACATGTTGAAAAAAGTGGAGATGAATGGAGTTAGTAAGTCAAGCACATACAGAAGCTCAGTCAGGATAGAAAATGATTCAGAAACTGCCACCAAAACATTGACATCAAAACAGTATCTAAATAATACCAACAATTTGTGTCTTTTTAGCAAAGTGAAGGCTAGTTAACATATTGGTGATAAACACTATTTGTAGATATAAAATAGCCAGCGAGGATTTACTGTAAAGCCCAATGAATATAATGCGACCTTAACTGGTACATAAAAGAAGCAGCAAGCACAACAATAGTAAATAACTTCAATCCAGAAAGTGGCTTTTATGATCCAGTAGAAACACTTAGCTCTGATTTTACTCCCTGAATTTTAAAGTAGGGGGTAAAATAAGCACCTATTGTACAAACAGCTTAAATGTATAATGATTTCAGTAGAAAAGTTTTTAATCAAACTCACAGTATGGTTCTCTGAAAATATTCACATCCATGTAGATGGAGATAAACACAAAGTCTGAAATATTGTGATTCTGGTAATATTTTTAAAGGTAATCTAGTTTGTACTTTTACATGTTAGGACAAAATAAAAAATAATCTGAATCAGCATGAAAAAATGTATATACTTCAAAGTCGTCTCCAAGTCATAGGCTATATCATAACCATTAGTGAGCAACAGGTATAGAGCAGTCTTCATCTAGATAATGTGAACACTGAACTGTTACTAAAGATAATTTATAAGTGCCTTTTCACCACCTACTTTAAACCAACCCTTTAAGGACCCAGTTTTTGTTAATCAAATATGTAACAATGGAAATGAATTGAAAAACCCCTGCTAGAGGTAAACCAATTACAACTTTAAGGTCCTTAATGAGTCAGTACTTCCTGCTTTCTTGAATTTTAGGTTTGTAATATATAAATATTGCATAGCTAGGAAAAAAAGGTGTTTAGTGGCACAGTTAAAGTTTAACAGAATTTTTTGGGCAATAATACAACAACATAACATGAAAAGAAAACTTTAAAAAGTTATCTGCAGTACTTACCGGAAGGACCTCTACGAGAAATGTTTACATCTGTGAAATCTTTAGCTGATATTCAGGCTACCAGAGTGTCTTTCGCTTAGAATTATGCACTTTTTCGCAACCGAACAAACATGTGGTTTTCAAGCGCACCACTATACTTCACATTTTGCATTCAACCCATCTGTGCCAACACTTGGTCCCTTGTACAATACACCGCACTGCGACTGGGGCCGGTAACGCTACAAGCCACCATGTCCCGCTACCTCTGGGGAAGGGAGGGGAGCCGAGGGGAAGGGAGGCAAGCGTCCCAACAACCACCAGTGCAAGTAGGGCCCGTTGGACACTGAAAGGGTACCCTGCATTACAGGAAGCTATGGTGTGCAGTCAAAGTGCAACAAAGGAGGGGCAGGATAACAACCTGTTGGTAGCCATGAAATAGGAAGTCTGTGCCAGATCCTTGCTTGCTGTAGAATGGAGACAAAAAGGAAACAAGACAAAAACATAAAAGAAATATTAGAATTGTTGCAGACAAATGTAATTTAACTTTATGTTTAGCATTCTTATCCTAATTTCCAGTGCACATATTGAGCCAAGATCCAGACTGGGGAAGCAAATTATTGTTCTTTATTCTGTTTTTACAAATTGAATTTACTTGAACTATGTTGCACATAAATTCCATTATTGTAGGACAATAAAGGATATTTCTAAATAAGTTTAATGGCCAAAGTTATATTTTTTGTTCGTTCATTTTATCAAAACTGGTCTCTTGTAAACGAGATCTTGGACCTCAATAAGACAACCTGTATAAATAAAGGTCAAATAAAGAAGTCGTCGACCAGTAAACGGAAACATATATTGTTTAGTTGTAAGAAAATCATTGCAAGATTCTGCAGTTTATGTTGTGAATCCTAAGCTAGAACATTTTAAACATTGTAAGAGTATTTCAGAACGTGATTGAAGAACATAAAGTTGTGTGAAAGATGTACAACAAAGATTAAATACCAGGTTCTAAAATGACATAAATCAAGACCAAAGGGTAAAAAAATAAAACTATTTTCTTCACCACAATTTTTAAAATCAAAGATTAACCATTTTTGACATAATTGTTGTTGAATAAATAATGACTAAGTGGATTCTACTTAAAGACAGACTTAAATAATATCCTGGTAAAGGCCACATGCTTTCCAGATATATATATATATATATATATGCATACACACTAATTTGAAAGAACTCAAAGGTTAAACTGTTTCAAAGCAATTAAGTCTCAGTCTTGGCCCAACAGGCACTGGCGAACTTTCTGAGGAACAATATGTCACACAACACAGATGATTAAAAACCATTGTGGTCATTAAACCATTAAATCAGCAAGGTTTTCACCCTCACCCCCACCCACATCTGAGGTGGGGAGAAACAAAAACAAAGAAGGAAGCCTCTACCTCGCACTAGCTGGGTACATTTCACCACATCAGTGTGTGGGTGATCAATAGTAATTTCAAAGCCTGGAACAAAATACATAACAGGTGAGATCAACACATACACAGTTGGGAGGTGACATGTCATTTAATGGCAGAAAAAAAATAGACAAATGTTTTTCTATAAGCGGCCAACTTGGGTTTTCCTTATGCATAAAAAATGTTTAATTAGAAAATCAGTGGGAGAAAATCAATCAAAAGTGCCTCAACCAAATCCACAATGGAGGACAAAATGTGTCAAAAGTAGCAGAAAAGAGTCCATACAGTTTTTGTCATATCATAAAATGTTTTAAGTCATACAAAGAAATCTCTTGGCTCGACTTCCAGAAAATGACATATCACCTTTACACAATGCATTTACAATATGACAATAATATGGTAACCACAGAGTAGATGATATAACATTGCAATCAAAAAATTGATACACTGAAAAATAAATGATCATTAGACCCTTACTTGTTACCATTACCAAAGTTATAGAAAAAGCTCTCAAGTCATCCACTCCAGTCACCATTACTTACCCAGGTTCTGCAGCACAATGGATTCAAGTATCACCAGCTCTTGAGCTTGCTGGAGGTATGCCTGAAGTTTGATAGACAATCATTACAACACAATTGTAATGAGTCTATTAATTTATTCCCCTAACAAGTGATTTAAAATGGCCAAACAGCTCTACAGCTTGGTTTAGTCATAAAGTGAGCGGTGGTAATCAGTGGGTGCTTGGTACACACCAACTGCAAGCCAGGGCAGAAAAAATAAGACCCCTTAAATATGGCAGCAGAAAGTGGCACAGCGATTTATACAAAGGTGAAACCATGACCACAGAGGAAAAACGGGGAGGGAGAAAAAAAAACAGCTTCCAACCTTACAGTATCCCAAAATACCAGCACTTACGTTACTTTTCGTGTCTAGAGGAGATTCCTGTGGATTTAAGCAAGCATGTGCTACTTTAATTACATGCTCAAGCTTCCGGGGTTGCTCTTCCACTTTTGCAGCCAAAAATAGGGTGGTTGGAGATATTATCTGCAAAAGACAGCAACACATAAGAATATAGAACATAATGTATACTCAACAAACTGACTGAATCATCGTAACTTGGAATACTTACATTTCTATGGAATTTGGTGAAAGAATGTTGCATATAAAATCTATGCATGTAAACAATTGCTGTGTTTATTGTCAGTTGAGAGCTGGATGTTATGTCAAGGAAAGTTTTGTTTAATATTTGGCTAAGCAAGCAAAGTAAAGAACAATGAGTTAAATAATACATTACCAATATTAACCCTGGATTACAGAGGAGTCTGTTAATCAGCAAGGTCCATTAAAATGATCCATATTTTCTCAAACCAAAGCATTTTCCACACTTCAAAACAGCAAGAACATTTAGTTAATAATTGATTATATTCAAGTAACTGCTGATCCATCTCTACATAATGTAAAATATACCCCAGGTTAGCTGAAACAACAGTCTTTAAATAATTTGCAGTTTATAAGGAAAAAAACTAAATTCAGAGCAGTGCAACCTCCCAATTAATCTATGATGAAGATGCAGAGTCATTAAGAACAAAGGAGGTGAGTCAACATGAGCATGTCCACTAGAAAATTTTGACACCCCCGTCAAAAAAAAGACAAATCTACCTGTAATGAACTTGATAACTTCTGCAGAAACCAAACCTAAAGATATGCTTGGTTTAAGTGAAGCATATACGATGGCATATTTCTTACATTGTGTGTATTCTTACATTGTGTGTGAATTGTGAGACAGTTATTTTTTGTTTTTAAGCATACGCACTGACTGATGGCACTTTTTAAATTTCGTTGTTCTTGTGACAATGACAATAAAGATTTATCTTATCTATCTTATTGTAGTGCACTGCAATGAGTCATGACAAGAAACGCTGGCCATCTTCTGTACTAATGAAACCCTTACAGCCTACCTGTAGATCAGTCGGGAACAAGAGACTATGAGTGAGGCTTTTATTTTAAATGTGGAAGTGTTTGCAAGTGAAATATGACTTGTCAAACCAGTCTGTGTTTATTGACCATGGACAAAATATATGTGCACCACCAGTTACAATAGATGAAGCTGGTTCATGCACAGCCTGGAATTTGTTTTTTGATACCAGTTTTTAGCATTGTGTTGAAAGTGAGTGTTGAATTTGAAAAGGACACCCAGAACAACATGCTGTTTGAAATAATGCACAAGCCATTACATACCCAGAGCACCGATTTTCTTGCTGAGTGACAAATACTGTGTGCTCATTCTCTCCCTTTTGAGGCCACTATGTAAGGTAAGTAAACAAGACTTACTTGATAATGGTGGGTCACAGTTTCAAGAATTTCCATGGCTAATATTTGGTAACCATGGCCAGAATATTACTGGCTGTTTATTTCTATTTATGTTAACAACAGTGAAAGTGTTACATCTCCATGTCCATGTTGATGACACACAGCTTTGTATTTTTGTTAGACCACATGCATGAATTACTTTTTTGACAATGTACAGAGAAACAGTGTAGTGAAATTAAGAAACATGATTTACCCATGGTTTTTTGAGTCCAATAAAGCCAGAAGCATGATTTCTGGCTGCTTCTCTAACTGAAACAAATATAACGGATTTTTTCAAATAAACAGTAAACAGACATGTTTAAAACGTCACGAGTTTCTGAGAATTACCCAAATGACATGGGATTCAAATCCGGAATTTTGATGAAAAAAAAAAACAACGTATTTCACAGGGCCCGTATTACGATATTACGTAATCTGAACACGTGCGACAGGGCTGGACAGCAGTCTGAGAGAGGAGTCGATAAGACGAGGAGGAAAGTTTACAGCTGAGCCAAAGGTACAAAAAGTCCAAATATCCTCGTTAGCTAAAGCAGTACTTTGAAAACACTCGGTAAATAATATACATTTAAGTCTAAAAGCTGATAAACGCATATTATTGTTTTTTAAAAATAGCTTACAACAAACACCGCATTTTAATTTCACCGTCTCCATCGAAAAAAGCCAAACCCGCCTAATGGCCTTACAGCTAGCATGTTAAACAAAAGCAGATGAAATACCAAACAATAAGGCAGAGGTTCGACCTACAAGATATAAAATATTATAAAATGCTACACTACAACGAGAACAAACATATTGAGCTAAAAAGTTCAGGCTTTAACCGTTAAACCCATTCCTGCGTTACGGCCACTAATGGGCCCTACATAAACGGTTAGCCTCCGGTTTGCTCCAGAATAAACAAGTTTAAAGGATACACGTTGAGCCTTTGACCCATGTCCTGGATCAGATTCGCCGCTTGTTGTCGGTAGGAGAGCTCCCGGTCTGATTCTACTCCACATTGGCGGGACGGGGTGTTTTCCAGCTGCTCCCGGGTGAAATACCATTTCGACGAAGAACCCCGGCATGCCGCCATTACTCTGGAACGTTCGCTTCGGCATCGAGAAAACGGATGTGAGGTCGTGTCTGCCCGAGAACTAGGCGCGATTTGGTACTTTGCTGCCTCCTACTGGCCAAAAGCTGATCAGTCATGCGGTAAAGACAGTTACACTAACAAAAAAAAAACATTAATATAGCTCAAATTTGGGCTCCAGGCTCGACTCAGTGCCATTTATTAGCAGCTCTGAGGTATTGAAGTCAGAAATTAAGTTATGTAAAATGATATGTGGTATATGTATGTAAGTTTATAGATTTCTGCCTTTCCACACCCAACTAAACACAACTCTGCTTCCCTGACGAGATTTATGTAGTCTTAAAAAATATTTTGAGAAAACGATACCATTTTCACATAAAGTATAGGTTACACAAATCATAAACTCTGTGTCAAAGCACACACACACACACATATATATATATATATACAGTATATATATATGCCTTTCTTGAGTCCAATAAAGCAGTAAAAATTGGTTCACTTTCACAAATACAATAAGAAATTGGTGCTTTTCATACATTATTTAAAAAAATCTGTGCTCCCAACAGCTATAAATCAAGTTTTTTTTTTTTATCATTTTAAAATACTCTCTGGTCCATTCTAACATCTGCTTCCCAACAATAAAAAACATATATGAAATTGCATGCAGCTTCTTCAAACTTATGCTTCCTGGTACAAAAGATACAAAAAAAACTGCACTGAAAGAAAAACAGTATAATCTGTAGAAGTCTTACCCAAATAAGTTTAATTTTGCAGGACCACACTGGTTATGACAAAAAAGTTTTAAGACTTTTTTTTTTTTAAAGTTAAACTTTTCAAAAACTTTTGAAAACTGCTAAAACTTGCACATTATTATTTCTATATTTAAAAACATTAGTTGATTCAGCATTTTTAGTCAATCTTGTCAGTTGGCTCTGGAACCACAGGCTGCAAACTCTTTTACTACACAAACTGTTCTCGTTTTAGTCCTAAAAATTCCAGTGCATTTCCAGCAAGCAAGTTGTCCTGCAAGAAAAAAGGAAAGAAATCAATCTACAGACTATATGAAAATAGTGTTTTCATTTCATTTAGATCTTTGTTCTTATATTTGAAATACTTGAAACTTCCTTTGAGTATTCTCTGTCATTTGCTTTGTACTGAAAATTATTTCCCACTTCCTGTGTGTGAAAGAGTGCTCCATAAATTAAAAGAAGGAGCATTTTAATACCTTCAGTTTTCCATCAAACTCATTCATTGACTCAATGAGTGACCCAGGTTCCAGCTCGCCAAGTGGGAATGGATAATCTGTTCCCAGCATTACTTTATCCTAGAAAACCAGTACAATCAAATTATATAAGAAATAATGAATGGCTTTCATTGAGAATAGTTGGGGATTGACTTCTAAAGGGTCCTGTGAGACATAAAAACTGTGATTTCTGGCATTAACCTGCATCTAAAAAATTCTAAAGCTATTGATTGAAATTATGGATACAGTCAATGACTGTAATGGAGTGTAGTCATATGGTGGAACTAAATTATCTTAAATCCCGATCATCACCTGTTTGATCTGTTTCAGATATATCGGATTAAAAACTTCACAGTTTCATCCTCACTGAAATAAGTTTCCTTAACAAACATTAATTTGTTCCTATCATATATGATGTAATATGAATGTGTGCCTGGTAGTTATTTTAGATTTAATTTAGTACATAACAGTGTGTGTAATTTTGTACTTAGAGTGTGTATGATGTAGATTTTACCGATTGCACCTCATGGGAAAGATATTCTTAATTTCACTGTACTTTTTCTATGTACATTGTCAAAAAAAGTATTCATGCATGTGGTCTAACAAAAATATAAAGCTGTGTGTCATCAACATGGACATGGAGACTTAACACTCACTGAAGTCAGGGAAGCATGGTGATTTTTTAAAATTTTATTATTGAAAGCAGCCGGAGTAAGGAGCCTTGAGGGACCCCAAATCTGATGTTTGTCTGCTCACATTCATAAATGCTAAAACATAGTTGGTATGACAAGTATGATTTAAACCAAATTACTACATTATGATATTAATCTCACCCACTTTTTCAATCTAGCAATCAAAATGTTATGTTACATTGGAGATGCAATAACACAAAGAACGAGTATTTAGCTCTCCTCCCCTATTACCAGTCTTAAATATCAGGATAGCTCAGTGCCAGGTGGAAACACATTGAATTAGGTTCAAAATTAAACTGACTTCACTTTAATAACTAATAAAGTGTTATTTTTATTACATACTCAAAGTCGATAATTTTACTTTGATGTTAATGGTAAAAAAAAACCATCTATATGTTAATGAAATGAGAAGTTCAAACTTACTTTTCCAATAACATCAACAAGCAGCTTCAGGGAGATTGGATCATGAACCAATGAGTCAGTGTAGAAAGAGCCCAGGTATTTACGTGGACTGATTGTGTTGTCAACTGCACACAGGTCAGGACGAACTTTGTGGCCGTGTTCGATTCGGCCAACAGTGAATGGAAAAGAGCCCCCTATGGGCAAATAAACAAACACATCAAGGTCAAACAAAAGCATAGAGAGGCTCCTTTAATGCCACACTAAGCACAAAGGAAATACTTAAAATATGATACTTCACAGTCTTATTCAGAGGTGATATTAATCTTATAAATAAAAGAAAAATTCAAGCTATCTGGTGTTGTACCTCCATGTGCAAAGCAGACTTTCAGTTTTGGAAACTTCTCAAAGATACCTCCAAATATCATTGAGCAAATAGCCATGGTTGTCTCGGTTGGCATGCCTTTCAGATAGAGGAGAGCAATTAAAAGAATAAAAAAACATACTGATCATAACTTATAAAGGGTTTTAAATTCAGTGGAATATTGATTAGGTTTTGTCAAACATACTGTCGAAACCCACTGTTTAGAAATGTAGTGATAATGATTTGCAATATTTTATCGTTTACTAAAGTTGTATTTGGTTGTTTCACATTGTTAACCAAACAATATCTCCTGTTTTTGCTCAGTCTCCTCACCCACCAGCCAGGGTAGCCAATACTTAGCCATCCTCCCATCTGTCTGCATGTCCCATGGGTGGACAAAAATGGAGCAGCCCAGCTCCTCTGCTGCCTGCATGCAAGACACATCCTGCAAAATCAGTAACGATGCTGCAAGAAAAGATGCAGTGAACGCGGAAATAATCTTATTTTCTGAGTGTGTTTTGATATTGTTTTATGTCTCACAGCATAGAAGGGAATGAGGTCCGAAGAGTTAAGGTCCCAGTTGTTAATGTGGGATCCGATTTGCACTCCGGGGAAGCCGAGCTCCTTCACGCAGCGCCTCATTTCCAGCACCGCCAGGTCAGGGGCTTGCATAGGCAGCGTGCCCAGCCCCACAAACCTCTTAGGGTGACTACGCACCGTCTGGGCCAAATCGTCGTTTAAAAGGACACAGAGGTCCAATGTGTCATGAGGTTTGGCCTACAGTTAAACAAAAAATTCAATTAAACTGTGAGACAGTGAAATCAAACAAGTTTGCAGTGACTTGCAAAAATATTCACACCACTGGAAAACATTGTAAAAGAAGTGTTGACTTTGGGTAAAACTATTAAAATTATAACTCCTTAAAATTACACCATGTATTATTTTTCTTCTACTTCATAATAATGCACTATTTTGTGTTGATTAATAACAAATAATTCAGGTTTGTTATTAGATGAATACTTTTTTCAGAAGGTGCTTAATGTGAAAGTGTTGTACAATCTGCTCCAGTTCTCTTACAAATATAAGAAGGAAATGTTCAGTTCTATTAGCAATGAGGCACAACATCTACTCTTTAAAATAAATTCACATATAACAGTGAGAACTGACCCAATAACTGAACATCACAGGAACCGTCGACAGGGCCTGAACAGTAACGCCTGCGGATCATAAACAGGAACATTATGGTCAAGAAAGATTAGGATGGAACAAGAACAAGTGCTGGGTCATTGATCCCTGTGAACACACCGTACTTGTCCATGTCTTTGATGCGAGCATTCGCATCCCAACAGTTTTCCTGAATCACCCGGAACAACTTTCCATCTTTCATCATGTTTGCTTCGCCCTGAAATGCAGCATGAACATCACCTACAACTTGTTGTGTGCATTTATGGTGGAGTATAACATGCAGTGCAGAGTTTTATGTTTCTGCATAGAGGTTTAGGATTTAACGTCATTTTAAGTATGACCACACGATGGCAGCAGTGAGCTCATTCTTTAAATGCTCTTTCTCTAGGTGAATCTGCATCCAAAGATCTCTAGAGTCCCCCTATATCTTTAAACACAAAAACAAATGTGCATCACTACGTCATTTTTGCTATTTTAAACAATTACAAATAAATAGAGTGACTTTCTGGTTAATAAAGTTTAACTTCCAGGTCATACAGCAGCTTTCAGTGTTTTCGGTTGTGCTCAAAGTGAATCATTCAGTGATGCAGTGGTATCATGCTGTGTTCTGGCCAGCATGAGGGGTGGATATGGTGGGGAGCTGCCAGTATGATCCTGCTGCGTTCTCAGCAAAGTAAGCATTTGAGACCTGTCTCTGTGCCCTTGTTTTATCTGTCTGCATATAAAAATGATTGATTCACCTTGCAGTGATGGTGCAGCTGAACAAACCCATCATAACCGTATCTCTGCAAGACATAAAAACATATGATTACTGATAGTCATACAGTTGGAAAACACTTTAATACACACACGCTCATTGAGAAGATTGCATCTGATCATTTTGGGCATGAATGTCAAATTAGTTTTGGAGTTTTTCGGGACACAATGACTGTAACTGCCTGAAACAAAAATAAAAAAACAAACGAATTGGGTCCGAATAAAATTTATTCTGAATCTTCTTTAATCCATATTAGTTTAAAAAATGGCATACAAGATTGTATACTGTATGGTTTCATACAAAGCATGTGATGTGATAGAGGTTCAATGTCCAAAGAAAAATTTATCAAACATCATTTGGATTCTATGTGTATTTGAGCCTGTCTGTATAGCTTTATCCCTGTGTGGATTGTAAGTCTAATTCTTGCTTTTAAAGCGGACTGAAACAGAAAATACATCTCAAATATATTTTTAAAACACCCAAGTTATGGTGACATTCATGCCCACTCTACTGTATGCTGTTCAATTGAAGATCTAAGTTATCTTGACAAAAGATCAGTGTGTGAACAGGTTTAGTATGACTTGCACAGCTCCTCTGAAAGCCCTTATCGTTTGTTCCATCTGTGGAGGTTCAGCAGTAGTCCTGCATCTGCTCCACCTTCTCAAAATAACTGCAAGTGAACGCCATCTGAGGCTGTTGATGCTTCTTACATACAAATGAAAGTGCAAGTGATCCATGTGAGCAGTGCAGCCAGTAAAGCTTCTTTTGACATCAGTGCAGATCAACTGTGCACTTTTCTGAATAACTCATTGGAAATGCAGATCCTCACAATCCAATATGTGAATATTCCCTTCTGTGTATAATAAATCTTTGCCTATGAAGTTTAAAATAACACTAAGTACAGCCTTATGCTTATGTAAAGCAACATTTAAATGCATATTTATCGTTTTACAAGTCTTGTTTTTAAAATTGAAAACCTATTAACACATTTACTACATAGCAGAATTTTATACAAATTTTACAATTATTCTGTGCTTTTTCTAAGGTTCTCTGTATAATTTTAAAGTAACTTATGCCAGTGTTGGCATTGGTAGGTGGAGTTAATTTAACACTAAGCATTTAAAAGAATAGTAAGAAAGAAGGTTGAAAGAAAGAACAATAAAGATTGTGGACGTTTTAGACAAAGCTGCAGACCATGCTCTGTGGCCTGCACATGTAGCAAATCATTAGCAGAGGCCGACAGACAGCGTAACAAAGACGTGAGAGCTGGAACAGATAAACCAAGGCCAGCTCTTATTGATTAAAGTTTAACCATCCACGGAGAGCACGGATTTATGGTGTGAGTTGTTAATCTCCTTGTAAAATGTCAGTGGGAAAACAAGATCAATTTTGTGTTCCTGTCACTTAATTCAACCTATAACAGCAGTGATACAGATACAGAAACATACACTAATTGGGATTTGAAATACTCAGCATGAGATTTCTATAGCATATTTTGTGGCTTTACTCACGTTGAGGCTTCAAGCTGTAAGACACTCCCTTGTGAGGTCATGTGTCAGAGCACCTACCTGCTTCAAGTCGGGCCATTCCTTTGGTAAAATATGATTATGAATATCAACCTTCATCCTTAAGTCTATTCCAACACAAGCTACCTTTCAAAAACTGTGCTAAGGCTCCCTTCCTGCCCTCAGTTGGAAATCAATGACTGGCAGGTGAATGACTGCTGGAACAGGCTGGTCATTTATTACCTACTCCCAATCTACTTAAAGTCAAAGCATTTGTATGACTGAACTGTAGTTTGGGATGTATGATTATAAATGTATATCTTTACTAGTATTAATAAACCTAAAAACATTGTTTGCATTGCAGCCACAGATTAATTTCAATGTTGTAAAGGGAGCATTTATGTTTCTGTGGGGATTAATTTGTGTATTGGAATACACAGTCTTGATGTTTACATCCCTAAATATTTCCTTGCTTTCGATAAAATAGACAAATAGAAAGAAACAAATAAAAGCAAAAAAAAAAAAGACTAACCAAATTTATAAATTTAATTGACAAGTTTGTAAACACAATAAAATATTTAAAATGAAAAAAAAAAATTATTATTACCCCCAGAAAATGTGAAACATCTACACGCACACTCTTTCCTATTTTGTAAAATGTTTATTTAGAAAACAATGAGTTACATATATCGTAACATGAGAGAACAACATTTATTGGGACATAAAGTCTGAAATGTGTGTGGTTCCTCTGATGCAATGCTGTTTTTATAGTACATGTATATTGAGACTAGTGGTGAGGACAACACAGTATTCTGTTACACCATGACCAGATAGATTACTTTTACATGATGTCATAGTCTAATTTTTTATTTACTTTCTTAGCCATTTATGCCACTGACCAACTATTATTAAAATCTATGACTGCTACTTTTAGTGAGATTCTATTGTGAACATTCAATACAATAATTCTATTTAAAAAAAACAGCAACAAAAAACAGGAAAAGTGCTAATAATTTGTTGCTATATTTATGTTTAAAATTATTAGTTAGCTCTCTAACTAACTAAGGATTAGTTAGTTATTAGTGGAAGGTCTAAAGAGCCATTTTCAGATCTATTCTATCTACTTCATTTAAGTCTGCTCTTGTTACAGAAGTCCATGTATTTTCATGCTTATTCATGGAAAACTGTCCCCATTTAACAACATTAATAACCATTGGCCTGTTAAAAAATGACTAAATGAAGCCTTGTCACTGATAAATGTCTTATTTAACACTTCAGACGGCTGCTTACTGACACAGTAGTAGTTGATTGCAACTCACATGCTGTTCAGCCACTTAGTGGTTTTTTCATGTGCCTGATGCCACCATCTCATTAGTGATGGCTACAAACTTCAAGAAGCCAGAGGCAATGGATGAAAACAATCCTCACTTTATTTTGGGGGAAAGGTTTTCTGTCCTGTCACAGAGGAGCTCATTAGAAGTTAAAATAAACTTTCCAAGGATACAGAACGAAATTAGACAGGGACACGGTGTATCAGCTGTTCTGCGTCATCATTCAATTTATGAGATCACGGTTCACATTTAGTCCATGCTTTGTGACATGTGGTCTTTTGCTGATTTGTAGATAAACAAAAAGCAGGAATGACTACTAGGGTTCTCTTTGAAAGCCTGTCTGTTTATCTAGGATATATGGATATTTTAAAAGGAATGCAAGTACATGGCTGGCTTTCACCAGAAACATTTTCTGGTGAAAACCAAATAAGAACAGCTCATATAATACTACAGTGCTAAAATTATACTCTAATCTATATGAAACCAAATAGGGGTGTAGTAATGGGTTTAAAGATGCCTCAGAATAATTTTAAATCAGTTCATTGTACTGTACAATAAGTCTTCAAGTACAGGAGACTCATCTCACTTTGTTGGAAGTTAAACCAAATATCACTGAAAAAGACTTGAGCTTCTGTTGACATTGTTGTTGCGGCATCTCCCTCCACTGGGTTGCCACAGAACAATAGTCTCCTCATTTCCACTGCTGCGTGCACACAGACTTGGCAGATGTTTTAAGTTGGATACCCTTCTTGAGACAACCCCTGTTGTTGCCCTAAGAAAGGAATGTGATTCAAAGAAAAAAAAATGTGGGAGGTCCTAAGAAATTTCTTTCCACTGTTGCCACATGCTACAATCAGCTTTACTTTCTTCCCTTAACTTTATGTAATCAACTGCCTTAGATTTCACTGTATTTTAATAAGGATTAAACTGCGCAGTATGTAACTGAATCACAATTATCAATATAAATGGAGCTGATTCAAACATGAATTTGATTGAGATTGAATGCGGTCAGCAAATTCTGTTAAAAGCCAAAGTTTTTATTGGCATGAGTCAGATTTAAATCTCAAGTAGAATAAATTTGCATTTTTCTCTCTTTTTTAACTGGATTTATCTTTTGATGGGTTTTTCTTTTGCCAGTTCTTCTTGTTATTATTGTTGTGAAATCACAAAAATGCTAATTAGTTGTAACTGCTGTTGGCATTAGCTTTTTTAGAGAACTTGAATTAATTTGCAAATGAAAATGAACTTGCCAACAAATAAAACCATCCAATCCTTCATCGTGTGCAAATGTTCAAACTTGTTTTGTCCGTTTATGAATCTCATTTAAATAGTTTTTCTGCTGAGCAACAAAAACATTTCAGCATGTATTTCATAAAAGGTTCAAAAGAATCATGACTATCCCGAATTAAAAGAAATTTATCATCCTTTCCTAATCTGAAAAATTAAAAACAATTTTAGAGAAACCACAGTTTGATAGTCGTAAACATCTTTGGCCTGATCAGGCTTAATACTTGGACAGTCTTTTTATCAGAAATAATGTATTACACTTGTTTTTTTTTCTAGGGAAGCACCTGGCTGTGTGTTGGAATACATCCATTCTCAGAGATTCAACCCTCTTGTTTAGACTTGAGGTGATGTTGAGGCTTCTGGAAGTGCCACCATTTTTCTTATCAGCTGGAACAGTATGTTCTTAGAAGCGTCACAATTTAAACCTGAAAAAATAATGGTTCAATATGTTGTTAAAAACACCAAAATTAAATACATTTATGCCTCTGACAAAAGAATGCAAATCCCTGACAGAGGCTGTTTGTTGTTTTTTGTCAAAGCAAAGTTCCTGCAGAGGCTGAGGCACATTTACATTAACAACACCTTAGGAAATAATATCACAGTTATGCAATCTCACTTCCTGAAAACAGTGCATGAATTTACCACATCAATGTTGTGAAAAACTGTGAAAAACTATAAGTGCCAACTTTACTTCAGTAGATAAGTTTGGCAAAGATAATATTTATTTCTAGTTTAATCTTAGTTTGATTTGGACGGTTCTATTTTTGTATAAATATTTTACATGATTATTTAGCAATATCAGTTGTCAAAATTCTGAGAGGTACTATCCTTTTTTACAAGTTAAGTTTATGTCATGTCATGTCATGTTATTACTCAAGAGGAGTCAAACTGGATTCATATCTCTTTGCAAGCTGTAGACTAAAAAGCTTATTTAAAGTGAGAGCAACAGAAGATTTTCATGTTATTATTCTGTGTGCAAAAACGAACTTCTCTTGAAAAGGATTTTGCACACAATAGAAATCACATCATTTTCATCAATTTCTACAAAACTACATTTTCCAATGTAGTTGTTGTTAAGTAGGTGTATTGGAATATTGTCAAAAAAATTAAATAGGCTTTGCTTTACAAAACAATAGCTGCAGGTAACCATGTTGTGCATTCTTGTGAATCTTTGGTACCACAATTTTTCCTTCTACTAAATTGGTCATAAGTAGCCCTGCTTCTTATCTCTTTAGCAATCATGTGATTGTGTTACATTTCAGTATTAAAAAAAAAAATCCAAATGATTGATTATGTGATGAATCTAGATAACAAGACTTTAGTTTGTGAACAAAAAAAAATAAGTTTTTGATTAAATTTAGCACATTTTGTGGCATTCTACCCAGATAAGGAGTTGTTTATGAGGCGCAAACACCTCTTGGTTGGCTGTGCTCCATGCTGACTCTGTGTTTCCTGCTCATAGTTTGGTTAGGGCTCATGTTTGTGCTGGCACATAAAACTCTCCCATATGACTTGCGGTTTGCAGGTGGCTCGTGTATTGAAACCGTGGAGCCAGAAATATTAAACCAAACATCATTTTAATTGTCTGGTCTTCCTATGCAAAATGACCCAAAGTAGATAATTACTTATTAGGGTTGAGTTCTGCCTCAGAACGGGGATCAGATGCCGAGTTATGAGAGGAGGAGAGAAAGAGGAAGAGGAGGAGGAGGAGGGGAACCAACTTACTGGCACCGCCTGCCAGATTCACAGCAGATCTGAGCTTATCGCATCATCGCATCTAACCATAAATTACTGCTTCAGCCAGACAAGGGGGTCTTCACTGAGCCTGCACGGCTGACATCTCAACGAGGGAGTTACTTCTCTTCTCATGCTTTAGAGATAAACCCTTATTTTACCTCTTATCTTCCTTGATCACCATCTCTTCTCTCAATCTCTCTTCGGAGCCGGTGGTATATTGGACGCGCTGGATGGCCGCTGCACCTAACGGACCGGTGTGAATAGTTTTCTTTCTTTATTCCCCCCCTCCATCCAGCCTCATCTTCATTTTTTCCTCTGACTCCAAGAGACTGAGCACAAAACAGGAGCAGAAGCAATGGAAGACCAGGTGACCCAGGAGTCCTGCGCCGTCCCGGAGCCGACGGTTGTGGATCCCTGGCCGGCCACAGTGCGGAACGGCCAGTGCGCCGCGGATGGCTTCACCAACCACCAGCAGCAGCAAGCCAAGACCCCCACAGAGCCGGAGTCTTTCACAGTCAACCAGGAGATGAAGATTACTGACAATGTGGACGGAGAAGGTAACTTTTTACGTTTGGATATTTAACTGGCTTTAAAAGTTGTTGGATTTCTGTTTGGGTGGGATGTCTGTGTTGGGGTGTGCGTGAGTGAGCGAGAGGTAGAGAGAGAGAGAAAAGAGGGGGGTGAGGGGAGCGTATGACGGAGACAGGATGGTTATTTTTATCCATGCCAGATATTTTCGGTGTGTTCTTTGAATAATGTATGATAGTCAGACATCAGCAAGATTCACAGTGGAGCAGTGCTACACATGGAGTTTAAAGCTTTAAAAAAGATTTAGTCTAGCATTTCATTCATTCATTCATTCATTCATTCATTCATTCATTCATTCATTCATTCATTCCAGCTATTTTAGTCAGATTTAGCCTAGGATGTGAGTGTAGAGCGGCAGGTATCAGTGGAAATCATGCAGGGACCCGGCCCCAGCCCCAGCCTTCCCTTAAGGATGGATTCTGGTACCAGTCACATGCACAGACCAACCCTCACACCTGCATTTGCATTTTCTTAACCCCTTTAGTGCATCTGCATTCATTCCTTATCTAACTGCAAACTACAGTGTGTTATGAAGGGATTTAATGTGAGACAGCAACACAAAATGGTGCATAATAATGAAGTGGAAGAAAAACGATGCATTGCTTTCAATTTTGTTTTCCACAAATGAAAATCTGATAATTGCGCAATTGCATTTATATTTAGTCTCCTTTTACTCCTGTACCCTTAAATAAAATTCAGTAAAGCCAGCTTTGCGGCTTGGAATTTCAGCTCCCCAAGAATATTTACAAATAGGTGAATTTTTCACAAATAATTTCAACTTGAGTGAATTGTTGCTGACCCACCACTAGGTGAGGTTCCACTGTTCCACTGAGGCTCATGTAATCTGTTGACATTAGTTATGTTTTTCTGTATTGGGACGGGTAAATACAGGGCGTCCCTAGAAAAAGACCTGTCCGGCTGCTAAAGACTTTCAGATTACAGTGGAGGTTCATCTTACAGCAGGACAATGACCATCAACATAAAGCCAGAGTAGCAACAGCGTGATTTAAATTAAAATATTCATTTGTTAGAATGGTCAAATCAAATTGTGGACTTAAATCCAACTGAGAATATTCTGCAATCTTTGAAAATTGGTTACTTAAAGTTGATAAAGCTGCTGAAACATTGCTTAACTTCCTCAAACCATTCTCTGTTTTATGTTTGCTATTAGAAAGATGTGAATCTTAGTCTATCTTACACTGCACTGGAGACAGGGTACACCTCTGACAGGCCACCGATCCATCAGATGCCTAAAAAGAAAAGCAAACCCTCAGATTTTCTTTATTTAGACTTCTGGCTTAGAAAAATATAGTGCCTACTAAATCTAAGACATCTGACAAGACTGACTCTGCCCCTTCACCTGCAGGGTTTTCTCAGTTTAGGCTAGATGGCCTAAACTTCATGCAGTATTATATTTGAGACTTTGATTATAGTTACTTTTAATGTATACACACTACTAGCTTCATTGAAGCTGAGAAACTTGGATGAAGCTGATATTGATGATATTTTCTAAAAATATTTACCCCTGATCAATTATTGCACAATATATGGGATATAAAAATATGATAATTAAATAGCAGATTCTTGTTTAATAACATCCTAACCCATCCATCTGACTGTACTGGGATTTCAAAAACTACATCAAGCTACAAAGTTTTATTTTGACCCATGCACCATTTGAAAATGACAAACATTGGGATTACTTTACATTATCCTGTGAAGAGATCAAATCCAAATTAATTTATTGCAAAGAGATTTATTAGAAGGTATCGACTCTGAGAAAACTAATTTACTCTAGAGTTTCACTCTGGCAAAAAATTATGAGTTAACCTAATTTATATAAAGTAATATTATATACATGAGTGAAGCTGTGCAAAGCTCCAGATTAAATTGCTACTATCGATTTCATTAGCAGAACAATTTATATAAAGGAGTGACAAAGTAGTAGCTCCCTCCAAAGAAAAATATGAAGCCATTATCAACTTGTAGCTAAAGGTTGCCACTAAAAATATTGCAGCTTTCAGAATAGTTTTCCTGATCATCGAGAGCCAGGAGCCTCTTTTCCTGAGGAGGGAACTACAGAATGTTGTTGCCAACATTGCAGAGTTTACAGTACCAAATCAGATTGGTGGCAGCAGAGAAAGCAAGAGAAACATCAAGGACTGGTTTGATTTTGCAGCAAGTGGAAGGATGAACAACAGAAGACTTGTGTAACATATTTTCTCTGTTGAATTGTCTTGATTGTTTGAGAAATCTGAAATACCATTTGGCCACCAAAGAAAATAGCGTTATTTGTCCAGCAGTGAATAATCTGGTAAAAATCCGTGTGTGGTCTTGCTTCTTATCCAAGAAAGCAGACAATTCTGCCCAAGAACAGTACCATGAGTGGAGAAGAATCAAAATGTCATCCAAGGCGTCTTCCAATGATCCAAGAACAGTTTGGTGATTATATGTGGATTTCTCAGTGTGACTGAGGGTGTTTTTACACCTGACAGGCTGGTAGACTCGATTCGATTGGGGACCAAATTGCAACTTTTGTACATTTTCAGCAGGAGCGGTGTGCTTTCCCTCTGCATTTGTCATACGATTCCAGACTTCTTGAAAAACTTGTTCACCTCCAAACCCTAACCCTTTTTTCTTCACAAAATGTAAACATCAATGGAGTAGTGTCAGATTTTAGTGGTTGTAGGATTTCTCTTTTGTCTTTGGTAAAAGACCATGACCCATTTCTCTCTTTCGAACTAGACTCAAGGGTTTGCTTTGGTTGTGCTTACCCAGAATGTCCTGCGTTATAGTCCACTACCAGCTTCTGGAGCTGCCTCCGGTCTGCTTGCATTCACATGTTTATTCGCACCATGCCAGAGCTCACTTGAACCAAACCAAGATCTTTTAGGTAAACTAGAGTCCACATCAGAGTTTGATTATCCATTCACACCTCCACAAACAAACCAGACTTTCTAGACAAATGAACTTGAGTTCAATTGAAATTGATTAAACAGGGCAGATGAGAAAGCATCCAGATCCGTGTCAAATGGCAACGGTGACCAAACAATGCCATTTTGGACCTGTGGCCAGGAAACTCCCTAGATTTCAACCTCGATGAGAACCTGTGGTCAGTTCTCCAAAACCAAGTAGAGATGTTAACAAATCAGATCAACTCAATACTTTGTAGAGGTTGACACCAAACCTTCTTTTTATTCTTAACTCTTTTACAGTTTCTAATAAGTTTTCTTCCAGGATCGCTCTGTATTTATCTTCATCCACTCTGAAAATGTCTACTGTGACTTCTATATGACGTGCTGCAACCTATAAATAGGGAAACTTCCTTCAGCAGCTTTCTTTCAACAATTGATTGTTTCTTGCTGCTCTTCTATTTTGTTGATATTTTTTTTAAAGATGCAAAACAATATCTAATTTTCTTCATTTTCATAATACACTGCTTTAGTTGGCCTATCTCAGAGAATCCCAATAAAATGGCAGAGTTTGTGGATTCAATATGGCAAAATATGACTATAATCACAATTGTTTTTGCAAGTCATTGCAAATAAAAACAACTTAGCATAAAAATGTTGAGAAATTCCTCTGACATAAATATGGCAAATTCAGTTAATAAAATCTTATTTATTGTTCCAACTATTCATGGTAAGTTAATTTTAATCAAGGTTTTGATTAGTTTTCTTATTTTTGCAGAAATGTAAACAATGTCACAAACTTCTCTGGAGTTTTTTTAATTACTCTTGTCTCAGTGAAATTAATTCATCATGTTGACCTGATGTTCTTTTATTTTGGGTAAAGGTGTGACAAAGACAAAATGCCTACACACACACACACACACACACGCATGCTTGCGCTCAGAAGAGTATGCAGAAACCTGTGCATGAGTCACAGAGAGATGTGGGTTGTGAGGAGATGTCGAACACATGCCTTCTGTCTGTTCTCCTAGCCAGGAATCATGTGAGCAGAGTGATTTACCACGCTGTCTCACTTCCCCTATCTAACACAGACACACCCACGCACACACACGCTGAGGTTGGACAGTTTAAATTTTACCAAGTTTATATCTTCTCAATGAATTTTCAGCTTCCTTGTGGAGTCTATCACCAAAATAGTCTTAACTATTTCAAGAATAACCTTTATTAAATCTTGTCTATATAAGTGAAAGAAGAGAAGCTTGGTGTTACAAATGGTCTAGATCAAATAGTTGATAATAAAGTCCGTATTTAAGGTGTTCAGCATCTTTATTTGAAGTATAACTTAAGTATATTTGACAAAAAAGTTATATTTTCTTTGCCTGGAAAACAACATGTTCAAATACTGTAACATGACTCAACAATGTTATAAAAAAATGCCTCCATTCTTACATCTAACAAACCAAAACTTAGCTTTAGACAATGAAAAGATCATTTGAGTGCCATCATAATGATGAGAGTCTCTTGTAATTTTTCTGTTTTCCCAAAATACATAATCCAAGCAAACAGGTTGTTTTTTTAAACACTAAACTTGGGGGCCTTAAATGGCTTTTGCAGATATCAGTGGTACTTTTGCAATTACTGCTTTTTGTCAACATTGTTCGTTTTTCACATTGATCAACATTTTTATATCACTTTTTTAAAAATCCAGTCTTTTTGGCTACACATCTGTCTGTCCATCCATTCATCCATCTTCTTTTTCACTTTTTCTTAAAAATACAATAAAAATTAAAAAATGTGTTTACTGACAAGAAAAAAAATGCAAGACCCCTGAGAGCAAAACAAAAGGTGACTGTTTTTATTATTTGCTGATCAGGTTGTTGCCTCAGAGAACAATCACCAACATACTAAAATCCCTGACTTGTCATTCTACACTCCCAGTAATTTGACTAACAATATACAGTTGTAGTCAGACCACATTTGTTATGGTTTTTGTCTATGTATTTCACTCAATTGAAGGTATTTTTGCCACTTAAACTAAAAAATGGTTATACAAGAAACAACAATGACAAGACACATAAGAAAAAGAATCAGAAGTTATAGGTTTCATTATTTTTAATTGCATTTTTTTTCTGTGTGCTCCAGCAGTATCAACAGTTTGGATGATGCAGCTTGTTTTCTTTTTTCAGAAAACATTTTCTTTCTGAATGATAAACAATGATACACAGCACTGATTTAGCTTTATCCAAGGATGTATCGCCTTTATTAAAAAAAATGCAAGTTTAATAAGACATGCAGGTTAAGAAATTCTTTGCTTTTGACCCCATGAGCTACTCCACAGGGACAATTCAGTTATTAGAGAAAATTAGGATAAAATTCAATAATGTGTGGATGGTAGACAGTTTTCATTAAAAAAAACAAAAAAAACAAAACAATGCATGAGCAGCTATTGAGCAGGCAGCTGGCAGATCAAGTTAGGTTTTATGAATGTGGTGTGCTTTGAGATGTTGCATCAGAGCTGTTACACAGAAAAACAGTAATCAAAGTGATCTGGACAGCCCACATCTATAGGCTGGTACAACTGCTGGTTGCCATGGAGATTCTGGACGCAGGTTATCCTGCTGCTGGGGGTAAAAGTTCTGCCGGTGCTTTTTGACTGACTTCATCTCAAGGAAGATGCTTATTCATCAATATTTTTTAACAAGAGAAACTCTATTTCATTTCTGTCAATATTATTTAGATGTTACATTACTTGCTAGCTGTCCTGTGATTTTCTAAATCAAGGAAGGCACATATTGAAATGTTTTGTTTTAAATTCGTAGCTCCACACTCATCTGACTGGTTTTGTCCTGTTTTCGTGGTTCCACTAACAATGTGTGATACAAATTTCAGGATACAATGATAGCCAACAGCATTAAAATCTCCTGGATGTAAAAGTTCAAGCTCTTGAATAATTCATGACTCTGCAGAGCCATCCTCACATTTCATGACACGGAGCTGCTGGCTGTTAGGAATCTGGGCTATTTAGTCTGTGACTTCAGGCAAGGACTTTTCTCAAACACAATAGGTGGACAAAACGATTAGAAAATTCATCCAATTCATTTTTGACAATTATTCTTCCTTAGCTAAATCTTTGTTTACTCTGGTAGACTGTTCAACTAAAGTTTTTTAGATAAAAGATAATGAATTTTGATACAAAGTGGGCCTGGGAACAGAATGGACTTCATGTATGGGATCCCCTTGGGTTGACTAAGTACTATCGATATTGGGAAAGCCATTTGAGCACCATATGTGCAGTCATGAATATTTTATGGGGACACCCAATCAGGTATTAAGTTCTTCCAAAGGAAATGCTCAAAAGTTGGTGTCCAATCTTTATTTTCACCAATTCATTGCTGGGAAAGAAAACAAAGATTATCAACATAAATGTATGTTCTGTTTTAGGGAAATGTTATCTCCGAATTGCTACCATTTTAAACAAAATAACTCGGCACTTCTTGTGGCCATCTACCAGTCTAAGGAAATGTTGCCCTACCAGTGAATTTTTCATGCTGGATGTACTGGTGTGTTTTGGGTCACTGTCATATTGTAGGATCAATCTTGCTTCATCTACAGTACTTGAGCTGGTCAGGTGCTGCTGGACCAAAAAGAATCCCAAAGCTATAATATTTGCAGACCATTTCTCAGTTGGCATGAAATCATTTTGATAGAAAGTTGCTTTTGATGTCTCTCAAACGTGTCCATTATGAATAAAAGTTAACAGAAAGAACAAATCAGAACCAAAGTAACCCCCAACATGCTGCCACCATAAGCGGTTCAATTTGGAAAATGCAAAATACATTTCTTTCTTGTATTTTTACAAAAGAAAAAGGTATATACATTTCCATATATATGTACAGTTCAGACCAAAAGTTTGGACACACCTTCTCATTGAATTCAATGAGAAAGTGTGTCCAAACTTTTGGTCTGTACTGTATATGGAAATATATACTTCCATATTTCCATATATGAGATACAGAGAAACATATCCTGTAACATTTTAATTGGACAGTGGGTTTCTGCTTGATCTCAGAAGGGTGTTATCACAAATTAACCTGCAACTAAAGTGTAACCTTTGGACACTCCTGAAGCCACATTTCTTGTCTCTTTCTTACTAATATGGCTCCCATACTGTAGGTACATTATGGCTGGATGATTAAAAATGCCATAATAGATTTATACAGGTGAACTCTAATATACTGTATTTTGGAAGTCTGCAGAGGTTGGTATAATTTCTTATCTGATCCCAAACTCAACTCTGATTTTCTGATTTACAGTACTATCAAACTGTCAGTCAATCACATGAACATTTTTAAGATAAACCCCCGTTCCCACAAACAAACGTTCTTTCTTGTATAAAGGAGATGGATAGATTGAATCATTTCTTACATTTTCTGAGGGCGCCTGATATGATCACCAAGTGACACAAAATCATGACTCTCTTGAACACACACGAAGAAAAACAGAAGCGTCCCTGTAACATTGTTTGTGTATGTTTTCTCTTTGCAGGTCTTCTTGAGAGCAGCATGCGCCTGAAACCCCACGAGGCTCAGAACTACAGGAAGAAAGCTCTCTGGGTCTCCTGGGTCTCCATTGTGGTCACACTTATCCTGGCTGTAGCAGCTTTCAGTAAGCATTTAAAACAAATGTCATTTAAATCTCTAGTAAGAGCACATATGGAGCCATAAAGTGACTCTGCTGGGTATTTCTGTTCAACAGTAATTAGTTTTTAGGAGCAGATGATTTCCCAATTCCCATTTGATAAAAAAAGACTGTTTTATCCAAATGTGCTTTTTTTGGCTGCAAAACTGCTTTGTATATTGTCTTAAAGTAGGAGATACTTTGATATGTTGTATTAGAGCATATACGTTAAATTTGGATGAAAACGTATTTGACCCTTTAAAAAATATTTTCTATTTTTGGGTCAACCCAGTTTTAATACCAGAGATAAGAAGCCTGAGTAATGGTAGTTTTCAAGTGCTTATTTGATGCATAAAGGCAAAAAAGCCATTCAAAACAACCTGATGGCCTAGTCAAAGGTCAGAATTAAACTGAAAAGCTGTTATACGACCTCAAACACTCAGTGTGGCTGAATTAAGTAATTCTGCAAAGAATAATGGGCCAAAACCTGTCCACAGCAATACTGATGAAGGGAGCAAACACTCCCCCCACACCCCCTAATACCAGGTTGGTTTGGATAATGTTTTTCTAATAACAAAAGAAAATAATCATTTGAAAAACTCTGTTTACTCAGATTATCCTAGTCAGATATTAAAACATTTCTTGTTTGATTTGATAGACCACTTTCAGGTAGTTGAGTCTGGATATAAATTTGGGTTCATCTAAATGTTCTGGCAGAGAACTGGAAAAGTTTAATGCAACCAGTTTGTCTGGAGCCCTTTGATTATTAGCTTGCTAATTAGTTGTCCCAGGAAGATTTTCTTTAAACATTTGTAGCAACAACTACGTTATTACAATTTTAACAATTGTTTCCAAAATGACTTCTTATTGGTTTGGTTTTGAGTTAGATTTAGTCTTTCTTAAAATCTTGCTTTGGTTTTGTCTTTGGATTGGTCTTGAGTACAACACTAGGTTAAGGTGGCGTGTGTGTTGGCGTGTGTGTGTGTGTGTGTTATAAAAACTTATGACAGCAAAGAGCATGTGCTTTTTCTCGCATTGATGCAATGAAGGTCAGCTGTTGACAAAATACTAAATGAATGAATCATATCCATCTTTAAGCTGATATATGCTAGGGCGGAAAACATGAGTTAAAATTTCACATGTTTGTTACAAAACAGTAGAAAGAAAAACATTAGCTCAGTTCTGTATCAGGCAGTTCTCCTGGAGGAAACTGAAACTTTAAGCAAAATGTTAAACTACAGCCAGAAAACAAATCAAGACTTTTCTTCCATAAAAAAAGATTATGAGTTCTTTCTTTTTCCCTTTTCAGTTCTACTTTTAATTGTAATTTGATCTGATTAAGGAATTGTTTGATATTAGAAACTTGAAAAATATCTCACTAACCCTACCTAGCCTTTAATCTATTGAACATATTTTTTTTTATAACACTTCTTCATATTCTTCTAGACAGTGTTGAGTTTTGCTTTAGGAGATTTTTTTCTCTGCACAGTAACTCAGTGATCATATGGATGTTGTGACAGGATGCAGCAGCAATTTCAACATATTCAGTTGCCTTGTGATGTCCGGAGTACAAGGAAAGAAATGCAACTTTGTAGTCATGGGTAAGAATCATGACAAGATATAAGAGGAATTAGAGGATCTGAATCTAAGAGAAAGGTGTAAAGAGTAAGTGGGTACCAAATTTTAAATAGTGTTTTTGATATGAAAATTAATCTGGGTACATCAGCCAAACAGCATTAAAATTTCTCTTAGATTCACTATTGGCTGATTCAGCCTAACACTTCATTTATTTGAATATTTTAAGTGAAAGAGAAAGTCTGTTTCTGGGATTGTTTTAAATAAGAGAACGTTCTATAAATTAGGATGCATAACACATGAAACGCTTGTCAAAACTACTCAGAAGTATTGTTGAAAGGCAGCATCTTAACTCAGACAATGAGAAATCATATCAGTTTTTTTACAGAAATAAATATAGAATTTATAAGTTACTGAAACACATACAGTTTTCTGACTTCCTGCTTTGAACAGTATTTTTTTTTTAGATCTAGGTTGTTTACTTGTGCAAATGTATGTGGCTCTCAATAGACCTGTGCTGTGTTTGCACATGTAAACTCGACTGTGGTCTGCAGCTTAACTCACATTACTTTTAAAGAAGTTTAAACTGCATCAGGTTGAATTAATGTTTATAAATCGATCAGTTTCCAAACTTCAACAAAAACTTAAGGAGATTTCTTTATATTCCTTAGAATTAAGAATTTCTTGTCAGAACAATACAAACTCTAATCTACATATTACTACTTAAAAGGGGAACTAAATCACAGGTGTCAAACTCCAGTCCTCGAGGGCCTGCAGTTTTTAGATGTGCCACAGGTACAAAACACTGGAATGAAATGGCTTAATTACCTCCTCCTTGTGTAGATAAGTTATCCAGAGCCGTGCTAATGACCTAATTATTCTATTCAGGTGGGGTACAACAGAGGCACATCTAAAAGCTGCAGGACACCGGCCCTTGAGTTTGCAAATTCAAGAGGGAAAGCCTGACATCCATCTATTGGAGCGACACTCTCCAGTTTATTCTGGAAGATTTCAATGGGATTTCTGGTCATCAGGGAAATATGGTGAGGTCTTGTTCTGCGTAGACTCCTTTTTATTCATTATAGTAGGCAATGACTAGATCATCGAACATTTCTTTAATGTTTCAGATGTGAAAGCAGATAGGGAATGGCTCCAAGGTGGGTACAAATGGTTGCATTGTTGTTATTTTTCTGCCTAAATAAGTCAGGTCTGAGATGGCGCTTGGCAACATGATCAAAACCCCAAGGAGAGCTCTTTCCAATCAAACTGATGCAGACAGACAGACCTTAGAAGAACATGAAAAGGAAGCAGACAGGAAAACAGAGAAAGAGAATGAATGGAGGTGTAAATATGCTCTCAAAGAGTCACAACTGCAGGACTGAAAGGATGAGACGGGGCATCGAGTGAGTCAAGTAAAATATTAATCCCATTCTTTCTTGTTCTGTTGCCACACTGCATGGAGTTGAAGAGATATTGTTCATGTGAACAACTGAGGGAAAGAAGAATGTGGGAGCTGGCAGAGTGAGAGACAGATGGATGTAAAGGAGAGAAGCGCTGAAAGGTACCATTACACCAGAGGACGAGGCAGGACTGGCCAGGATGAGTCCCGGCATGCGGCATCAGGGACTTAGTGATGGCTCAACTTTAAAGAACACCAGCATTCTGTTTCCTCCTGCTTCTGCCCTAGTTTCCTTTTGCCTTTGAGTCTCTCCATCTTCCATCTTTCCATCCTTTTTAATTATTTCCCCATTTTCAACTTTCTTGCCTGTTTTCCCATGTGTTTTCTCCTTCTTCCCTTTTGTGTTTCAGTAAGCTTACATAAAAAAAAAATTTTATCCCCATAAGCTATCCTATATGATATATGTACATCTTATCCTCTTTGCCTCAAGTAGACAGGTTTTAATAAAAGCAGGTTAAGTGTCAAGGTCTCCTTATATTTCCGATTCTGTTTTTGCCAGCCGTTTTTTATGATTCTCTCTCTTCCTGTCTGTCTCAGAGGAAACCTACAGACTCTCAGCTGCTCTGTAACCTTTAGCAGGATTTTAAGAATTCAGAAGGGAGGCGGGTTCAAGCCGGTCCTCCTCTGCTCCACTTTCGGATGTGTTGAGTGTCTTGGTCATGAATGGCTGCTCTGTGTTAGCTTGTGACCTTTGTGAACGAGCCGTCCTTTGTGGTTCACCTGTAAAAGTGGTACAAGTTTGTTAAAGCTTATCGGACATCTCGGGCTCAGACTGGGAGTCGAGAACTCACATACATCTTGTTAAGAGCTGTGGTGTGGTTTTTCACAGGAATAGAGCTGGGAAATGTCTTATGGGGAATATATTTCACTTCAGAAATGTAAGAGTTGTGTCAAGTGACGGCATGTAAACTTCACCATTTAAAATATTTTTTTACAAATTTGCAATAATCTGAATATGTTTGTTTTAGGTGAAACACTAACTGGCATGTTTATTTAATACACCTTCTAATAAGCAAATTGTATGTGTGACCTTTTTTTTTGTCTTCATAATTGACTTAAATCCTGGATTTAAAAAGGTGTTTGAAATATTCTGTAAATATTTTGGTTGGTATTGACACGTATCAGCCTCTAAGATATGAGATATGAATCCCCAATTCCTCCACACACTAAAGGTGCTCCATTTGTTTGAAATATGGTGACTGTCGAGACTATTATGCTACACTGAACTCATTGTCTTGTCTTATTGGTGGAAGTAACCATCAGAAAATGTTTAAACTTTGGTTTTAAAAGGAGTGGACATAGTCAGCAACAATACTTGGTTACACTGTTGTATTAATCAAAGCTCTTTGGATTAATGGAGGCAAGGTTTCTTGGCAGCTCACCCCAACACAGCTGAACTGCTGATATAAGACAATACCCCATTCTTTAATGGTTTTTATGCTATATTCTGATTCCAATTCTGACCCTACCATATGAATGTTGCAACCCACCAGTTTCTGTCCTATTTTGGAGAACCTGCGTGAACTGAAGACTCAGTTTCATGATCCTAGCTAACAAGAATTAGGCAATATATTTTGCTTGCCTTGGTTGTTTGAGCAAATGCTTTTCTATCATCTTGAATCAGTCTGTCCAATCTTCTTCGACTTTTGACACACCAGTGCATTTTTGTTCATGCAAAGGCTGCTCATTTTATCTTTTTCGGATCATTCTCTGTAACCGACAGACATGGTTGTGTTCGAAAAATCCCAGAAGATCAGCAGCGTCTGAAAAACTCACACCAGCCTATCTGGGATATACAGTCTTGTCTTGTTCTAAATCACTTAAATCTCTTTTCTTCCTTATTCTGATTCTGAGCTTAGACATCTACAGATTGTCTTCACCACGTCTAGATGTCTAAATGCACTGAATTGCTTCCATGTGGTTGAATGATTCCCTTTTTGTGTTAACAAAACTTTCTTAAGAAGGAGAACAGAGAAAGAGACCATGAATGTAAGTTCAGTAAAGCAAATCAGCATTAACAAAAAAACATTGGTTTGGAAAAAGAATTTCCTTCTTAGAGGAGCAAGCAGCCGTGGGAGGAAAAAGATCCTGCTGAACAAGAAGAGACCTTGAGCAGAACAACTCAGAATCAAACCTTATTGACTTGGTTCTAGGAGACAAGACAGAAAAACTGAGAAACTACATCTACCAAGAGACGGATGTAAAGACAAAGCTTTTTGAAATATCAATTCATTAGTACATCAATAGTTATAAGAGAGTAGAGGAGGTCAATGCCTGTCATTTAGCTGGGCGTGTTGGTTTAATTAAACCTGTGGCTTATTGGGATCTGGATTAGCAACAATTTACTTGAAAGATCTGGTTTTAGAAACTCAGTGAACAACACTAGTCTGAAATTAAAGTGTACTACTGGGAATTTATAGAACTGTGAGTTTTAGTATTAAAAGCCATACATCTAAGGAAAAATATTTAAGTTACATCAAAACTTCTGCAATGAATTCTTGTAGAGCACTTGTAGCAGTATTTTGGTTAGTTAGAAGCATTTTCTGAGACATTCAAATAATAAGCTAGGTAAGAAGTAATAGGGAATAAGGAAAGGTGTAACAATGAATAGAATAGTTTTTCTGCAAAAGTCTAGAACAGTGTGTTTACCATTTTGACTGCATAACAAGGAGAAAGTCGGGTATAGTCAGTGCTGTTTGTGCTTTTCTCTGAAAATTCTCATATTGTCTGAAAGTATTGGAAGATTATTTATGATGGGAACCGTTATTTTTCTATATTTATAAAAAATAAACTAGAAAAGTTTTAGAGTTTAACATTGTTGGATAAACTATGCATTATGAAACGTTAACTTGATTTTTTTCTTATTAGATCAGAGCAAGATATACGTTTCCTTCCAACCAATCAGAATGGATAAATTTTGCTTTCTTTGACTCCCAAATTGCACAAAATAAATGTAGGGTTTTATATATTTCAGGTACAACTAAAAATAAATATATCTGAAACACAGAAGACTATACTAGATATTTTTTGATAATTTGTTTTATTGCTCAGGAACATGGGCACTTTAGTTCTGCAATGACCTACATAAAAAATTCCTCACATCTTTGATCATCGGCTCAGTTTGGGGTGTTGTTTCAGAGTGATAATGCAAGGTGTGCTCGTATTTATGTTTACTTGCAAGGAAGCATCTGTAATGTGCTTGGTAAGCAGACACAGGGAATGCTGTTCCATATTCAGAGCTGTGGATGAACTGCACTCCACCAGCATAGATTTTCACATTGAGGACTTAGAGGAGCGGGCTATAGGTCTGCAGACTAACAGCCTGTCACTTGATCCATCGCCATCGTTGCCAGCAACTATTTGTTGTTTGAGCAAGGATAAGATCGTGTGTTAAGGGAGAGGAAAGAGTGGGGGATGTTGGTGAGAAGCAAAAAGCACACAGCAAGAAAAGGGGACAGAAAGGAGGATAAAAGGAAAGAGACAGCGAAACTGGAGGGAGTGGCAAAGAAGTGAACAGGAATATCTGCTGCAGTGAAGAAGTTTCCAGAATGTAAACAAGGATGAAAGTGATAAAAGAGAAGGAATGCAGATTTCTATCCTTTGATTCTTTTTTCTCTTTCTCATCCTTCATTAAATGCCTCGTTCTTCTCGTCTGTGCAGCAAGGATGCAATTACAAGTTTAACCCAGATACATAAAATAAAAGCCTCTAGATCGTTATAAATAAACCATGTTTTTTTAAAAATATCTGCGTGGCACAACTTTATAGACTGCATTACGAAAGGGCCTGTGACAAATAAGCTGCGTAATGCAACTGTCACACAATAACTGGTATGTTTACATGTACTAAAATGAAAACAGTCAAAGCTTTGTTTGGCTTAAATTTCAAAAAGTATGCTCTTTAAACGATAATCTATGGTTGTCAGTGTTACTTCATGCACTAAGAGTACATGTCAAAGAATAAAAATATACTTTATTTTAGGCAAATTGCATTGTATATCTAAACTATTTCCACATTTTCAATCTAAATTTAACTTAAACCACAGTTCCTATTCCATCTAAACGCTTTAGATTTTTCAGAAAATCTACTTTTTAATTTCCCCAGTGTACACATTAGAGGCTACACACATTGCAATTTTTGGATAACTAAAAAATTGGAAGTTCTTTTATAAATAAAAAATAAAACTGCACAAGTCTGATTTAAATCAAGCTGAACTTGGGATGTGAAGCAGAGAAATTAAGACTGTCTGACTCATTTCTGTAATTCATTTGCAGCTTCTTCATCTTTAATCTCATGTCTTATCATTAAAACTTAGCCACTTATTTGCATAAAAGAAAACTTGCTGCAGAGATCAGAAAGGTCATTGATAGCCAAATGAAATCTTTGCAGGGGGAAATTAATCAAAGAGTAAAAAGTGTTGCCCCTCAGGAACATTTAGTTGGATCATAAGACCAAAGCCAGAACTGAATCTGAAAGAGCTCTAGTGTTGTCCAAAAAGAATCACACAAGTGAGATGCCCTTTAGATTTCAGTCTGCATTCACCACGCTGGTGCCGCTACGTATTGAGAAACACTCTTTTATAATGTGCTGTTACACAGCATGTGTGACTACGTGTTGCATAAACGTAAAGGAATTACTTGATAATTGCCTCATGTTTTGAGTTTTTTGTGGGTTTATTACGACTAATTAAAAACAAAATGTGAGTCCTAGCACTTCCTGCTCTAGGTTGGTGCTTACTAAGAGAATGTGTAGATCTAACTCTGCCAGGTTACAGAATTAGTATTCTTCCTGTTGTGGCTTTTACAGCTTAATAAAAATACCGCAGCATTATCTGCATATCAGAATTTAGCCAAAATGATTAAAGTTGTCTTGTTTCTCATTTGCTGCATTCATGAAGCTGCAGAGAAAACTTGTGACGAATCACAGCAGGGCAGCGTGTACACAAACAAGATGTTTGCATTTCAGTTGTTGTACAGTATGTGTCTTCTGTTTGCAAGTCATTCATCATATCCGGGCAGTCACTGCAGAAACAGAGTCTCTCCTCCCTTTGCCTCCTGCTCCAGTTCAGCCTCTCTGCAGTTTACTCCCTCAGTCCCTCGTCCACACCTACTTCTCCACCTAGACCTCCTCCATCTTCACATTCCTTGCACTGTGTTCTATTTCTTGCCCCCCTCTACACCACAAAAACATGTCTGCCTTTGTTTTTTCCTTGCAAGAAAACGGAAATAATTCATTTATTCCATTGTTTTTCCTTCACCCAATACTTGCAGTCTGCTTTTTAAATACCAACCTGCCAGTAGGGAGAAAAATCCGGTCTTGTATTCAATAGGTACAGTCGTAGTTTATATATTTAGCCTTGTTTTGTTAGCCTGAAGTACATTTCTTCCCATTTCAATCAGTAAGGACCAAACAGACATATTTTTAAGTTTATGTGAAGAGGCTACATTTGCAGTGCCTTTTCTTTTTTTTTTAGCATTTACACAATTCCCTTTTGTTTTCGATGTAATCATCACTATTTTCTGACATCAGTTCAGAAAAAAAACTAACAAAAGCAAAACAAAACAAAAAAAAACACCAAAGGTTTTCAGTGAGGTTAAGATTTTTGGCAGCCTCTAGACTAAGAATGTTCTCATCTTTGACCCACAATGCCATGAAACACAGAGATCATCACAAAATTATTCCTGGATTGTTGAAAGGAGTTTGTCCTGGGGACATTTTGATCTTCCTATTTATTTAACAATTTTCTTGGAAATAACTGTGATTTTGTCGAAAACTACTGTGAGGAGGATTCAAAGAAATTAACTTTTGCAGTCTTCTGATGCCCGTCTTTTTTCTTGCATAATTTTGGTCAATGCCACATGTCTTTCTTGCTGCCCTTCTTGTTGCAAGACAGTTATGCGTGATGATGAATTCAAACCAACCTCTTACCAGAGCTGAACAATGTGTACATCCGATTATGAACTAACTTTTAGGGATGAAGATAGTACTTGCACTCATCTGAAGCCTTCTTTACTGTTACTGTTAACCGTGAAGTTCTTGATCAAAAGAACTTCTAAGGAATAACTGAAGCTTATGCTAATTCTGGAGAAGCTGCAGAAATCTACAGTGCAGGTGGAAGACTTATCATCTAGACAGCAATCAATTTTCTAAGAAAGTCACAAGAAGTCCTGTAGAAAGTGGTCTAGTCAGATAAGAGACAAAAAGGAGTTAAGTAAGCTGTAATGCCAGGGTAAAAACTTTATCACCAGAAAAACTGAAGCCACAAGTTTTAAAAGCACAGCACTTTCTGACGTGCCATCTGACGTGCCAAAAGAATTGGTTATGACTGTAACTGTTCTGTTCAGTATATCACACAATTTATTTTTAATTGAAAGTAAGTTTTTTTCTTTTCAATTACTTTTAAGTTAAAATGGTCAGATTAGACGTTATTGATTGGGCCAGGCGATCATTATGTGGCAGACTCATTTTTTTGCCAGCTACACAGCTACAGCCTCCTGTTTATGAAGCTTTTTTTCATGCAGTCTTCTTCAGCGTGCTTTTGCATACATCAGAAGCATTCGAAGTGTGAAATTGCCAGGAAAAATTTAACTGATCAGGATAAACAGTAGTTGGTTCAACAAATGGAGTGTTAAGAACCGTGCATATTCAACAGGCTTGTAAATACACAAGTGAGATGTTTGCATAACTGTCTTTGTCCCTGATGATATATTTTACAGAGATTTATTGGGGAATAGTTTCACATCAGGCTAAAGATCTTTGGAAATGTGTGTGTTGACAAGACTGTAAATAAACCCTCCCTCCCTGTTCATATCTGCTGGTGGTGGAGAGGTGTAAATTAGCTCTATTTGCACTTCTGCACTATTTATATTTGATGTGAGATTTATATTATGCCTGGCGAGGTGGCCACAGCCAAGGCAGTTGCATATAATTAGAGAAAAGCAGCCAAACCAGCAGTTTTCCTTTGATTATCACTTTTAAGCTCAGATGTAATTTGAGCTTCCGGTCCATTTTCAGCTGCAACTGCTGGAAGAGAAGTCTATTATTACGATAACAGATGTCTCAATTGCTATTATCAAATGACCTTTGACTTTGCGCCATGTAATTTCCCAACAAATGTCTACTTTCTTGACACGAGTTGAACCCATACAAACCTTAAGCTGGTCATAGAAAGTCTAGCTGTTCTGCACACAGCTTTTCTTATTCTTCCCAGCTCCGTCATGTTCCCAAGTAGAAGCCTTGTGATTCATTGGATGGTTGACATTCTTCAGCCATCTTAACTTAAACAATGCTCAAGTGAGCAGACTGGCTGTCTCGATAAATTTAATCGTGTTAAATGTAAGCTACTCCATTCTTTGTGTTGTCTGTGTATTGTGTGGTGAGCCGGATAATGATCTTTTTAACAAGCTCACGATTTGACAGCGTGTGCTGAGACTGTATTTACCATTTATCAGCAATTAAATGACGAATTGTAGGGAGTCTGTGTGAGTCTCACTGGCTTCCATGACATAGTGCTTCACTGTGTAGCATCTTAAGACTGACAGAATGGGGACAAGGGTACTTTGACTTCTCAGGAAAAGAGTGGGGCAACTGACATGTTAGCTGTGCTGCACATCCTTTAGTCTCAGTGAGGTAAAATATAAATGATCTTAACTTTGTGTCTTAAAAACTGAAATCAAAAACAGAAAAACTGTTCTATGAGACAATCTGGTTTCAAACCAAATTTGTTGCATTTGAGGTGAGAGCAAAGTTGGATGTACAGAACAAAGCAGCACTACATAGTTTAGAGGTAGAAAAGCGATAAAAAACAAGTTACGATGTCTCAATCTTTTACCAATGGTCAGCTGAGGAGTTCTGATCAGTCAGTAATTTTTAAATAATCAGTATTAAAGAGTTGGAGGAAACTCAACTCCATAAACCTCTTGATGATGTAGTTTGAGTGTTTATGTCAGTCGCATTACAGTGAAGCATAGCAATGTTCTTAAAGCAATGTTTATAAAAATTGTAAAAAGTGTCGTGCACCTGTTGCAAATGATTGAACACATTATTTCACATTAATTCTGGTCCCTCCCTAATAACATAAGAGTTCTGCACACTTTTCAATAATGCTGCTTGTAAGAACGTAGAAAACAAAGCTGTCCTGCTGGAACACAAGTCATAAAAATTTAAGAAGCTCAAAGCAAAACATTAAGTTTATATAGCAGGAAAACACCTTTTATAAGTTTTGACCGTGCACAGCTAACTGCATGAAAATACATCATAAATATCAATGTTCTTTCCCAACAAAGAGGATACATACTAATGTATGCTAAAGTTTGCACTTTAGTAAACTGTTGTTAATAATTTCATTTGTTGGTTCCTATTGGGTCAAAAATATTTCTCACTGTTAAAAAAAGAAAAGAAAAAAAACTAAATAAAAGAAACTCCAGGATCACAAGCATAGTTTAAATCTGTTTGTATGACTCGACTGAATTTACTTTTTTTTGTACAGTGCCTTAAGACAACATATAGTGGGTTTTATAAAAATAAATTGAATTGAATGATGAGAGGGCACCATATTCATTATGAACCTTGAAACTTTCCTGTATCTACCAACCAATTTCAAGGTTGATTCATATCAAGTAGCCAATTCTTGAATGTCAGTGTTAAAGTCTTAACATGTAAAATGGGTTTTAAATGCAACAGCAAACTTTATCCATCTAACTGTTCAAACACATCGTATTTCTCATGGGTTGTTTACGGTCAGGTTTAGAGCAATTTTCACTTGACATATTAGACTATATTGTGTTGGGAACATAAAATATGTGTAGTTATTTTATTCATGACAGCCACTGAACTCTGCACCCAACATACTCTTAATTAAAATAAAATTCCTCCCTCCGCTTATTAAAAACCAAGTTAACCGTTTCTTAATGTCATGAATATGTCAATATGGCTTAATTAGTTGACTTAACCAGTCAGATCAGTGAGCTGAGGGTCTAAAAGAAAACAGTCTAATTCAATTGGTTTTCTACACAGACACAAAGTTTTTCTTCCACTCAGATTTGAAGTTATACTTTCTAGCTTCATGACTTCTGTCCTAATATAATAATGCAGTTTCAGTAAGGCCAACATAAATGCTTCAAAAAGCCAAAGAAAGTGTCACAGCATTTGCAGAACAGACATTTTGCCAGGTTCCTGAACTCTCCTTTAGAGAGTTCTAGAGGAATTAAATGAATTATTGAACTGGAGGGTCGTTTTATCCTAACGTTCAATTATTCAGCTAAGATCAATTGCTCAATCTGGAGTGCTAGAAAAAATCCTAGTGCAAATAACAAGGTAATGTCATTATGATAGGTTATCAAGACAGCTACAGGGAAAACCCTTTTGTTCACTGGTTCTCAGGTCTTACTTTCCTGTATGTTTCAGGTGTTTCCCTGCTGCCATAAATCTGACTTAAATGAATGGATGACTAACAGGCTTCTGTAACTCTTGATTGTATCCTGAATTGGTAACACTACTGTATAATTTAAATATTCTGTGTTGGATAAGGGACATACGACTAGGATTGAGAATCACTGTTTCTGCTGAGTTTTACAATTTTGATAGGGTCAGGATCACTTTCACATGGTAATTATGTTTTCTAAATTCGCCAAAATTCTCTCATAATTAAGGTTGTGGAGGTAATAATTTTGTGGAAAAGGGACATTAGAAATCAAAATTAACCAAAGGTGCAACATTATTCAGTTTTTTATTTGGATATTATACAGTTATTTATTGAAATAAGGGTCAGTATCTGACTTATTCTCATTTACAGGGTTAAGATAGTCTGTTAATTTAAACATATATAATTTAGTAGGCACATATTTATAACATTTTTGAAATAAATGTTTTCCTATCTGTTGGAATATTTTGTATAAGAGAAAAAAAAACAATTTTTCTAATTTTACAAATTTATAATATAAAAATTAGAAGTACAGAGATTGCAGAGATTAAATCCAAGCATCATTGTAACTCTTTATTGACAGATCTGGAGTCTTGTTTAAATGTCTTGCACTTGTTAGATCCACTTCATGTTATCAGTGTCTATCTTGCAGCACTGTAATATGCTGCATTTCTCTAGCTGAGCGCAGTGTCGCAATGAATGGCTTTGCGGGGTATTCATGCTCTCTCTGATGCTCCGATGCAGTGAGGCTGTCCTCGGCATTCTTAGATTCTCACACCAGATGCTTCAGTCACATCTTTCTTCCCTTCTTCCTAACACCAAGAGGCGACGAACCAATTACGCACGCAGAGGCAAAGATGACTGATGAAAGATGAAGATATAAATACATATATCTGAAAGCAATACAGTAAACAGGAAATTAAAAACTAATATCAATTAGGGGTTTAGTTTCTTATAGTCATTAAATGCACTCTGTCACTGCCCTTGCTGCTGAGATATTATTATTCCAGAGCTGTTCTGGTGCAAATGAGGGGTCTGTGGGGGATTTGCTTTGTTTCTGTGCAAAGATTCGTGTTTGAATCCATTCCTCTGTTGTGGAAGCCATTTATAAAATTATTCTGAGGTTAAAGTAAATGCCAGAGTTATAAATCATTGGTGTAATGAGTCCCTCAAACTCAAACATGTATTCGCATCATTATTATTGCTATGTGTAGATATTTAAATGGATCGTGGCTTTGCCTCTTTGTTTTTGTTTATCTTTGTTGGACCTATTATCTGGTCCCTGTATCACAAGGCATATTTTATTCCTGAAATGTAAAGACTAGGCTTGAGAAAACCTTTAATATCTGTGTTGTCTCTGAAATGTCTGCCTCAGGTAAGTTTTCTTGATTTCAGGTGACTGAGAAAGAAGTAAAACAATGTAGTTATTTAAAACAAAAAATCTAAACTGAACATCATAATAACATCTAATATGTAATATGTTTCATCTTGACTTTTATAGACAGATCAATCCAAAACCATTCAAAATCAAATTAATTTTATAGCAATTTTTTGGTGCTTATTAGGAACTAACAAGGGGTAGCATGTATTCAGTTAAATCTGAATCCATCGTTGCATCATATTTGTATATCATAACTCTATATTCCTGGAATTAAAAAGTGGTTCCATGATTGCATAGATGTTTTGTCTTAAATCTATTTAAGGCCACTCTTTATAAATGCTATGACTAATTTTGAATTGTATTTTATCTTTACTTTTAAAGGTCTATGCGTTCTCTTCTGTTTTTATCCATATTGTATTTTAATTGAGTTTTGATATCTGTGGTTTTATGATTTGCAATTTTTAACCATTAGTATGTTTTACCACAACTTTTCGGATGCATCTGTTTTACATGTGAAGCCTTTGAAGGAGTATTCATGTGAGTGAATACACACCTGTGTCATCCTGTAAATGCCACTGATGTTCAGGGGATCCCGTGTGCTCATGCATGGTGTATTACACACACTCTGTTGCCAGTGGGACATCAGGATGAAACAAAAGTAATGGAGCTGAAACAGGTTGACATAAAAACATATGTGTCAGTTGTGTAATAGTCTGGTTATTTTCAGTCCTTTTAGATTAAAGTTGGCCCACTTAAAGTAGAAATTTGTCAAATTATTTCAGAGTTCTGGTGTAAAATTTAATGACTCCATGTTTTCTCAAGTGAAAAAGGAACATATCTCTGGACAATGTCTGCATTTACGTGGGAACTAGCCAACAATAATTTGCCAAATCGACATTGTTCATCCTATGAATTCAGCATCTAAAACATATTTTGTTTATGGTTGGATTCAGTTTTAATCTCTGCTAAAGTATTTTGCCTATCTCAGCATCACTGCTCAGCTCTGTGCTCAGGCTGCATGGATTTCTGTTGAGGCTTCACGTCTCAGTAACCTTCTGATGTGACTTGTTTGTGGCAAGCTGTCAGGTTTACAACCCGGCTGTCTCATAGTTTAGACGTGGTTAATGAACCAGGGTCACTATGGAAGCCATTTCAGTAATTCAAGTCTTGTTTTATGGTCCACATTTGATTTTCTGCAGTACTTAATGTCACTCCAGACTTAAGTCCAGTGATTTTATTGGCTTAAATTAAGCTGAAATAGACTTTACCATTCAACTCATCCTCAAAATGTGCTCAAATGTGCATACAGTAGAAGCCGTAATTGTTCATATACTTATAATACGTTTGATCATTTCATTTATTGGAGGAGCTATTTCCAGGAGAAGACAGTATAACAAAAATACTGCAGTGATTTTGACAGAAATTGGATGGATAAATTTGAATTTAAATTTGTAGAGGGACAACAATATACATACATAATAATTAAATTACTAAATTAGTTGACGATTATTTCAGTAATCAATTTATTACCATTAATCTTATTAATCATTACCATTCAAACCCATCACTGGATATAAACATATCACTGGAAATGTGTTTCTTACCTTCAATTAGTGCTTAAATTGAAAACTAGATTTCCTAACTTAAAGTGAGGTCTAGTTTTGTTTGTTGGTGGAGCAGTTTATGTTCTGCGAATTGTTTTGGGTTGCTTAGAATTGACCAGGCTATTTTTGTCAGAGTGATGAGTTGCCTGCTGCATCCTAATAGAAGAAACCTCTGAAAGTGTCATAAGTCATTGCAAAAACATTAAACTATCGATTGTCTCCTCAGGAGGAAATATCTTTAAAACCTCTGCGGGCTGATGCAGGATTTTATGATGTTGCATTTTATTTTTAAGCAATATCTAGCATAGGATCCATGTTCTGGGCATTTAAATTGTACTATGCAAATTCTGAGCTTTAGTAGGTCATCAGCTCAGACTTTTAATGCATTCAAAGAAGAAGTAATAAAGTATTTTAGATGGAAGATGGAAGCACTACTCTGTAAGCTTCACTAATTGTGTTTACATGGTGTATTTTGGAAGAACATTACTGACATCTCTCCTTGCTTGTTTTTTTTTGTTTTTGTTGGAAACACTGTGCAGGCATTTTTTATCAGAAGTAATAGTGTGTTTTATCTGTGTATTTGCTTGGCTGTCAGGAACTCTCCATCTGCAGGGTAATTATAGTTCGGCCTCTCGAGGCAGCTTCGCACCATCTTTCGTCAGTCAGCAGCATTTCACTGTTTTTACTCCTCGCTGAATCGCCAAGGACGTGAGGCGCTGCAAATGTCTACTTCTAAATTACTCTGAAATTGTGTTGGGGTCTTTAATGCCAGTCACACTATGTGGTTTTATGTGTACACCGTTGGAACTGTTTATTAAATTGAGGTGTGGATTAACTTATGACTGAAACAGAAGTTCTCTTTTTAAAAAAACCCAACAGGAAAAATCGTATCATTTTGTCTCTTTAGTTTAAATTGTTGTAATGTGCAAAACTAAATACATAAGATAAATGTCGTTGATGTAATTGTGTAGGAGCCTTCTGTATTACCATACAGAAGCATAAATAATACATTTATGCTATACAACCAGCTAAATCAAATACACATTGAATCAGACACATAAGTCATCAGTTTCTTTTGGTCAGTCTGTACTCAACAGTCTGTAACTTTAAAAACTTTATAAAGGTAGATTACCTATCTTTCACAATATGTTTTAATGATTTAGAAATTTAACATTGAGATTACATTTTCAGATGGTTAAGTGACCAAAATATTGGGGAAAAGTCTAAATGACGAGATGTTGACATGACAGCAAAGGTAACTCATGCGATTAGCAGCAGAACACTGCGAATTCCTCACTACTAATAGCAATACACATACACTATACAGTTTATGGAATGCATCAAAGTTGAAACACATACTTAAATTGTGGCAAAATCTTTGTCATTTTTTCTACTTTAAGACCCACATAGCACATTTTAGGGTCCATTATTTTTGTCTGAATTAATTAGTGTCTGCTTCCTATATCAGAGCTTGGTGGCATGACAAACAAAAACAATCAACATAAAAATGAGAAATTGAGATGGTGGATTTCACAGGATGAAAAAACAAAACATCACAGATAGTGGTAACTAGAAAGCCATGCTTTGGTCACCAACCAATGGAAAAGCTGATGAAAAGCTGGTAACAACAGTAATCATTCCTCCATCTAAAGTTTATGCCCACTTGTTGGCTATGGATGGATGGGGGTATCACTGTGGCTTTTTCATCCGAGAAAATTTCACATTAAAGTCCAAGCCCTAGCTTATTGCTCTGCAGCCACATTTTTATGAAGTAGCATCGCTTAAATTTATGAATGACTCAGAGATAAGGCCATTATATTACCCCTCTGCTGAACTACAGCAACCTTCCTGCCTTATGTATGATCACAAAACAGAGTAAAACTCCTTATGGACCCAACAGCTATGTAGATCCATGGTAATCAATCGCAAGGCTATGCATCCAGTGGATCCATTAACAAGCTTGGGCTTCCTCGTGTTGCCATTTGTTACCTTCTAGAAGATTGCTGCATGTGCTGAATGGGATGGCCCCAGGGAAATGGGACTCGGAGAGCCTAATTCTCCTCTTAATGCATGAATATTTTATTGAGCTCTATGACATTGAGCTGATGGAACTCCTAAATAGCAGCAGATAAGTCTGCAAGGGGTGGAATGAGAATGCAACAATGAATGGAAAAGTCATCCATCTTCATTCTACAAGGTAATTTCTCTCCCCCCTCCGTCATTGTTTTGCAGTGAAGTAATGTACAACTGGAAAAACTGATGTCAGCATCTCACTCTTGAGCAGAATTATATGTTTTAAAAATGAAAGTAAGTAGTGGAGGAGGGAAAGTTGTCTGCATAGTGAAAGCTGAAAGAAGAGTTGAGTTTGGTATGGAGCTCGCGCCCAACTGGTTCCAATGCTGGCTCAAAAATGCCAAACTTAGAGCCATCATTCTTCTTTTTTATTTCAAAGCAACAGCTCTGAGCCTGGAAAGCTGCCTTTATAATAGCACCAACTCTTTACTGGCACAGAGCAAAGAAACACTTATTTCAGGGTACCGAGAGACACTCAAAACCCAAACTGTTGCCACAGGCAGGAGAGTATAATAAGAAATCTGTTTACAAGTAAACTTGACCCATCAAAGAACATGTTTCCTTTTTCCTCGTAAAACAAATCATCTGAATACCTTGACTGCATGTAGAACTGATTCCATTTATTTTCCAAACATAAAGAGCAGCAGGGTAAAATCTAAAAAAAACATTCACTTGTAAAACATATGCATGATTAAATAAAATAACACCTGTAAAAGTAACACTGATAGGATTAAAATTAAAAAGTATAGCATTGTGTATGCACTTTATTTTGTCATTATAATTCTACTAAAAATGGTTAAATATGGGGAGATTTTCAATGTAAAGACATCGACAGTTGTAAATAAGAACTGCAGAGGATTTCCTGCCTCTGAACTTTAAAAAAGCATTGTTGCGGACTCTGAAGACATTTGGTCAGTGAAGGCAGACCTGAACCAATCTGTGGGGAAACAGGTGTTACACAGCGTTCCAGTTGTACTCAGAACTGGGAATTTATGACTTCCCAGATAGAAAAATCAATTGAATGTCCTCTGAAGTTGGATTGACCACTAGGTAATTCCAACTACCCCAGTTACGACTTGTAAGGTCAACTTTCTGTTTCAATATGGCGGCTCCTCACATCAACAGTAGTAAACTGCAGTGGAAACAAGTTTATTTTACAAAAGAGTGTGTCTGAAATCAATGTTACATGTAGCACCTGCAACTATAAACTGAACAAATTAAAAGTGGTGTCTACTGATGGAAAGTAAAGCTTAAAATTTTTTTTGAAAGAGGTACTGCAGACAATGTTGAAATTCCCACTTCTTTTACCTCAGGTCTGACATCAAACACAACTTCTAGTTCTGATTTCTGAGCTAGCTGGAACGCAATATAAAATATGTCCATTTGTTCAAAAATTAGCACATTGTGAAAACTACTAATTATAAAATATCCATTAGATTTCTGAAGTCCAATTTAATTTACAAGTAATTTCATTCACACAAACACATAAGTTAGACTTGATATTTAGTATGTTGGTTTGCAGAATCTCCTCAAGGATCTCTCAGAACTAAATGTAGGCATTGTAGATGAGTTAGATGTTCACTCCGTTTATGACCCACATTTATTTCAATTTCAAAGCATTCATCAAAATCCTACAAGGTACTCACCACCCACTCATTCCAGCCTTCTCTTCTTTAACAGCCAAGCGTACACCAGTTCTGTCAGGAAGACAGATTAAACCAGAGTCAGACAGAGTGAGATATGGGAATAACAGTGTGGGTGTTTGTCAGACAAGTAAGCAACATTTATCTGCAAAAGGCACGTTTTGAAAAATGAGGCAGAATGGATGCACACAAGAAGAATTGTGCTTTCCTTGCCTTAAATTTACAACCCTGTTTTACATTTTGTCTTGACTTCTCTGTCCCCAACCAAGCAGGTGCACAAGCGCATGACATCAACCACTGGAGACACATGCACTTGAAACAGTAGAAACAAAAATGTAATTTGCATTCTGATCTTCAGCTACCTTTTGGCAAGGCAACAAATGCATGTTTGTGTGTAGGTGTGTGGATTCCCGAGTGTACCTCTAACGCATGATCCAGGCTGAAAAACCAAAAACACATTTTTTTTTTTCTTAGTATCTCAGAAATCTTTGATAGAAGCGTTTCAGGAGGTTTTTCTGAATAGACAGCCAGGGGCTCAATGTCAAACTGCATGTTGACACCGAATAAACCATATCAGATATGCTAAAATAAATAGGGTTATAACAAACTTTCTGTGAGAGGAACCAACTATCTCCAGATTTATGTGGTCGTTTTAACATTTTCTTGTCCTTCTTAGAAAGAAACAAGAGTTTGAGTTTGTGCTTTATAACATATTCCATTTGATCTTCCACAGGGATTTTTTTATATATATAAAACTGATGAAATGCTGTCATTTTTTTAAATGATGAGAGGGCATTATATTCATTATGAACCTTTCCTGTATCTACCAACCGATTTCAAGGTTGATTCATATCAAGTAGCCAATTCTTGAATGTCAGTGTTAAAGTCTTATTAACATGTAAAATGGGTTTTAAATGCAACAGCAAACTTGGAAATGACAGATTTCTCGCTAATAAATAAGAGCATCAAGGTATGGTTCTCGTAGACCTCATCCACTGAGTCAGGGTTACCTTTCTGGATGTCCTGCAGGGTATCGGAGTGCGAATCCTGCTGAGCTTTAGGACTTTTAATCTCACTTTGGAGACTTAGATCAGTGGCTTCTAACTAAAAAAATGTCAGTAAGGACATCGTTATCAGACAGCGGTTTAAAATTAATAGAAATGAATTTAGCAAATCCTTCATTGTGGTAAAGTGTTTTAGTTTACATAAGTTTCATGTCAAATTTTAAGGTCTGATGAAGATAACTTTATTAATTACGAAAATTTTGTTTTTAACTTAGGATTTAATTTATGAAGCAAAAATAGCTATCCAAACCAACATGGCCCCGAGTGAAAAACATTTTTCTCTTCTCTTACATTTCTTCAGATCAGTACTTAATATGCTGCTTTTGAGGTCTGTTAGCCTTCATTGTGTTGTGATACAGGTTCTATTTAGGTGACAGTTATTTAAACTGTTTGGAAAAGTTTATCACATGAAAGGTCTGCTAAAGGATTAAAAGAACTTGGTGATTAAAAGAAATTTTGTTTGAAAAACTAGCAATGAATTACACTTTTTTATACAGCAAATGTAAGTGTAGCTCATGGTCATACTCAGCATTAACAGTTTTTTCTTCTAGTTAATTGCTATTGACTATCTCAAGCGGTAGATATGAATGCTTGAATTAAAGTGACAGCACAGCATCAATTACATAGAAATAGCTGTCAGTTGTGATGCACCAACTGTTTTGGATGCAGATGAAATTTAAAAGTTTGAGACTTACTGAGACAGGTGAACTGAATGTGGGTTCATTAGCAGCCTGAATAATTTCTTTAAGTAGAGCCAGAAATTTCAGAAAGATTATTAGATTAGATGTTTGAAAACAGATGTAAATAAAATTCAGGACTGCAAATTCGGGCTTTTTTCTTGAATTTAAGCTGACATGTAACTATGCATGTTAAAGTATGTTAAAGCCAGAAGATAAGATCTCTTCTCCTGATGTCCTCTAGAAAAATACTTTGTTTGGCCCTAGGATTATATGATGGATTCCCTTGAAGCACAATAAGATGTCTGATCAATTTCTGTTTTAGCTGCAGTTCGTCAGGATCTTTTCTGAGCTGCCAAAGTCTTCAGAGTCCAATACATCACACAATGTTTTAATCTGACAAACCTATCAGCTCTGTCTGAGCTGGTGTTACCACGGCGAATGAGATAAAATGTGATGAAAATGGGGGTCTGTTGCCATGGCACGACTTGCTTGTCACATGGTGCATACTATTTGCTGGATGTATGACCAAAAAATACAGAGCGGCATCACATTACACTGTCATCCATCACAAATGCTGCTATGTGTGCTATGACTAAGAGCTTCATGTTTGATTATTATTTTGGTTTAGTGAGTGCTTGAAAGAGACACTGTTATTAAAAATACTTTCACAGTTTCATATCTAATGGGATGTTTTCTTTTTCTTTTTTGCTATAAGCATTTCAATAACAGATAAGGGTTTTGTTTTGAGCTTTGAAATATTAGGTTGTAAACACGTTAGGTGTTTTGATATATGAAAAACTCTGACTGTTGCAGCCAATTAGCGGCTGCCGTGGTTTGTTTTGTCACAGTTTGTAATAAGGGGGGGACTCAGATGCAGGACTCCCAGGCAGACAGTAATGCTGATTAGAAAAAAAAGGATTTATTAAAGAAGCTGAAGTACAGTGCTGCTGCAGGGCTAGGGAGCAAAAACAACCTGTGTGTGAATAACATAGAGTATTGGGACCAAATGAATTCAAAAGAAGAGTGCTGCAGGCTAAACTGGAAGTAAAATGCAAAGAGATCTGAAATCTTTCAAATGGCACAAATTTAAATATCATAATACAAAGCATTTTTAAAAAACAAGACCAAAACCAGAATTGATAACAGGTTTTTAGGTTTTTATTTTGTGTATTAACATAATGAATGGATGGAAGTGTTGATAAAAATGAAGCACCTCTGACTGCTAAACTACAAGAAAATCACAAACATGAGCAGATTTTAGGAGAGGAATGAAATCTTTATTGAATTAAAACAGTATTATGCTCAGATACAATAAGTTCTAATTTTCAATGCAAAATTAAATTTTGATTATTAATATTTCATAATCTTCATAATCCATTTTATTTATGGATTTGATTATGTATGGCTTTTACTTCTGTGTGATTAATAACTTTTGGTTGTGTTTTACTTTGGATATTTAAAATATCTTCGACTTCTGTTAAGCGCTCTTTACAACATTAAAGTTTGTTGGTCTATCACAATCATTTCTGGGACAATTTATCGTGCAGCAAAATTTGTTATTGTGATAGACCTAAACGCTGGGGGGGAGTGATGGAGGGATGAATGGATGGATGAATGGATGGACAGACAGATGGATGGACAGGACAACCCAGGTGTAAAATGCTTGAAATACGTATTTTTACAGGAGCATAATCTCAAATGGAAAAGGTGTTCACTGTTTATTGCTAAAAAAATTTTAGCAATCTTCTATTTGTTAGAATAAAATAATGCTTATATTTGATTTAATTTGTACCAATATGTGAATTTTTAAAAACAATTATTTCTTCTGCCACTAAATACTTTGCCTGTTATGATACTATACTAGTGTAAAAGGCTGAATTTGCTTTAAGGCTTTTTACAGAGTGACATGTTTGGATGCTTGTGTGAGCATCTGTCTGAGTGATTGTATTTGATTATGCAGAGTAGTCTCCAAAGATCTCATTATAAAACTCCTGGGGAAAATATACAGCGGCGAAAAGCTTTACCAGAGCTGTGGATTTGGTTTGGATAGAGCCATTCATGAACAAAATCACTTTCTGCAAAACTCCCTGCCCCAATCTATCTCTATCTATCTAGCTAACTGTTTATCTAGCTAGCTAACTGTTTATCTAGCTAGCTAGCTAGCTAACTAACTGTTTATCTAGCTAGCAAGCTGTCTGAAATAGTATCGATTAATTACAGAGTGATGGGTTAAAGCCTTGATTTCTGTTAATTATAATGATTTTCTGCTTATAGCTAATGACAACAGAGCAGAACTTCCCCTTTGTGTGTGTTGGTGTGTGTGTCCTTACTTTAGACATCTTGTGGTCTTGCCCCTTCATTCTGTGTCACGGTTACCGGTCCAGCCTGCCCTGATAAGGTCAAGTTGAGCAGTTACATCTCCACTTATGCTCCTGCACCCTCCAATGTGAAACTTTTCTTGTCAGATTTAACCACAGCAGCTGTGTGATTTCTACTAATTGCTGCTCAGCATATATCCCTGCCTGGGAACGACTGAAACATTTCAAAGAAAGTAAATTAGTGAGGTAAACAGTAAACAGAGGAGAGGCTGTTTCATTCTCCTGCCCCCCTCAGAGCTGAAGGAATTACTCCCTATACTGTAGTTGAAGCTGCTTGTTTGTTTTTAATTATTTGGGGAAATGTAAGGCCTGATGGCTGCAGAGGTTTAAGTCAGAAAAGGGGGAATTCTGGATCGTTAAAATTCACCTGACAGAGTTGTGTAATTTCAAAATTAAAGGTTTGTTGTTTTCACCCAGGAATTCTGAAAATATAATAAATGTGAACAAACATCTAACCAATTCTGTTTTAGTCTGCTGTTTTAATTTAAAATAGATTTCTTACAGAGATCTGGGCTGTCAAAATTCATATCATTCTGACTGTGTATGCTTGCTAATAAAGACATGACATAAACAAAGTCCACACATTGATTCCACAGACTACAGCAATATTCTCCATCAGGATTTTATACACGACTATCAGTCTTTCACATATATGTGCAGGATTTTTGGCCCTATGTTCGTTACAGTATTGGTTTAGTTCATAGAGGTTTCCAAACATTAGTCTGTACAACTAACTTAGGGTCTCATAAAAAATGTTTCAGTCTGCACTGCAAAAACACAACATTTTAACAAATATTCTTGGTCTAGTTTCTACTACAAATATCAGAGTACATTTGAAGTAAGACAAAACTAACTTACAAGTAGCTTTTCATCATGAAATAAGAGGTTGTTTTAGGTAAATAATTTCTTACTATAAAAGAGTACTAGTTTTACTTGGAGGTTATATGGGAAAATGTTTTGTTATAAGTGAAATAATGCCAGTTGAACAAGTATAAATTGTTAAACTGAAAATAAAAGAATGAATTTAAATGCTTTATAACTGTTTTTAAAAAATCTGGCACATATTTACTTTTAATTTGAAGTTAAACACTCTGAACCTACCACTTTAAAGTATACCAGATGTTTGAGAGTACAACCAAACTTTAATATTCAAACAGCAACAGGTAACTTGGGCTTCTGAAATCAACTTACAACTAACCTTACCACCAAATATGCCCCCTTGAACATTAAAAAAAAAAAACATTTGATAAAAAGACAGGACAATAATCTCTTTCAAAATAAATAATGCTAAGTTTCATTTTACATAGGTTTCAACAAAATATCCCTTGAACTACATTACAAAATATATGTCTATGGCTGCCTAAAATTTGTTTTGCATGGACTTTTATGAATGTTCTGGGCTTACTTGAGCTCCTAATTATGCATGTTCATTATATTGGCATAAACTTATGGGGACTTCTTCTCTCACTAGTGGTGCAACTTTGTACAATTCTTGGAGGCAGTAAATCATGTTAACTCCACTGGAAGCCCTTTTTAAACTGTTTAAACATTTCCAGGGTGAAACTGTGGAAAACCTACATGTGCGTAGGAAGCGATAGCCCAGTCAGCTCCAGCTTGAGCCCTACACAAACTCTGTGGCGTCCCCAGTACCAAGCTACATACAGATGGTACGTTTCGCTCTGTGCCAATTGACTTCAGCTCTGTCCGGCTACATATCAATCCTGCTGTGCTTATGGTGGGAGAGAAGAGGTTGGTGTAATCCCTGAGGAATAACTCAAAGGAAAGTTAGAATGAGGAAGTATTTAGAGGAGAAGGGGGAAAAGGATAGAGAGATGAAGGGAGGAGAAAGGAAACAAATTCAAAGGCAGAATAAAAAAAAGAGGAAAAGGAAAACACAGGAAGCAAAATCAGACTCAGAAATGACAACTTTAGCAAGAGAAACTGGATGTTAAAAAAGGATTTGTATTTAAGAACAGAGGCATGTAGGACGAGGAGCAAATGGACCTGTAAAGGCAAAAGAGCAGAACCGGGGGAGAGAAATCAGGAGGAGGTTAAAAAGAAGAAGAAATGAGGAACAGAGGCTGAAGGACAGGAAGATTCATGCTAAGGTTTTCCGCTGGGTGAACTCTTCCAGGAGAGCAGGGCTCAGTGCACAGCTGAACTGAGCTGGAGGTCCTGAATTATTAAATACAATATTTTGCGGCTGAGAAGACAACTGCAACCTTGTCGGAAACATCTGCTGAGAAAGCAGGGATTGTGTTAGTGTGCTCTTAGGTTGCAGTGTAGCTTGAAAAAAAAAATCTTTAAAAGTCACAACTTCTAGTGTTTTTGATGGGACGTTTCCATTGTTTTCACAAATCAATTAATTTAGTCAATTCATTTTATATTAAACTTTATATAAAATCTGATGCTATATCTAGGATCTATAACAGATTAGAAAATGATTAAAGTAGATTAAAACATGTTAGACAGATAAAACTGATGCGTAAGTATAAGAACGTTACATTGTTGTGATGACATGTTAAAGGCACAGTGTCGGAAAGAGCAGCAGCTTCTTAAAGAGATGGTGGTCATTTTCAAGGCTTCAAATTGTGAAATCAGAAACACATTTTTAATTTTAGATAAGAATTCCTAATTTATCCCTCATGTTAAAAAAAATACTTCCAAAGATGACCTGATTCTTACTATCATGTCTTTGCTCAGATTTACAGATTTATCTACTCTTGCCTGCATGCTGTTCCTTATGCTTAAACTGTCTCTGCTCATCTACAGTCTCACCTACTTTCTGTCTTGTATCTTTATTCTTTCTGCATGCAAATGATTTTTGTTCCCTTGTGGAGAGACATGGAAACAGTCCCACCTTGTTATGATTCCAGCCAATAGAATGACAGAGCGAGACTATAAGGTCAGATCTTCCTCTCCTCTTTGTGCCCAGACAGGCACATTAGCATAAAAACCTTGTTTAGTCAAATCTTAATGAGGCATAATTCACCCTTTGTGTCAGCTCTTCTTGTGATCCCCCTGTTGAATATTTTAACTCCTCGCTGCCCTTTTACCTGCCTCTGCTCACCAAACAGTTCATTTTATTATTTATTAGTCTGTAAAAATACTAGATTTAAAAGCAGACTGTTTAACCAATAGCATATGACCTAAAATATCAACAAATAAAAACAACATCTGTTAGTCATGCCAAAAATTAAGCCACCATCTGAAAGCTTTTGTGTTTTTCTAAAATACTCCTCATGTGAATATTTAATCTTAATACATAAAAACTCAAGCACTATAACAAAACAATTACTAAAGAAAAGACCTTTCAAAACATTTAAATAAAGTAACACTTAAAGAAAGCTAACTCTTGTGACAAATAAATTACCTACATGCAAGCTTAAATCTTATAGTTTGATGCGCTCCTGGCTGTTTGGAATTAAAGGGAGCCCCAAGCCATCCCACTGTACAGAATGTAATCTATAAGCTTGGGACATGCCCAGGTTTGGTTATTTAACCCAGTTCACGTTGAAAGCAAACAGCAAGATGTTAACCCAAAATTAAGTGCATAACATTAAATAAAGTGCAGGCCTGTAGAATTAGAATAAGAATGAGACTGCAAACGTTTAACTTCCATTGGAAGTATCTAAGCACAAAACTTCTGCTCTTTAAGAAAAAAAACACAAAAGTTTGGTTGAAGTGGAGCACAAAGAGTTTAGAGAAAGATCAAGACTTCTGGAACAATGTTCATTTGCCAGAGGAATCTAAAAGTGAATTATCTGAAAACAAAAACAGAAGAGATGTTTGGAATAAAACAAATAAAGCATTCCAGGAAAAAGAAAGCTCAAGCCACCTGTGAAAAACAGGTGGCTTGAGGAACACTTTGAGGACTCTTTATTACATCAGGACCCGAGAAAAGCTGAAGCTGTCCCCTCTGACATGACAGTGACCCAAAACACACCACAGATTAGCTGAGAAGTAAGAAATGGAAAATCCTTGCTGAGTCAAAGCCCAATTTATGGAATTTATGGAGATGCTTTGAGGGGAACTGAAATGGGTCGTACATTTAAGTCACCCTCAGACATCTCACCCCTGAAAAATATGGTTTGGGACAAACCACTTGCTATAGTTTGTTAATTAATTGTTTAGTTGCAAATACATTACTTTTTTCCTGAAACAAAAAAAATAATAATAATGGATCAATGTGTGAACATTTCTTTAAAGTGTTGTCTCTATTATACTATAAAGTAGTTTCATTTCACTCAGTTCACTTCAATAAATGCGCTTGTTGGAAGATTTGTTTAATTTGTGAGTGCAGTGACTTACCTTGGTTAGATCAGAAGCTCAGTCACAGATTGGCAGTGGCTCATCTAATCTCTTTCAGTTCCCTTTTCTCTGTGTGACATCTTTGCTCTTTAATCTTTCACCTCCCTTTTCCTTCTGCCAGCCCACCTACGCCATCTCTCTGTTTAGATCCGATTTTCCTTTTTCATCTGTCCATCTGACTGCCTTTTTTATTCCTCCTCGTCCTCTTTACAGTCCCACTGGTTATTCCTCTGCTCCTTGGATGTAATTGAAGTCTGCATCCTTGAATTGAGCCACTGCCCTTGAGGAGCAGAAAGGAGGACGTAATTACATTTCTATTTGGTTGCAAATTATTCTGCTAATTCGATATGGACTTTTTTCATAAAGTCAATAGCATGGGAGGTTTTAGGGGTAATGGAATGGCAACCAGCCGGAGAAGAAATAACCTCCCTCACTCTACTGCACCTGTCAGCAGACAGCTGGACAAAGATTTTCACAGATTAATAGCTCAAACATAACAGTTACTCCAGTTTTTTCGTCTTTTCATTGACTATTGAGTTGATTTAGCATAAACTGACTGTGCATGTATGCTTGGATAGATGGACAGATGTTGTAGTTCAATAACATAACCAACAAACAAAAACAATTCAATAAAGATCTTTATATCATTATTTAGTAGCATTTTTGAAAGAATTTCTTATTAAATTAAAATATCTGCACCATAATAAAAAGCTAACAATTACATTAAGAAATGTTGGATTTAATTAGAATCGATCATTATACTTTTTCTTTCTCTTTATGGTAAAATGGACTTACTAGAACTTTGGAACGCAACCTAATCTATTCACAGAAAATTTGCCTATTTACTGATTTGCCTATTTGTAGAGCATATCTAAAATATTTGATCTTGGCGCAATGCTAGTTGCTACTGGCTGGCAGTTGCAAATCCAGGAACACTGTTAATGTTCTTTTGCTGCAGATTAGTTTCTGTGGTTGTGCCAGGACGGTGTCCACTGCATTTATTAATGCACATATAAGGTATATTTGGTGTTTGAACTACTAAAACAGCCAGGTAAAAGCGTTTTTGGAGGTTTCCCTAATGTTTGTGTATTTTTGCTGTTTGTGGGCTGTTTGTCCCCTTACTCCTGCCAATACCTGTTGTCTGCTCTATACTACTAAACATGGATTATTGATTTTGGGGACAGATTCTTTGTACTGTTGAAGTTAAAGAAGGACATTTTGGTTTAAACTGTAGGAAAAACTCAAAAGGGAGTCTTGCCAACTTGTCGTCTTAAGCATAGTTTTGGCTTTTTTTCCCCCCTTTCTTAAACGTGCAAAATACTGTGTATCAAACTGTGAGAAGATAATTCCTTATTTTGATAGAAAGTAAAATAATTATGGATTTTCCCCACATTTTAATACTTGTGAAACAAATGTAGTTTATTTTGCTGTTTTCCCATTTAGCCCCTGTTTCTTCTCTCCTGCTCCCTCTTGTTTGTCTTTTTCTTTAGGGTCTTTAAATTTCCTTAGTCTCCCTTTCAAACAGCTCTTCCTTTGCTTTTGCTCCTTATTTCTCCAGTCTTGTTAGTATCTGTCCATGCATGCTTGCCCTCCTGATTAACTACCAACCCGAAGGACAGAACACGGAAGCATGTCCGCTCGCCTCCAGAGAGGCATCGATTTGCTGGCAGCTGGTAACCACACAGACGGCTGGCACATCGAAATGAGCTCGGGAGCAGAAACTGGAAGATGAATAACTGCAGGGAGGGTGATACTGACTATTTTTACATTTGGAGCCTCTCTGAGTGAATCCAGTCTTTTTGGATTGACAGCCTCATAAACAAAAGCAATCCACAACTATCTTTGAACAACTGCATGCTTTTAAGATGCAGGAACAGAGATGCTTTGCAAATGATATTCAAGACAGACAGCGTATATCTTCTTCTTCAGCAGAAAGCATTTACATTTAAAGATAGAAAAGGCCCAGATTCAAGTTTTAAAGTGTATACATGCAGTGACGTACACAACTTATTATTTTAAAAAGATTTTCCATTAATAATTTTACATACATTATTTTTTTATTTTTGGTAGTTATATAGGACGGCTCCTAAGCTCTTTTACATGATTAATATAGGTATCTGTATTTAAATGTAACCATGAAATGAGGTTAAAGATGTTTAGAATGTTTCTGAGGCTGCAGCTATAAATTGAAAACTGACTTGGAATGCACATGTGAACTCTTGTAGATTCATAATCCAATTATCCTGCTGGTCACTCCATTACACATCAGTAACTGGATATATAGTTAAATCCAAGTAATGACAACTGAATTAGCCTTTCAGGAGGCTTAAGTAAGATCAAAAAGAGGGACATTTCTGTTGATTCAGAAATCTCAAGTGGGGATAACCGTGAGAAAGGATTTTCCCTGTTTAAGGAAATAATAAAGGGGATGTGGCACACTGCCCAGGGGGGCACAACCTTTGGGGTTCCACAAAAATAAAAATCTGTATGTTGTTTTTCCCTGAATGAGTACTTTCATGCTTACTTGCATTCCCAGCCAGTCATCAATGGCTGCCTTCTCTGATGTAAAAACCCCACACACCAGACCAGGCTGGGAGGAACAATAAAGATGGTGTTTGATTTGAAGGTTCTGATGTGGCAAGGTAAAGGTCAGAGGATACTGCACTCGTGGAAATTGTTGTCTCTTTTTGCGTCCATATTCAAACTCAGTTTTTGGTGTGAAAACTGAGTTTCAAAGAACTCTTTCTGCACATTTGCATACACGTATGTATATGTGTATGTCCAAATTATTAGAAACTATTACATACAGTACAAGCCCACTTTGGATAAGCCCACTTTTGTTCTCTGTGCCATAAACTACATCAGTGGAACCATTTTTTATGAGTTATTTCACATCTGCCTCACGTTCACCTCACTCTGTTTTCATTAAACATCAAACATAAGTTGAAGAAGATAATAAATTAAAGGTACCATTGTTTTGAAGAAAATTAGTATTGCTTTTTCCATTCTCAAAATAATTTTCTTTTGATTTTTAATAGTAAAGAGATTAAAAAAAGAAAATCTTCAAAAACAATCTGTTGTCATGTTTTGAACGTTAGACAGAGCGTTTATTAATTATTCATCACTGAAGAGAGATTTTTTTTTAAAACTGCAAAGTATTAAAAAGTCATTAAAAGTTCTATTTGCAAAAGAACAGAAAACTACCATTTAGATACCAGATATTAAGACTAAGTGTAGAGAGAAATGATAAAACCACATTAAGCAAACAGCTGAACCTGGACTGCTTTATTCTAAGAGTTCTGGGATTTTAGCAAAAACTGCTCCATAGTATATTTTATGCAAAACATTAGATAGAATTAAAAACACTTTTTTGAACTGTATTATACATTGATATGTTTCTCAACAGCAGGGCTATGATTGCTGTGTCTACCATACACTTTCCTAAAAAAGACGTAATAAATAGTTCTTATCGTCACTTTTATTGTTATCAAAATAGTACCATCAAATATCATGATAAAACTTTTTTATGCCCTAGATCAGATGGAGCTTACCCTTCTTTTATTCTGCCTCTTTAAATTTGGCTTTACCTTTAGATACTGGGTTCTTTTTTTAGCAATTTTCAGTCTAGGTTTTACACCTGACCATTTTGAGACAAATGTTCTTTTTTGGTGCCGTTTTCCTAGGCCAACAAACACAAACACAGACAAACTAGACTTCTAACAGAAGGCAAAAAGCCAGTACTTTGTCTAAACATAACAGAGAAGTTGGCACAGAAGCATCCACAATGACTTGGCCTTGTTTCTGCGCTCTTCAGGTAGGCGGGAGCCTGTTAGAGGCCCAAAGAAAAGGCAGTGAGAGAGAACACATTTAGAAGTGAATGTGTGACTAAGACAGCGATGGAGATCCAAGGTGATTATCTCAGGAGACAAGAGCGACATAGAGACAGCATATTGCAGGAAATCCTGTGTCACCCCCTAGTATGACTGACACGTCCATGACAGCAAAGCAGAAAGTATGGAAGCGACATCTGTGAGGTTTCAAAGACAGAGGTCAGGGGAATGACTGCGAGGTAATATGAAAGAGAAAAGGAAGATTAAAGCTTTTTGCTTGCTGCTCGAGCTCAAACTAAGTCCCATCTTGGCCTCAAATCTCCTGTTGCCATGGCAATTTAATGGCGGGTTGGTGTCCCAAGAGACTCTGACCTGCGAGCGCAGACAGGAGGGAGCTAAGCACACAAGGAAAAGGAGCGCAGCAAAACAATACAGGTGCTTTAAACAACAACTGCACTGCAATGAATGCAGAAGACATCAGCCTCATTGACGTCACTACTGGTAAAAAACAATAATAAAGGCTCTATCGCTGCTAATTAATTAATTTGCACAGGTAATTATAACACACAGGTAATTAATTTGCATTTAGTAAATATCTTATTATAGAGATATTTACTAAATGCGTAAATATCTCATTTAGTAAACATCTGTTCTCATTTAGTGACATCTGATAGTTTGGCCCATATGGTGTTCATTGCTCGGCATTATTAAATGGATCCAGTCATCCAGTCAGCTGATGTCATGCTGACCTTTCCGTGTCACTGACACAGCCAGACAAAGCTTTCTTTAACCGTCTGGAAATGTCAGAAGATCTATAAGCAGACTATTTTAACAAAAGCCAAAAAATTTGGTAATCATAATATAATAAAATTCAGAGTAATAAATTATCTTGTCAAATGTATTTAGATATAGTAAAATTTGATAAAATGCTAAGATTTTTTTGTTGTTGTCGTTACATACTTCATACCAAATTGCTAAATTGTTTGAAAATTTGAGCGCATTTCATGTTTTACCTGCTTGAAGAACTATTTTCTCCTCTAAATTGTAAAGCAATCAATTTGTCCCAATAAACCCTGGGAAAAAGCTCAATTTTGAGCGAAGAATGAAGACACAGCTGTTGCTCTGAGTATACACAGAGAGAATAACCATTAAAAGCAACCAAAGCACTTTGTACTCCCACAGCAGTCCCCACAAAGTGCCCAATTTGTTGTCTGCGCTGCTTTAAAAACCTAAATTAGGTGCAGGAAAAATAAGCCAAGATCATAATTCCCTCCTTCACCATTCTTTATGATCAACACTCTTCTTTAATAAAATTATTTTATAATTTTAGATGAGGTGAAAAGCAACTTTTTAAAATAACTTTTAAGCAGGTTTTAAGTATACTTTTCATTTCCTTATTAAATAGTTTTTTAATAGTCTAATGTAATATTTGTATTTTATATGTTTTCACTAATTTTAAGCAGAAAATCATCATAATTAACAGAAATAAAAACTTTCAAACATCAATCTGTGTCTGTATGTAATGTATTTAACTGAATGATAAAGTTTCTGAAATAAATGGGCTTTTCACTAATATTCTCATTTATTGAATATATATATATATTATTGAATATATATACTGTGTATGTGTGTGTTTTTCATTAAATGTGGTATGGTGCTTTATTCAAATGGAAAACAATGATAAAAAAGGAACCTCACTACAATTTGAATTTATTTTTACATCATGCTTTTTGTTTCACTTATTTCGTAACAATAACACCTTTAACTCACTAGGCTATTTCCCAGCATTGCACTGAGGTGCCAGTACATGATGAATCGTGTACCTATGAGTGCATTCTTTACAGAAAACAGGGAAAGGATCAGAATGAACTCTGTTGTTTTCCTTTGGAGGAGAAAAGTCACTCACGTTGTTGTTTTCTGTCTTTACAGCTGTTTCCTTCATGAGACACAGCGCATCAGCCTTTGGATTTGCCGTGAGTCCCAGCTTCCTGCTTTCCTCCTTAAACACTGATCAATTAGTCATTGCTGGGGACCTTGGCAATTTATTAATGAATCCTAGAACCAAAGTGTTATTGGTCCCCTTGTTGCCACGGTAACAAGGGAGTGCGGATGAACTCTCCAAGGAGATAGGATGGAATGTCTAAATGCATTTTGAGTTTGTGAAAGAGGTCATAATTACAAGAGGAAATGATTAAGATTGTTACTAGTAGGAGAATATAAAACTTAATAACAAGGAAATGAAAATTAATGAATTCACACCTTGGGCTTTTGGGAAATACAATTAGCATAAGATGATTAGATCATTTGAACTGCAGCGCTGGCTATTTTATCTCAGAAGGTTTTAATTATCTTTGGTAAATCATCTGAATATATGTTGCTTTTGCCAACTATAATACTTAAACTCAGCACTGTTTTGATTATATTTTCATATGGATCACCAAACATTTTATTATTTCACTTTAAGATTTTCTGTAGTTCCTGTTTTGATGCTTATCAGTTCACATTGAATTCTTTAGAGAAAAACTAATTTATGTTCTCATTAGTGCAGATTAGATCATATAAAATAAACCATTTAATAAAACCCAATAAAACGTGCTGTCATTAATTGTTTCACCCTTTTAATATGGGTGGTATTAATATGGGTGGCCCCCTCAGGGGGCTGCAGGAGGACTCAGCAAGAAAAAAATAAAATATGTCTGTTGTACAATAAGCTATTTTTGTTATTTTGTTATAATGTAAGAAAATAGGGCCAAAATATACTATATTCAAAACCGTCCTCTCTTAAAACTTTGTAAAATCCCTTAAAAATATATTATTTTATCACTTATATTAAAAATCTAAAAGAATAAAAAATCAAGCCTAAAATTGTAGAATTAAAAAAATTATATCTTTTTTTAAGCATCACCATAGCTACACTTACTAGGAAAACATTTAAAATATAAATAAATAAATATAATAAGAGCACTTTTAAATGCATACTTTTTAAATTGACCAGTTATTATTTAATATCTATGGTCACAACGAGTATTGTAAAATTCGTACTATTTCTTTTTTCTTCTTGTCTTTCTCCAACCCGCCGTAGTTTGATGCCACACTGGATGTCATGTCATCAGCCATCGTCCTTTGGCGCTACAGCAACGCAGCAGCTGTTCACTCTGCACACAGAGAGTACATGTGAGTATGAACAAGTCTAAAAAAAAGACATATATATGGATATATGTGTCAAAAACAGAAAAAAAATCCCCAGAAAGTGTTCATTTCTCATGAATAAATAAGACAGAACAGGATGGGATGTTGGGTGCATTCAAATCATTTTAAACACTATGTATTTGTAATTAGTTGAACAACGGAAATCTACTGTATGTCATTGCTTATTACCGCTTGTTGGAGTTCAGTGGACTTTATTAAGTAGCTGTCAGGTTGCACCGAGGCTCACTTGTCTAAAAATAATCACCAGAGCTCAGATGTGTCACTGATAATGAGACATGACACTTTAAAATGTTTTAACACACACCTGTACACCCCAACAAAGAGAAACTGAGCAGCAGACACTTACTTTAAAACAAATAAGTGATAACTCCATCTCCAAGGAGCTGCAATGTAGAAAAATGTAAAGAATTTTTTTTGGGGGGGGGTTATGTGTTCACATAGTTACCAAAAGAAGAGGTGGTAAAATGAAGGTCTAAAATTGTGTTGTGCAACAGTCAAAATAAGCTTGCCTTAAAAAAGTTTTCTTACTGAAGAATTGGAATAGTTTGATTTTTGAGTCGAAATGAGAAAATAAGAAAAATGGGACTCAACACTACACTGCGTCTGCCAAGTAGCTGTGGGCCTGTCCTGCAGTGAGATAGATGAGACAGATATTGTAAATTTGGACCAGCAGATGAGCTTTTGCAGCAACATCTGTCAAGCTGTGCTAAAGTTTTGCACAAAAAAAAGCACTTTTGCTAAGCCTCCTTATTACTAAAAATTCTCGGTTTTAACATGTTGGGACTGAATTTCCATCATTCTTTCTCGTCATTCTCTGTAGTTCTTGTAAAATATTGTAGTGGTTTGAGGCTAACTCAAAGCACATTTCTTTTCCTGTTTTGGGGTCTGCAGAGCATGTGTGATCCTGGGGATTGTGTTTATTCTCTCCTCACTGTGTATCCTGGGAAAAGCCATCCATGATCTGGCCACCAGGATGCCTCCAGAAGTGGTAAGGCTGCACACACATGCAACATTTTAAACATTAAATCTAGGTTTATAATCTTGTCAAAACCTTTAAAACATTATATATGAGTGGGATAATGAGTGCTTTAATATCTGAGTCATGCTCAATGAATAGTAGACGCAAAATTCTATGAATCTAAATTTTTTTAGCTGCATGAATAGGCCTATAGCTGTGTATTATAAAACAATAAAACTGATGTGTGGGAGTTTTGCATGAATAAATGGCACACTGCAGTCCAATGATAGTCAAAATTCAGTTCTAACAACTTTATTCCAATGCAGTCCAACCATACTGTCAGAACCTTTCAATCTAAATGATAATAAACGCAGTGAAATTCAGCTGATCATTTATTGCCAAGTGGTGAAAAGTCCTTTAAAGGAGAAAGTGATCTTAAAAGCATTCACAAATAATTGGTTCTAATTTGCTGAGATGTTTTTTGTAAACAAACCAAGCTGAAACACAAAGAAAGATAAAATTTATAGCGTTGGATTGTAACCATGGTAACACAACAACTAAACTTACCAATTCTCTTAAACAATTATTTTAAAATGTAAACAATTTCACATATTTTCTTTATGCTGAGTTGAAATGTAATAGTATTCTCATTGTCAAAAAAACAAATATAAAGATTTTAGATGTGGTCTGTGTTAAAATTAAAGCATTAATGGGAATCTGCTGAGCAACAAATTAGTTTGCTTCCTTGGGTCAGTTCTGGCCAAGACTGAGCCAGGCATGCTTTCTACAGAAAGAACAGAGGAAAAACATTAATATTTGCAAATAAAAATGTGTAATAGATGGAAGGAAATAGCTAAGCAACGAAAGACAAGGTCAACATGACTATAGATGTACATCAAGTTAACTTAAGATGCTTTAAACTTACAGACAATGAAACTTTGTTGAGACATTTTATATAGTACACGTCCAACAGCCAATAAAAAAGAATTTGGTTTGGATTCATGGTCTGTATGCATGTTTCCCTGCAAAGATGTCGCTGAGGTTTGGCAGGTGCAGTAATGTAAAGGTGCAAAAAAGAGGTTGAGATAAACCTAAAATAGATCACAGAGTGAAGGTGAGTAATGAATACTCTACCAGTCAGTGACTTCCTTGGTTACTTTGAAACTACAGAAATAAAAGCTTCAGGAAAATGAAAGTGGGTTCTTCAGGAAATAGCTTGTCTACTACGATCAAAGATGTTCACATCAGGGTTTCCTTCGCTGAAGTAGAAAGGTAAAGACAGAGAGTGTCTTGTTTTGGTTATTTTTAAACACACAGATCCTGCATTAGGCTTGTTCTCCAAATGTTTCTTTAAATTATAGACTGTCTTTACTTTATTATTGTTCATTTTTGCTTTTAACAAGGACTCCTCCTCACTTTCTTATAACATCACTTATTTTTCTGTGAAACTGTTGAGACTATGGATAATCCTGACAGTGTTGTATCTCTTCTTAGCTGCACTGTGATGAATTAGTGTCAGTTTAAAGCTGATTTTTCAGGTTTTAATCTCAAGAACAGACGGAGATAGATAGAAAACAAGAGAATGAGAAAGAGAAGCCAAAACCGCAAAATTGCCATCAGAGATGATTTTTTTAAAGAGTAAAAATCATTGTCACTTGATATGTTTGAGAAAACCTGGATTTATTAAATCAACAAAACAAAGTTCACTTTATGTAACATTCATGTCATTGTTGTACTGACAGTTTAGTTTAGTTTGGGACTACATCCTGATTGGGACCCCAAATCAAGATCAGATCAAGGCATTTCTAACATAAAAAAAAATTAATTTGCAGAAAACATTTAAACCAGGTGTGCAGCATGCAGACAGTGTGTGTTTATTGTTGTTTCTTACTGTATAAAGCACAATAATACTACTTAACTTGCCTGAACTTCTTCTGAAACAATTTCCCTTTTCAGAGACGTCTTTGTCTAACTTTAATCGACCCTGAGTCAAACCGATTTTTCTGTCGACCGTAAATTGCCTCAAACTCATTGACTAGTTGACATTTGGGAGGGTGTGACATTTAAAGAAAGGAAAAATGTTGTTAGAAACAATTAAAGATCTCTGATGGTAAAGAGAAATATTTAAGTCAGGAGAAGAAGGGGAGCTGGTTAAGGTCAGCAGCTTCTCTCCAGACTGTTTATTGCTTTCATGCCATTATGTTAATAGAGACCGCGTGTTAGAGCCCAGTGGGATCTTGCTAACACCATCAAAAGCCTATTACCACTATCTTTCTCTTTGACACTCTGCTTCTTACATCCGCCACCTCACTTATTTCGTCACCTTCTGTCAGCCCTTGAAATTCTTCTTTAGTTATAAACATTCTGCTTTCTAGCATGCATAAAATAAAGCAGTTGTTGGTATATTCAAAATCTCTGTCACAGGATTTGCGCTGTGGTTGAATATGTAGATTCAGTAGTTTGGAGGATGAAATGATGCAGAGTTTCTTTTTTATTGTTCTCATCTAAAGTGTAGTATCTTTTCCCCGTGAGCCGACCTCATCTGCGTTCTAGAACTTTGTTTGTTATCATACATAGTTTTCTGTTTCTGTTTTTTTTGGGGTACAGAAATTCACTGATGTCTTCAAAAAACGGATGTCACAGGTGATTTACCTCACCAGATGTGCTTTCATTTTAGTGTGAAAACGAAAAACAAATAATGAAAGAGAACATTAGACTTTGCACATTATGGTGTCTAAAATAAAACTCCTCTCACATAGAAGCTGTACAGCCTGAGGAGGAAAGCCACAAAGTGGGATTACTGTAAAATGTTGCTACTTTGGACAGAGGGTGAAGAAAAGGTAGAAATCCCCATTCGGATCACGTCCTCTGGTGCAGCTCTGACTATCTGTCCATATCTTGTACCTGATTAAAAACACAACCAAGAGCCCCTCTGTGTCAAGAAAAAAGAAACAGAGCAGCTTTGAAACTATTATAATGTGCAAGTACCTCATAGTGATACACAAGTAGGATTTTTGCAGAAATAGAGCTTTTAATAATTGAGATTTCCAAATTGAATTCTAAAAGACTCTCAAGAGGAACTCAGGGATCCTTCCCATTGGTAGCACCATCCAGCATGTTTTGGGGGATCCTACAGCTTCCCCAGGCCACAAGGGATTTAAATTGGTTTTGGTATTTTCTCCTTATGCAGCACGCACAGGAAACGACATCACCCGTTTGAGAGTCAGAGTCAAACTACTTCTCAGCCCAACTCTTCTAATAACGGTTGTTAACGACATGATGAGGAGCATTGTTGTGATGGAATGTTGGAAACAATGAGAGCTTCTTAAAGAGAAAGAGGTCCAATTTCATAATGGGTTTTGAAGGTATCTTATTGCCGTGATGCTTATTTAGATATAGAGTAAAATAGAAATGCACTGCAGACCATTAAAAGTTTTATTTCTAAAACATTTTTTATTTTTTGTTACAACTACGGAGAAATTTGTAAATGTCTGTGACATAAGATACCAATAGAATACTTGGAAGCCTGTGTTTGTATCATTCATTTAAAAAAAAAAATTAAATATTAACTGTTTGAATACTTTTCCAAAATAATTTAGGTTTAAGTAAAAAGCCCAATATTAGTAATAAATGCCTAAGTTACAAATTAATAAATCAAAAGCTTTTAATTTGGCCTTTGTAAGTGAAAATCAGAGCCTAGTGAAGGCAGTCTTTGTGTTTCACTGCCAGATATTCTCTGCTTTTTCTCGCCTCCTTCTGATTTTTGTCTCTCCTGAAGCAGGGGTCAAGTTTGGGTTTCTGCTGAAGTCGTTTTGAGACTGATAGTGAGAAAGAAAAGAGCTTGAATCATTTCAAAGCATCATCCATACAACCTTGAGCTGATGCACTAATTAAAGAGGAGCACCGGGTTTAAAATGCTTGAGCTAACAAAAACTAACAATTCAACCTTCCATTTTAAATTAGTCTGCTTCCCTCTTGACTCTGTGCTAAGTAGTACAGGTACTGTATATAATCATAGAAACAGCTAGTTTCATGAGCTTTTTCTCTGTTTCTGTCTCTGACCCCAGGATGACTTCCTCTACAGCGTCTCCATAGTGAGCGGTCTCAGTTGTGCTGTGCTGGCTGTGGCCAAGTTCATGCTGGGAAAAAAGCTGACCAGTCGGGCACTTATTACTGATGGTAGGAAGTCTGTACACTCACAAAATTTAATAAATAACTTGCCTGATAAATGGCTTAGGTATGACTTAATGTTAGAGAACACATGGAAAACCAAAACATAAATGATAAAAGAATAAAATGTGCATCTTGTGAAAGAGAGAGACACGCAGAGCTGAAGAAAAGTGCAACACACTGTCCCCAGGTCTCACTCTCTAACTTGCAGGGCATCAATCCAATAAGCCTGAGGTTGCTGTTCTTTGAGCATGGATTTATTTCCCACAAGACTATACACTTACTGCAGGCAAGACAATAACCACTGAGCTAGCTTCCACACTAGGGCACATGTAATTATATTTAGAAAAGAAAAAAGGTACAAATAATGTTGCTGTATCAGATATGATCTTCGTGTTTAAAAAATAATAATAATTTTTCTTGAAATACAGAGAAAATTTACAATTTCTATTCCTAAATGTTGGAATGTTAGTTATTTCACAGATACTTATGAAGATGAGTAATAAATGCCTAATTGTATGTAATAAATGAAGGGCTATTTATTACATACCATTATTAATAATTATCCCATTTGGTTATTCTAAACAAAATCACTCAGGTTAGACTTTAGTAAGAGGAATGATGCAAATAACAGGTTTAAAATTTGTATGACATTAAATTCTTAGATGGTTCTCTTTCAGGAATATTCAGACATTTTAGAGAAGCAAGTTTGTAAACCGAGCCAACCTTTATATGCTAATCTCGTGTTTTTTAGGGTTTAACTCGATGGTTGGAGCAATCATGGGATTCTCAATTCTCATCAGTGCTGAAGTCTTCAAGCAGCATCCCGATGTCTGGTTTCTGGATGGCACCATTGGGGTTTTAATCGGACTAATCATTCTGGCCTATGGAGTCAAGTAAGAGTTTTGTGTTTGGCATACGTTTATTTTTCCAGTTTTACGGTTTGAAATCTCTTTCATTTCCTCCAACATCTGCTCATTTCTGTTTGCACAGGCTCCTGAAAGACATGGTGCCACGGGTCAGGCAGACGAGGAACTACGAGCGCTTCGAATGAAAGAGCCCGAGGCTAATCAGATTAGCAGTTTTAGACACACACACCCACCCACACACACCTGGGTGCCTCCTGCCCTCTCCTCTTTCATACACTCGTCCACATACTACTTGTACATTCACTATTACGGCATACATCATTCTCTGTTACATGCATATATGTGAATATACACTTTTGCTGTACATACTGTACATAGTACACTCCAACATTCAATTACTCAAGTCTGAGAGACCTTGAGAGATAATGACATTATTGAAGATCTTCTCAGCTCAGAGTTTTTTTCCCCTTGTTCTCTTAAATAGCTCCTAAATGCATCAAGTTAAAAATGACACCCTGGATGAGGAAGAGGCGAGATCATAAACTCAAAAGCTCAAGAAGTGCTTTGGCTTTGTTCAGGAAGGCAGAGACAGATGCCAATGCAGATTTTTATGTTGATAGTATTTTTAAATAAGGTCTTCTGGAAAAAAGTAGGTTTATCCATGTAATTTACTAAAGAAGACATTCAATGGGCATTTTAGAACGAAACCTTTCCTTCATTGTCAGACTCTTGCTCTAAGCTGCCCATTAATTTACAAACTTTATCATTTCAAGTGACTATTAACCAGAAGTGTGTTAAACAGAGGAATTCTTCTGAGATTAGCCTCTTAAATTATCTCTAAGACATGAAAACAGGAGGAGAAAAGGTTAATGCTATATCTTCCTGAAACATTAACAACTTTCAGTAAGGTGACCGAGTTAAGATGAAAGGACTCATTAAGCACAAACATTTGCCATATAATGGCGATGGAGATAAAGTTCAGTGCACAAATGTGGAACTGTTTGATTTTTTTGTTGTTTTCTTTCTGTAATAAGGTCAAGCACAAATTAATGAATCAGCTATGATAATGTACACTTGTTGACAGCTGCTGACAGCTGATCATTGAGCCAACTTGGGCCTCACAAAGCCTTGAAATTTTTTTTCTTATATTGTCATGTTGAAATTAAATGTACTTTAAAGAGATTTTAAGTTGAACAAAAACAAAACGTAGTGTGCAATTGTGAAGTGTTCAGAGAATATCAGTTTTTTTTATTTATCAATGCAAATGTGAAAAGTGTCATGCATTTGTTATCAGCCCCGCTGAGTCAATGCATTATAGAAGCACCTTTTGGCTGCATTTAAATCAGACTAGTACCTGTATTGTATCTTTGACTTTACAGAAGTCCCTCATACTGAGTATGCATGTGGCGACAGTTCAGAAGAAAAACTCCCCTCTAGCCGGAAGAAACCTCCAACATAGCCTGGCTCAGTACGAGCTGCAATTTGCCACGACCGACTCAGATTTTGAGAAGACAGAGCAGATTCACAAAAAAAAAACAAAAGAACTGATGTAGTACTTTCTATGTTAATAAAAAATAAGTGAATAGCAGCAGAGGAACATGTTTCCCCCCTCCAGGAAGCTACCACAGCCAAACAGAACGCCAGACCAGATGTAGCTTCTATGAAGGAAAAGAAAACTGAGGAAACATTAAGTTCGCAGTTGAAATGACAGCAAATATTGCAAATTGAAGCGAAGTAGGAGAAGAAAGTAACAGAGTGACGAAAAGTGCTAAGCCTATAGCAGAATAACTGCAGAGATAGCTCAAAATAACCCAACTCCTTAAAATGAAGCTTTAGAGAGACAAATCCAAAAATAAAATAAAAATATAAAAACAGAACTAATAAACTGTAAAGTAAGGGGAAACTTACAGCATAAGAAAATACTGTGCACTTATTAAAAACAGCGTAGTCCAATCAAAAGAAGTGTGCAACTGAGTAGGATAATATAAGAAAATTACATTACCAAAAATGTGCATAAGAAAATCAACAGAATACTTACAAGAAGTAAAAAGTAGAGGGCACCAAATATAAATGCAGTAAAAAAAAAATTCTTTTGATGGAAAAGTTTATATACGATGCAGCTTACATGTTTGTCTTTTAATGCATTTTCAATAAAAATACATTGAAATCTTTAGTTAGAACATGACAAAATGTGGGAAAAAAATTCAGGAGTACTTTGCGACCACTATTTAAAATCAAAATATATTTTCTTAATTTATCTTAACTGCTAAAATTAAGAACTGCATTGGACTCTATTTAATTGCAGTGTGGTGTTCATGCATTTTCTTTTATTTTTTCTGCTGCAAAAATCCATTCAATCATTTTTCTACTTGAAATTGTGAAAGAGGGTGCAGTCTCACCTGGCAATAATGAGGTTTAAATAAGTGTTGACTTTCATACCATTCTCGCTCTTCATACACGTTACGGTGTTAGAAGGATGCACTGAACCCGGGGAGAGTGTTTTTTATTATGACTTGAAATCCAGTTATTTTAGTCAATTGCCTATTTTTTACTCACTGTAACAGCAAAGAAGAAACTTGAGAAACTTTAGTGCAATGACAAAGATCAAACAGCTTGTAGAAAACCAATTTAGTGACTCAGTGTTCTCTGTAAGTCTGATTTTATGTTCATCAACCATTTCTTCATCATCTCCTCCAGAAATAATTATAATGTTTATCATTACATGCAATGAACAGAATGTAACAGCAAAGCACATGCTCTGTAAATATGTTTATTACACTGTTCGGAAGTATAAAGCATATCGTATAAAAGTACAAACTGGTTATAGATGCATATTGTTAAACATGTTTCCTCTGTAGTGTGAATATACTGTAAATGTCTTACATTTTACTGTAGATTATTGGTGAAATGAAACAACAAGTCTTACTGTAAGTTGCTGCTGTGGGTGAGCATACCTGGAAGGTATGTATTTAGGCATGCTCTGGCTGCTCGGTCCAAGCCTCAACTCTTGTGCAGCTGCTTAAAAAAATATTCTTTACTCACCTAAATCTGAGTCAAAACACTGTTTGACCTCAGGCATCGAGTATTCATCATGTCTGAGCAACAACCACACTTTATTCGCACATGAATCCATTTTTATTGAAGCATAAATAAATATTTAGGTGTGTTTATATGCTCAAATTCATGAAGAGCTTGCTTAGTGTAAAAGCATATTTCAAGGTCCCAGTTCTTCATTGTATAATGAATAAATAACGATTGACTGCCCTCTTATGGTTGGTAGAAGAATTACAATGGTCTTATTCAAAACTCAAAATCCCAAGGTAAAACTCTATATTTTTATCCGCAGCTGAACAGAGTTATAAAAGCATTGTGGAGTTATGAACAGGCCTGAATCCGGCTCTGAGTTGATGTGTTTAGCAAAGTGTAACATTTCTGTTATCTTTAGTTCCACTGTGTGAAGAACATGAATAAGCTGCAAACTGAAGGTGTGAATCGGTTCACATCAGTTCAACTCACCAACAGCACACTGATTTGTAATGTCCTCCACTCCCCTCTTAACTGCACAGAAGACAATCTCTACAGTGACTCTCCTGTAAGTCAAGCACAGTTTTTAGATGCCGAAGTAACCCCATACTGCACAGAAAAACATTCACTGTAAACCAGTTTGCTTCCCTTTACACCGGATTAAGACTGCAACATGATTTCTAGACCCTCCAATGCTAATCGCAAATCAGTGTATCAAAAATCTCAGCAGTACTATTCCCATAACACAGTACTACTCCCACATTTGTCTTTATAAAGAGGTTTTATACACCTCTACCAAGCTTTGCTTTGAAGGAGAAAGCACCATAAAGAGCATGAAAACATAAATGTGTGGGGTTTTTGTACAGTGTTGGGCACCACACAGCTTGCCATTTTGGGCAATAATTATAAATTAATGCAGTGCTTTAAGGAGTTGTGCTGCCTTTGTTGTAAAATTAACGCTGCCAGCCAGGCATGAGTCTTGTGCATGCTGAAACAGTGTGAAATCTCTTGCTAAATGGCATCGGGGAGATGCATTAACCTCGATGTTCCGACCTCTCCAAGACCATGTAAAGACCACTTTTTAATGTCACTGTGTGGTTTTACTCCAGTGTAAAGGGGGGTGAATAACGATGCTTATATTCCAACTCTTTTGCGCATTTCACAAGTTATTGTTGTGAAAACAAAAAGAACATTTTAAAATTTTTTAATGTGGGCACCAAAATCCCTTCTACCTCTCTTTATTGCACCTTGTGTTATTTTCATTCCACTTCATGTTGGAGCATTCATGCTTTTCAGTTTCCATGTTAAAGTTAAACAGCTCATCATTTGATACATGTTGTAGTAACTTAATCCCTCTTATTTTTTTATGAACATTTGAAACAACATCAGACGCTCTTTAGTCACTTACAAACATATCTGAATCATCAACATGTGTCAGTTTATGTGAAATAACTTGTCTCTGTTTCAAGTGGGCATGCTGTCAGTGCAGAAATGGACCATTCATTCCACCAAATTATACAATGTTTTTGAAAGCAATACAAACCAGCTCTCTGTTGCCATAGGCTTTGCATGGGCTTTTAAAAACCCAACAGTGTCGGTGGCTACAAACGCTTTACATCCACACACACACGCCCACGCCCGCACTCAGATGTATAAATGAATTTACAAAGAAACTATGTAACGAATCGTTTGTTTGTACAATGACGGCGTTGATGGTATTACAGATGATGTGAACATAATTTATGTAAAAGAACATTAAGGAAATATGTATGTCAATGAAGAGAGTTTTATTGATTGAGTAAATAAAGTTTTTTTCTGGTTGATCATCAAAGTGCTGAGAGGTACTGACTTTTTGCCTGAAGAATGAATAACAAACACCAATTAGGTAGAAGTTGGGATCATATATAACAATGGGGGATTTGTTGACAATGAGAAAAAGCATCTAATCCCTTTTAGGAACACCGTCATCCCTATTAGCTCCAAATCACATCTGTTTCACTAAATGCGCTAATAAGATGTCATTTTGCTCTATGGGACACTTGCTGTCATAATCAGTTGCTGTGTCTAAAATATAATAAAAACTAAAGGGGATTTAAAAATGCGTGCCTGTTAAAGGAATATCAAATTATTGGAATTATTTAAGGTGTGCTGCTATGATCAAAAGTTATAATGGGCATGGTTTCTGTGTATTATGTTTATTAAACCAAAGCTAAGAGATCTTTGAAATATAAACTTGGTCTTTTCGGATCTAAAAGGAAAAATAAAATTACTCAAAACCTTTGCACTCTATGTTTGAATATGAATAAATCCTTAAATTGTGTTACACAAGACACAAATTTTGTTTAATAACTTGCAAATTTCTCGATTTTTAGTATCTTCACTGATATAAAAACCTTGTTTCACTAAATAAAACTTGTGATAAAAATAAATTAAAACAACAATAAAAGAAGCTCACCAAGCCGGTGACATAATTCAGTAAACTTACTTTTTTATAATCACATTTTGTGGCACAAGTATGAAGGGAGCATGGGCTACAGACACAAATGTGACCATTTGCATTTCACATCGTTTCATGATGTGAAAGAGGCTGATAAAGACTCCTGCAATATTTACTCTGTCAGTCAGCTTTCTCACCATCTAAGGTAATATTTCACACTTTTGCATCATCATTTCAAGTCTGAAGTCACTCTGCTCTGTCCTGACAAAATTAACTAAGTGAGCCATGGGAATGTTAAAGAGGAACTTCCATCAATATTATCTTAGCAGCAGAAACTGTAACCTAAATTGGTTTAATTGGAATAGATCTTCAAAAAGTTGGCAAATTAACTTGATTTAAAAGGTTTAACACTTGAAGAGCAGAATTATGTACAATGTGTTCATTTTTTGTAAACTCAAACATCCACACATGTATTTGTAGAACAAAAAGCTAAATCCTCAGCATTGCAGGAATTTTAGACACAGTCAGTTACTGTTAATTGGAATTTGAAGATGATTTTAAGCAAAAGTGAAAGAGGCAAAGTCAGTTTGAAATGTGTAAATTAAACGTGTTGCAATCTGAAAAAGCATACAACCATTAGCAGATGTTCTGGCAAATTTAAGAGCTAGAAATTTCATTTATAAATGAAGATGGACTTCTTCCCAAATGATCCATTAAAGACAGAGTGGAGTTGCACATAATATATGATAACATGACAGGTTTGGTTCAAGTCATTTTCACTTCCCACCATCGGGAATATCATAAATTCCTAAAGGAATCAGGTTGTCAGTTCTTGATCTTAGAGCTTCAAACTACAAAAGGTAAATAAATTAAACTTGGAGACTCCAGCAGGAAACACTGAGCTGATATTGGATGCTGGGATGACATTCAGTGGCATTTTGTTCATTGTTCAGCAGTTATAAACATGCCTTACATAAGGCTACTTGGTCCTTGATGTAGTCTCTGCAGGGACAGATACGATTTAGTGACTGCTCGGATCTGACACAGCTGTAGAGCAGAGAATCCGACTGGAACAGGCAATGTTCCTCGGTGCTGTCGTAGGCTGGGAACACAAGGTGGCCGTCTGAAAACTCAGACGTTTGACAAGCTATATTGTGGCTGCAAGCAAAGACAAAAGGTACATTAAATAATGAGCGGCTCTCATTGTAACACACATTTGGTTTCAAAAACAAGTAAATTTGCCTATGAAATTGTAATGGACTTTGCTTGCACCAGTATTCAGGGTTGCAGAGTGACTGACACATTTATCCAAAATGAAATATGTAATTGATTCAGAATAGTAGCTATGACTTTGCATATTCAGATTGTTATGATTTATTCTTAAACTGTTCTCACAATCTCAACATCTGCATATCTGATAAAAATTATAGCTAAGTTGGTGGTCATTAGTGAGCATTTTTATAAACTTTAGTTTTAGAAGGCAAAACAAAGGCTTATTTAAATAGCTCCATTTAAATGCCTTAAATTGCTTTACAGAAAATGAGAAAGTTCAGTAAAAGGCAGAACACATTAAATTTAGACATTACATACGAGCTATAACATATAACGCAAGAAGAAATAAATATAGAACTAGTAAAAGGAATATAAAATAACCTTTGGCTTTTGTTGAAAACTGCTATAAACATTATTGCTCAGTCCTGATTTTAATGCATCAACTGTATCCATATTTCTGGGTTTAAGGACAATTTGTTTTGTAGTTGCTTTTAATGGGAATAGTCTGTGGAAATTCTCTTGAAAAACGAATCTGACTGCAGCCTACAGCTAACTACGCTGCAAACTTGGAGAATAAAGCAGTTTTAAAACACCTTTGAAAGAAATATGTCAGTGTCTTTAATTTACAGCTAAAACTTCAATTTGGTATATAGTTTCTAATACTTTTAAAGAATTCTTTATTTTGTTTTATGTTGATGTTCGTCTGACTAGAAATGTCATATGTTTAACGTACCATGAAATTGTACTCACCTGGCGAGATTGTTGGCATTGTTGAGGTATGGAAAGAATGCTGGTTCACAGATAAGCCCCGCCCTCCAACAAGCCTGTTTACACGAAGTTCCTGCCTCCGCTTTCACTACCTGGAGAGAACTCAGAGGAGGCCAGATCATTGCAGGTGAGCATAAATCCTGCAAAGAAACAGATTAGAGAAAAGAAAATAAGATTAAGTCGGCCTTCTATCACCTGAAGAAAATTTCTAGGTTTAGAGGACTAATGTCTCTGAAGGTTCTAGAGAAACTCATCCATGTGTTTATCTTTATTTGCATTGATTACTGAAATATGACTGTGTTCACAGGTCTGCCTAAAAAAAATAAATCAAGCTGACAGCTGCTGCTGGCATTCTGACTGAAACTGGGAAGATAGAGCACATCACACCAGTTTTAAAGTCCCCAAACTGGTTCCCTGCAGCTCAGAGAATAGACTTTAAAATACTAGATAGATATATCTAGATAGATATATTATCTAGATAGATCGATAAATCTATATATCTTAATGTATATATCTATCTATATATATATATATATATATATATATATATATATATATATATATATATATATATATATATATATATATATATATATATGTTTCTATATATATATATAAGGATATATAGATGGATATCATATAAAACTCTATTGTCAAACCTGTTTTTCAATCAGGACATTAACCCTCTGGAGCATTCCTTCACATGTAAACTCATAGGGAAGGTAGGGTTTTATCTGGAAGACACATGTAAATAGAAAATACTTTTAGTAAATTTTTCAGTGAATCTCCCAGTTGTAAGATTTGAATTAAACTTACAGTGCGATTGAGTATAGCAGTGATAGCTCTCTCCACATCTGTTTGGTTATCCATGTCTACCATCCACACATAGGGCTCCCCTATTTCTTCAGCATATGGGTGCTGGGATGTGACCTTCACAATTCAACAAACAGGAAATGAACAAGAACAATATTCATTGTATTGTATTAAATACAAAGTCTTCTGCAAAAACAGTGAAAGATTTTCTCAGTTTATCTCATCAGACTTCATTTGATATTTGTTAATTAGGCGTGTGTTTAAAAGGTAAATCTTTAAATAACAGAATAAAGAAATGAAAGAGACCCTTGACCTCTCTGATGGTGGGTTTTCCTTTGAAGAACTCGGTGTTCAGGCTGCTGTGTGGAGGTTTTAATCTGGGGTTCAGGAAAGCACAACCATTGGCCAAGGCTTCCAGAGGGGCGGGGCCTTCATATGGGAATGACAACCCAACAAAAACCTACACAAGATTACAAAAACAAACCAGATATCAAAGATTTATGGGTTATGAAAACACAATGTACTACTAAAGGATATCCACATGGTGTCAGCAAAAAACAGTACAATAAATACGACATGAGGAGTGTGTAAAACGTTGCCTTGATGTAGTTCTTCAAACCAAAAACCTACAATCTTTTCAGATTACAAATAGTTACTTAAACTTGTGTTTTGGTGCTACTTATTATGGTTATTCAGAAAAACATGGTGAAAAGGTTGCCAGTTCTTGATGCCAGATAAAGACAGATAAAGCTCAAATATTGTTTTTTTTATTTGTTTTTCTTTTACACAAATTTTATGATCCATATTTAGCTTCTTAGTTACCCTGATTGCAAAGATCCTTCCTGCAGTCAGAATCATCATCCATTTCAAGACTCTTTGGATGATGTGAGATATTACACCTAATTTTCCCTTAAGTACTTTTGATTTGAACTGAATTTACTTTCCAATTGCTACAATTTTCCATATCAATACACATTTTTTCTGCTATTTTCATAAATTGAATTCACTTCCACATAGCTGTTTATTCTACCAGCTGATGCAAAGACAGCAAAGCATTTCTGTCACAGCTCAACTATGTTGGATGGCATTGTTGGGTTTGATGCTTCTCTCCTTTCATCATGATGAGAACATGAACTACGGTTCTGCTTTTCCAATCAGTCCTTTTTTGTATCATGCAGCTACATCGATATGGATCAAAAGTTCTTTGTCTTCCAGCCAGGTGAGCTCGGCAAATGCCAACCAAACGTTTATTGTGGATGTCTCAGAAAATGAATCCTCCTTTCATGGCTTCTATGGAAACCAAACGATCCAAATTGTGCTTTAAAATTTTCAGAGCAACAATGAGCCTCATCAGAATAACAAAGCTATTTGCTAAAACTTGGACAATTTGTCTGAAAAATACAAACTGAAGATAACTTTGCAAAAAGCACTAGTCAGAAAACAGTAGAAAATATTTAGTTAAACTAGCATAAAAAAACTAAATCAAAGGCATCTTGATTGGCTCTGAGTTTGCTTGATAAATCTGTGGTAAGAACTACATGAGAGCAGTAAAATTCAGCAGACTTAAATATGAGCGGGAGGCGTCCAATCCCAATGGAAAGATGCACATAACCTGTAGTCATCATGATTACCAACAGAAACTTACTTTGCTTTGTCTTAACAAGGTCTGCACATCAGTTCCTTTGATAATACCATGATTTATCACGTAGTTTGGAATCAGAGTATCGTTGTCAACTGTCCCATGGATATCCAAGTACTTGTGGATGACGTCCAGATAAGACTTTTTACCCTAACAACAAGGAAACGATCAGTAGCTTTCCCGGAAGATTTCAAAACAGCAAAAGCACAAAAGTGATTAGCCAAAATAAAAGCTTTTAAACCTTTCCACCATCATTATTGAGTCAGATTCTGGGAATACCTTCCAAAATGTGGCACTCTTCCCATAAATGAGCGCCTGTTTTTTTCTCTGGGTGGACTTCAGCTTCTCATTCTCCTCCAGACTCAGCTGATGTTGTACCACGAAGCCGAGGAACGTGTTGTCTGGTGTATGAGCTGCTCGAACAATGCAAGAAAACACACATCTTTATAAGAATATACTAGAAATATGTATACCAGGAGGATGTAAACCAAATGATCTGAATAGACTTTAAGGAAAGCAAGAAGACACATACGAAACATGGTGTAGAACTGCATGGGGGTCAGACTGAGTCCACCAAACGGACTTTTGAGGTTGTATTTCTTTGCCCAGTCTGCATGATTGAAGTCTGGTTCAGTGCCAAAAGAGTCCAGCACACGGATTATACACCTGCCAGACACACAGACAGAGAAGTGGTCATAAAAAATAAATTCCATTTTATTGTATCCAGATAGGAAAGCATTTAAATAGAAAAACTTAATTCAAGCAGTTAATAAAAAAGAAAGAGAAAAGCTTTTAACACCAAACTGCTAAGTGTTTGCCTTACATTTATCTCCACTTATGTGAACAAAATGACAACATTTAGTACAACTCCTACCTTCCCTATTTAGGACATTGTATTACTCTATAAAAGAAAAAAAGTCTGTTCTCAAATTACCTATATAAAATGGATATTTTAACTATTTTTCCCCCATATAGTTATATATATAGAATTAATTTAATTACTTTAATAGTTCATGCAATTAAATAAAGCTTTTATGGACATTTTCTATATGTTTTATATAATACTAATGACCAATTACTCTTTGCGTTTTTATATATAAAGAAAAGTAACATTTCTCTTTTCATTGAAAATAAAGAAACAGGATTGTATTTCTCAGTAATCACAAATAGCTCTATTTCCAGTAATCAAAACATCACATAGGAAAAAGGTTTTATTATCAATCCAGTTTAACAAACTGCAGAGCATAGCAGTTGAATCAGGAAATAGTCTGTCAAGTTTGTTTGAACAGAATTTATACAAGGACTGGAGAAACTATTAGCATACATTTAGATTTCTACGCAGATTAAACTGATATGTTAAGTTAGTTTTCAAAAGTGGAAATAATGCATCTTTTATTATAATGAATACAAGGACATTTTATTATTTTGAATATACTCAATCAAAGGTGTAAACCTATACAAGAGCAAAAATCTTAATAGGTTCAATGTACCAGAACATTTATGTGGCAGGTTTTACTTTCTTTGAGAAATATTTTTCTATTCACTCATTGAAGCAGATAAAGGATGAGTGGAACTTTAAAGTTGTCCTCCACCCACTAGTCCTATTTTCATGAAAGGGTAGCCATATGCACACACTGGAAAAGGAACATCTGTTTCGCTTGTAAAATGGTAGAACGCAGGAAGGACATTTTCATTGTGTATGCTTGATGCGCAGGCTAAACTTTTCCATTTGTAATATTACTGCTACATTCTCTGTTGTCTCAGATTCTCTTCACTCTTGCTTTTTCTCTGTAACTGGCATTTTCTTCTTTTAAGTCGTTCTTTTGTCTCAGTACGTTTTTGTTACCAGATGTCTCATCATCTTTGGCATCTGCTTTCATGTCTGAGATTCTTACCTCACTCAGACTGCTGGTCGTTATTTTCCTCTCAAGGTAAAAAATGTATATATTCTGTCAGTCTAAGAATTTCGCCATCTAACACATCCAATAACCATTTCAGATGAAACTCTCCCACATAAAAACAATATCTTTATATCCCAACATATTCATTCAGTGACTCAGATTTGATTCACCATTTCTCTTCACCTCATCTGAACAAATCTTTTTTTAACTTTACATAAATCTAATGAATGCCTTGGTCAAAAATCACACTTATTGTTTCAAAGGTTCAAAATAATCAAAACTTGAACAGTTTGTTTTTGCTCCAGCTTGTTGATTGTGTAATGACAGTTACTTAGATTACTGATAGCATACGATTTGAGGTTTGCTCAATTGTATAGATATAAGCAACTTTTTTCCACAAGAGACAAGCTCCATAGTTCAAATATATTTTGGATAAATTACAAATAGTGTTGCATATTGGCCTGAGAGACTCAGCTGTGACTTTCCCATCAAATATACCAAGTCTGAAATATGTAGCATAATGCAATGCCACGCCCTCAACAGCACCAGGTCTCTGGTCCGCATCTGGACCAAATGTCAATCTACACCAAGGCCATGGTGTGTAAAAAATAAAAAATCAGTCTGAATCATGAAGTATGAGAAATTTAAAGTGGAATACAATTTGATAATTTGTTCATAGCATAAGTGTAACTTTACACTGATATTATTACTGAAAGAGCAGCGAAGAAGATGTTTTTGCTGTAATCACTCACTTATTTGAAACTCAGCTCTATCTCAGACCTTTACTCTGTTCAATAATAATAATTGTACTTGTAAAGCAAAGAACTTTGTTATGAACAGCTTTGTTGGTAAGTTTTGTACGAACAGCAAAGGGAACATGTTTTCGTCTTAATTATCAAACCAGAGAATTTCAGTACAGAGAAGAAACAAACAATGCTGACATTTAGTTTCTGTAAGCCAGTCCCTCCGCAGAACCAGATGTACTTTGACTTTTTCAGGTAATCAGAAATACCTTATAAATTTAGAAATAAATTGTAAAGCTAAGTTTGTGACCAGTTGTTCAGACGTCATAGGTACCTTGTAAAACCAGATTAACCCCAGATTAAAGCAATGAACAATCCAGAATCAAAGAAATATAAAGAAAAAAAACAAGTTAGCACACATTTATAAAACTTTTGTGGGTCATGTTTCACTAAAAGTGTGAAACGTACGTTTACTTATGAAGGGTTCATATTTTACAAAAAGGCCTGTTCCATAGCTGACTGGTGTCTTTAGAAGCTTTAAAAAACATTTAATTCCAAAATAAATCTGGTTTATTTTTCTATTGAACTGTTAAGAGTAGATTGCATTAACAAAGCTTTTCTAAACTGACTACTCAAAGCAGTTTACTCAAGAGCCACAATCAATTGTATTTATAAACATCAGCCTGGTGACAACTTTTAATTAATTGCCTTGCCTTTTGACATTTGACAGGAGGAAGTTGAAATCAAGCTTGTAACCTTTTGACTAAAGGTCAGCTCTACCCATATAAGTAGATACCTTCTATCTACTTATATTGCATCATAGAGCAAGATTGTGCTTGCTCTATGATGCATAGAATTATGAAAATGGAAATTAGGATGAAGTTGAATTATACTGAATGTGATCAAAATATCCCACAAATCTTATAGGGTCCAAGGTTTAGGTGTCTCACTGAACGCTGACAAGGCAATTTTCTAATATAATTTATTTCCTGGTATCTGTAAGCCTTACCTCAGCTGTTTTGATGTTAATGTGTCTTGGTGCACTTTAAGTTCAGTTGCTGTGTTTTGTTCAGTTTTGTGTGTAAAGTGGAGCACTTTTATGTGGCGAGGCATGAAAAGTAATAAACTTTGTCAAGTTCAGGTATAGCTTTCCTCTGAAACTGGTGTTTATTGGATTTTATTGTAACAGATTATAGCAGCTTAGAGTCATAACAGAATGTATGTAGTTCTAAAGTGCCATTTGTTTTTGCCTGCAAGTTGTACGTGAATTTAATAAACAGCATTTGCTCATTTATAGTTGTTCAGTTTTGAATTTGAGTTATCGAGAAATTTGATCTTTGAAAAATAAAGTTTGAGAACCGCTCCTCTACAACATCCCAGTAAATATAAACTCAGTTTATGTCTCAGAGAAGCTATGTTATGCTATGATTTAGTAGTCATACTTTTAAGAGTTAAAAGTATGACTACTAATTACTTAGTAATTAGTTGGCATCAATTACTTATTCGGTCAGTTAATTAGTGACATTAATCATTACTAATCTTTGACTTCCAACTTGTATTAACACACTTGTTTTGGTCCAGACCGCAGTTAATTGTAAAAGCTCCTGCATTTAAAAAGATGGTCACAGTTGCTGAATAATTAATCAAGTATATCTGTTTGTCTGGGCTGGGCTTCACTGGGGTTGCTAGGTAATGGGCTGGGTCTCACTGGAGTTGCCAGGTAACGGGCTGGGCTTCACTGGGGTTGCTAGGTAATGGGCTGGGCCTCACTGGGGTTGCTAGGTGAGAGGCAGTTCCTGCTGATTTGTGACAGTACATTAAAAGGTTTCTGAAATGGCTCATTTTCTAGACTCCAAAAAACTTTAACTTCCTGCCAAAGACTAACTGGATGTTTTTTTAGATGCTCTGGTTGTTTTTAGAAACAGTTGAGACACAAATGGAAGTACAAAAATGAGCAAAATGTGAATTATAATACGTCCCTTTAAATCCAATGGAAGAAGCAAGAAAGTGCTTAGTTTTTCTAAGAAAGTGTTTGTACATGTAATGATTTGTAAAAATATTTCAATGCCTATTAAGTTACTCACTTGTATTTGATCCATGACGTCTTAAGTACTTTCTGGATTTGTCTAAGACCAATTATATCTGTGTAAATCAAATTTGGTTCCACTAGTGAAAGTCGAGAGGGACATCCGCCAGTCTGAATCCCAAAAAACCTAAAGAGAAACAGAAACACAAAGAAGGAAGAGGGAAAATATGATAATTATAGCATCAGACTTTGGCATTACTGAAAAGGACACGATTTGCATTTGATGTCATGCAACACAACTGGGTTTTTACTGCCACATTTATCTGCTTCTGTTTCTTCCCTGTGAAAGTAGCACAAAAGGCCTGCAGATGAATACTCACTTGTTGAGGCTTGGAAGGGAGGCCGACAGGTGAAGATGGTGACCCAAAACATGAAGTGAGGAAATAAGGTCACTCCACTGAACCAGCTCCCCGAGGGGGCCGCCGCTGAAAGCATTCTCAGCTATTTTGAGACCCGCTTCTTTCGTAAGCACACCAGGATGCACAAGTATCTAAGGGAATTGGGGGAGGAAACAGATTCATGGATAAGAGACGACTTTGAATGCTTTCTTAACTGTCAATATCTCCCTAGCATCTGTTTCGGCTTCTCATTCAGAATAAAAAAGCTTCCTAGACATTTAAGGACAAAGCATTGACTCATTTCAGACAGTCACAACATCCGTCCTTCCACTTGAATTCTACTGTGTGAGATTTGCTGGAAGAAACTCTGAAGTCTGCAAATACATGAGCTTATTTCCCGTCTTTGGCATTAGTGGAATAAAAAGCTTTTCTAAACGAAGGATGAAAGCATGTTTAGAAAACAACCTCAAAATGCTAAATTAACAATAAAACAATTTTAACTACACAAACGCAGAACTCACAATGGCACAAACAATATAAACAATAAATTGAGTGAAAAGGAAATGTAATTTCATTATGAAAGACAGCTGCTAACAAATGGATGAAAGGTGAAGTCTCTAGATAGGTGTTATTTCATTACAGAAAAACCCTGTAATGAAATATTACAATGCTGGTTTAGGAAGACAACAATGTACTACCAACCTCAGAGGAAACGAGATGGAAGCTGATTATACACAACCGAGAAATGTATTAAAACACAAAATTAAAGCAAAACTATTTAATATAACAGGAAAAAACACTGGCTTTTTATCAAATTTGAGAAGAAACTTAATCTTGTCAATGATAAAACAAATACCATCTGAAGTCTATAGGAAGAAACTCAACCGAAGCTCAGAGCTTATAGTTAAGACTGAACATATTTAAAAAATATTCAACATTTTTCATTTTGCTACTGTTAGAAAAAAAGATGTAAGCCACTTATTGAGACATTATGTTATAATTTAATGTGATTCTGTTTGTATTTACGGTTAAAATGCTGGACATTTAAACATGCTTGTTTAAATGATATTTAACCATGTTTGCTTTATTGAAAATTATGTTCAATAATTTGATTATCATTACTTCATCTAACTGATGCACTACAGTTAAAAGCAAAATAGTAAAGACTAAAAGTCTGTGACATTTACAATCCAAAGAGCCACTTTTCAAATGCCAGATGGTTAAAACTTGGACATAACTGGGTCTTCCAACAATAAATTGATCCAACAATTATACATTGGTAAATACAGTTGACATTAAGGTTAGAAAAAATGTTAGAGAACATTTTCTATGTTTTTTACAGATATTTAACAATTTAACACTTGTGAACTACCGATAACTTTTTACCTGTTTGGCTTTCCGGTCTTCCAGGTTGTATTTGGCCGAGAGAGAATGTCCCGCCTCCAACCAAATCTCCTCCATACTTTTAATTCTCTGTTGGATCCACTTAAATTCAGTCTTGTTGTCCAAAAACTGGTGCAGCCCCTCAAAATGTCCTCGTATCACTGCATCCTCTAAAACCGGCTGAGGAGAATCAAGAGAGCAGTTAAATCAGTCCCTCACTAAGTCACTTTCATTCTTTCTCCAGCATTCTTTGTTTCCAATGCTTAATACCACCACTAAGAAAATAATTTCCCTTTCAACTCTTTATTTCTACTCAAGATTTGTGACTTTTTGGCAACTTCTTAGACCACACAGATTATGTTTCTCAGTAAAAATCTTTGACTTTTACCTGTTTTGTTTCTTCGATGACTGAAACTCGGCCTGGAAGAACAGGACACCAGGACTCTGTCTTAATATATATGACATAAAAAAGAAACACAGTATTACTTTTAACAGCTCCCGCCTAAAGAGATAAATGTATTTGATGCAAACAAGCTTTTTTTCCCCATATCAGGACTTGCAGGGACATAAATTCAATGATGATAAAATCTAATCTGGTCAAAACTGACTTGTGTTTATGCATGTTTAAAAGCAAGTAGGTACCTCGCTGAGATAGATGAGGAAGGAGCACAGCGACCCATTCACACCATAACTGCTGTAGCAAGGATCTGTCATCCACATGTCCTTCATCCACTGTCCCCACAAAAATCCACAGAGTACAACAACAAAAACATCACCTCGTGGTTAGTGAGCTGTAGACTCTAAAGTACTAAAACATTGAGAAAATTTCCTTCAGTTTTGCTGTAAACTGAAATTATTGGACATTGAGTACAAAAGAAGTACAAAAGTTACAGAATAGTTTTTAATGTAAATACCTTTAAATAAAGTTAAAGTGCTCATCTACGTATATGGTAGTTTGGTGTCAAAGTTTAATGTGTAAGTAAACAAGAAAGAATTGATAAATAAATAGGACTAACCAGATTCTCACACTTTTTGCTTCATGGTTCACAATCATTATGTAAAACATATAATTAGAGGACTTCATTACCTTGATTTTCCCCGTACACTCTGGAAATCCATCCAATGGTGGCAGGGGGCAATTTGTATCTTCTGGGGTTTCATCCTCTAAGGAAGGCAGTGTTTTCATTAATAAATATTTCCTGACTTTACATGTACTCTATTAGAAATTGGTGGTGAAAATAAAATATGTTTACCCATTTATTTATTCATAAATTATTTTGCCTATGGTAATTAAATAAATTAGAATATTATCAGCAGTTGTACCTCATGCTGTCTGTTTATTTGTATGTGAATGAGCATCATCTGCATTGCAGAGCTTTACTGAACTCATTATTTTGCCGGTTTACTTTGTAAATCCCAGCCTGATGCTCAAATAAAAATATTGTTAATCAAATTTTCTGCACAGTTGTATAAATCTGAAAAATATTGCTTTACTAACCCTGAAAGCCAGTTTCCATTATACATTTTTCTTACTTAAACTTTCATTTATTAGCCATCATGTCTAAACTTTGCACCAGTTTAGAAATCTTTGCTTGCGAGATCTTTTTACAATTTATCTGTTTCCTGTTTAGCTGTGTTGAATCAAATCTTAAAATTTTTTAGCTTTGAGTTAAAGCTTACCATATTCCACTGTCTCCTTTTTCTCTTCCTTCTTCAGCTGCAGCATTAGGAGCTCCTCCAAGCGAGTCACTTCTTGGCGCAGTTGGGCTTTATCAGCACGCAGCTCCTTTATCATCTCATCCTTCATCTGACCTTTCACTTTCTCTGCCTCCATTTTCTCCTGAAGCGCTTTTATGTCCTCCTTGTAGCCTTTAAAACGTGGCGATGGTGAGACTGGAGGAGAGAGGGACATCTTTCTGCTTTAAAAGTGTTGAAAAGGGGTTGACATTTCTAAATGGCTCTTCATGCAAAAGTCCCGCAGTGTTAAGGTAGGAAATGTTTCCTTGGCTATGTGAAGAGGGATCATTTTAATGATCCAGTCAAAATTGAACCAAGAGACTTTGCATTTAGAGAATTAAAACATTCTGTCAACTTGAGTAGCATATTTAAATTATTTTAAAGGGACAGTATTGAGTATATTCCGTCCATTTTATAGCTCAATCAAATATCTTCAGTTGTTATAAAAATGCCATATATATATCAAATATGACTTATAGTAACCATTGTATTATTTGGTATGAGAAATGCTTTGCTATTTGGACCCATTTTATTCTTGAAAATAAATTCTTAATTCAGTAGCTGAACAAAGAAGAAAATTCTTCTGAAACTGACGAGGCATTGAAAATGGCTCAATCGGAAATGGACACAACAATCTAAAGTTCAAAGACATTAGCGGCAGGACGTGGGTCTGTTCAGTACAATATCTTATGATCTGATTTATTCAGGAGAACGTTTCCACTGCCAGTGGGACTCTCACTGGGCAGGCAATAAAAGCCTTCAGAAAAATCCAATTATTTTCCAAGCAAAACATTTTCAGAAAGTTTTTCTGTTTAGACTTAAAACATGAAGGAATGAGGGAGGACAACCATTTTGAACAGTTCTAAGAGAATAATTTCTTCCTGCTGATGATTTACTCTCCTTAAAACAGGGGGTCAACTGAAGCCCGATTAATTGAGTGAAATATTTTTAGAAATTAGCTGCAGAACATTGAAATGCATTGGATGAGTATTCTGCCAATAGCAAACCAACATCAGATGGATTTGACTTGTTTATGCAAGAGATCAGACGAAATCCATCACCATTAACACAAAAAGACAGATGGCGAAGCAATAATTGATGTCCACTGGCTGCTTGTTGCATCCAGAGTTTGTGAGCCAGAATATTTATCTCAAATTTTAGACAACAGTTGCATAGTATAGATGGCACCTTATGTTTCACATAAAACATTTTTTTTTCTAACCATTATTATCCGTTTTGACGACGTTCAGCAGATCATCCACAAACTGTACAAAAATCTTCATCACATCTAGAATTGAAAAGATTAAAAAGACAGAAAAAAGATTATAAGAACAAAGTAAAGTAAAAAAAACCTTCCCATTTTATAAGTGTCACATAAAAACAAAATGATGTTCAACTGCAAAGTTTAGATCAAGTAAATAAATGACCTAAAAGATCTTAAGAATGCTAATAACTGTTCTCCGAAACTAACCAGAATAATATTAGGTTACACAGGCAGGATTACAGTTTGATAAATAAATATCAGGTTTTTTCACACGTGTTCCTTCTCGTCATTCTGTTGCTTCCAAGGGCCAGTCTGTAGGTGAATGGGACACTCTTAATGCAAATTGATCCACTTCATAATAAGCACTCAAATATTCTTAATCAGTCTCCATTCATATGGCCTCCTCTGGAGAACTGGGATAACTTCAAAGTAATGCAAGTAAGTGCTGAGTGCCTGGAAACTGCTGAGGGTTTATGTGTTTCCCTCCTGCTCTCTGCTCAGCAGTTGCCAAGAGAGAAAGTCTTTTATTTGTTTCAATTATTTTCTTCCACGAGGAAGAGAATCTGGTGTTGACACCACTGGTTAACACCCTTACTTCTGCTTCTTTTTTTGCAGCCTGACCCTTCTCATTATCTCTCTGCTCTTTTCTCACCTTGGGCCTTGCTCGTTTCCAGCCACACTTTCCTGTTCTCCCTCAGTCTGTTGTCAGCAGTCACACCCATGCTCCTCTGGTCAACTTTAGTCTGAAAGACACACAAACAATTGAATTTTAGCTACTAGTTATTCAAAGTAAAAAACACCAAGTTTTAAATCCGCACTGAAATATTTACATATATGTTCTTTGAAATTCATTTGTTTATTTTCTGCTTACAGATAACGATTGCACAACATTGTACATAAGAATATTACATCAGACCAATAAAAACATTTAATACAGAAATATGGACTTAATGAAAAGTTTGTTTAATTCCTGTTTAAAGTAACCTGATGGATTGTTCAATTTTTTGCTTGAGAAAAAGAAAATTAATTAAAAAAACATCAAAAACTATTTTTATTCTTCCAATGTTCATTTTTGTATTTTGTTGAAAATAGACTTTCCAAACATAATAAAAAGTTTGTGGTTCTTAGGTGACAAATTATGCAGAACTCAAATGTGTAGGAATATTTTTTCAAAGTACCATGTTTACAGAGGATTTCAGTCAAAGAAAAGCTATGATTCTTCGAACCCATTCCCAGATGACACATTACTAACCTGACATTCAGCTTTTCGACAATGAATTATTAAACTAAACCTGGGGTTTTAATTGCTTCGGTTTAGTCCAGTTTTTCTCCTGGGTCTGGTTTAATATACTGCGTAAACATCAATGGTGTTCTCAGAGTCCCTCACAGACTTTAAAATCACAAACTTTGACAGTTACAACGCCTCTTCAATAAATTTAGCTCTGAAGTCTGATGGATTGTAAGCCCCCAAAAGACAAAGTAAGGAGAAAATAGGAAAATATACATACCAGAATGAAATAAGGCAAGCTCAGACACCACAGCAAACAAATGGCCAGCAGCACACACATAGGCCTGTTCAGGATTTGTTTCAGCTTTCTCATGATTAACAGGAGCTGCAGGTTAAATTGAATATAAGTTATTAAAAAATACAGCAGAATAAATGTCATGTTCTTTAGAAATATAATTGTTCTGTTCAGCAGTGGGTGTTAAGACATAAACATGAGTAAAATGAGAAAAATCAGAAAACCATAGAGATTTTATATCAAATTATGTGCTTTTTAAAATCCTGACCTTGTAAATGAGATTTATCTATATAAATAAGGGGAAAATTAAAAATTAGTTAATTTCCTTTTGTGAGAAACATTCTCACAAAATATTTCACAGTGTGAATGTATATTTTGAAATGAAAAAAATAGTTTAATCTACCTTTAATGTTCTGTAAATAAATGCTGAGATATGAATTAATAAATCATGAGGTGGTTAAAAGTTTTTGTCATTTTTGGTCCAATTTATTCATCAAATGACCAAGATTGGATTTGTGAATAAGCTTAAATTGTTTTCCTTATTCCTGATAGTAACAGAAGCAGGACTTATCTTTTGAGTTTTGGTCCAACAAAACAGTATTAGATTTACCAGAATATGAGAAGAACATTGAAAATTAACCAAACAGTCTCTTAAGTCACATTTTAAAGTAATGATAAAGTGATTTTATATCTATGCAACTAACAGCTACAACGTCCTGAAACTATTAAAAATGTAAATACGATATTGAAATGAAATGAAACTAAACTTTATTTTGAACATGATAGTAGTATAAAATCATGCAGAAGAACAAGGAATGCAAAAGACATATTTTTGTACTATAGTAATCCTAACATGCTTGATGTTGATTTATAAATCATAATGCACTTCAAAAAAGAAAGTAAACTAAATGCCTAGGTCAAGGTAGATGATTTCTTGGTGCTGTTTTTGATGGTTTAAGTCAGAATATGTCAATCCTGGTCCTCAGAGCTTTGCTTCCTGCATGTTTTAGGTTTTTTCTTTGCAGTCACACCTGTAATAAATGTGTGACTGATGGCAAACTGAGAGATAATGTAGTCATTCAATTCAGCTGTGTGTCAGTTACAGGATATTTCTTTCAGCTGCTAAAAAGGCAAGATATTGAAGGTTTAATAAAATATTCATGGTATTATCTATACATTTTAAACTCTCATAAATTAATGGACTCAAATTTTGAAGCTTCCCCTTGTAAATAGTGTATATCAGATAGTTTAATCTCCTTAAATTACTTTGACAAAATACTTTCTTTAAATGTTGCTAACATACCTTTTGTAAGGAAAAATGCAAATGTTTCTCCTGTATTGCGTGCCTATTTTTTATTTTATTGTTTTTCTAAATGGGAGCATGGTTTGAGAAAATGAGGCCAAAGCACAAGTTCAACCACCGGAGAGCTGCAGCCCAATCAGAAGCCACTTTAAGATCAGTGTTAATCAGGTCCTCCACAGCTGTGTGCTGTCAGGCTGATGAGCTAATGTTTGGTTGGGGGAGATAATGAAGTAACACAGCTTGATTAAAATGTTATTGAAGTTAGTGACTTAACCAAGCTCAGTATATGATAGCTTCTTCTTATTCTCAGCAAAGCTACATTTGTTTAATAGTTAAATTCCTGATTAAGAGACTGATCCTGTAAATGGTCAAACCAAAACAGCTGTCTGGATAATCAAACACAAAGAACACTATTTTATATCTGTTACATCCATCTTTCCGATGGTTTAATATGAGCATTTTAATCCAATGAAGGTGTGATTCTCTGCTGGACATACAGTACCTTCACAATGAGAAAAAACTTAAAACAGTTACCTTCAGAAGTTTTATTGGTCCTTCAAACTCAACAGAAATGAAGCTTTGTGTCTGTCTTAAAGTTTCTTCATGATCCAGGTTCCTTTAAATCACAGAGCAGTGCTCAAGCAGGATTCACAGGTGAAAAGCTTCATTGCCGGTGGCAGACCAAACTTGACAATGCTTCAGCTTCCTCACAGAACCAGTTTATGTTCACAAAACCAGTTTGTCTTCTTAGTGGAAATCTGGTCTAAAAATAAACCTGCTTCTTCAAACTTTAGTAACTGATTTTTTTTTTTATTTGTTTGTTTTCAGGTTCAGTTTTACTTATTCACACTTTCTTTACCTAGTGTGTAGTGTAGTGGGTGTAGTGTAGTGTAGTGGGTTGAGAAAATACACCCCATATTTTTGATTTTCTTTTTCTTATTTTTTCTTATATTTATATGGATATATATGTTGTTTCCCCACAAAACCAGCCTATCTTCACAAAACCAGTTTGACTTCATAGTGGAAGTCTGGTCTAAAAATAAACCTGCTTCTTCAGACTTTAGTGACATATTTGTTTGTTTGTTTGTTTTCAGGTTCACTTTTACTTTTTCACACACCTCTATAAGAGTAGTGGGTTGATAAATAGTTAAAAAAAATTAATACACCCTTATTTTTGAATTAGTCTTAACTTCTGTCTTATTATTTTTTTTCTCCTTATATATATATACTGCTCAAAAAAATAAAGGGAACACTTTAAGTGTTAAACACCTGTTTAAGTGTTCCCTTTATTTTTTTGAGCAGTGTATATGGATACATATGTTTGTGTACATACAACTTCTTACCAGTAGGGGCACTGTCCTACCACTGTGGGTCTAATAGGGCGCATGCCCTGGCTCTGGGCATGCGCGGCTCAGAATAAAGGAGTTCTTGCCAGAGTAACATTATAACAACTCGTTTCCTCTGTGACCCACAGATATTGGTTAAACTGGGTTCTTTTGCCTGTGTGTCACTTGATACTGGCTCAGATTCCTCTAGATCTGGTGCCGGTAACATAGGCCTATGCTATAAAGAAACTGTCAAAAATCCTTTGACCTTTCGAATTGCATTAATTGAATTACGGAGGATGTGCTCCATATATTATGTAGCTGTTCAGTTTTTCCAGTGCCAAAAGTTACTGTTTGAAACATGAATTTATTAGTTTTCAATATATAACTTTTTCAGGGTTGGGCTTCTAAAGATCACCAAGTTAACATGATGCCTCACTAAAGAAATTAAGCCAAGCAAACATTGATTTCATTTTAACTGTGGGTGGAAAAGGGAATACTTAAAGAAAGCATAAGATCAAACCATGCAAATTTTAGACCGGATAACTGCCCTTACAAAAAAATCCCATGAAATTCACATGTCATCACATGTGGGAAAATGTGGTTCCCATTTTCCACATGTGATAAAGTATTTTGCTCATGTGATCCATGGTTTATTCAACATGGGATCACATGTGATCACATATTTCTCACATGTGCCTTAGTTTATGGCATAGCTTAAATAAATGTTAAGTTATGCCAGAGGCATAAACTTCAACTTTAAGACAAAGTGACACTTATATTTATGTGTTAATATATTTATTTGATAATAATGTAAAGTATATAGTTAACTAAAAAAATGCTGAGTTTGTTTCATCTGAATGTTTACGTTTCTTTTACTTAATTTATTACATTAAAGCTCCTCCAAGATCTTCCTAGAATATCTTCAAACTGCTTCAATTCTTCGTAAACAAATGCCTTTTTTCAAGACTTTGTCTCACAAATGTCACTTTTGTAACCACACTGAGGCTTTTATTGTATTTAGTCCATCAGGTTCTTCTTCTTTTCTACCATGGCGGATCGCAAACACCTGTAGGGTGCACGCTGCCACCTACTGTACATGTAGCAGCACTACCTCACATCCACGAAATTCTATTTTTAAATTTTGTATTATGTCCTTCAGGTTCAGTTACCCAGTTCAAACAAAAGCCTGTTAGATTAATTAGAACTTATACACAGGTGCTAGCACAAGTGGATGTTTGAGTTTGTTGGATTATCCAATGATCATCCAATGTGAGGCAGGTGACGCGCATGCCTGACCGGTAATTCTGCTAAGTAAAAATAAGGCCATGAAAAGTAAAATAGATTCTAACAACGATGAAATAAAATCAATTTGTCCATTTTCTTATTGATAATTTCAACATTTTTATGGTCAAAATTGCTATTTCTTATTATGTTTAACATATATTTTGGACACATTTAATCAAATACAGTGTTTCACAAGTAAATTTGCTTGTGTTTTTAACTTAACATTATTAATGTTGCACATTTTAGCTATGTTTAATTTTGCAACTGCTAACTGTTGCCAAATGGTGATTGGAAACTTTTAGCTTGTCTATTTATTGTATTTTATTTAATGTATAGGTGCAGAAGTTGCTGGGTTGACCTGATTTCCTCTTTTGTTAGAATAAATTTGGTGAACCTGAGTGTGTTTGTCATGAACTGAGACGAACATAGAAGGGTTACACAACCAACCTATATAATGTGTTTCACGTAGTGACGGAATTCCTGAAATAAAATGACTTTCAATAATATTATAATTTAAAGTCAAAGTAATTTTTCTCCCAAAAGAATAAAAATGGTATTTAAATAAATAAAGATATTAGTTCATTAACTACTTTAGGCTCCCATATTCATGCAGACAACATTGTCATGGTGGTGCACTGCAAGGGGAGAAAAAAATACAAGAACGCCCAACTTTCTTTTTATCAGTTTTTTATCAAAACCCAACAGTTTTGATCATTAAACTGTTTAATGAGGCGGAACAAAAGTTTTTTGGTACATTCTTACAAAAATCCCACTGAACCAAGGTCCAAATAATTAGGAGCTTTTACAGAAGGAGAGAAGAACATTCAAACTAAAGTTTTTTTTAATTCAGGTGATAGGCTCTGGCTACTATGACCTTTTTCCATTTTGTTCTCTTTGGTTGTTTTTTCACAGCAAAAGAAAAACAAAACAAGCTTTCAAATGGTGTACTCATCAGAAAGCATTGTAGCAACAAAAAACAATATCAACGAAAATACAACACAATTTTTCAACCCGTATAACATATGGGTGAAAAATTATATGTTTACCAAGGTAGGTTGCGCTGGTAATGCATGGGGATAAAATGGAGATATAAAGATGAACTCATCTAATAAATTAGGCCTCTAATAAGAAAGCCATTCACTTAGGCAGCTCAGAAATGTTTTATATGTCTTGTCAACAAAGTTGTTCTCTTGATTTCTTTTCTCTGAGAAATAGAAAAGCATTTATAAAAGCACAGAGGTATAGGTGCATAAACCTGGTACTGGTGACATTATTTTAGTCCACAGCGCGCTCATTTACCTCAAACATCCAGCTTCAGGAGATACATCCTTGCAGCTTAAGTGGCTGATAATGAAGCAAAATCAGCGTAGAAACAGGCATCAAATGTCATAAGCTAAAGAGTCAAATTCAAAGTGATGTTTATTACCATTCCTGTTTATCTGAGCACTGTCATATTTAAGAACAAAGACTCTACCTTTAACCAGAAAATAAAAGTTCTCTCTTAATGTGTTTTTTTTTGTATCAGAAAGTGTTGGAGCTATTTATTCTTTATTTCTTTATGCATTTGAATTTTGTTAGTTTATTTTTACATTTCTAGTTTTTGTATTATTTGCAGGTTAATAATTGTCAATTCTATTTATCTTTTGTTTTTATTATTTGTTCTTATTTATTTGTTTTTCTAAAGACAGGAAGTGAGGTGGATCAATCCACTTTCTATAAGTGTAGGGGCCTGGTAAAGGACCAGCAGGCATTTGGGTTTGGGGCCTATGGTTTTTACCAGAGCACCAGTGCAACAGGGCACCAGAGACAGAAGTAGATAGGAGCAGCAAAGGAAAGTTTGAACGTTATAAGTGTTCTGCTGAAAAGAAAAATAAAAGCAACCAAGATAATCAACAAGTTTGGACATTAAACCTTTTGTGCCTGCGTGAAGAATCTGGACCCCAGTACCTCATAGTGGCGGATGGAACTTTTTATTGGATGTTTGGTTTGACAAACAATCGCCACTACAGAAAGGTTTAAAGAGAAATCAGTGGTAACAAATTCTGATTCCTGCACATTGAAGTAGCATGTTAAACCATGGGATTTTATACGTATTTCATTATTATTGGGGTTTTGTTGGTGACAACAAAACTTTAAATGGCTGAAAACTGAAGACACAGCTCTTCTTGCTTTGTTGTCCTGTTAAATTCGAACCTGCTGTGCAGTCAATGATACAGTCAAAGTGATGCAATACGGCTTTCAATGCACTGATTGATCCAAGCAATGTTTGCAGTGGAGGAACCGCAGGAGGTGTTTCCAGAGGCTCATTCTCTCTCCCCCCCCCACCCCCCCTTTTATTGGTCAAAGCCTCCGGTGAAACAGTCACCATTACATCAGAGTTCAATGGAAGATCTTTGTGTTATTTTCCCAGAGGGTCTGATGACTAATTACAAGAACCAAATACGGACATCATTCATTTTAACAATGGATGGGGAACAATAGGCCAAATACATTTTCTGGACATGACTTCAAGTTCTACTCATGGACAAGAATTTATTCATTTAAACCAGCATATCATCTTTATTTAGGACTTTAAGCCACATTGAGTGTTTTACTTACAAGCCACAATCAACCCTTTAAAATAATATCCATGATGATTTGGATTTAACAATTGTTTTAAAAAATGTTTTTCCATATTTTGTTCCTGGTGGACTTTCTAGTGATGTTTTAGAGCAGTAGGTTTCATTTTGGTAAATGTTTGTTTCTCTTAAAAGGAAACCTAATTAGTTTTATTGTTGCTGACTGCTCCTCAATGCGCTTGAGGCGATTTAAGTTAAATATTGTTTGCTGCATCTTTAAATTCAACAGAACCATAAAGAGCAAACAAAAAAATAATTTAGCAAGTTTTCCTCTTGGCAGTGCTTGAGGTAGAGCATAGGAACAAAGCAAAGTAGGAAAGATTTTTGAAGATAAATAACAATCCTGCTCCCATTCCTTCACTGTAACTCACCCTGGCTACTGAGGATAATTAATAATATTCTTTGGATGTTCAAAAAAGTCCCATTTGCTCTTCTGATATGTCAACTTTGCACTCAGTCCATGTACACTTTGTCTCCATTGTAGTTTAGCTTAGACAGAGACTCTGAATCAGATGTGTTAATCAGAGAGCAGAAGTATTTGAAGTTTTATTCAACCTGGAAACAATCTCCTTTCACAGTTTTAGCTAGATGGTTAAAACATATTTCTAGTTTGCAAATATTATGCCTCAAAAAAGCTGCAAAAGCCGAGCAAGTTTTAAAGAGAAAAACAACAGAAGCGTCTGCATATTTACAAGGAGCATTGACACCGCTTCAGGCTGATTAGGTGTAAGCAGGATGTGGAAACTTAGGAAACGCTTCATATTTTACCACTTTCCTCTTGATGAAAGTCATATTATGCTAGTTAATGTTTCCTATCTGATTTGTGGTCAGTAGGAGAGATACATATGGCCCCAATTAAGCTCCATAGATGCAGCATTGTTATAAAAGTCAAAGAAAACATTTCAGTTTTGGTTCCTTTAAATTTCCTCTGCATAGCTGAATACTGTCTGACCAACAAGTTTAAAATAAGAGTTTCATTGCTGATAAAACTCTTATTCTGCAATTCTACAAAAACCTGAGCTCGACTTAGAAACCTGGCTTAATACCTCCAGTAGGAACAAAACCAGTCTTATATTTTTCATTACAAAACAGGCTTAATGGATTGAAATCAGTAGAAGTGAACAAACTCAGTGGCACAGAAGGTTGACTTGGAAGCTACCTTTTAAATTTTTTTTTAGTTCTATGAAAAGTGACTTTCTCTGAAAATTTGTCTACTGGAAGGGAGCTCTATTTTTTTTTTAAGTCAAAGAAAGCAGCAAAAATGTAAATTGGTTCCCAGGTCTGCTTTTTTAAAATTTCATAAGATACTTCTAAGGACCCACAACTTTTTCATCCTAAAGAACTGAGTTCAAACTCCAACTAGAACTGGAGTTCCAATGAAGGAAGGATAAGAAAATACAGATAATATTTATTGTCATCGCATACATGAGAACAGTTCAATAAAAATTTGTTGGCAGCAGCACTTCAAACAGAAAACATACAGGTATTAAACACAGTTTTCATGAAGTCCACATTTAGGAATTAAAATGCTTTTTAAAATTTATTTTATTTTAATGTAATATATTAATAACGAATGTCATGTTTTCAGCTGAAAACATGACAATGAAATCATCCACAAAAATGGATGATTTTCCACTTGCGAAAAGTGGAAAATCATCATAATTGAACAAAAGACCTTTAAAAAATCAGTCTGTATTCTAATATGTTTCATTGAGTCAAAATAAATAAACTTTTAAACAAATACTTTTACTTTATTGCAGATTACTTTAACGTAAGATTAAAAAATATAGCAAATCAAAAACATATGAACAATGTGTTGTATAACAGAACAGGAAGAAATTAAAGCTTAAATATTTTTACACACTACAGTCATTACACATTCTGAAGACAGGCTGAGCTTTTTAAAAATTGGACCAACAAGCACAAAGTTGATAAAATAAAATCCGCCACATAGATAAATTGAGAGCAATTACACTTTTATCATTTTTTGTTTTTTTTCATTGTGATAGATGAGTTTTCCAAAGAAAACTGTTATTACTCAGGCTGAAAACAAACACAGCAAGCCTTTGACTTTTAAAGTTACAAATACCCAACCTCAACTACTGTGTGCTGTTGTTGTCTGACTGAAACTGCTCTGATAGTGTTCTTTTGTTCCCGTGTGTGCACAAAGGCAAAGCAATCATCAGTCTCAGAGTGACTCTGAATGTTAGGCAAACAGAAAAACCAGGAAAAGATGTGCACGAGATGCTCGTCAGGCCCATTAAAAGGCAGAATGTCACAGAGGAGAGTGAACAAGAAGAGAAAAGTACTGCTGTGAAACCTCTGGAAACTTTAACGAAGAAGCAGGGAGACCAAACTTTTGTATTTTTAAAGTGAAAATAGGTCGGATGTGCTGGGCAGTTCTGCACATGCTGATCCTGTTGACACTCTGCTGTCAACTTTCTATTGAGAATGATGTGGGGGTTGCAGCTTCCTGTCCACAGGACCAGAGGACATTTCAAGGGTCCTGCTTTGAGCTTGTGGGTCAGCAGCTCCCTTTTCACAGAGCTGAAGATTGGTGTGAGGAGAGGGGAGGACACCTCGCTTACATCCCAGATAAAGAAACTCAAAATTTCTTCGAGAGACACCTAGACTCTCAAAAGGACATTTGGCTTGGACTGGCACCGTCCGGAAGCCCAAAGCCGCAATTTTCTGTGAATGAGGAAGGTAAACAAAACTCTACCAGCAGCTGTATCATCAATGGTTTTTCTGAAGATTCATTAACTATCTCCTCCTTTAGGACAATATAAGTCAGTTGGCTTTGAAGTCCTTAAAGAACATCAACTTTGACTTCATGTGTCTCACTAGAGGAAAATATTAGATTTTATATCTGTACCTAGATCAAAATGTTCAAAGAATAAACCTATCTAGCAAATCCAATATTTAATTTCAAAATAATGTTCAAAAATATGTTTTTCCACTTTCCTGAATGAATTCACTTACAAACCACCTTCAGTGTTGTACAAATTCACCCTCAACAAGTTCTGAGTTTAGTTTGCACATTTTCAAAGAGATTAATTCATGTTCATAGATATATGTTCCTTTACTGAATTGTTTAAAAATACATATCCATTATCGTGTAATACGACAAGTGCATGAATTCTATTACTGTGTTGCAGTACCGATTTAGACTATACACTTTATTAAATTTGTTTATCTATTTTTTTTCTTTGATTACATAAACTTTAATTTTGCTGAATTAGTGGAGAATGTGGTTTTATTTACATATTTGCCCTGCTTTATTCATCTGAAAAACGTCAAATAAGTCTGATAACTTAGAAAATCTGTATAGCATTACTATATTTTTTTAAAACTTAGGTTATTTTGAGACTGATCTTCCTCTTTATGTTTGAGCTGGAAAACTTGCACTCATATGATTTACAGATAACATCTGTGCCGGTAATTTCCCATACTTGTATTTAGTATGGTTTTGGAGAATAGAGGGAAGAAAATGCATTAAGGTGCAATATTGTTCCTTATCCTCTGCAGTATTTGCAAACCAGCAACCAATAGCAGAATGTTCAAACACCTTAAAATGTGCAAAGTGTCTTCAAAGACAGGAATAAATGCATTAGTATCAGGCTGAACCGTGGAGCCTTACTGTGGCCTACAAATCTTAAGTTCCAGAGGTTTTCTGGGAAATAAAGCCAATTTTTTCCTCTGAAACATTCATCCATATCGTCCTAACGGATGTGGATGAAAAATAATATTCCAAGAACTGATGCAGGGAAACCGGCGCTCACTTTAGCTTTAGAGAAAGGCATTGATGTTGTTGTCCCAGAAACTTAACTCTCCTGATGAATGGGGTCAATTTAAATCATCCCTGAAAATAAACATCTATTGTCTCTGTCAAAATGCACCAAGCATTCGTGTCGTATTCAAGAAATGTTCTCACTCTTGAATACACCAATTTTCTTTTTTCAAATGTTTTTATTATTTTTAATCTTAGAACTGAAATAGAGAACTTCTGCAGGATTTACAACCTTAACCTTTTTGCATGTTCTTCAACATTTTTGCTTCATCCTCAGGTCCTCCTCTCTTTTGGTTGGATGGTTCACCTCTCACCTTCTCAAAGTGGCAGAGCGTCCCACAGCCAGATGCGGCTTGTGGATTCATACTGAGACACTCAGGCTTTCGCTGGAAAGCCACAAAAGACTGCAACAAAAGCATGCATTTCATCTGTCAGTTTGGTATGGATTATGAGTCACACTTTGAGCAAAGCATCATACTGAATCACTCTTTGACCTCCTCCTCAAGGTGTTTTTCTTTTTCTCCCTCAGAACCTGGAAGAAGAATCGCATGTTTGGGTCACAACACCACTCTGCAGTGCGGGTCTGGTCAAGTGTTAATCATAGAGGGGGCTGTCTTCGGTCGCGACAACATTCATTACTGTCGACCCAGGTTCTACACACCAACATTCACACAGGATAGTTGCAGCCAGGTGGATGTGGCGGCCTCCATTAAAGGTAAAACATAATCTGTCTGGTCCAAATAAATGAATCCTTAAATGGCCGTTAATGTTTGTCCCTGCATTTTACGTCAGGCAGGCTAAAACCGATCTTTTCTGTGTAACAATTCAAGCTTCTCATTTAGCCAGCCGAGCTCAGAAAAGGAAAAACAAACATCAATTTAATGCCTCTTAAAGGGTTCCGGATAGATGCAAACAGGAAATTCAATCCATCATTGAATGTAATGTTTGCTCTCCTTATCACATATAACACATTGTCTCATGCCGGACATGTTTGAAAGGAGTAATGGACTGTTAGGACATTTCCAGAAGAAGACCTTTGTTGCATAAAAGCCTCATACTTGAAATAGATGAATGATACCCATCTACTCATTTAAAATATTGACTCATGTATGCAATCAATGACAGAGGAAGAATATCTATGAATTCATCTTCCCGCTTTCCTCAGTTGTGAAGTATCTTCATATTTCATCCTTTGTCAGGGAATATAAAGACATTTCATTTAACGTTTGCACAAGAGAAAAACACTCACGACTTCCATCAACAATACCTGGGGTAAATCAATAACAAGCTTCTGTGTGACCAGCTCAAAACATTTCATTCAGCTGGCTTACAGTAGAATAAAGACTACATTGAGGATAGAGATGGATAGCAGGAAAATCTCTCTTGATGTTGAACTAATGTTCTATACCAGAGGTCTGCAACCTTTACAACCCAAAGAGACGTTTTTACCGAATAAAACGTGTGTGGAGCTGCAACTATCACAACAGTTATATTACAAAGCAACTTATAATTTTACATATATATATAGCTATCCTAGGAAATTTTGTGTCATGTTTGAAAGAACCAACATGTAATTTAAATGATTAAGATTTAATATGAAGATAAAAATAAAATTTTGCAAGAAATGGTTGAACTTTTTTCAAAAGTAGAAATGGAAGTAGATTCCACTCTGGCGATAATGAAAACATGTAAAAACATATTATTTGTGGTACTTTTAGTGTCATTCTTTGTGTAAATTAAATGGAAATATTGATGACTAAAGCTGTTGAATGTAAATACATTTGAGCCATTGTAGAACCGAATCTTTCAGACCTCAAACAAATCAAAAATTGCTGCAAAAGCTATTTTTGATTTTGCAACTATCAAAATAGCTGTAGACTATGTGCAAAATTGTATAAATTTCTTAATTCTTGTTTTGTCTTCATTGCAACCATAAGCTTTATTTGTGCATTTCATTGATATTTTGTGCTATCGATCATAGCAATATTGTGATGTGACTTCAGAATAGTAATCAGACTTTTTTTGTTTTGTTTTCAAATTGAACTCCAAAAATCTTGGCATTCAGCCTCCTTTAAGCTTATATGGCTAAATAAAATCCTGTGCAGCCAAATAAATTTAGAAATAAATAGTAATCAGACCTTACTGTTCTAGAATCCCAGCTATTCTATGAAGGTTAATGAAAAATATTTTAAATCAAAGCATGAGCCAGTGTTGGAAGAATCCTGTCAACATCCAGACCTCAACCTAAATTAGAGTTTGTGGCAAGAATTAAAATTTATCTTCACTGAAATTCTTCATACAATGTAACTCACATCAGGCTATTTTGCAGCGATAATTGCATTTAAAATTGGGTGATTTAGGAGGGCTTAATAAATGTACATGATACAATATCACACTTTACAAAACAAATGTGAAAACCATGCACCATTTTCTAGCAGATTATAATTATGCATGCCTTTTGTTGCTCCATTAAATGAAACCCCAATTAAAAAAAATTTCCCTTTGTGGCTGAAACATGACAAAATGTGGAAAAAGTTGAAGAGGTTAGTATTTTATTTGTGCTATTGTCTGATTTAATAACTTTTCTATTTCTTTCAAACTCCTCCTTTTCAAATAATTATCTCAGCAACTTTGGTAAGATTAAAAATCTGAAAAACCCAGAATAACTGGACTGCAGTGTTTCTGAGCCACAATGATTTTACGACTTATTTAAGTGAAATACATAATAGTTTCATTTTTATCATAGTCATTCAGCCCACCATGTTGGCAAGCGTATTTCTTAATAAATGCAGATTGGAGACCAAAATTAACTTATTGTTTCGTGCAGCAGCCTTCTCTTTAACCTGCCAGATTTCAAGACATTTTCTCGATTATTGTTTAACTTTCCTTTGTGTGTGACGGTAAATAGCATCCGGAGCTTCTTGTGTGTTTCCCAGCTCATTGTGAAGAACATCAAATCTGCAGAATCAGTGAAGTCATGGGCTCATTTGATGACCTTTGCCCAGAGCAGAAGAGCTACCTGACTGTGGACTATCACTGCAAGGATGGTAGGTCGCTATAATATTCAACTCTGGCAGGGATTCCAGTTTTAAACCTCTTTGTTGTTTAAGTACTTCCAAGACTAATGCATTCTTAGGTCTAGAAAATAAGTCTGAAATAGATAAAGCTGAATTTTTTTTTAGATCATTCATGTTCATTGTCAGTCCAGCTTATTTGCGAACTCTGCAACTCCTTAGAGCCCCCTGCTGGCCTGGAATGAAATTCTGTTTGGTGTTTCAGAAATTCCTTGATTCACTCTTGATTATTCGTTTCAAAAGTGCAACAAAATAAATTTAATTGGGGTGAAACTGTTTAAAATTAGAATCATGTCACTGCTTTCAGATGATCAAATCTTTTTGTTTGACTTTTCAGTGGAGTTAGAATATGTGAAAGAGAGACCTTTGCTCTCATTCTGTACAGCTTCAGTATTCACTACAGACTGCTGGCGTTGCATCATTTTCTTTAAAACAGAACATCTCAGTTACACTTAAAGTTTTGTGAAATATTTAAATGTCTTTCCTCCTTTTTTCTTTGGTGATGCAGAAAGACTGAAGTGCTGAAATATATTTTACTGTCTTACACAAAAGCAGAGCATTTGTTATTTTAGGCAGACATTTTGTATTTACTTAATGTAAAATACCTGAAATATTTGTGTTTAGCTTCTGCCTCTGAGCCCTTTATGCCAATTTGTATATTCACTTTGTTTAAATCTTCAGTAATCACATTGTCAGTGCCGAACGTGGCTGCTGTTTATGATGACATCACCATTAAAATCAAATGGCATGTCCAAACATCATGGAAAAACTGTAAGTTAGAGACTGGAGATGGCCACATTTTTCATCTGCGTGGTCTAAATGGGTAAGTACCAGTTTTAATGACTCATTACAGACAACTGATTAATAAAACAAATTCCAATGAGCACAAATGTTCAGTGTTAATGGGATTGTCCTTCTTATATATTTGATACTTTTTGACTGCTTTACTCAAAATCATCTGCCCAGAAAATCTCCTCAGTGTTCCAGTTTGCTTCAGTCACCAGCTTGTATAGTCAAAGCACAGCTGTCAGCATCTCCCTCTGTCAGTTCATCTTGTTTTTCTTTTCACTCTCTCCCAAGACTTGCGAGAGATTTATGCAAATATGTTTATCTATTGTCCTGCTTGTCTGAATTTAGCATAAATCTAATGAAAATGAATAAACTTTTAGATTCCACATAAATTTAGCGTCAAATGAGACAAATGTTCTTCTTATTTCTCTAAGGATTATTGAGATTTTCCTGCATATTCAGTTTATTTGATCATTTGTTCAGTCTTTATTGCTAATCATTGTCAGATGAACAAGTGAAAACATTGAACAAACTTGAGTCTAATTAACAACCAACTTGTTGGAAAACTTAATATAACATTTAATTATGGTTTTAGTTGTCACCAAACATGAAAACATGCCATGCATTTTAATCTTTATTTCATATTGTGAGATACAGTTATAGTATTTTCATTTATGTTCCATCCATCCATCCATCCATCCATCCATCCATCCATCCATCCATCTTCTTCCGCTTATCCGAGGTCGGGTCGCGGGGGTAGCAGCTTCAGAAGGGAGGCCCAGACTTCCCTCTCCCCAGCCACTTCTTCTAGCTCCTCCGGGGGAATCCCGAGGCGTTCCCAGGCCAGCCGAGAGACATAGTCCCTCCAGCGTGTCCTGGGTCTTCCCCGGGGCCTCCTCCCGGTGGGACGTGCCCGGAACACCTCACCAGGGAGGCGTCTAGGAGGCATCCTGACCAGATGCCCGAGCCACCTCAACTGGCTCCTCTCGATGTGAAGGAGCAGCGGCTCTACTCTGAGTCCCTCCCGGATGACTGAGCTTCTCACCCTATCTCTAAGGGAGAGCCCAGCCACCCTACGGAGAAAACCCATTTCGGCCGCTTGTATCCGCGATCTCGTTCTTTCGGTCATGACCCAAAGCTCATGACCATAGATGAGGGTGGGAACGTAGATCGACCGGTAAATCGAGAGCTTCGCTTTTTGGCTCAGCTCTCTCTTCACCACGACGGACCGGTACAGCGCCCGCTTGACAGCAGACGCTGCGCCAATCCGCCTGTCGATCTCCCGCTCCCTTCTTCCCTTCATTTATGTTCACTTTTTAATTTAAAGTAAAGCACTTTGAATTACCTTGAATATGATTGGTACTCCACAAATAAATGTATCCTGCTTTGGTTGCAGTAATGAAGTAGAGTATTATTAGTTTAGGTTTACTCATTTTACCCATGTAAAACAGGAGATCAATAGCTTTTATACTAACAAAGAAGTGAATACATTTTTAAAACTCTGATTTGCATCTTTAGTACTGTTTTCACCATATGTTATTTGAATTCGTTTGTTCCCCCAAAAAGCTAAACGCCCACACCAAAGTCTCTCCTTTCTTCTGCCTGTGAATGTGTGAATTTTCTCAGGTTGAGGAGCAGTGTTGAACATAAGTACACCCATCCTAGTACATTTGTTGTGGCTCTTGAATGCACCGACAGTGAAAGAAACATTACAGCCCAGGAGATAATTACCATCGAAGAGCCTGTTGCACAGATTGGTGCCATCAGATGCTTTGCTGGAAATGTGTCTTTTTATGAAATCGACTGCAAAGCCCTGCATGGAGGAGCGTTTCACATTCAAATACAAGTAAAAGCAGGTAGGAAAGAAAGTGAAAATAATAAGACATATGTCATCTTGCCTAATTTAACATTTCTGCTTGAGATATAGGAGGGTTTTTTTGAGCCATCATGTATTCCCCAGTGTATGTTTTATGTTAAACTGTTGGTCACCGTGATTGTATTTTTCCCATTTTCAGGAACAAATGTCGCCTACAGAATACAAAACGATGACAGACTGCTAGGAGGCTTACATGTTATAGGAGGAAATATTTCCCACAACGTCACTTTGAGCCCAGAAGCGGTGAAACAGCTCGGGCCTGGCTGTCACAAGCTCACTCTCTATGCATCCAACTTGGTGACTTTTCCAGAAGTTTCTTCAGACCTTCAGGTATATCGATGATAAATGCTCCTATGCTTGTATTGTTGTTTTTTTTTCATCAACAGCCTGATGTTTTTAATTACAGTACTAATTGAGGTATTAGAGTTTTAATTTGACCTTTTCTTCATATAATTTGTTCTTTATTGATCCCGATTGGGGGGGTAATAAAGACAAGTAAATTACATATAAGGCAACAAAATACCAGGAAAGAATCACCAGGTATGAGATCAACCTTCTGCCATGGTCATCTCAGTCCTACATAAACCAATTATGTTTTGTGAAAACAAAATATTTTGTTGTCACAAAACATTTTATTTCACTGAATAATTAGGTTAAATAAAGTTTGATTAATAGTAATCAAATTTGTGTGGGTTTTCTTTTTCATGTTAATTGCAGTTTTTTCCAAATTGACCATTGAGGCAGCTGTTTTTAAATACATCTTGATTTACATTTATAACCCTTACATTTTTTTCCACTGACTCTTTTGTTTTGATTTCTTTCTAAAACTGTCTTAGAATCTTAATCGTTAGTGTTGAGTGCTTTATTGGCAAACTATGTGCTGATTTCCCAAGGAGTTAATTAAAATCCTTGTTTTACTGCTGAGAAAATGTGAACATAATAAAATAATTTGATTTGTAATTCTACATGTTTCAGGTTTGTGTCTTGGAAGAGCTAGCTGGGCTTCGGGCCAGCCTGCTGAAAGAGACAGATGATTGTTCTGGCTCTGCTGGCATTTTTCTTGAAGTTTCACTTGACCGCGGAGAACCAGTCCTGCTGCTGATTTCACTGACTGGAGAAAATGGGACGTTTTCTGAAACTAGAGAAATGAGTACAAGAAGGGACATTTTTCAGATCAGTCACCCAATTCAAGGTAGATAAGAAAGGGAAGGCTTCCACAGTGAAAATCTGAGCCAAATATGAATTTACTGGTATTCATTTTGGGGATGTTTTATAGGATCTGTCCAGGTGAAGATTAAAGCGTCGAATGCTTTTTCCTGTCTGGAGGTGGAAGTGCTTGGCTCCTGTGATGAAAACTCAATGATAGATCTGAGCATTCCTCATGACTTGTTGATCTTTAAGAAGAAAATGGTAATTTACTTTACAACAGACAGTTTTTAGTATTTGGGAATATTCAGGGTAATCGGTAAATATACATCTTGTGTTTACTTTCAGAGGAAAAGGAATGCACAAGTTGCAGAAAACCCATTGGAAATCATAGCAACTCCTTCGAATTCAGTGAATCAGATAACTGCAACAATTACACTTTCGTCAAGCGATTCTAGTTTGGCAAACTCACAGACAACTGTTTCGTGGAAATGCAGTAAGATGTTTGTTTCGTAGTTTTATATTACTTTTGAAAGGAATGCTTGGAATCAAAACAAATATATAGATTTGTTTGTACAAATACTTACATTATATGAAATATTTAGCTGCACTCTTTTTGGCTTACGGAATTATTACATAAATACATTTGTTGAACAATCTTTTGTTTAATTAGCATAAATCTGCCAAGGTTGTGAATAATTTGTGGGTTAAGTCTATGTGGGTGCTAATGATACAACTTTTCTTTACAGGTGATAACTGTAAATGTGAACCAGAATCCAAAGATTCCAGACAAATTATTCCAGGAAATTGTCTGCCAGATCCTTTAAACTTTTATAAATACACAGTGAAGGTTGAGGTGAAACATAATGATGTGAGAGAGAAATCCATTTGCATCACCCTCAACCCAGCTTTAGACGAATCGGATCGAGTGAGGTACTGGAACCAAGAAAAAAAATCAATGTTTATTAGCTGTAAAAGTATTTTAATAAGTTTTGTTTATGACATTCGTATAGGAACATATTTAGATAGATTTAAAATAAACAACAGATTGGATTGCTTATTGCACAGTGAATAGAATATCATCATAGACATTAATTCATTTGCAAACTCCCCAAAATTAAGCCAGTGGCCAAAAACAACAACTTTGTTGACGTAAACAAAAATATGTTTTAAGTTAAACAATGAAATTTTTAATTTGCAAAATAAATCTCTTACGCGGATTAAAAAGGTTTGGTACAATGCAAAAAATAAGTTCAGGAATAATAGAGAAATATCTGAATGACTTTTTCTTATTTCTGCTCTTTTTATTGAAATATTGCTTTATCTGAGAACTTTAAGTGAATATTTTTTTTGTTACCTCAGTGATCATTGGAATTATTAATATCCCAAAACATTAGGGGCTTACGCCAAGCAAGAATTTTTCATTTCTCAGATTTCTCAGATAATTGGATCCTAATCAGCAAATTATGAATTTATTTTAATATTCTAAATTTTTAAGACTTTTTTTTTTTAAATTATGCATTTTTGCTTGTGTTTTTCCACCACTGCTTTCTTTTTTATCACCTGCTCCCAAAAAGAAACTTACAGCATTTGTTTTCATAAATGAGAACAAAAGCAGTTGATTTCCCCTCATTGAGATCCTGATTCTGTACTAGAAACAGATCCGTTTTGCTATTTCTGCAGCAGCAGGAGGAATAATTTCATAAATTTTCCTCCACCAGACTCAGCAGCTATGAATTTGGGAAAACATTTATCATCTGTGTGAACACAAGTATAATACACGGAGCAACAAATTACAAATTAGACTTTTTTTTTCCTATTCTTCTTTTGAGTCATTATCTGGTTATTGTAACAAGTAGATGGAGTGATTATATAGAAAACAGTAAAAACAAATCATTTTGTTTTTAGGTAAGTATTGTAATGACGTTTTAGTCAAGTTTTTAAAATTAATTTATTTTTATATATTTTCCTACATAACATACAAAAATATATAGGAGCTTAAGGTTAAGAACATCCATGTTAATTATTCTGTTTTTTCATATCACAGCTTCACTTGCATTGATAATTGTAGCCCAGCGTCGCGATCCAAAGACACAAAAGTTAAAATGGAGTGCAGTTCTTGTTTAAATTATACATGGTTCATTGAGGAGACAAACGTCTACCAAAACTGGCCAGTAAGTCTCATAAATTGTGCATGAGTTGTTACAAATTTGTGAGCAGTTAAAAAAATAATATCCACTGACTAAACAAATGACAATGTTCATTTCTTCACAGAAAAATACAAGGGACTGCTACAATGATACAAATCAAATTCCTCTTGTTGAAAAAAAGGAAGATGCAGCAGAATATGTCATTGACAAAAATTATATTAAGAAAGCATCAAAAAGGCACAAGAATGTCACTGTTGTGTTCACTTATTCAGGTGTGCATTTTTTTTTTACTCTTTAGGTTTTGTCCTGTAAACAGTTTCTGGTCATGCTGAATCATCAAAAATGTTTGCTAAACTTTTGAGAGTGAATACATATTTAAAAGAAGGCTGTTTGGCTTTCAAACCCAAGAAGAAAATCACCCACTGTTAGGTATGGTGGTGATGCCACCATGTTTATAATCAAAGCAGATTTAATAATACAGAATGAATACTTTCAATTTCTGTAATTCCACTTTAGACTGTGTATTAAAAGGAGATGGATACAAGCTTGGATGCAGAAACTCAACTGAAATCTGGTAGTTTGCATCCCAGTTAAAACCATAATTTGCAAAAAGGATCAAAATTATGTCATTGTTCAATGGTACCAGTCAGGGTAAGGGTACATATAAAAGAGTAGTAAAAGAAACTGGTTTTAATTGTGAATTTTTCTTCTTTCCAAAGTGGATAAGGAACTATTATACAAAACCTATATCATATGGGTAGAACCATCTACAGATCTTCCTGATCCAAGTAGTGACCCAGAAACAACAGATGCTATGACAACCTGGAGCCCTGCAGCAACACCAACTGCAACACCTTCACCAGTAACTCATTCAACAGCAACACCTTCACCAGCAACTCATTCAACAGCAACTCATTCAGCAGCAACTCATTCAACAGCAACTCATTCAGCAGCAACTCATTCAGGAACAACTCATTCAGCAGCAACTCATTCAGCAACAACTCATTCAGCTGTAACAGCTACCACACCTACCACTACAGTTGCTCTTACTTCTCACAGTGCATCAACTTCAAGACCAACCACTGAGGTTTCTAAAAGCCTCTCATGCGCTATATCACCATCAACTGGAACTATACTTGATCCTTACAGCATAACGTGCACTAGTGCCCAGCTTTGTTTAAATTGTCAGTACTGTTTTAAGACAGAGGGTAAGTAATTGCTGACTTTGTCTGATGTTGTATTATCTATCTTTAACTTAATTGCACATTTTGTTTTAATTTATATCAACCATCACCAGGTTCTATTTTATTTTTTTCTAATTTTATCAGAAAAGTATCTGTTGTGCAGTAAAAACGGAGAAGTCAGGATTCTGTACCTTCCTGTCGGAGATAGCAGCGCTGAGAACAAACTCCTCATAACAGCGACTGCAAAGAACAGAAGCTATGAAGTTAGCACCACTTTAACCACACAGGTTTGTTAAAGGCAGAATGCAGGTGGTGAAAAGAAAGCTTAATGAAATGTACTTTTTTTAATAAAAAAAATAATAATTCAATATTAGTTTATTTGTTTATTTATTAGTTTAAGTGTTTATTTATTTAAATATAAATTAAATTAAATTCTAAATATAAAATAAATATTAAATTGTTTAAATATATAAATATCTTCTATTCTATATCTATTTATATCTATATAGATAAACATTTAACTGTTTAAATGAATTAGATATTTAATTATGATCAATTTATTTAAAGAAGTCTATTTATTTATATAGATTTATTTATATAAATAAATATACTATAAAATATATTAAGTGTATCATAAAATTATTAAATGCTTCATTAAATACTACATTTTACCATTAAATAACTAAATATCATTAAATACATCAGGAGCCATGAAATGAAAAAAATACAGAGTGAAATAATTAAATATTTAAGTAAAAGTTGTCTTTAAAAGGACATTTTATTACTTAAATTAATTATTTAAAAGGGTAGTTTTAATATGTATTTTATGGTATAGTTATTTATTTAATTTTGACCCCCCTAACCGCCTTACGTTTGACCTCATTGAGTTAATTCATTATTTACAGGTTTTGGATGCTACAACAAACTCGAGCTCAGTGGACGGTCTGAACTCAGCGGTACTGAATGCTGTGGATAAGCTGGAAAGTGAAGGTTTACTATCAGCTGCTTCTATTGGAGAACTTTTTAACTTGGTGGCTGAAAAACTAAACAGCAAAACTGACAAATCAGAAAAAGAAAATCGACAAAAGGTAAACTCTCTGCAATGGATTTGTGTTAGGCAGATTTATGTTGACATTTTTCTAATGTCCAAATTAACGCTCATCATGAAAACAGAAATATGAAGGTTGATATTTCTCTGATTTTCTCTGGTGTGCAGGAATAGTTTGGGGCATCAAAATACATTTATGTCTTTCAATAAAGCCCAACTGAGCGGGTAATAAACCATAATTCTGTTTACAGTGGTGATAAAGCCAGTCATACTGAATTTTACTCTCACAGCGTTTTAGAAACACATTAAGTAGCAATCATGGTGAAACTGTTTTTGTGTTTTTTGTTTTTTTTTTATTTTTTATCAGAAGCTTTGAATAATTTACGCCCCAATTTCTTTACAGGAGGGGTGTATTTCAACAAAATAATATATGGAAATGTATTTAATTGATTATCTCAGTTTTGAAAAGTGAAACGTGAATTGTTACATATGCATTGTTGACTCGTGTATCTCTTAATTTTTTCCTAGAGTTTATTGATTCTCTGTTGTTCAGGCCAATCTATTGAACAATCAAGCACACTGATACCATGGCCGTTAAAGCAGTTAATGATACTTTAGGGAGTGTGGGCAGGTGCCAAGAACTGCTGGGAAAATAAATCTGCATCTTCATTAAACTTGTTAACAGAGGGAAGCAGGAAGTGTTCAAAATGTTTTGTAAGACATTTGCTGTCAATTGCCACCATATAAATTAACTCAATAAACAAGTCTCTTGCTTTTTTAGCGCTTCTCCCAAATATGTGTGCATAGCTGTAACTGTGTGTTTATCTCATGTAATACCATTTTTATTTTCTAAATACATAAATTCTGGGTTTTAAAGCTCAGACAGAAGATGTTGGACTTGATGATTGGCATAGTGAACAAATCTCCAACACAAACTCCAGAAGAAACTCAGGTGGTAGCCAGAGGACTTACTTCTCTCATTCAGAAAGACGATGAACTCAGCTTGTCTGCACAGGTAATTAAGCATTTTACTGTTTCAGAGAATAATTTGAACCACAATTATAAGAACTATTGATACAAATCTACTCTTCATGCACAGCAGAGCTTTTCTGTCCAGTCTTTAATTTTTTAAGGTGGCAGGATTAGTTTGGAGTCTGGCAGAGGGTAGCTTTGGCCATGACCATCAGTAAGATTTTCATTAGACAAAACATAAAAAGTTAAATCCTGCAGATTAGTGTGAGGTCTTCAAAGGTTGTGCAGGTCAAACTGAGGGACATGAAATATGTTAGAGTTATTCCTCACATGTTGGCAGAGTGATTTGTGGTTTAAATTGTGGTTGTTTTCAATGAATTACAAATAACATCTGGAGGATTTGAGGTTAGAAGGTGGATTTGAAGGAATGTAAATGTCAAGCTGCTGCCCTGCTGCTTCATAGTTAGGCATGTACTGTATGTAGATCTGTTTGAAAACACTAAACCAGAGGTCACCAAGTCCAGTTCTGGAGAGCTACTTGAGATGCAGCTTTCAGACATGGACCTTACTGTTCAAATGTTCTTTAAAGCCATTAGAGAAACGTTTTAGAAAAGCAAATAAGGGGAAAATATTACTTACTTAATTTCCTTCTTTTCAATAAATTAAGCTAAAAAACATAAATATTATAAATTGTACATGTTTCTTGTTAGTACTTTGAGTAAAATTAAGGCACACCATATTGTCTGGTCTGGATGGTTTATGTTTTTTATTTTAAAACACTCAGAGAGTGATATAAGAACAAGCAGTCCCAGAAATACTGAGTTTTCCTGCTTTACATTCTTGCAGACATTAAAAACAACAGAAACAAATTTGCCAATCTGTCAGACACTGCTGCAAATATTTCAAAAATAAAGTAATACCATTTTAAAATCTAAACTTAAACAGTTAGGTGTGTTTCATCACCTACCATAATATCTAGCATAATGAGTTTCTCCTCTGTCAACCATCCTCTTTCATTACGTTGTTGCAAATAGAGGTGATGTAACACAGTGTTAAAAATGTCTGGGCTGTTTTTATTTAAGTGTAGGTGTGATAGCTGGAATAGTTTGCACTGTTATGTACAGAAATGACTTATAATTCTAATTTAACTGTAATAGTTTAGATTAGATTACGTATTATTCTTATGATACACAAAAATCCAGATAAAATAGGCTTTACTGCCACTAATTATAAAAACGAACAACACAATCAATTAAATTTTATCAGAATAAGCTTTGGATGCCCAACTCTGATTGCAGTTCACTGAGTTGATATCTTTCTACAGATTGATGCAGCCACATTGTTTGCCAACCTCAGCTTATCTGTCCTGGATATGAATGTGAGCACAGCTGAAGACAAAGAAAATGTTATCATCGCTACAAGCATCATTGTGGAAGGAGTGGGCGTGATTTTGGAGTATTCTTCCAACGTGAGTCATCAACTTGAAAGCCCACACAGTGGGGATTAACATCTCCCTGGCAGATTTCATAAACCCTTCTGTGGATGCATTTTAATTATTAAAGTAGTTACTATTGTTGGTCATTTCTGAAAAATCGGTTTAGAAAATACTGTCTGGTCTCAGTGGTCAATGTTTTTCAGTATTACTCAGTTTTGGTGAACTTTGTAATCTAACATGTTGTTTAATCTTTTACAGAAAAACATCTCTGATGCTCTGCTTGCTGCTCTGAGGATCATACAGAGCACTTTGTTGAAAACAATGACGGTTAATGAAGGTCCAATTATAATACAAAAACCTCATATCAGTTTGCTCGTCAATCGGTATGTCTAACTTTAACTCTGAGACATAAATTTTTTAAAGGGGGGTTTTATGCAAAATTGACTTTTTTTTAGATTTATGTAATGTTATTATAGTGTTGTCTTGACTCATTTATACAGTACATGTTTGCAAAATCCTTGATTATTTACCCAAAGCTCTGTCTTGGAGCTGCAGTCTCTAGCTGAGATTCTATCCCCATAAATCACTCAGTTCCTCCAGACTAGCGGCAGCAGGAATTAGCAAACACCTGCAGTGGAACTGCAAAACTGTGGAGCGCATCATACAAACTACCCCTCACTTCAACGCTTCAAAGAATCATTGAGGAGCATTGGTGTGATGATGTGCTGAAGCTGGAAAGCGCAAAAGCTTCTTAAAGAAACAGAGGCCAATTTCAAGGCATCAAATTGCACAGTTAGATTTCTAAGTAATGTTTGATATAGTTTGTTACTTAAAGGTGTTATAAAATGGGACTATGTACTTGGCAACATTCAGTCATGTGAAATTTAGTCTTCAAATACATAAACCGGCTTGTGATGCAACACAAGAATGATGAAACATGTCAAACTTTTGTCGCTCCTCATGTTTCAAGCCCATTAATCAAACGAAGTCATTTTATTTTACCATGACTCTAGATTTAATGTGTTTGCTGATCTTATCCTACAGAGTAAAACATGAGAGTTTACACAAAGGGTCCATCAGTGCTAATTTAAGTTCTCAGCCCACATTTTCGCTGCCACAACTCCCATCTGACATGTTTCCATCAGATGAACCAGTGGATGTCCGGGTAAGCCAAAAATAATTGTTTCATGTGAAATCAGAATGTAGCCAATAGCAGGTGTCTTCCAGATGCTGTGCGTGTTTGATCAAAGAGGTCTTCAATTTTCTAACGTGTCTTTCTTTAAATGAGATTTAACCCTGATTTGCTCTCTCAATACAACAACAGATGCTGAGTTTAGATAAAAATCCCTTTTCTTGGAATGAGAAAGGAAACATTAGTGGACTGATGGGTGGTCTGTCCCTCACAAAACAAGATGGATCCGGTATCCCTGTGGAGAACTTAAGTGAAGATATTGAGGTCAGTGTGGCAGCAGTGCAGCATTGGGGAATTATTTGAAACTGTGATTACATTTTAAAATACAAACCTCACTGAGAGGACTTTTGAGACAAGTATCCTCTTCAGACATTTGATTTAATTTTAAATAAAACAAATCAAATCCAAACTTGCTTACTCCTAATTTGACTCCATACATACTTTTTGTTAACAGCTTCATCAACTTAGTATTTCAACGAGCAGTGCACTGTGCTCTCATGTCAAAATAATAATGTTTGCTACATCTTTTTGGCACTTCTAAAGGAAAAGTTTTTTTTTATTTATACTCTCTGTTATACTCTCTCTCAAGTGCTCCCCAGGAAAATTCCCATTTTAGATCCAAATAGGTTTTACATCTCTCTGATTTAAAAACTAAAACTTTCTAGCTTTCGGTGGAAACACTCAAACCAAGCACATCAGATTAAGTTTTACAAGTGATTCCTGTTAAGCATAAGGATAAAAAATTGAACATTTTTGCCTTGTGGTAATGAAGTATTGCTGGAAGTTATATTGTATTACTTATTGTTAACAAAACAAATGTTTTATTATGACATTGATGAATTGTAATTGACGTTTCTGAACCCCAAACCAAAAAAAGTATTGCTAGGATTGTTACTTTTTATTTTTTCCCTGTTATTTGAATGAGATAGTTCAATGAGAGCATATCAGTGTAATAGAAAATGTGAATAAATGCAGCCCAACACTAGCCCTTCTTATTGTAGCTGATACCCTGAAACAACGGTGTGCTGTTTTAAGAGCAGTGTTTGTGTTGTAGGGATCTATTTTAGTCACAGCCACACAATCTTCAACTAAAAATGCACTGAAGAGCAAATTCAAAGAGAAAATTCCCTTCAAAGCAAACGCAAACCATTTTTCCACCCTTTGGGGGCAAAGGTGTGAGTTTTTCACAGTAATTTCAGAGTTATCCAGAGGTATTTTTATTATTATTCTCTATGTGAAAACTTGGGTAATATAGCTCAGAACCAAATTTTATTTGCCAGAATGAAATGAATTTTGTGTTTAAATTGGAGAAGAGGCAGTTTTGATTTTCAACATTAGTCCATAACATAAAAATAGACTTCTACTTCTACCTGCTTTGCAACCCTGGGTCTGCTGAGAGTCTTGATGTGCAAATTATGTTGCATGTGTTTCTTACACCTGTCCAAGGATGTACTGCTTTAAGGTTCACGAGATCACAAATCATTCATGGAAAAACTGTCAAAAGAAAACGCCGTACATTTTTCTTCTTGTTTAGTTTATTCCAATCAAAACAGATAAGTACATATTACTCCACTTGTTATTCTAATCAGAGCCATTTGAATATCTGAAACAAACTATTATGATTATTTATGATCGCATTGCAGGAGTTCACATAATCTGCTCTGTTTAAACTATTAGTGCATAAACAATCATTTGAAATGAATCAAGTAGCCACTTGATAACCTCTAATTAATGTGGTGAATGAATTTTACATATAATTTTAGCTTAGCATGCTGAACCTAGTAAGAACAGTTTGCTATTTGGCAGTAAAATATTTATATTCTTTTCATCTGTTTTTTGCTTTTGGCTGGTTCCATAGATTCTGTTGCCAAGACCCGCTGGAGAACAAGTGAACACCTCAGTTTTGGATCTTGGGAACTACAGCACAACAGCCATAGATGTTCCCTCAGCCGACTCCACTCTGCTTTTAAAGGTGCACTTAGATGTTTATGTACTGAATGTACAATGGATATTTCATTGTGGGTTTAAAGTTCACCTCTGCAAATAACCATTCACATACTTTTATAACCCTGACCATAGTAAAGAATAGGGCTGAGTGATTTGACTGAAAAACCTTTCATGATATACATTTCATATAATTTGATATCAATTGTAGTTTTTTGTTGTAAATATTCAGATCACTGCCTCACTTGCTACTATTTATCTACAGTTTTCTCTTAAGATGTACAGAGTTAGTTTTCAGCCACCCACAGTGTTTTACAAATCTAAATCTTTTTCCACATGTGCCTCTTCTGTTGGTTTATCATATAAAAGTCTCATAGAAAAAATGTCTGTGGTTGGGCATACGGCTAAAGAATTTTGATACAAATAGATTGATTTTATGTTTTAAAGATGGTGCCTTCTGTGGATCCTTTACCCTTCAAACTGTTCCTTGGTTACATGAATTATCCTACTGACACAAATTATGTAGCGATGACAGAGATGCCTCTTCCGGGAACTACACAAGGTAATAAAAGTTTTCCTTTGTTATATTTCACATCTGATATTTGTGTGACCTGAGCATATGTTTGTGTCTGACGCAGAAGAAAGATACACATGGCTTCTTAATCCCACAAATTTAAAGGGAAATACTGGATTGCATTATCTTGTGGTGAGGCCTATTGTTGGTCCAGGTGTGAAATCTATCAATGCCACATTATCTATCACCCCCATTACATCCTCATGCAAATTTTGGAATGAGACTCTATTGGACTGGAAGGATTCTGGATGCAAAGTATAATTATTTCTTATTAAGAAGCAGATCTTGTGAATACCTTGTTGCTTACATTCTTTTGGGATAATGATGTTTGTTTGTTCTTCAAGGTTGGTGTTAAGACCACACATTTAGTCACCCAGTGCTTGTGCAACCACCTCACATTTTTTGGCAGCTCTTTCTTTGTAACTCCAAATCTTGTCGACCCTTCACGCACTGCTGAGCTTTTTGCGACCTTTGCTGAGAACCCTGTGGTTGTGTGCTTTGTTGGGGCTCTTTTTGTGACCTACCTCCTCGTGGTTGTGTGGGCACGAAGGAAAGACATCAAAGACACAGTCAAGGTAAAGTCTTTCTTCGCCAACTCCACTTTATGAAAACATTTCTGTCTAAAATCTAGTTAGAGCATCCTGACATTTTGAATTTTCTCCTGCTCACATACCGTATTTAAAGTTATCTATGTATGTGATTGGTATTTTACTGATAGGTAAAGAAACCTTTATTAGTAAGCAAGCCCAGTTTGACATGAATGAAAGAATGGATGGATGATCACTTTAGTTACTTTACTCACGTGCAGGTGAAGGGGACAATGCTGGAGGACAACGACCCCATGGATAATTACCGCTATCTGTTGTGTGTTTGCACTGGACATCGCATAGGAGCCTCCACTTCCTCTCAGGTAGTGAAAATATTAATATGCATTTATTTAGGATAAATGGATCTTAAACACGAATTTTTAAAAATCGTCTCAAAAATGATCTGGAAACTTGTGTGGAATGTCTCTTAGAGAGTTTTGTCTTAGTAATATGCACAAAATGAAAACAAACAAAAGAACTACAGTCCAATAATCCTGTGAGTTGCAGGTTAGTGACTCCATTAAGAATCATTAATGAGTACTTACCAGCAGATATATGCTGCAGCATCAGTTAACTTGCTGCTCAAAAAGCATCTATGTTTTTGATTTTCAGTCTGGAAAATTTAATTTTCAGGGGATTTGAATAACAGAAATAATAAGGACATGCCTCATCCTTTAAGCCTGTGCCTTCAAAAACTCAGATCATTTTCTATCAACTAAACTACTCACAGACGCAGAAAGTTTAACCCAAACTAATTATTTGATCTCCAACTCACTTTATGGTCTACAAGCAATCATGTAAACAAGTCGTGATCCAGCTCTGCTTAGCCTTGGCTTCCCAAACATCCGGCCAACATTCTGTCTGTCAGCATCACTTTCATTTTATCTGTCTCCATCTGTGAAACACACCAGAGCATTTCAAAGCTAAACAGACCAGATTCTGCATCAAACACTGGTGGAAATAATAAAAAGAGTAAACATTGACTAAACTTTTGTTTCTGTGTCGGGGGCTCATTTTGTGCAGCAATATGTTGATATAAATTGAGGTCACGCTGCTGGAAGAGTGTTAATAAGCAATAAACAGCAATTTGCTGAGCGTATAATTCTAACTCTCTGGTAAATTAAAAAAGATACATAAATCTTCAACTGAAATAACATTTGAAAACCAAATCCTTAATTTTAGTACATTTAATTAACAAGGTAAACAATGCACAAATATGTAGAGTTGAAACTAGAAGTTTACATAGGCTGAATAAAAAACATAGATTTTTTTTTTTTTCACCAAATGCCTTTTGCTTTAGGTCAAATTATTTCTACTTGAAAAATATCACAATAATAAGAGAAATAAGTTATTTATTAATGTCCTCAAAATCAGAAGTTTTTATGTGGAAATAAAGTTTATTTTTTTACAGATAAAGAACCACAGGATTCTTGTGATGCAGTATTTTGTTTCAGGTTGTAGTCACTCTTCTGGGTGCAGACGGAAACAGTAAGCCTCATCACCTGACTGATCCAAAGAAACCCGTGTTTGAGCGTGGAGCTGTGGATTTGTTCCTGCTGACTACACCGTCCTCTTTGGGAGAGCTGCAGGGCATCAGACTGTGGCACGACAATTCTGGAAACCATCCAGCTTGGTGAGAAATCACAAAAATATTTGAAAAACAAAAAAAGGCTGAACTAATAAGAATCACTCTGTTTAATGTCGTGACTGTATAATAAATATATACATGTACAACAGAGATAACAGTTTTAGCTATGAATACATATTTTTTTATTATAAAGCAGATTCATTCAGTTCAAATCTCAAAATTTCCGCTATCAGGACCAAATATAAATGATTTGTCTAATATAACTTTATTCCAACCAGAATGCATGGAATAATATACTGTATTGCATGCTCTAATGTTAAACAAAGTGATATTGCAATATCCACATTTAACACAAACATGAAGAAGCTCCAATTAGTATTCAGAAAATTTTACTTCATTTGTGAAAAAGTAATTTTAGCAGGCTGAAAGTGTTGAACAACAAACCACTAAAAAGAAAATCCTCAATGATTACATCTAAACTTTGTATTTTTGAAGTTTTGACCAGAATGGAAAGGTGTTGTGATAATGTACTGAAGACAAAACTTCTCAAAGAGATAGAGGCACCAATTTCAATGAGTCCTATTGCAAAGTCATATTTCTTTTAAATCATGTTTGATACAGCATTTTAACAAATGAAGGCATACAGTATATAGGTTTATAGCACAGTCAAGTAACTGTGTGCCTGGAAAATACACAATACACTCATTAAGACTCACATAAACAGTTGGCTTCCTAAAATCCACATGTTCTAACTTATTAATCTAATGTTGTGACACCACATTGTGGCCTGACATATATTTCCAAATTGAAATTTATTTGACTTCATGAGATAAATCGTTTGTTGTTTCCTTCAGGTTTGTGGGCAACGTCCTTGTGCAGGATTTACAGACAGAGCAGAAATGGTATATTTTATGCAACTGCTGGCTTGCAATAGACATGGGTGATTGCTGCCTCGATAAACTCTTTCCTGTTTCGACAGAGATGGATCTGAAGAAATTCAGGTAAGGCAGAAATGTAGCGGTACAATGAGATGCACAATTATATACACAAGCACACCATTATAGTCTGCAGAGCAGATGTGAATCTTAAGCTGTCCTTTTTCATTTGAATTTCAATGAAAAGTCAAATCAAATGTAAATCAGATGCAATAGCAGGCTTAGATTTCAGTTGGAGAAACATCAAAATTATTTGAAGAAAAGCAAAGCTTTTGAAATTTGACTTTTTAAAACAGCAAGTCTTCAACTAAAGCCAACTTCTTAGCTAATGAAGGTGTTTGCATTTTGGGAAAAAAAAATAGTCTGTTATAGGAGAACTAATTAGCAAATGGATGCAAAGTGAAATATGAATATAATATAAGATTTCTAGATAGTCTTGTTAAGTTATTTTAATTAAATTGGTCACTTTAATTGTTGAACTGTGAACTAATTACAGTTAACAGGTAAGTTTCTTCTTTTAAGAACAGAAATAACTTATATTTTCTTTCCTTTGCAATGGGTCCCGACTTCAAAATTGAGCTGATGATTCAAAGATTTACTGCTTTTTGTTTATTCTTACATGTCAGAATGCCGCAAATCCCATCAAAAGTTGTGCCTCAACACAAAGAGATTAAAAAACGATGCTAATCCTTCACTAATTGGGAGTTTATCTTTGTTTAAAAATGGTTATAACTAACATTGAAGCTTTTATCTTCCAGTAATTTGTTCTTCATGAAGACAGCAAAGGATTTCAGTGACGGACACCTTTGGTTCTCTGTGATCAGTCGACCACCGAGTAGCAACTTTACTTGTGTGCAGAGGGTGTCCTGCTGTTTCTCCCTGCTACTCTGCACCATGCTGACCAGCATCATGTTTTATGGGATCCCAACAGACCCCTCCGATCAGGTCATGGATTTGGGTACATCTAATTTTATTTACACTTCACAATACCTCAAGAAGCAAAAGAAAACCTTATGAGACAAACTCATCTCATAAGAGCTATGTTTTCAGGTCACTTTGAGTTCACCTGGCAGCAGTTCATGGTTGGGGTTCAGAGTTCCCTCATCATGTTTCCAATAAATATCCTCATAGTCAGCGTCTTCAGAAACACTCGCCCTCGGGAGTCGTCTTGTTGTCAAAGAAAAACAAAGAAAGCAAGTCGCCGCCAGCAAAAACGCAGCGTACAGACAACTTCTCTGAAACCGGGAACTACCACCAGCAGCACAGGGAGCTGCACTTTAGACACCATCATAAAAGTAAGTGCTTTGTGACTTTGTGAACAGCAAAGAAAATCCATCACAGACCTTGAACATTGTTTTTTTTAGCCATTTTGTCTTGTTACAAACCACAAGCCTCTGTGTATTTCACTCTGATTTTATGTGATAAACCAACACAAATTAAAGCACATACAAAGGAAAAACAATACATGGTTTTCACATGTATTACATGTAGAATCCTAAAATTTGTATTTGTATAATAACCTTTTAATGCAAATCTGATTGAGTTCATTTAAAAAATACTTTATTTATGCCACAGAGAAATAAAAGGTTTTGTTACTTATATCATTCAAGTAGCTTCAAAAATTTCATAATTGTATAATATGAGTTGCACCAACATTTCATTTCTCCCTGGGATTTGTAAAGTGTTTTTCATTTGAAAGGAATTGAACAACAAATGACACCATCATTTAACAAGCAGTGCTAGTCCACATCATTTAACTTTGCTTCACAACTTTATCACTGATAAATCTACTGGATGTGCTGCTTGTTTTCTAAGAAACTCCAAGGCCTTCACACAACTGCTAGATTTGTTTTTAGAAAATATGTTACAAACAGGGCAATTCCAGTTATTTTTTACCTTTATTTACTATGTAGTTCCTCCCCTTCACATTTTCTCATTTAGGCAAATACAGTAGAGTGCTGAATACAAATACAATCAATATTTTCTAGATTTTTACATGTACAAAAATAAGCAAACCATGCATCCTTTGTTTTCCACTTCAGAAGTACACCCTAGCATTGAAAATGTGAATAAAATACATAAAGGTTAAATTAGTGGTAAGTTTTTAAATTAACATTTTGAAGCATTGATTTTAAGAGTTGAAAGTAATGACTAGAATACTGATTACATTGCATTATGTGTTTCTAATGTATATAGAACAATATCTTGTATTTGAACAATTAGGATATTGCAAGAATTCTTCAGTCCCTGTCTGAGACATCCAAATGCAACATTCCATCCATCAAGACTGAGTTTGGTTCTGGGAAAGAAACTGACATTAATGCTGTCCTCGCCGAAGTGGAAAAATTTCTAAAACAGAATACCAAAAGCAGCAATGACACCCAGACGAAAACACAGTGTCAACTATCAGGTGGGTCCTGCTCCTGTGACAGTGGTATTGTTATTCAGGTCAGAAGCAGTAGAGATGCTCAGAATCGCTAGCTGTAGGTGTATCTGTCCCTAAATAAACAAAATCAGACTTTTAAAGTTTTTACTTACCAATTTACCAAAATAATACATCTTAGTAGTTATGATTGCAATGTGTTTGTGTCCTGTGCTAACAGCCGAGGGGATTGAGAAGAAGAGCAACAAAACCCAGCATCTGTACAGACAAATGTGTAACCTTGAAAAGAAGCTGAGCCTGATGGACACCTCCAGCTTCCCCAGCCCTCACAGCTTTGATAAGGCCCTAAAGCAGGTCCAGGGGATGAAGAGCTACCTTGAAGATCAGCTCTTCACCTCCAGCCATTTGGACCTAGATGAGCCTAAACATGAGAAGTAAAAAAAATTAAACTTACAGCTTTATTTTGAGCTTTTAAAAATGCTTCTTGAGAGTTGGTGGCTGAACTAGAGCTGTTATTTGGACTTTTTGTTTCTGTTCTTTCCCTGTATTGATTTCTTATTTTCCTTCATCCATGTTTGTTTCCTCTTTTAGTTCAGTTATTTTTCATCTGATCACTCTTGTCAAGTTTTACTCTTAGTCTGCTCTTAGTTTTATTTCTTGTGAAATTTTAAGTTAAATTATGTTTTCTCTCTCTCTCTCTTTTCCCTTCACACCAGCAATCAGTTAGCAAATCAGAACCGGTCCATTGTTCCACACTGACTCTTCCACTACTTAAACTTCTGGTCCTCACATTCTTTGTTGTTTCCTCCTGTTAAATCCTGTTGTTATTCCTATCAGTACCCTGCCGTCCTGTTCCTTGGATTTATGGTTTTTGTTTTGCTCTGGCTCCCTTGGTTCCCTGTGATTTTTGTAAGTTTTTGTTAGTTTTTTCATGAAGTCTACAAGATCTACTCTACATCTCGGCCTGCTGCATTTGGGTCCACTTTAAAACAACACATCATAACAAAAGCATTGGCTTGGTCTATTCTTAACCAACAAATTGCCAATATTTACCCTTTCTAGTGGAGCTTTAGTTCCTTCTTAATACCATTTGAATTCATGAGTGCCAATATTTCTTTTCTTTCAGCCCCAGAGTTCTGAATATAATATCCTCAATAATACAAATACAGAAAACAGTTGCTAGATTTTCTAGATTCCTTAAAGTGTCAGAGGCTAATGCTAGCTTGTAGGCTACATAAACAGAAACAAAGACCTTTCAGAAAAGTACACAAATTACATTTATGAAAATATTTGCCTCTTTTATAGCGGTGCAAGAACTAAGTATGTGAACTGGTATAACTGTTTATGAAATAAATAAGTTTCTTACCTCTGTCATATATCAAGTAAAAGATATGCGCTACGAAATAAGAAAAGCTCTAATATCGCTAAGTTATTATTGTCAATGCTGCAGCACTGTAGTATCCTACTATAAACAAAACTATCATTTTGTTTTGACAAATAATGGAAAATTTTTTCTTTAACTCTCCAATTCCAGGTTTGTTCCTGAGCATGACACTTCAAATGATGATGGTGTTCTGAAAAAGAAGCCACAGCGTCGGGGCTTTCTACCCTGGTGGTTCATCTTTGTCGGCTGGTTGCTGGTGATTGGAACCAGTTTTGTTTCTGGATTTTTCACAATGCTTTATGGACTGAAATTTGGGAAAGAGCGCTCCATCAGCTGGTTGGTATCCATGATCGTCTCCTTCTTTCAGAGTCTTCTCTTTATTCAGCCACTGAAGGTAAGATTTAGTATTTCTGTTGGCCTAAAGCATAACAATTAGATTTATGGTGCTCTGGTTTCAAAACCTGCTCATAAATAATGCGTGGAAACAATTCATGGATCTGATATTGCCTTGAAATTTGTATGTATGTATTCAATGTGCCACAGGTGATATGTCTTGCAGTTTTTTTTGCACTGGTAATAAAGCGAGTAGATGAAGAAGATTTTCAAAATGTGGTGTTTGAAAGAAGTGGAAGAAAGTCTGGTAATGTCGTGATCCTCCAAAAACACACTTTTAACTTACAACAAATGACAACAAACATTCAAACATTCACCATTTTAAACAGGTGATCAAAATGATAAACAAACAAGCCATTGGGATTATCGTCTTTATGAGCCACCTCCTCCTGCAGACATCGAGAGAATGAAAAGGAACAAGATTATGGAACAGAAGGCCTTTGCTTTGCTCAGTGAGATTTTGAGTGAGTATAAAGTTAAATTATTGTGGTAATTTAGTTGATTTCAGAGTTAACTGTGTGTTGTGAGGTCTGTTGAGCTTTTCTAAACTCTGTGTTGCAGTTTACATGGGGTTCATATGGATGTTACTGCTGGTGGCCTACGGCCAGAGAGATCCCAATGCTTTTTTGTTGAAACAGCACATTAGAAATAGCTTCGCTAACAGTGTCCCAGACAGCATGACTCTTCAGGATGTTTTTACCTGGGCTAACACCACTCTACTGCAAAACCTTTTTGGAGAATATCCAGGTAGGAATCCTTCCAAAACATTGAAATGTGCCCACACACTAGTTGCTTCTGTTGAAAACAGCTGAAGGTGAACTCAAGTCTAAAAGCTGAATTTCTATCAGAACAACTTTGATATTGCCTTATGTACAAAAAGTTAGCACTCATTAAGGCTGTTTACAGCCTTAATGTTGCCCAGTAAAACAGATGTCTGCCTCTAGTTTGGAAAAATAAATATAATCCCAATATAGCAAACAGATTGTGTTTATTAAGCTTTACCTTATTGCCTTTTATTACATTAATTGGATTTGTGAAAGTCAGCCCATTTGGTTCCATATTATCATTTAAAGGATATTTTGTGACACGAGCTTTCACTTTCAGGCATTTTGATTCTTCTTTTTTTTTTTTTTTTTTTTTACCTTGTTAAAATTGTGAAGGATGTCTTACTTTTTCTTCCCAAAAAGAATGTGGAGTGTTTTTTTTATTTATATTCAGTGTGAAGATAGGAAGAAAGAATAAAAGACAAGATTTTGCAACTATTAGAAATGTAAAAAAAAAATAAATAAATAAATAAATGCAATAATGTTGTGACTTTTTCTTTCCAGTACTAGTAAAAGTCTAAAATATTTTCCTGTAGGATTTATCACAGATGGAAACTCCAAGCTGGTGGGGAATGCTCGTGTTCGCCAATTAAGAGTTCAGCAGAACTCGTGTCAGATTGCAAGTTTCATGCTTGGATTAGTGCCAGACTGTCATGCACTCTATTCATGGGAGATAGAAGACACGGGTTCCTATGAAACTGGCTGGAATCACTCTGTCAAGAATAATTTTTCGAAAAGTGCCTCCTCTCCATGGAAGTACCAGACTGAAGCTGAGCTCAGAAGTCTGCCAGTGTGGGGACAACTGGTGCTCTACAGAGGAGGAGGATTTGTAGCTGAGCTCGGACCAGATATTCAAAATGCCAGCAGGTGTGTGTATATATATATATATATATTTATTCACATGTTGACAGAGTATTATGGATTAGGGCCACTAAAATAAAGTCTTCTGACTTTAACCTCAGAATTCTGAAAGAAAAAGTCTGAATTATATATATATATATATATATATATATATATATATATATACACATATATATAAAAGTAAAGTCAGAATTCTGACTTTAGAGAAAAAAGTCAGTTTCTTGAGAGAAAAAGTCAGGATTATGAGGGGAAAAAATCTGAATTATTAGATTGTCAGAATGACTAAAGTCAGAAATCTGCCATTTTTCTCAGAATTCTGACTTTAGAGAAAAGTCAGAATTCTGAGAAAAAGTAAATTCTTTGTTTTCAGTGACCTTCAACCTCTTCATAGCATAAAACTTTGCTTTTAAACATAATTGTTACAGTTGAAATAAAAACAGAATTAAGACACTTAAACTGACAGCTCTTTAAATATTATGTTCTTTATCTACAGCACACTTGAGTACCTTTTCCATAATAAATGGCTTGATAAGTACACGAGGGCAGTCTTTGTCGAGTTCACGGTTTACAATGCAAATGTGAACCTCTTCTGTATCGTCACGCTCTTGATGGAGACCTTAGCCGTAGGTAAGGAGTGCTCTTCTAAAGATCTGCAGCATAATCCTCTGGAAAATGCAGGAAAAATGCTTCTTTTTGTGTGTTAGTAAATCACGTCTTTAACTTTGCAGGAGCATTTCAGTTCTACAGTGATCTGCAGGCTATTCGTCTTTACACATCAACAGGGGGGCTTTACTTCTTTGTTATGGCTTCTGAGATCATTTATTTGCTTTTCATTCTCTACTACATGTTCAAGCAGGTAAACACTTTATTCACTTTAATGCTTCGTAAATCCTGGCAGTGTCTACGGAGCTAAATAAAATTACTGCCGAAACAAAGAAGATTTAAAAGTTTATGTATCTCTAGTACAATTGTGTTGGAGTTTTTTCTGGGATCTGCACTTAAATTTCAGCACCTTCCATTGTTTTTAACACCTAAAAACCTTACATTTATTTCTATCTACTCAACTTTATGTTAATTTCTTTAGCAAATCTTTTATGGCTTATCCTCTATAGGGAGACTGTCAATTACTGTCTAATAGACAATTGATTTTTCATTAGCTTCAGGCTGAAAAAAATTGCAGAAATGTACATCACAGTTTGTGTAATAATATTTGTATGTGAGTTTCCCTGAGTTTAAATGATTTTAACTGATTTACTCAAATGAATTAACTTTGCAATGAGATTCCAGTTTAATGATAGGCGCCTTCATACCCTGAGGAGACAGGAAGTCATGGATTACTCATTAAAAGTCTCTCCAAACTCTGATCAAGTGAAAAAATATTCATTTTAAAAAGTGATTGAGCTACATTTATTTTATAAAAATTCATATTTTATAAAAAGAGAAGTCAGTTACAAACCTATTTATTTCCTCACTGAGTAAATGTACTTGGATCTGTTCAGGTTTGTAAAGACAAAATGTGGTGGATTTGCCTGAGGCATGTTTTTATTTTTTTTCAATTGTTTTAATACTCTTTGGTCCACAAACCTAATTTTCCAGCAGACAGCTACAAAACCTCCTTTTAATCTGAATTGCCAGTAGACATTTTGTGCCGCCTGGGATTTTTGATTTCTGTCTGTTTTGCTAATAGCACCAGTGCAGAACATGCCTCTTATGTGTTTTACTAGATCAGTCTAACAAGATATTTCTTAATTCTGTAACTCTACTATCATGAATTTTAACTTCTTTTTTCTGCAAATCCAGTACTTAGGTATACAGCACCTATTGTCACATAAGAAAAAGTCATGCACTCATGGCAGTTCTTTTTCTGGCTTTAATAGCAACAATCTTCTATCATCTATAATTATGTTACATATAACTTAATGATGTTCTTTCACCTCCTTTTCCACTACTAATGGTAATTTAACTCCTGTTAGGCAAGCTGTTCTGCTTCATTTGCAGTCCCTTAAGACCTTTATGTTGTCCTGGGCTGAAAAACTGAGAAAAAGATATTTGGACAGAGAAAATGTCTGAAAGGGAAAACTTATCTGTTCACATATAAATCATTTTGCAAAGGCATTCATGACCCTTGGAGCTTTTTATATTTGTCATGAATTTTTATGCATTTATGCATTTTATTGCATTTTTTATCATAGACCAACACAAGCAATTGGACAGAATACACACTGCTATAAAAAAGACTGTTTTTGAGAGGCATTCTTTGAAAAACACTTCAATTTAATGTAAATTCTTAATTTTACATCTGGTCTGAGTGGAGCTTTCTAATCCATACTACTGGATTAAACCCATTTTTCTTATTTAGTTTCAAGAACATTCAGTTTATACCAACTCAAAATTTAATAACAAGCATTAAATTAGCAATAAATCATTCTGTCTTTATTGTAATCACAGATTTGAATGTTAAAAAGATTTCTTGAGCCTTTTGTTTGGTAAATCACCTAAATCATTTGCTCCAGTCATTTGTTATTTTATTTTATTTTTTTATTACAGGTCAAATTATTGAAGCAGCATCGCTGGCTTTATTTCAAGAGCAAGTGGAACCTTCTGGAGCTGAGCATCATCCTGCTGAGCTGGAGTGCCACTGCAGTTTTTATCCAAAGGACTCTGCTTGGAAACCGTGATATGAAATTCTACCAAAACCACAAAGACCAGTGAGAGCAACATCCAACTCTATCTTATCGTGTTATCTAACTACATAGAGCTTGAAAAGCAGTGTTTATAATCTAAAATGTTAAACTCAGTGAAACTTTGTTTCTGCCCTTGTAGATTTGCCAGTTTTCAAGAAACTGCTGCAGCTGATTCAGTTCTTCAGTATTTGGTTGCTTTCTTGGTTCTTCTGTCCACTGTCAAACTGTGGCACCTTCTCAGACTGAACCCCAAGATGAACCTGGTCACTGCTGCACTGAATCGAGCCTGGAATGACATCTCCAGTTTTCTGCTCATCATCGTGATCACGCTAGTGGCGTACTCAGTTGCAGTGAGTACCTTGCAAAACTTTCATCTCGCAAACATCCCTTCTGGCTAATTAGATACACTAGCATGGATTTTTTTGAAATGATAATTAAATATATAATTATAGTGTTGTAAGTGGAATTTAAAAAAAAAAATCTGCTTCTTCTCCAAACCTTTCCCCATCCAAATAAATATTAGAGATAAAACAATTCAAATTAAAGTTATTTAATTTATATAAGTTTCTTTTAGAAAGTTTTGATATGCAATTTGCACATTGCAGGAGATAATCGTAATTGAACAAATATGCTAATTTCACTCTTACCTTTCTCGCTTGACTCAGACTGTATTATTACATGAAAAAGTCTTTTGGATTGTATCAAGAGTATAATGTGATAGAACAAAGTCATCTCACTGCTTTAAACTTGCACAAATTTTCTGTATGAGGTTCAAAATTGTGACAACAGCAGATAAAAATCCTGGGTAAACATATCAATAACATACTTGGGCCCCTTGCCCATAGACATCGGTATACGTTTTGCACGATGTGGATATGTGCAACTCAAAGTTGTGCATATCTTAGAGCAAAATAAGTCGAGTTTATCAGGCATTACATTGAGCAATGAGAACAGAGGAAGAGAGGGAAGCATGCAGGCAGAGGTTTATAATATTTCTCAAATCTGACATCCGGGCTCATTAAAAACAATTTTAAGCTTCAGAGCTGTTGTTGGATCAACTTAAATACAAAACACACATTTAGGATTTTGTGTGCATGATTCCTTTTGATTGAACTTCCTAAGATATGTAAACAGAGCACTGCTTCTGATTACAATTATTTCATAAAATAGCGCAAATAGTCATGCAAAATCTGTACAGAAACCTCCCTCACCTGCATTGTCTCATCCTGAATAACTTGATGAAAATATTGATGTTTCCTCTTTAGACTCAAACTGATGGTTGCAGTGCAGGAACCACAAACATTTATGGCAAAAATTCAAAGAATGTGAGAGAATTTCCTACTGTAGATGTGATGCATCTTGCACCGAATAGCCAAGAAAGCAGTAGGAAAAAGCTACAAGTTCAAGAGTGTGTTAAGGTCACGATGGCCTTCACACTGAAAGGAAATCTTCCAAAACTCATCTGAGTCAATGGCATTCAAATAATCTTGGAGATCCTGACGACCATACCCCGTTAATTCAGTTTGAATGAAGTCTGGCCAATTAAATAAAGTAAAAAATGTGTAAAAATTCAATTAAAAATTCAAGCAAATTTAATTATTTTGTTTTATTGTCTGGACACAAAACATTGAAATTTTCCAACTTATACTTTTATTTGTAAGTTATTCTTTCTTTGTACTTAATGTGATTGAAGAAAAACATTGTTGTTTTAGTAAATTACTTTTAAATGATCAATTTTATGACTTTAATTTGTCATAAATAATTTCAGAGTTTCATGTGTCAATTGTCACATCTTGTCATCTTTCCAGAGCAACGTGATTTATGGCTGGAACATTTCATCTTACAAAACTTTTTTAGCTTCTCTTCTGACCATCATCAGTCTGCAAATAGGCATCTTTAACTATGACGAGGTAAACGGTGTGATTTAATATTCTATATTTTTGACTCATTTAGATTTTTCAGAATGATTAACTGCATTTAATGCATTCTTCAGTATGATGTTTTACAGTTAACTGTGCACACTGTTTCATCCATTGAACTGCATTTTTCTAAATTAAAAAACAATGTTCACTCAGATTTTTTACTCAGCTGAATCATTTCCCAGGTTTTGGACAGTCACCCAGCACTTGGCGGATTGCTGTTTGGTTCCTGTATTGTCTTCATGACGTTTGTCACTCTAAATCTCTTCATTTCAGTGATTCTTGTATCACTAAACTTGGAGCAAATGTATCACAAGGTAACACTAATTTTAAAATTCTTTACTTGGTTAACGGTTTTTATCTCATTTTGGGATATCTGAGTTTAAGCATTGTACAAGTAAATTCTTATTAAACAAAATTTAAGTACAATATTGGTGAATTCTCTAACTGAGAAGAAAAAATATGATTTCTGAGTTATTAATCAGCCAATCACTGATCATTGAAAATTTGGCCTGTTTCAATCACCAGTTGATTTCTGGATGCAGCATCTCTGATTATGACTGCATGCACGATAAGTAGCTATGCTTTATCATCTTAAACACTTCTAATTCAAACTTCTTTAAAAGTCTGTCACAGTCTTCGCATGGCCTTTACAATAGAAACTGTCCAGCAACCGCAGATCAGTGAGAAAGTGCATTAAAATCTGAAAACTGTGCATGGAAAAACTCAAAATACAAAACTGAGCCAGGCTCCAAACCTGATGAATAAAAATATGGTTTTACCTTTGAAAATCAAGCAACCTGTTTCTAGACACTAGACAACCCTTGACACATCCAAAATGTTCTTTCAAACTCATGAGAGTTGTTTTGAAGGTAAAAGGTGGGCCATCCTGACAGATGCTCGTTATGTTATAACTCAACAGCATCTGCCTGAGACAGCAACTAGAATCTTAGTCATGAACCTGGGAAAACACGGGACTCTACTTAAAACTTGAATTAATTTTAAGAATGCATGTTCACGGTTCACAAAGCAAATGCTGATTAACATTTCACCTCCTCATTCTGCCCTTTAAAGTTGGCCAAAGTAAAAAGCTGAAATTTCATTTTTTTCACCCGCCAGTTTGTTCTGCTGAACCGAACAATTGATCTGTAAAGAAATGACTCTTTGATTTTCTGTTGTTCATTAACCTTTCCTTGCCTTTTTCTAATAAAAAAGGCTTAGTTTCTTTGTTGGAAATCATAAAGCTTAAAGAATTGTAATAACTAGTCATAAATAATAATTTTCTATTATGATTGCTACCATTGTTCTGAAAATAAAGACTTTTAATAGCGGTCAAGAAAGTTCCAGATGGTTGAGAATAGAAATGGGTTAGTTATGAAAAAAGTCAACTTTTAAAAAGGTCACTGATTATGGATTCAGAAAGTTTTTATGTTAAATCATTAGAGATTGTTTTCAATATTATGCTACCTTAATGGAGAAGTCTCACCATAAAGCATTTTTATGTTTCCATGTGAAAATATATTTTTTCCAGATAGTTTACTTACTGGAGAGAAAAATATTTTTAAGCAAAAACATATAATTTAATTAAATTAAGTGTCTCATTTTTTTATATTAATTGTCAAAACGACATAAGAGTGTAGGGAAATAATCATTTTAAGCTGCTAGCAGAAAGTCTAATATTTCCAAAATATGCTGTGATGTGGAATAGTTGAAGATGAAATAAGTTTCTGTCAGTTTTTAACGAGTAGAAGTAAAGAAAAATAAGGAACAATAGTGGATAAAGGAATAACTTTTGTACAAATCAAGCCAGTAGGAGGACGAATAAAAACATTTTTGTGGTTCATACTGCATTCTGTTGTCACTACATTTATCTTTTATAACAAGTTTCATTAGCAATACATACGGGAGAACAGAAAAGTCAATAAACACTACTTTGGAGAAACAGCCAGTTTAAAGTCTGATTGCTGCCAAACCTAACAGTGAAATTAGCAACAAGCACTCTGGTTCACAAGCTGACCTGCATTATCTGGAGAACAAGAGAAAACGGCTGCGTCTTCAGATGGTGGCTGATGCAGGTCGATTTGAACCAAAAATTAATCTTAACGGTAAAAATACTGGATCACAAAATTCTACACACTTCTCTTAAAATGCCAGATTTTTGTGATTTAAAGAAAAATGTAACTGAAAAAGCTTTCCAAGCTTATTTTAACGTGACAAATAAATCTTTTATAACTCACTCAAATAACAGTGCATACCATCAGACTAACATTTTGTTGAAAAACAGTTGGATTCATTGTCAGCGTTCAGACTTCTTCAGTTAATCATTTCTGCCATCATTTCTAGTTAATCTGATTATTCTGAACTCGTTTAGCTGATAGGATCATCTTGGCATTTGCTCATCTGCATTATCCGCTAAAGCCTTAGTTTGCAGAGGCAGTATTAGGAACTAAAAAGCTCTCTCATTATATTAAGGCTGCAGTATTGAACTTTAATATGAATTGTTTTGACATATTTGTGAAAACTGTCACTATGTTGGTTAGATTTTCTGAAACACTGAATAATTTTACTAACTAAATGTTTTCATTGAATGTTTTTGAGCCAGAAATAGCATTATTTATTTTTATGAGGCAATCTGTTGAATGTAATGTTCTGTAATGTTGTTTTCCGGTATAATTGCAGCTGTCTAGACAGTCTTTGCTGTCTGAAAACATTACCTGTTCCTAATACCGGAGATCACAAAAAACAATCATAGTTATTAACAAAAACCCCAAACATTTTGTTGAAATCAAAGGCTTGGATCATGGTTTGTGTGTTATGCAGCTTTTTCCTTTCTTTCTTCCATTTAGTATAATTTCATCTCATCTCTCATTATTGCAGATGTGAATCAAACTTGAGTATGTAAGGTCTCTGAAACTAACCCATAACATGCTCTGATATTAAGTCCCAGTGCTCAGTATTGCTGCATTTTGTTGTGAAAAGCAGGACCAAAAGCTATATTAAAAGCATTTGCACAATGCAAAGTCAAAGTCAATATTGTGTTGAAATCATAAATTCAAATGATAACTGATAAGTTCTTAAAACATTTTTTATCACAGCTTTATCTTAGGCTCGTGTGTAACACTTACAATAAGAGTATCTTCTGACAACCTTTTAATAATGCCGTTTTATCGACAGCATTGTTTCAATTGAAAAGGGCACAGATTTTTACTACAAAATGTAAACAGCAGTTTTAGCATTCCCAGTGTCTGAAAACCAAAGAGTAAAAATCAAAGTTGTTGGTCCAAAGTGTGATGGCTCATGCCTGTGTCCGTGTTTTTGTTGTTTTTTAAAAAGTGATTTTGATTTTCTTTCTTCTGGCCCAGCCCTCTGAAGAAGAAGAGATTGTTGACCTCCTGCTGAGCAAACTCTGCAACTTGTTTGGTTTCAGATATAAAAGTGAAAAAGACCCCATGGAGCCTGACGGAGAGGGCAGCAGCAACTTGACCCTTAATAAGAACAGGAATATTCTTACTAATGCCTCAGTTGAAGACAACATTTACCAAAAGTCTGACAACTAAATGAACAGGAGATGTATGTCAAGATTTTATGCAGTAATTTCCTCTTTCGTTTTTACTTGTTACATTGAAGAATGATTTGAAACTTTACTCTGTAGATTAGATATACAGTACATTTCTCCTTACTCTGCTGCTTGTTCTGCTTCCTTTGCAGTTGTGCGTAGTTTAATATGATCCTATGGGCTTATAGTATGAAGCAGGAAAAACTGAATATCCTGAGATAAAAGTTGTTCAATAAAGCTTGAATAAGTTATTCAGAATACTACTAGCACTGAAGTCTGAATGAATTTTTAAAAGCATCTCACTCCTTTCTTTCACGTTCTTTGATGATCAGTATAGCAGCTGCTTTTTGTAGGGTCTGAATGACCTTTCTTTGTTAGTTTTTCATCTACTTCAGAATATTTCCCAACAGATTTATTTGCTAGGTTCTTTATTTTCATAGCAATGATGATACTTGCTGACTTTAATAAAAATGCAGGAGGTCATACATTGGGTGAAGTTTTGTTGCATTTTTCTCACACTTTTTATACAACATCTAAACAACTGTTTAAATGAGCCAAATTATGTTATTTAAAAATAGCATTGTTTGCAGTAACAGTAGGAGCTTTAGACATTTTTCACCTCCTTTATCTTCATGCTTACTGATAAATTTGGGTCACCTTCTGGGCTTGTTTGTCAAACTCATTAAACTTACTGTAGATATGCAAAAGTTTAAGTATGTTTTTTTGTCTTCCTCAGTTTAAAGAGTGCTAGGAGAATGATCTTGTGTGTCATTCACATAGCACACACTGCTTTCCTAATCCCAGGAAAATAAAAATGCACAGGTTACTAATAAGCTTATACATTTGCTTTATTTGATTATGGGGGGGGGCAGTAATTTATTTTTTTCAGGGAACTCTTAAAAAACTTGTAATTAACTTTCCAAATTCAATTTCCAATTGAAAACTACACCTACATTTTAGGGTAAATTTCTAAATTTGAATTTGTTGTAATTCTCCTCAACATTTTCCACAGTGAAGGCATTTAAAACTCAGATTCTGTATGTATGTTCCTCACTGCTGTATAATATCTGGATGTGACATACCAAAAGCTGGCATATGTTACCGGTGGATAAAGCATGAACTACTAGGGAGAGATAAACGAATGCCATATTATAAAAGACCTCTGATATCAAAGAAAATCTTGAACTTCAAGACCTTAAAGTGCTTAGACTGAGCACTCAGATGACACAAACTATACATCTTTTTGAACTTTTAACATACTTGTGCTTTGTTTGTTTTTCATAACTTCTTCTCCAGTAACACCGCTTTAAAATGAAATGCGCACTGAGGGAAATTAATGTTTACTAGAAAAATGTAATTTTGTCTGTGTATGTATTTACTGTGCAGGTCTGGTTCTGTTGAGTGACATTGAAAGAGGGGCAGTAATCACTTGACAATAGAAAGCAATTCCATTCCAAAACCAGAGGTATTAATTTGCTGCTTTTATAACTTGGCTGAGAGGATTTGTCTCTGCCTGCCACTAAAGCATTAGAGAGGTGGGGTAGGTCACCGAGGGCCCAGTTTATGTATTCACATCAACAGTGTTGGACAGGGTTCAGATTGGGGCTCTGTGCAGTCCGGTCACGTCCCTCTGAAGCAAAGACTGGAAGCCATTTCCATATGGACCTTTTCTTCTTATAGCACATGAAATTGCTGTATTAAAACAATACAAATTGGGTCTCATACAGTTGAGTAAATAAATATGTTAACATTTGGTGGACAAGTAAGAAATCAGACCCAAAGGAAGAACTTTCTCTATTTTAGTGCCATTGGGTTTTGTCTACAGAAATGTTTCTATTGATTGTAAAAATTCATATTCATAATGCAAACTATGAACTACTGACATGTCTCTGATTCCCAGCAAAAATGGTCAAAATAACAAAGAAAAATTTGCAGTGCTTTCAGACCTCACATAAGTTTATATTCTTTTAGAAACAATATTGATGTTTTAACTCAGAAAGAGTTCAGAAATCAATGTTTGGTGGAATAACCATGTGGTTTTCAATGGGGTTCAGTGCAGTGGTCTCTTCATTTTCAGATGTACATATGATGAAGATATTTTTCTTCCATCATTATTCACCATATTCACAAAGAAATTAAGTATCTCTCTTTAAATATCTGTGTCATCAGGATACTTTTTAATAGCAAGCTGTGCATTAGGTGTAACACAGTGGCCGTGAGTCAAGTCAGCTGGAAGTCTCACTTTTTCAGTGAGAATAAGTAAATGTTTTCGTCATGAAGGTTGAACTACTATACTGTAATGTAGCTGTTAAAACGTTACTCCAAACCCATCTTTCATTCCACTAAAACTCAATTTTCCATTAGGTTTCTAAAAACATGTAATCAAATCCTAAAAGGTCACTTCAAGATTCTGCCAATTAAGGAGAGGTTGGAAGGAAAGGTAAAATACTGATATTCAATCTACCATTCATTTGGCTCAGACACTGGAAAACAACTAGGTGGGGCAGCAACTTATTATAGGCAAACATCAAAGGTGGATAAACTAGTTGCAGTTATTCAGCTGACTTGAGTAACATTTCTTGAGTATTTTGGAAAAAATAACCTTTGAGAGTAGTTTTCCTACACTGTATTTTTACTTTTAATACGAATGTAAATTATTGCTACACTTACTTGAGTAAAATCTTTAATACTCTATCCAATAGACTGATAGAGTAGTGAAGACACTTCCCTGACAGAGCAAATATTTTTTAACCAAAATAGTATGAATTTATGTGAAAGTGAGACATCTTGTTTCTACACAAGCTTTGTTGTTCTGTTACTTTTTTTATCAGCTAACCCTGTTGTGCCACTTGGAGGTCCATAATAAACAATAAATGTTATATATCGTTACTAGAAGTATCTTACCCTATACTAAAATATACACATTACCCACTAAGTATCAATCTTATGAAATTACATTGTAGTTTTAAGACCCTTCATTTTTAATGTCTAACAAAAAAAATTAAGAACCAGTTGCTTTACTCAACTACTTATTAATTTTCATTGATAATTTTTAATGAGAGCCATGGAGAATTTAGTACTAGAGCCTGAGAGTTAATATAATTAACTGATACTTTTCTCTGTTGTTAATATTGAGCAAAACCCTCAATTTGACAAATCCCCACAAAAATGTTCCCATCAGGGTATAACAAATCATTGTAATTACTGGAGTTGTTTTTCTTCACTATAATTGTACGACCTTTCAATGTTTCAGCACACAGTTGCTATTTTGCTGAGGCAAGCACAAATAAGCACAAATCAAAGGCCATGTGCATCAATAATTAAGACAACAGTAGACAGTAATTAGGAAAAAATGTTTCATGTTTGTTATTGTGACAGAAACCAAGACAGCCGAGAAGAAAATGGGAAGTCCATGAGTCTGTCATGACACCTCATGCCAAATTATAAACTGCACACTCTTGCTGAGAAAAACCAAGACTCTGTGTTCCCTGCATGTCACAGGCTAGCCAAGAGAGCTGGTGGTTATTTTGTCTCTCTGTGGGTGAATATTGCATAAAACTCAAAGCGTTATTTCCAAAATGCATATTGAAGTAATGGATTTCACTTGGTTGTGTAGTTGTTTCACAAATGTTTGCATTTGAGACATAATTTAATGCTGCTATAAATTACTTCTGAAGTTTGTAGAAGTGTTTCACTTTAAATGAAATTGATATTTTAAGTGTTTGATCTCTGTTAACAGTCCTTCCATGCATGAGCAAAACATACAGAGGTCACAAAACAGAGTTTGCCTTTTACTTTTTTATATATATATATAACACGATGTCTTCTAATACCATGTTTGCAAACATAAATAGTTTTGTGGGTTTTTTTCTAAATTGGCATAGCACATCAAGGCTGCAAGTCTTATTGGGGACGAAAATACCCAGAACTACAAACAGTACACACAATGGCTAATTTGAGATTAGTTTCTTCATCATGGACCTCAATTTTCTCACACTTTTCTTGATCTGGACACTCAGACATATAGAGACCCCTTGTTGGCTGTGATGGGTAACCATAGCAACCCGGGACACACATTTCAGTGTAAATACAATGTTCCATACATACCACCACTCACCCACAGGATTGATCTTTTCTTAACATGATTCAAACATTTACCTGCAAACATTGAACAAAGCAATTAGTTGCAACAATCTCAGCCATGATGGTTCAACTTTGGCCGCATTCCTAAATACAGACCAGAAAAATACTGATCACATAAAAAAAAATAACTGAAAACATTAACTTAAAACAACTGTCTCATGACTATATGCACTACTATCCACTGCTTTTTATGCCATGACAATATTTTTGGATAATAAAATACTCTAGACCTCATGTTTGCCATGGCAGTGATATATTAGATGAAACTGAACAAAGAAACAATACCTTTTTAATGAATAGTTCCTGAAGACAGAAATGGGGATGGGGTGAGTCACACTGTAAGGAATTATAAAAATAAAGTTGGTATTACTAGTCATTATTTCAGTCAAGCAGCAAAAGATCACAGTTACAGAAAGATTCAAATTTATGGTAATATATACTTTTATTTCAGAGTGAAATATTCAGAACAATCCTGTGCAATTTAGTCACCTTTACATGCAGACAAAGACATAACAATTAAGCAAACATTGTGAAAATTTAAAAGCAGAAAAAAATTACTTTATATATGACAAAGTAGATTAATGATCCACAAGATTTCATAAAATACATAGAGGGTTGGGTTTAAAATGAAAAAAAACGGAAGATAAAAGGTTTTCTCCTTAATTTTACTATAAATATTAAACCAGAGTTCAACTGGTAAAACAAAACAGTCATATTTACGATAACTACATTTTTGAAGATGAAGAGAAATATGCAATAATATGTGGAAAAAATTTATATGCTGTCTCCAAAACACCTGCTGTTTAAATAGGTACATGTATTGATTTTAGTGTAAAGAATCACTCTCCCTTTGCAAAAAGTAGTAAGGATATTTGTAGATCTTTTCAAAATGTCCTACTTGAGACTTTGCAGAGTTTTTAGACAATGTCTAACTGGGACAAGGCTGAGTAGTAACCTTGAGATATGGAAGAGAAAAAAATATTTAATAGTCCTAAAAGCTTTTTCTGTCTCTTCTGGTAAGGATATTGTGGATTAAAAAAAAGCAGGAGAGAGTGAAGCCTGAAGATCTCAGCTCAGATGGGTAAAAAAAAAAAAGTTAAGAAAGTTGAAGAAACTGGTGAGCATTATCTTTTTTTAAAGACTTGAATGAATAAGATGAACTGGAAATTACTCTGAAGTTCAGTGAAGCCTTAGTATCTCTGGAGGATTTTTGGAAGGAAGGAAGACATTAACTGACTCAACTTAAACATGGAGAAAAGGTCTGATAATAGAGTGAATCAAAGGCAAATGACTGGCTGAACCTTTTAAAGGAATTAATTAGGATGAATATCAGCAGAGCAGAATAATAAAATTTTAAAAAACATTTTAAAATCTATATGCCATGGATACCGCATGGGCAAAGGACAGGCTGGAAACAGGAGAAGAAAGATAATGAGTAAGATGACTGAGGTAGTTAGTCGCTAATCGAAAACTAAGCCTCTGCGGTGCATAAAAGCCGTTATCACAAGACACTTAATGAAACTCTCAAATTATGTGTAGGCACCACAAATGGAACTTCATTTCTGATGAAGTAGAGGCTATCTCAACTCTGAAAAACTATGTATTTCAATGTGGTATATAAAAAACATATAGATCTTGAATTAATATAGTTATGTTGTGATTTTTTTTAATGTGTTAAAGTGGAGAGTTAGTACAACCTTTAAATCCAGCAGAGATTACACTGAAAGACCTTGCTGTGATGCCAATCAGCCAGAATGTTGATGGTTTTTGCAAACTTGAGGTTCTGTGGGTCACAGACAGTTTCCTATCATTTGGAGTCTGGGAGTTCCCTGAGTGTTTTTGGCATGCTTAGTCATAGAGATTAATTAGGCTGGCAACATGTTGGACATTAGATAAAATCCGTAGGATTTTGATGGCAGCATATCAGTTCTGTAAGACTAGTGAACACATGCACACATGGTTGTCAGAATGCCCATATAGGTTTCTGAAACTCTCTTGGGAACATTGCAACTATGGCATTTAGTTCCTCTCTATTTTCAGCCCCCAAAAAATAAACATTAAGCAGCTCCATCAAACATTGCAACCTCTTAAAGGTAGTTCAGCTAATAATGCATCATGCTTAAGTCCCTGCACTCAGTCCTCAGGTTTGTTTACTTTCAGATTGTGAATGGTTATCCTGTGTTTAGTAATCATCATGTAAGACACCTTGAATTGACCTGTTGCTTAAATGTGTGATACAAATAAAATCTCACAGACTTGCTGTTGCAGAAACAGGTGAAAAGGCTAATTCTAGACAAAACTGTATAAATATTTGTATTTTAAAAGGGGCTGTTATTATACTTCTGTATAATAAAATTATGACTAGCAAAACATTTAACATTCTCCCAAAATCCCCATCCTCATTCTTCACTCTTATCACTATTTACCTTCTCAGAAATATATTTTCCACACCATCAACCACAGATATGCAACAAAAAGCAGTCTTGCAGCAAAGCTTCAACTAAGTTTTACTTGACTTGTGTTTGACTGGGTTCCAAACCAAAATGGGTAGATAAGCACTAAAATGTAGGCAGGATATTCTGTCTAATGAAGGCCTACATTACAATCCATTTCAATAAATGCAGCAAAACTCCAAAGCAGAGATAATGTTCACCCTGGGCTCTACACAAAGGAAAAATCCCAGTTTGGTCATTGGCAAGGTTTCCGAGCAATTTTACATTTGCCTCCTGAAAAGGACCGACATGAAAACGATAACTGCTGCAGCAAAGTGAGATTAAAAAAAGCACAGGGTAAAAAGTTATGCAATTTGTGTGGCAACACCTTTATGCAATCATGTCATGCAGAATAATTTGGTATAATTAATCTGATTTATTCATTCGGTAATTATATAAATTTAAGTTAGTTTTAAAATAAAAACAAGTCTAATTTGTGTTACCATCCATTAGAAAACACGTAAAGTTTTCTGCATTGCTCTTGGAATAAAAACAAGAACTTGTAGTTAATGTATTTATCAAAATGTAACTTTTGGGGTAGTGGGTTCTGTTCTCAATGGTCATTGAACAAAAGACAAAATAGAAGATGAAAGATGGCTCGTTATGAAGAAGACGCTGTGTCACTGACTGCTGGAGATCGTAACTGACTGAACAGAATCCAGTGAAACCAGACACAGCCAATAGTGCATGAACCCGTCTTAACGTTAAGATCACCTACCTAATAATGTGTTTGTAACACTTATGGGCTAGGCAGCTAACTGCAGCTACAAAAGCAGCATCAGAAGAGTGTCCTTTAAGGAGCCTGTGGTGTGACAAAAACTGGAGGCAGTGCTTTTAGTTTTGGTGAATATATATTAAGTGATTTGAATAAAACATACAATTACAGCAACACAATGAGACACATGAGAATTGACTCAGAATAAATTAATTTCAAAATCATAAAGTCCATAGTCCATTCCTAGCTCGCCATCTTCCAATCCAGATGAAGATCTGATCCGACAGGGAGGAAAGAAACCCGACCTAAAAGGTCAGAAAACCCATTAAGTGTCTTATCAAAAAACAACAATTATGTACAAATCCAAAGGAAATGATTATTAAATTTAAGCACCTAGTTTATGCATACTAAAATGCAATAATTAGATTCCTAATAATTAGACAAATATTTCAATCAGGTTAAATTAACCATAATTTTAATAAAATAAAACAAAAAATATAATATTTGAAACTAATCAATTTTAAGTTAAAGTGCACTTCCAAAATATCAATCCAGAAAAATAAAAATTAATTAATTATCAAATACTCAAGCAGAGTGAGGAAAGGAAAAAATAATAATAAATAAATATACTGCGCAATATCAACTTAAGTGTAGCTACATTCTGTTCTGATCAATTTTACTTTATTGAACTTTATTTTTTTTTATTTTTTACAACACATGTTGAAGGTTACATTCTTCCGTCTCTTACTGACATTTGTCATCTGCATTACAACTTGGCAACAGGAGATGAGACAGTAGGTGTTCTTAACAAATGTAATAATGATTACAGAACAACAAAACGAAATCAACAGACAGATAACAGCAAAATAAAAAAAAATACAAAACATACGATTAAATCCTCCCTGAGTTAAAGTGGTTCCCACCATGGTATTTTAGACCGACCCAAGAGAACACACAAGTGCAAAAGGGCAATCCTGTTATTGTGTCACTGAAATAATAACGGTATGACAGAGCTCCACCTTATATTAACAACTGTTTTTTGAAGCCTTAAGGAATATGTGATTTCTTCCATCAAATGAATGTCCCAAACTTTTTGTATCCATGTGTTATATGTAGGAGGTCCTGGCTTCAGCCATCTGATAGTTATGCATTTCAATGCTGCTGTAAGCAAGATTCTTAGAAGATATCTATCATCCTTCCTGTCCAATCCATCGGGTATTACTCCCAAAATTGCCACAAAGGGGGTTTTTGGAACATTTCTTCTAAAAATTACCTTGAGAGCTTCAAAAATGTCCTCCCAGAATACACTTAGTTTAGGACAAGCCCAAAAGATATGAGTATGATTTGCATTCTGCGTCCCACAGTTTCTCCAGCATGGACTGGGTTGTGTTGGGTTCATTTTACTGGTTATTGCTGGTGTTCTGAAAAACCGGACTATTACTTTCCATTTGAATTCTCTCCATGTATTAGAATTTGTTGTTAATTGTGCTTCAGTACATATTTCTTCCCATGTGTCTCCTGCTATTGACTCCTGCAATTCAGTCTCCCATTTATGCTTTATGTTTGTGGAATCGTGCACATTTATGGACAGAAACAGGTCATATATTTTACTAATTACTTTATCATTTCCCTTTCCCCTTTGTATGTCCATTAGGAAATTTTCTATAGGTGTAGATTCAAGAAGTTTAGTCCAATTGTTGTGTGTCGTCACAAAGGTTCTAAGTTGTAAGTATCTATAGAAGTCCGTCTTAGGGAGGCCAAATTCACTTTTTATCTGTTCAAAGGTTTTGAAATTCCCCTTATTAATTAATTGGTGGATATGAGATAGCCCATAATTAGACCAGTTTTTGAACCCAGAATCTAAGTTGTTCGGTGTAAATGTCTTCATATATCCTATATTTGATAAAAGTGAAATCTGTTTTGATAATTTAAAAGCCGATTGTATTTTGTTCCAAACTTTGAGGGTGTTTTTTGTCCAGATTGTCATTTCCTTTGCAGGAGTATCTAAGAAAGGTAATGTTTGTAGTGGTATTGAGCACCTGCTTTCCTCTATTTCCAGCCAACGAGTATCTGATCAATTTTACTTTAAACTTCAGTGCCTCAATGTAAACGTGTCAGAACACGCACAAAATTCAGCAACAAGTTACCTTCTAAAAGAGAGTGGGGCGTAATTAGCCACAATCAGCCGTGACAGGATCCCGGTGACGGTCCAGGTAAGAAACGCCAATGATTCTAATAAAACAACGCTCCAATGAGCAATCGAGCAGAAGTACCACATGAAAAGGTAATATTGTTATCAAATAACAAACTCACCCAGCAATCAAATCAATAGGTTTAAAGATTTTTGGAGGAATTCCTGAGAAAGACGCCAACAGCAAGACACAATCACAGCGGAAACAGGTGAGGATCTTTAAACTGCGCGCTGGAGGCGGGGCTTTAAATAAGCTAGCAGAGTTTGGGGTAACACAGGAAGTGGGCCCGCAAAAATAAAAGTCCTTAACTAATTGCGGATTACATGTTGGTTAAACCTTTTGATGCAAAAACATTCCTGATTCATAAGACATTGAATTCAGAGGCCTGAAGCTGTGCTATCGAGTTTGGCACTAAGCTGTTAGTAGCTGAAGTTTGAAGTCCTGCAAGGTGGAGATTTATTCGCCGAGCACCTCCCACAGATACTCAGATTGATATTTGCGGAATCAACAAGCCAAGTCAACACCTCAAAATTATTGTGCTCATTGAAGGTGACCTATTATTTTTCCTTGAACAGATTAGGATATATCAATGGGCTATAAAAAACCTGTTCATTAAAATTTTTTCCCCAAAATCCTTCTTAGATAATTAGATTTTAGTCCGATCAGTTCTGCCTAATTTGAGCTCCTTTCACAATGAGCTGTTTTAGGACTTTTTGTCACTTTAAATCCAAACAATGTTCTCAATGTTTACATTTGCACTTAAAAATGGTGGCAAACAGATGTGCAACAATACAAAATACATATTTGAAAAGCAGAAGTAAATCCTCCTGCACAACAAACAAGAATGCAGCACGTGGTTTCTAAATGGTAAGCCACCAACGAAACTCTTGTCTTTTCCAGCAGCCATTGTGCAGCGCATACAGGGGTAAAACCATCTAACGAAATGTTCTGGAACTCATCTTGGGTTGCTAAGTAACACAGCTGGGCTTATCTGGGGTTTCAAGGTAATGGTGCAATGCCCGCTGAATGTGACAACAATCAGGACGTTTCTGAAATGACCCATTTTCCAGACTCCAAAAATCATTACCTTAAGCTGTTTTAAGAAGGAGCCAAATGGAAGTACAAAAACACATCAGGATGAATAATCCAAAGAAGACAAAGCTATCAGGGAATACTTTACCTATGAAATGGTGGACATGGTCTACAGCAATGCATAGGTAGGCTTATTCAATCCAGACCTGAAAATCAGGAGTGTTGGAGCAGGAACACATCCAAATATGCAGAACCCAGCTATTAAGGCCAGGAATTTAACAACCCTGCTGTTGTGCTTCCTGGTGCTATGGGGTCCCTAGATTAGCAACCTACGTATATGGGCCAGCCGTCCATGTCGACTGAAATAATATATGATTCATTAGTCCATCCGTTGCTCCATGGTCCAGTTCTGATGCTCTGAGGCTTTGCATGAATTTAATAGAGTGGAAGGAAGTAAGAAATAGGATGAGAGCCAAAATAAATGGAATTAAGGAATATACAGTCATCACAATTCCAACATTAACCATACAAATATAACCTAAATTGGAAGGAAGGAAAACTCCCGCCTATGCAAATACGTCTTAAAAAGAGATGAGATAAATCATGAATTTGCTCATTTGATCTGTGTAGGCAGAATAATTTAGAGAAGTTCTATGAAGCCAGAATAGCTTTGGCTAAGTACGCCAGGTTTTGGCCAACTTGATATGTGAGAGATCTGCTTTATAGTTTGGTGCAAGCAAAAGTCATAAATGAAATCAATAACGATTTTTAAACATGTGTGGTCAGGTTTAAGTTTCAGTGGTTATTGTTTGAGAAGCAAAACACAGATCCTAACTTTTACCAAATAACTTTTTGTTATTGAGATAGACTGTAAGTCCATTTTAAGTTACTTTCATTTCTCTGCATTGTTAAATACAATTGCTAAAAAATATGTTAGAAAAACAGTGACTTCCACAGGGTGTCCTATTTTTTTTATCACCCATGAAGTTTAAGGCCACTGGATGACATATTGACAAGAACTGTGGCAATATTGTTAAAATGGCAATATTTCAATTGCCTTTTTTAAAAATGGCAATTGAAACCTAAATAAAATTTAAAAATTAAAATTTTAGAAAGACCAGAGCAGATTTACCCCAGCACATTTTTCTTGTGCAATACTTTTTTTCTTTTTTTTTCATTTTCTCAAAGTACCTTCAGGAAAAAATACTTTTACCGACTTTGAATCCAACTATTTAAGAACTAAATTCTCTTAAGACCCAAAGATTTTTCCCACTTCTAGCACCGACTCACACCCGGCTTTATTTGGCAGTTCTTGCCTGTTCCAGCTGGGTACCACAGACTTAGAGGAGCTAATTCTTACTCTGGCTGTTTCACACTTGGCTGCCAACTCCACCAGAGCATTCAGTATGTTTCAGTTTGATAAAATCAACAGAACCACATCATCTGCAGCAAGGAAAGATGCAATAAGGAGCTCACTGAGCTCATCTGAAACATTTGCTCTGTATGGATAGATGTTCTGTTCATATACATTATTTACTAAATCAGTCAGAAAAAGGAAAGCACTGAAACCGGTCTGATGTACATCTGGGCTCTCTAGTTTCACAGTAAATAAATTGGTCTGTAGCAAGAGGTCAACATTCTCAATTCCTACACCATCAGGCAAAAACACCACAAGGGAAGGGCTTGTAAGCTGTATCCAAGTTCACAAAACCCATTACGCTCTTTGGCCAAACTATCACATACACTCCAACATCCCTGCGAGAAGCGGAAAGAGTGCTTAAAACCCAAAATAAAAAAAAAGAATCCCAGAAATGCCTCTTCTCTCTTACTCTCTGGCATTAACTTTTCCAGGGAGACTGAAGACTATAATCCCCTTCAGAGACTCTAATCCCACAACCTTTGCACAAAGTTGCCCAGGCATGTCAACAACCCAACAACATTCATTACCCTGAGGCGCACAGGTTCAATCCTATTCCACTTAGACCTAGTGATACACAAAATATACAACAAAACCTTAATCAGTTGGTTTTAGAATATATTTAAATCACAAGATTTTGTAGCTTACAATAGTTTTTCCTTTGAAAAAAAAAATCAACATTCAGAAAAGAAAAAGCTCATGAAAGAGGCATACATTAGGCAGCTAAAAACACACATTAGGTTTGGAGCTCCATACTCAGGCATCAATACATACCACACTAGAAACCCAAGACAAAAGTATGAATATTTTGTTCTCAAGCACAACTTTGAGTAAATTTACTGAATCTTTCTACTTCTACTTGTCTCTTTTATGCCGCCCCCTGGACAGATGGCGCCCTTAGCATTTGCCTATGGCCTCTTGAGGAGCTGTGACCGTAACAGCAGCTGTAATTTTTATTATATGTTAATATAACAAATAATAATAAAATAATATAATTCATATGTAAATAATGTTTAAAGTACAGTATAAAACATACAAATGTTAGGTCACTACCCTATCCACTATTAAATAAATACAAATATATAGCATGTGAATACATTGTCTTACATGTTTCAAAAATGTCCTGCCTGAGACACAGTCATGTCTGCCAAAAAGTATACTTGAACACAAGCATTCTAAGATGAAAATCATTGAGATTTTCTGCTGCTACTGCAGCAGCAGAACGAAAGGAAGTAAGAGATTTATTCTTCCTTTTCACTGCGTTCTGTAGATATGTGTGGCAATTGCTGTCGAGGCACAGAGTAAGAACAACCTGGCCAACATGCTGACATGTTATGAAAAGCTGAAAGAGATGATTATGTGGCTAAATATGATTTTTCTGGGCATAAGAAAGCAGTCTGGCAGGATTTCTAGTCCTTCTTCTAGTCCCAAAGGTATTTTCTCTTTAAAGACATTCTCTGTTTTGCATGTGCTTTTTAGTAGGTGTTGAGACAGTGGACTTACTGAATGGATTCTGCTTAAAATAAAGGTTATTCAATTTGTTCCAGAAACATGTTTCCTCTTGTGGAGCTGAGCAGAAGGACAAGAGCAGCCTTTTCTTGCAGTAAAAACAATTTGATACATTTTTGATACTCTGGTACTACTGCTCCTTAAATATTAAAGGAGGAGAAATGCAAGTCAAACAGGTAAGTAAGGTACTGTTAGACAAAATACTCTAGCACTACAGTGTTGTGAAAATATTTGCAACATACTTCTCATTGCACAGATCTCCACTGTTTTCCTTTGTGTCACATTTAAATAACCCAGGTACAGACAGATCAGTGCAATCAATAAATCACACAAAGCCCCAAACTAAAGCAATTAAACCACAGAAAAGAAACAAAATAACTTTTTTTCTTTTTACTGACCCTATCTTTGTCTGTCTTAAAAAATGTTTTCTTACCTGGAACGTCTAACTATGCCAGATAAACCAAAGGTAATAGAAAACTATTAATGGGGAAATACCTTTGTACAGCACTGGATATTTTTTGTTATTTCATGACAAGTTGTAGTCAGAGAATGGCAAGCCATGGGACCCCTGTGTCCACCTTATATAAAGAGCATGTACATCTTTTCTACTGTCTACAAAATGTTATTTTTGTTTCTTTTTTGTTATATTAAATTATTTTATTGCCTTCAATACACATTTTTTATACAACTTTGTCTTAAAAAAAAGGTGACAAAGAATTTCTACCCAGATCATGTCCAATTTTTAATTCATCCTTACAAATGTTGGAACAGAATGGTGGCAAAACAAATCTCAGGAAATGGTATTTTTAAACATATTTCCGTTCATGCACATTAGTCCAGAACTCCAATTGTACTAGTGTTTTAATGCAGTGATGTTTCATGAATTTCAAAATTGATTGATGAGTTGAGGCAGCTGGCTAAAATAAAGCCAAGCAGCATTTTAAGAGCGTAATCCATGCATTTGCTACCACTCTGCTGGATTACTGTAATGCACTTCATGTAGGGGTCAGTGTTTCGTAAATCACCTGTTTCCAGAGAGTAAAATGCTGCAACTGGCACTCAGAAGTTTGAGCATATTTCCCACATTTTAGTCTTTTTTTTTAAGTCCCTCCATGACCTTGCCTCACCCTAACTCTCTAAACTATTGCAGCCTGATGCGCCTGCCCACTTTTTGGCACTCTTCCCTATATGATGATACAAATATCATAATTTAGCTGCAGCAGCTCCCAAATTGTGGAATTAGAAATGATCTGTATTAGTTGTTTTAATGCTGTTTTATTATGGATCTTTTCATTTATTTAAATGTACCGTACTTTGGTCATGTTCTGGTTGTTGAAGAGTGTGAGTAAAAAGAAAAAGAACTAACTTCCAACAAATGAGTCATGGGAGTGAAAGGTTACCTTTCTTTGTCCATTAGTCCATTAGTAATAATTTTTCCTACTGTGAGTTATTTCAGATTGTGTCAAAGGTGGGAACCATGGCAGGCTTCTCCTAAGGTCCAAAAAGGGGAATTTATTGATGCTAACCTTTCAAAAAGCTGTCTGGTGTGGCAATCAATAGACCAGTCTCTTCTTCTGCTCCAATTTGTTTCATAGGCTAAATTTTCTTTCGTTTTCTGCTAGACTTTTCAGTCACATACAGAGGGGTGACTGAAGACTTTGACATGACACGAATGCACAAAAGAACAGTAACAAAACAGGGAAGGGTTGGATGCAGCACACATCTTCCTCTCTGTAAGCTATGCAGTTGACAAAAGAGATTGTCTGAGATCAAGCTTCAGTAAAACTGTATTTTATGTGTGTGTTAATATCTGTCTAGCATTTTATTGTGTGTTTACTTGAAAACACCTTTAACATGAGTGTAGCTATGGAGAAATTATAATTATTTAGAAAGACATTAGGTCCTATTATGAATGTGAAGTTTACGTGTAACTTTGAATAGATCCTTGTTTGTGTGCGTGTAAACATATGTATTGGTATTGAGAATGTAAAATGTTCCCTTTTTTCCCTTCAGTACTTAATTGTCAGCTGACCACTGTGGCACACAAAGGGATAAATAATTATTAGCTAAATTTATTAGAGAAGAACTTGGAATGCCCTCCCATATGAGCCACTTACAGCATTCAGCATACTGAGGTGAGTGAATTAAATTTATTTTTCATTTGTGTTACTTAAACTTCTTCTTGTAGACTGAACTTGTTCAGAGTTTGTTTCTTTCATATTCCTCAAAACATTATAAAAACAAAAATATTTAAAAGCTGTTCACTCTCAGCAGTTAAAATGACATTCATACATTAATGTGCTTCTCAATAACACTCCAAGTCAAACTCAATTTTAAGCTGAAATTAAATATTTAGTTACTCATTCAGAAAAAAATATTTAATATAATGAATTGTGTTTTTTCACACTTTGATTTTGCATCGATTGATGCATATGCTACACAAAACTGCCCTAAACCTAAACGTCAAAAACGTTTTTAATTTTAATGGTTCTTCTTTTTATCTTGGTAAATTTTTCCCTTGCACTTTTGGCTGAGGTTTTAGAGACGATCAACTCACTTGCAGCATAGAATCTTTACTAATTAATGTTCTTCTGACAATTTTTTTGTCTCATTACAATTCCAAACCTCTACCTGTTTTTGAGGGAAGTACCAAGAACATTTAACTGGAAACGCCAAGCATTTATTTTGCTGGTGAGTAAATTTGAGCATGAGAAAAAAAAAACATATGGACAACACTCTGATTTTGGCCAACAGTATTTATTCTTTGGGTTTTCAGCAACCAGCTGCACCCTATATTTCTACCCCTTTTTAACAGCAACAATGATGATAAATCAGCACATATGAACGTGTACCTCCTGGATATCACCACGTCTGTATGAACAAGTTCACACCCCACTAGACAGGGAAAAAAATACATACTGACATCAATAAACCCCTTGATCATGAGGAGTTTTTTATATTTTAAAAAAATAACCTCAACATAGCTGGAAACCTTTAATCTCCAGGTTTCCAGGTTTTTATTGGAGGAGAAGTTCTTAAACTTATCCTCCAATAAAATAAAGAAGTGTCTTGTGGTTGGCTGTCTTCGGTGTATTTCAAATGTTGATTAGCTAACAAAGTTACAGAATAAAAGTTAGAATTTCAATTTTGAAATCAAGTTTATGTTAAAAAGAAAAAAAATCATATAGACAGGGGAAAAAAAAACATATAATTAAAACTGATGACAAAGGTTTGAATTGGTCAATTAAACACAATAGCAGAAAGCTTACAGTCATATTGCAGGTGCTAAAATGAGCACACTCTTCATACTTTGTCCCCTGAAAGCACAATTCAAATTATTATTAAAAGATGATAACTTAATCTACCTATAACATAATCTATAACCAGTTGTCACTGTCACTCAAACCGCAGTCAGAGCACCATGACCATTCAAAGCTGTGACTTGAATAAAGGCATCTTGCACTGAGTGAATAGCAGATAATCTGTATCGCTGTGGCAGAAAAAAGTAAAATCATGACATGAAAGTTGTAAAACATTGTCTGAATAGAATAGAAAAGAATAGAATTCAACTTTATTGTCATTGCACTGTCACAAGTACAAGCAACGAGATGTAGTTTGCATCTATCCAGAAGTGCTCTACGAGATATAAATATTTATTTACAGATGTACAAGACTATGTATGTATGGACTATAAGGGGTTATAGCAAAGAGATATAGATATTGTGTATAAATATAAATATAAATATAAATATGGGAGCTGTATGCACAGATTATACAGATTATACAGAATATACAGATTATACTATAATAGGACAAAAATACTAAAATAAATAATTAATGTGACCATTATACTACATATTTTATTTTGCCAGCATGTACTGATTGTGAATTTTGATTCATATTTTTTATATATTAAATGTTTGTGATATTGGTAAAGTTGTAGTCTATGCTTGTGTGAGTGAATACAAATGAATAAATAATTAAACATAACATGTAAGTTAAGGTTTAAATCTTAAAACTGTATATAATTGCAGTATAACTTTGTGTTATATCATTGGAAAACTATGCGATTATGAAGCGTTACATAACTATAGTAGTAAGAAAAACAGGAACTTAACTCAAAACACTTTAAAGTGAACATGATATGGTGAGAGAGAGAGAACATTTTGAACACAGCTTGTGCCTCAAGGCAAAAATGTTGTGTACATTGTAAAGTCCTTCAAATAACTTATCTTGGAAGTGAAGGACTCTTTTGTTTCAGGCTAGCACTAAGCTGCCACAATCATATTTAATACATTTAGTAAATTATGTACATAAAACTATAGATCTTTGTAGAATGTTAAGTTGAACAGTAGAAAAAGAAAATATCCCCCTTTGGGACTAAGATAGTAGAACTTTTAGTCCAGCTATCCCTTTTATCTTCAAACAGCTGATGATTGCAGTAAAATAATACAGTTTACTGATGTAGTTTCATCCAATCTATGAATACACAGATAATTAGACAGTTCAGTTTGAGGTCGCAGACTATATATTTGGATTGATGAAAGCACCTTTAAATCTGCAAAATAACAGAATATTAACAAAATTGTACAAATGGTTATTTGCACATATTTTTAAAAAGGAACCTACTATAAAATAAACACAGTAAGGAACATGCAAAACATTCACACATGATGCTGCCACCACCCTGCTCTCCATACATGTGCAAATTGAACATATATGGTGGAGAAATGAGTTGATTTGTTCCAAAACTTTAGTTTGAGTCATGTTTACAATTTTACAACTTTCAGAAGTTTCTCAGACACCTTTTTATGAAATCCAAATGTTTGGTTGTAATCTTTTATTCATCTTTGTGGAAAAATTGTGCAGATCCTATAAGTGACATTACTTGTTTTTTTCTAAAAAAAAAAAAAAAGTAATAATATTCTAGTCTTGCCAATCTAGATGCAATCATCATATGTTTCCAAATGCTGGTTTCAACAGATGCTTTATTTCTACCTTATTCCTTTCAATATTTTGAAATAATGGAAATCTTCACTGTCTTTATTGCAGAAAGAAGGTTGACAGTTGTAAAAGATGCTAATCTTTTACAATCACACAATACTGATTAAGAAATTGACGTGACTTTCATTCTGAACATTCAAGGTTCACTGCCAGAATAGAGCTGGGTATACCTCTACTGATAAGATACCAAGATGTTTTATTTTATATTGTATGATTTATAACTTGATTTTTTTAAGTTAAAGACACCGAAAAAATCTAAAAACAAGATGGATATACAATTAATTTGGGAAACAGAAGACAGAACAGATGGCAGATCTGTGCTTGAGATGTTGGAAGTGCATCTCTGAGGAAATGCTCCATTGGACATCTGTTCAGAGTGTGTGTTGTGTAAAGTCCAGCTTCCTCTTTGCATCACTGTGTCCGTGGCTATCCTGCTGAAGCAGGAAAGGATGAAAATCCTCTGAGTCTTTGCAGTCAAGCCACAGCATCTTAAAGGCACTTTAGATGATGTTTGGTATTTGCGACAGTGTTTATTAGTAATTAACTCAAGAACTTGAGACCAATTTAATTCACAGCCTCTAATGACCTCTACCCTCTTTTCAATAAGCTTCATCTCTGATTTTATAATGGTTTTCGGTTCCTTATGCTTGTGCATTACAGGTTTCAGGGACAAGTGTGTTTACCACTAGACAGTTAATTGAGCCGTGATGGTCAAATGAAACTGTAATCAATCAAAAAGCTTCTACGTGCAGCACTGTTTCCTGGTTTAAGTAATTTAACTTTTTGTATTAGCCTATTTGTAGTTCTTGTAATGCTTTATATGTTCTCCACAAGGGTGCTAGAAGAAGTTAAGTCCATGCAATGCTGTGGTTGCTGCCTATTAAATACCATTAGATTCCAAATTTGTATAATTTGTATTTTATTCCCATCAGTGCTTTACGTTCTGTCTGATTGAGCTCCAGACTCCTGCTATGAAAAAGAGCAGAAAATCACTTTTTTCATTCCTCAGAAGCTAAGAAGTGTTTGTCATGTCACACAAACCTGTCATGGTGATATGGACTCTAGAGCTGGCAGCACTTACAGACACAACATTAAGATTTGAAACTTGTTTTGAAATCAATGTTTAATGTTTGATGGATCTTCTGGATTTTCAGCAGGGTTAAAGTTAGGCAACGATATATTACAATGAGGTATTAGAATGATTAGTAGAATGATTCTTATTGTTTGTAGTGAAGGAGATCCAGAAGGGTTGGGGTTAGGGTTAGGGTTATATCCACAGAGTCTGAGGTTGGCAGGCGGTGTTGAATGGAGGCTTACGAATATTACGAATGCTTTGTTTTCCTCCAGAGGTGATGTTTGAGGGTCAGGTTGGAAAAAAAGGTTTTTGCACTAAGATCAGGTGATTTTTCGGCTGTATTGAAATGAATGTATTACACAAAATTGTACAAAACTGACTCATGATTGTGTTGATCACAAGAGTCATGTGATCAGCAACCAAATGTTACTACTGGTGGAAACGCAGCTAAAGAAAAGGAATGAGGAAGCAAAGAAGTGCAACATAGCAACTGGACACAAACACAGACTGAAAAATGAAGAAGAAGAAAAAAGAATAGGAAGAATTAGCATCAGAATTCAGGGAAGAAACACACAAGAGAAGGTGGGCCCAATTACCATGCAATACAGCCAACTGTCTGAGGATATCTGGTCCTTTTTAAGCCCTTCCTGATTGGTTTTGATGAACTACAGCAGGGGGTGGACACCTGCCAGTCACACCTTGCAAAGGAAGAGCTGAGGACAGACATGCATACACACACACAGCTCTGTAAATATGACAAAGCCAACTGTTTATAAATACTTTTTTGTCTGTATTTGGTTTACAGCTGTTTTCCTACTTGGTTTGGGGTTTTGCAGATATGGTTTTCTGTTTTCTATAAAAACTTCACTGTTGCTCCATGGGAGCTTGTTACCTGTGTAGCTCCAAAATAATTTGTAATTTTCCAGGTCTTTTCCCTTTCCCTGTTGAAGAAAACTCAGACGTTTCTTTATTTATCTTTCTTTTTATTTTTTGCTCTATTCCAGCACAGGAGGATAAATTAAGACTGTCGCAATAAGCACATACTCAATCACATAATAAACCCACATGAGCCAACCCAAATTAATATTTCTTGAAGGACAACTTTGTTTACAGAGACTTCATAATCCATTTTATTTATGGTTTTGAAGTTTTATTTCCGTTTTATTTATTGTTCAATACGCGTGTTGAGAGCAGTTCGTCTCGACCGCATAGTGTCAGTTTCTAGGCAGCCGAGGCAGCAGCGTCGGTCCGTAACGTTCCGGGGGTCTTGTGTCGCTCCTGCCACGACCATTTAGCTGACCTTAATATTTCCTGTGTTTTATTTTGGTCGCAATTGTTACACATAGTGTTGATATGTTATTATGTCTAATAGACAGACGTGTCTATTGGACATTTATAAAAATACGGAACTAATCGCGTCCCGTATCACATTTAACAGCCAAATATGTGACGATTCTGTATTTTACGCGACGGGTGGCAACTTTAATAGGACCTCACTGAACTAATGTAATTTGAGAAGATAATCAGCAGCTTCAGATCTCATTAAAGGCTTAGAAGTAGCTGCAAATGTCTGCATAGCCTTTCGGTTAGAATTTTAATTGGAAGAGCCACAACATTTCTGTGATTTAATTTGAAAATTCTTAGTTCAGACTATTTTGTGTAGGTCAGCATCCTAAAATCCCAAATTATACTGAGTAAAATTACGTTGCAGTGCAGCAGACTGATGGGAACACACTTTCAAGGCTTTGTGTTTCCTGTATTACACTGTTACTGTTTAATAGAGCTTGCTTAGTATTGTGCTTTCCCCTTATGTAATTCACTGTTGAATCTGTTGTTTGTTTACTAACTTTAGTCCCAAAATAAATTTACTTGTTGTTAATGTTCTTTTTTGTCACAAGGTTCATTAACTTTGATGACTCATAGCATCTTAATGCAAAACAAATATTGTACTTTATGTAAAGACTAATTTAAGACTAAGTATGTCATCTATAATCTTGAAACCAAACTATGGACAAACCAACCACTTTCCCTCAATTTCTTCTTCTACTGACCTGTTGTTTGTTTTGCAGATTCATATCAATACTGTCCAAATTTTTGTTTGTAGCATATACAGTGGACTTCCTCCTCATTTTATTCAGTTTGCTGTACGGCCTTAAAGGATTCCTTAGGTTTCCCTGCTTTTAAAGACACAAAAAATATTTATGCAATGCATTTATTGAATTTAAAACGTATGCATATATCATTTTTTCAATTCATTTATATGCATCTGTGCTACTGTAGGACTAATCATTATTTTCCATAACTTGACTGCAAATGTTTCCATAAGCTTAATGCGATGTATTGATATTTACACAAAAAGAGTCCTACCCAGCACCGCCGCGTGCTTGGAAAAGAGAAGGTGACAGTTTGGCACTTTTGTCTACATGCCTTTAGGTTGTGATGATGTATTTGTAAGCCAGTGTCTTTGATGTGGCAGCAAGACCTCCTCCTCCCTTTCTTCTTTGCAGCTTGAAAGACTTTTTGCTTTATGAAGGGAGTGTGTTCCTCTGAGCGGTGCTGCAGCATCTCCATACGGAGAGTTTGTTGCCTTAGCAAAGAAAATGTTCATGTTACTGCACATCCAGACCTGTATGCATTTCACTTCATGGATGTTTTGATTCGTTATATTTTAGTCTGATAGTCTGTCGTCCAGATTTTCAGCCAATTCACTTTATTCTAAAATAAAGAATTACTCAACACCTTTATTTTGCATTTCTCTACAAGAAAGAAATTCAGAATACTTGTGATGATTGTAGATCTGCAAATTGATGTTCTTTTACTGCTAATTATGTTTTTCTTGACCTTATTATGTAAGGGGTTTTCAATAAAACGTGTTTTTACAAACTTCTTATTAATTTCTTTCTCCATTGTGCTGTGGGTAGCTAAAGTTGGTATCACTGGCTGTATTTTAGGTTTTAATTCCCAATGGACCTTTTAAAATGTGTCAAAGCCTTTATCTGCTTGGCACAGAAACTGATGAGGAAGAACTCAATAAGTTTTCTTTTTGCAAATTGTCCAAAGGTACCAGCACTTTCTTTAATCACTTTTGTGGTCTAGAAGCAAAATAGCATTTTGTCTTTGTTCATTTGAAATGAAAGTCCAACATTCTCACTTGTTGACACACTACAGGATCCAACAGTAGTTAGCCGTTAGTCATTAGCATCACCAGTTTCTAATCGCTGTTGATTTCCTGCAAGCCCACCAGGATGTTGCTCTTCATCGTTTCCACAAAAGTAATAGTGAAATATTTCATAAAGCACAATCTCCAGACCAAATGCGATTGTTAAATTTAAGCCCTTTTGAATTCTTGAATTCATGTTTTCAACGATAAAATACTCATACAGCTCTTTGAATCCCTTGAATTCAATGCTTCTGTAACCCCTGCTTGTCACCTTCTTCACTGGATTTATAACACACAACTCAACTGGCAGAACTGATGATCAGGGTCTTTTTCATTTAGGGTCAAAGGCAGCACAATCACTCTTCAAAATGTGTGACTGGAAACTGCATGCAAAAGCCTCTACTAGCATCCATAAGAATATTTTTTTATTTCACGTGATTTTTTATTTACATATGATTGTGCCTTTGTGGGAGTTATAAAGGAGCAGAAATAAATTTGGGAAATGATGTAATCAAAAAATAACCTGTTGAAATAAAACAAAAAGTGTTCACATTTCAGAAGCTCTTTATATCTCTTCATCTGGCTTGCATCAGCAATAAAACACATAGACAGGTGGAGAGAACTTTGCCTGTGCTGAGTCAAGTTCAATTTAAATTCAAGTAAGCGACCGAGCTGCAATCAGTGTGTCCAGACAGGGCTCATAAACAAAACCTGGGTGGACTTCAAGGATCATCCCAGCCTAGGGGCACTGATGCTTATAGCAACCCTCAAATTTTGCAAAGTGGCAACAACAAGCATGACTATAAACGCTTCTGTGACTCTATCATGGATAATTAAATGTGTTAAGTACAGGTGCAGTAGAACCTGAATGGCTCCAACCAGCTTTACGTTAGCTAGCTTTGTGTAAAAAAAAAGGTTAAAAACGTGTCTAAATGTTTTCAATCATTCGCGGCACAGTCCTGCTACCATTACATCCTAAAACTGCCATCAGCAACTTTATAATTTAACAGTTTGGAGTTTTTTATGTTTAATAGTACAAAAAAATTTTGACAGACTCAGGTTTGCACTCACCGGGTTGCAAGTGTCGCATGCGATGATGTCAGCTTTTTGAATTTTTGGGTGGGTGGGATGCGTCCTTATTTTTATTTTTATTATTTTAATCAAAAATATTGAAAACATGTACAGAACCGTTTGGCATGCAATCAGAGGAGAAAATCCATCCTCATTCTTCTAAAACATTTTTATTAAACTTCTTCTTATTACTAATGGACTGCAAACAACTTTGGAGGTGCATGCAGCTCGCTATTATACATGCCTGTGTAACCTCATAAACTCCACCTACCATATTCATTTTACTTTTTTTCATTATGTAAAAATGAGAACATTGCAGACATGAAGTTACAATGACATCAGGGAGGCTGATGTAATTATATCATATTAAAATATCCATGTGTCTGATGAAATGAAGATAAAATCATGAAAGAAAACTCAGAGAACTGGAGAAACTTTTAAATCTCAAGTAAAATTAACGAAATTGTTAAATCCTACAGATACATCAGCTGTGCACGAATTGTATCACTTTTTATATGCCTTTTAAAAAATTAGAATACTCATCCTCTTCGCTCCTAGACCGTCAGTTTCGGACGCTTAGGGAGCGCTACAGAAATCAATGAAAGCACCTTCAACGTCAATTATTGACAGGAAGGGGGTATCCAATGTGTCAACAAGTGATGCAGAGGGAACCTGACCAAGCGTCCATATATGACGAGCTGGAAGTGAGAATGTGTTGGGAAGTCGTGTCACAAAAACTTTAGAGAAAACACTCAGAAGCAAATCGAAGAACAAGCAAGCCATTTTACAACCGTGTTCCAATTATGCAAATTGGATTTAAGTGTCATAAAGATAAAATTTTTTGTTGTGCTATTAAATTTATAGATTGTATTGTATGTCGGGGCTCTTTGAATCACTATAATTAATTTCAGAGAGCTGGGTTGATTAGTTTGTCTGGTGAGCTCAATTAAAGGAAATCTGCATAAGAAGGATGTTCCTCATTATTAAGCAGGCCACAGGTTTCAAGCAATATGGGAAAGAGAAAGGATCTCTCTGCTGACGAAAAACATCAGATAGTGTAGTGCCGTATGACAAGGTATGAAAACATTGGATATTTAATGAAAACTGAAGCATTATCATACTGTGAAGAGATTTGTGACTGATTCAGAACAAAGATGGGTTTGTGCAGATAAAGGCAGAATGAGGAAGGTTTCTGTTAAACAAATTTATAGGATTAAGAGAGCAGCTGTTAAAATACCCTTACAAAGCAACAAGCAGTCATTTGAAGCTGCTGGTGCCTCTGGAACCTCAAGGTGGAGGATCCTCCAGAGGCTTACAGTGAATGAACCTGCTATTCGGCCAACCCTAACCAGAGCTCACAATCAGAAACGGTCGCAGTGGGCCCAGCCGTACATGAAGATTAATTTTCAAACAGACTTGTTCACTGATGACTGCTGTGCAACCATGGATGGTCCAGATGGACGCAGTAGTGGATTGGTGGTGGATGCCACCACATCCCAACACGACTGTGACGTCAGCAAGGAGGTGGTGGAGTCATTTTTTGGGCCGAAATCACGGGGGGAGAGAGAGCTGGTCGGCCCCTTCAGAGCCCCTGAAGGTGTGAAAATTACCTCAGCAAAGTATATGGACTTTCTGACTGATCGCTTTCTTTCATGGTTCAAAAAGAAGAGCCGTACCTTCAGTAGCAAAATCATCTTCATGCATGACAAAGTACCATCTCATGCTGCAAGGAATACCACTGTGTCATTGGCTGCTATGGGCATAAAAGGGGAGAAACTCATGGTGTGGTCACCATCCTCCTCTGACCTCAACCCTTTTGAGAACCTTTGGAGTTTCCTCAAGCAGAAGATCTGAGGGTGGAATGTAGTTCATATCAAAACAGCAGCTCTGAGAAGTTATTCTGACATCCTGCAAAGAAATTCAAGCAGTAACTCCACAAACTCACAAGTTCAATGGATGCAAGAATTGTGCAGGTGATATCAAAGTAGGGCTCCTATGTTAACATGTAACTTGGTCTGTTAAGATGTTTTTGATTGAAATAGCTTTTGATTTTAGTATATGTGACCACTTAATGCTGCACATTCAAAGAATGACCGTTTTCAGTTCTTTATAATCCATAAAATGTTTAGAAAATCTGCTGTGCATAATAATTTGGAACAGTGCATTTTGAGTTTTTTATTTTTGAAAAAAATACTGTTCTCATGGGGAGCTTTGTTCAGTTTGATTTATACTGTAATAGTTCATGATTTGAAAATTATACTGACCATCATTTGCATGGACCATTTAAGAAAATCTGAGAAAATATCACTTGCATAATAATTTTGAACATGGTGTATGTGAAGCTGTATCAAAACTATGAGGGGAATTTAAGTCTCCTGGTTGGGATTTCTTCCAGAGAAACTGCAACAGAACAGAACTGGGTTAAGTTTCCAAGGGGAATACTGTCGCTGACTGGCTATTAAATTTGTTGCATCAGACAAGAGGGCAAGTGACAAGTCTGAAACAAATTGAAACAGAAAGAAGAGCAGATAGAGGAGCAAATAGAGGAGTTGTTCCTGAGCGATTTTGGGACTTGATAGTACAGTCATGATTTTAAGGCTTTACATTGACCAAAAAAATGTGCTTTGGCTCCAATATTAGGAAATCTCAATTAAAAACATTTTGTACATATTTGTTTGTATATTATGCTAACAGAGAACCATCTGGATAAAATCATAGTGTGGAGTTGCTTTTCCTCCAAAAGAGTAGGCTTATGAACCCATGAAGCAGTTAAGAGCAACACATCCTTTTACATTATTTTAGATGTTTTTGTAATCATTTTTGTCCAGTAAAAGTCCAAGTTTAGTTTGTCCACCTGAAGCCATCCATCCATCTGTAACATAGGACTAGTAACCACATCCACAAGCAATTTTAGCAAGACCCATTAACCCATGAATGATTGTGTACCGTAATTGAGCACACCTGAATGTAACATGTAACATGAGGTGTAACAATGACAGATATTTTTGACTTATAGTGAAATCTGTACTGGTATTACACACAAATACAGTAAATATTTTTTCCAAACAGTGCATGTAACACGGCTGCTTAAAAAAAAAAAATGCAGAAGCCAAGCAGGAAAAGTCATTGATCGCTATCTTCATCTTTCTCCACGAAAGACGTCTTTTTCAATGTTGGAATTGAACACCCTCACACACGTGTTACAAAATTAGAATAAAAACTGCATCAGTTTTGGACAAATGTGAGCCTACATTGATACCAGAGAATGTGACTTATCTTGTCTATCTAAAGGCATCTTTACTCTAGCAAATTGGACACGGATGTTTCTGAGACACTGGGACACCTAGAATGAGTTTTAATGGGGAAAGCTTCATGGAAGTCATATGAAGACCTTTATTAGGCTTTAACAAATGGAGAAAAAAATCTAATAACTTTTTTTTTCATTTGTGCAGTACAGAGGCCAAGTCTGAGGAATGTACTGTACCTTTCTCTTTGTTTTGAACCTTTATAATGACACCATCTCTGTCCGATCATTAAGTAGACTGTGGAGCAGCACTGACAATAAGCTTCAGTGATATTTGAGGCACAGCTGACTGGAAGACAACAATCTGTTCTGGTAACATGTTGCTAACATCTTGTTCAAAAGATCACCTGCGTCAGTCATGCCCCAACAGGACGGCAGATTCTATACCAATGCATGCGACAGTAAAGGAAGATCTAATAAAATGTCAATCTAGGCATATACAGTTCCAAGATCTGTCCTTTCATTCTGACTTGATGTTCAATTCTGCTGTCATTGTGAAGCTGCATTGGTCCAAAATAATCCATGATTCCAAAAATGTTATGATTTCACTTCAGATTGAAACTATTCTGTTGAAAATTACACATAGAAGTAACTGTTTTCTTAGTTCTCTGATTGCTCTTTCATGCAAATTTATGTTCTGTGTAAAAAAGGCAGCCCTCCACACTCTCCATGTCCACTAAATTAGCAGAGGAAAACATTTGCTTCACTCACTTACTGATTGGATTTCATGAAGATGGCTAATAAGCTTCAGATTATTTGCTGCTGCTGTCTGCTCAGTGCACTGATCTTTTTTTCTTTTGTGTGAATGTCTGATATCTTATCTGTATGGCTTTTGTGTGCTTGTTCTCTACCGGGTGCTCTGCTTGAATGTGGCTGCAATTAAGCAGGGCTATATGACAAACCACAACGGAGAGGGCGCATGTCTTAGAAAATTAAGTGGGAAACAAAGTGGAGTGGGGAATGTATAAACAGAGCATGTTGATGTTTCAGATTACTCAACACATGCAGCTGGCCATTAAATCACTTGCTTCCTTGGTTACCTTAAAATTCAATGCATCTAAAACTCTTAATTAGACATGATACAAACAAGAGATTAAACAAAGATAAAATATTGTTTAAGTTTAATTTTACTTAGAAAGCATCTGGTTTAAATTGGTTGACTGAAAATATATGTAATTTAGTTGGTGTTTTCTAAAGCATTGATGAGTCTGAGTCCCAAGAACTACTTGCAGGATTTTTGGGAACAAATGGTTGCTACTGAGCTAATGCACTGCTTCTTTCTGAGCATCTCATAAAGGTATGTTTTAAGTGCACAGCAAAATAGATGCTCTCTCTTCAACCACAGTGCTGAATCCAAGGACTAATTATAACTAGTACATGATGGCTGGGATCTTTGTACAACATTTGAAAAGCAAGACAGGTTACCAGGATCATGGTGAATAGCAGGAAGAAATCCTTGGTGATTGGTGAGTGCATGTCTGAGAATAGCTGAACTCATTAAAAGAAATGTTCTATGAAGAAAGATGGGAAAGAATAGCTTTAGAAATGATGTTCCTCTGTCTGCATACCTAATTTCTGAGTACACTAAGTGCTGTTGAACTATAAATACAGTAGGGTAAGGGACAGTGAAAGCTTTGTCAACATTAACACAATGATTTAAATGCAGAAAGTCTTTAGGAACAGTTTTGGTGGTCTACCAAAGTTCTGGCTGGATTATCAACCAATTTCATATACAAATTGTAGATCTTATGTACATAGACTGGACTTTAAGTATATTTCATGTAATTGATGTCAGACTGTTACATTAATATCACCCTGATCTATCTGCTCCAAAACAATTTCTGATTTGGTTCCTGTTTATCTTCTGCTTTTAACCATGTGACCTAAGCTGTTCCTCTCAAATGAAATAAAATAGCTTTGGATGTTCATAAATTGTCCACAGAAGGTGGTTTTGAATCCTAGATTAAGAGTGCATTCACACCATCCCTGTCTAGTCCACTTTGATCAAACTCTATTTTGTTTGCCTAGAAAGTCCAGATTGCTTGGCGAAGTGTGAAAGCGAACTCTAATGTGGACCAAAAAAGCTCCAAAAGCAGGGAGTGGATTATACTGCAGGCATTCTGAATAAATACAACCAAAACAAACATGAGAGTCTAATGCTAGTGGGAGAAATGCCTTGTGATCTTTTGCCAAAGATAAAAGAGAAATCCTACAACTGATAAAATCTGAGACAACTCCATTTTAAGGAAGTAGCGTTCGTGTCTTTTTCAGAAGTTTTTGAGTCATTTCCTTCAGTAGATCTTGGTGCTGCACCACCACAGGTGAAAGGGTAAACAGGTTTTTCTAATGGTTTGGATCATATGACAGTGCACTGTGAAAGAGAATCGCACTAGCTGAAAGGGTAACAAATGTTGTCATTTTGGTTCCCAATAAAATGGAGCTTAGCGGGCTATCAGATGTAAAAACAACCTAAAAGGATTACACTAAAGTACCAAACACATATTCCTAAATTAGAATTAGGAAAATTGCAGGTACTCAGATAATCTAGTATAGTAAGTAAATAGAAAAGTTTTATAGTTAGACAAGAGAAAGATTTTGCTGTTTGGTCGTATTGACAAGAAGAATATTTTGAGTCAAGGTAAGTGTCATCCTAACCATATCAACAGTTATGCACAGTAGTGGTAGCATTATGCTTGACTGGTTTTGCATGTTTGTTATGGCCTATTTGTGTGTCATACTGGTATGTTGTACATGGTGGATAGAATAACAAAGAAAAAATCTGCATCCACACTTTTCAAATTCCTTCCTAACTAACGCTTTATTCTCAATAAAAGACATTTTAATGATTAACATTGAAAAAGGAACAGGATAACTTGGGCCATAGGTTTTCATACATAGAAAATAAACATTTTATATTGGACAACCGTTTTTATTTTTGTGGGACTCTGTAATCGCTGCACATCTTGGACCACTTTGTGGTTGATCTGCAACATTTCCAGTTTTCTGAAACTTGAAAACAAGTTTTGCCACAGCGTCGTGTGTGTGATGTGTGTGAACGTTTAACAGAAAACGTTCCATGTTTTCTATTAAAGTTTTGTGCAACCATGCGACTGCTTCCCAATCCAGCCATCAGTATAATTTCAATTCTTTGCTCCTATGTCAAACGCATCTTCTTGGGTATCTGAAATATAAAAGAAATACACATTTTACATTTTCCTATGTATGGAAACTTATGGCCCACCCTGTAGAATGACCTCAATGACACTGAAAACTTTTAGATTAATTTTTAAAAGCCAGAAACATGCCATGAAACCAAATGATTTACTTTTATCATTTTTGATAACAATAGACAAAAATCCAGTCCAAATGCAAGTTGTATAACATTCTTAATGGGGAATGTCAGGTACTCCAGCTCAGAACAAGCGATGTTGAAATTTTTTTCATGTACAGCAAGATACCAGAGGTCGTCTACTGGGCTGTGGTTTAATTGCAGACTGATATATTTCTGTCTGTAGGGGAGAAAGCATCAGTGCTGGAGGGGCCAGCAGGACCTATGAAGTCAGTGAACTGTCAGGAACAAAGCATTTTCAGGCAAGAGTCTTTTGAAACAGGACAGGATGAACATCCTTTATCTTAATCTGTGGAACACTCTTCATTATAGTCATTATTTAAAAGTTATATATAAACTACTTTTACCCTGTTATCCATCTAAGTAGTTGTTAGTTAATGTGTTCTTATACAAGCTTAACTGACTTATGTAACACTGTAATCTTTTTTTCTGTTATGTATGTAGGCTAAAGAGTTTTCCAAGACCCAGATTAACAAATTATCTATGCCATACATAACTGTCAAACAACATAAAGATAAAATATTACTACTTGTTTTAAATATAGACCATTTCAAACCTAAATTCAATAAAGAAATCAAATTAAAAACAACTGTTGTGTGGGTCTCAATCATTAGTTTCTTGCTACCACATTGTAAAACATGCAGTGGGATAATTTTCTGTCTTTTGCAATTAGAATTATTTCTTCTTGTGATGCATTTAAGTTTTGATAAAAACTTCTGCAGCTGGTCTCCTGCTAATCCCAGACCTGTCACATCTGTGCCATATGTTTATAATCTACATTATTTCCCTACATATACGGGACGTTTATGCACATTCCTGATCAGTTTCGGCTTTAATGAGAAGATGCTATTATCATCGGGAGTTTCATCGTCTCATCAGTTTTCTGCAAAGTAATGCAGCATGCCTTCCTATCCAGTAGTTTTTATTATTTGTCTATCCAGCAGCCATCCTAATTATTGCACAGTCTCTTTTGGTAGTTTATTAACTACTGCGTAAATTAGCTCCTAATGCACACATAAAGGAGTTCTGCTAAGGATATTAAAAGCTGCTTGGGTGGGCTGCTGTAATTTTTTTAGCTGATAGCAATTCATACAGAATAAAACTTCAGCTGATCCTTCTTTTTAAATGCTCTTGTTGATGGTAAAACAATATTTTTTCTCCCACTCAAACTCCTCTCGGGGGTAATTTTTAAAGATTTAAGTGTTAAACTGGAAACAGATTGTGTCTTTGTTCCAGTGCTGTTAAAAGTGTCTAAATATCAAAGTTAAAATCAATTATTTGCTAAGCACTTAGTTTTGTGAAGGGACACTTATTCATACTTTCAGTTCAGAAGGTTTTAATGTGTGAAAGATTTATAGATTAAAGTTAAGTGGCTTAACTGTCAGAAAAATATCTTTGTGTTCAGCAACAGAAGACACAAGTACAGTACATAACCAGACATGACTGACTAACCTTTTGCAAAATGTTCTTGAAGGAAGATTTCTTCCTTAAAATGCTTAGAAAAACTTTATATTAGCATTTTTCTTCTCCTGGTCAAGATCAGATGAATGTTTCCATTACAGTGTCACATTGAAACTGCATTTTTTAATATGTCTGGTTATATTTTCAAGTTACTCTTCTTAAATGTAAGTGCTACACATCACTTTTGGTTAATAAAAAAATAGGTTAGCATTGAATGTACATTGAAACAGGGAACATCAAAGGGCAGGTCACCAGGTAGTTGCTGCACACATTAAGCATTTATTAGCAGCAAAATGACAAGCAAAGAGTGGTATATGTTTGAAACCACGAAAAGACACAGACAATAATCACAGTGAAAAACAGCTGAGTGCTCTTGGCACATGAAAAGACGAGATTAAAAATAATCCTTTTCAAGTCAACTTTTAAAGCTTCTGCTGCAGCTGGAGAGGCACTGACGAACATGCAAAAAAAAAAAAAAAAAAAACACAGCTAAATTGTAATTGGATGTACTGCACAGCTTCACAGCCAACACATTAACTGAAAGTAAATTAGATGCTGATTTTGATGTGGAAAACAAAAAATGACTTACAAGCCATACAGATAGAAAATTATGTGAACAAAAACTAAAAATTATACAGAATTTTGTGTCAAAATCTCAACAAATAAGCTCAAGTAAAGAAAATAGACATTTTATATAACTGCAGACTTATTCTTTAGAAAATACACGATATAAACTATTCACAATGTGACTGTGATCCACATTTTACTCTGTGTCATGGAACATCCCTGTCACCCAGACACTCAGGTAAATTAGTCAATATCAATCTGATATGTATTACAATAGTGACAATGGTTGGACAGACATTAAATTGGGAAAATAGACAAGTAGTTTAAAAAAATGACAGCAAAATTAGAAAGTTTTGATAACTTTAAAAGCATGAGGCACTTACGTTGGATTTTGAAGTCAGATTTGATTATTGAGGTGAAATCTCACAGATTTTCCAGCTGAAATGGAACGCCATAGGTAGTATTTTTTTATTAAAATGAATCTCTTCTTCTGTGACAAGCAGAAAGTGAATTTACGCCTGCAAATGTCTTCAAAGAGACAAACTTTCAAAGTGGAAAAAACAAACACAAGGACGTATGCAACATTCTTGCATATGTTAACATTTTTGTGACCACAGTCCTCAGGAATAACCAGGTGCAAAACGGAGGGAGTTTTTGCATTCTGTAGTAAAGTGTATCTTTTTGTCTTTTACAGTTTTCTATCAACATACTTTTCTGACATGTATATTTGTTTAAATATTTTTCATTGACATAGGAATGTCAATGACATTCCTATGTCAATGAGTTTCCTTATAGTCAACAGTTAAGACTAACTTCTTGTAGCTGTGGCATAGTAGCACAGTCTTCCTGGAAATCCCACTGTGTTTCAGTTCTAACACTTCCTTCTTTTAAGTGCAAAATACTACTTTTGTATTCATTTTCTGAATAGTTCATTGTTCTGCAGCATTACTGTTAGCTTCCTTTAGCAGCTAGCTGTGCTGCAATGATAGCATGAAGAGCAACACGTACAAAATTTGGATTCAGCAGTAAATTCTTTCAGTTCTTATTTATCTCAACTAAAAAACAACAATGCTCATTCTGACTATTCAGTTTACACATGCTTCAGCTATAGCTAGCATGGGCGAGGGTTGATATTAATTCCACTTTCTGTAAAGTGCTACCTTGTAGTGTTTTCTTTCTTTGTTAAACCACAACATTATTGGTGGTTAAATTTCTTTATTTAAAATTCTCCAGAACTATGACAAGTTAAGAATGAAGGAAGGTTTCTAAATTCACTAATAATAATTTGAATTATCCCTTTTGTCTTTGGTATGAGTGGCTTTTCCATAACTTGAAAACCAATAAATAATCTTTGGAACCCTTTTTTTGAAAATTAAAAATTGTTTCCAACCCCTGTCACATAACTTCTCCTTTCTGCCTTTCACTTTAATGGCACAGGAGAACAAACCTATATGGAATAATGCTCTTAATACCCTTCAACACAGTAGGACTAACAATTTGATCACAAGCTGACTGCAACAAATCAATTTAGACATAAGAAATTTGGCTGCATGAAAACGGCATATCTTTCTCCATGTAAGTAGCAATGCTGCACATTAGAGGCACTAAAACCGATCAACACAACTTTGACTCAAATGATATAATAACATCAATAAACCACACTTTACTATCTGCAATGGTGAAGATCCACTCACCTCAGCATGCTGCATGCTTGAAACTGAAATTGACCGGTATCTTACTTTCTGAGTTATTTTGCTAGTAATTTTCCAACCTTCTTTGGTGACTCAAAGAACATTGGAATTTCCCCAATTCGCCAAGACCATTAAACATTATGTGAAAGAAAAAATAAATAGAAGCAGACAATGACATCACAGCAAAAGTAACATACCAAGACCTTATGCAGCAGAAACTGCAATTTTTACAGACTTTATCCCAACAAACATTCACCTTTCAGACCAGGGGCACATCAACAACAATATGTACTTCAAAGATGCAGCAGGACTTTCAAAATATCCAATTCACTCTCTGCAAAATGCTCTTATTTTTATACGACAGTCAAAATAGCAAGGTAGGAAACAGTGATTCAAATATCTACTAGGATAAAACATAAAATTCATAAAAGACATTGTATGGAAAATTTCTCTGGACCCAACAAAACATTTTAAGATTTTATTCTCTGCTCAATGGAGGTAATGGAGAAATATAGCACACACTAAATCTTTAGAGGTTAAAATACTTTTTTTTTTCTTTCTAAAAACAAATGTTTCATCAATACAACATTCCAGGCAATAACTTGTTTTTATGTCTGTCATGCTACCTGTGCTGTCACTGCTATCTTACAAACACCCTGTTTTATGTAAACAATAATCTGTGCTTCTTCTGACTGGAGATTCACATTTAGTTTCAGATGTGATCCTAATTAAAGGTACACACCAGTTAGCAGCAAGAAAAAGAAGGAGCTTCCAAAACTTTTTTAGGTACATGTTTCTAACTTCAGTACTTGTATGCAGGAGCTTGCTTCTCGTTTTTTAAGGACACATCTATTGAGTGGCCTCCAGAGGCAGTTGGATAAATGGAGTTTTCTTCATGACAAAAATAAGGGCTCTTTTGTTGTCTCAATCCTCTCATCCACATTCTTTTTACAATGTGCAATATCACAGCCCCAAAAGCCCTTCTTACCAGTGCAGCATGAGTTGTTACAGGTGGATATTAAAGTTAAAGTCAAATGTATAAAATGAATATGCTTGCTTTTAACACCTGCACCAGAGTCACAGCTTGGGTTAAATGAGTTCTTTAAATCCAGGTATAAATATGATTCGAGTGTCTCGTTGAGTCTCTCTTGAGAATAAAAAAAGAACCTGTTGATTAGTCCTTTCAGCCATATAAAAACTTATGAATCGTGTCGGGCACTGGAACTAATTTCAGTATTGACTAATCCACAGAGTTCACAATGCTCCTTTGCTTTTAGTTTTCATTTGTGTTAGCTACCTTTGTCAGAATTTAAATTACACAAGAAAGTAAAGAGTTCCACGGCTCCACCGGTAGAAAATTTAATCAGTCTCTTTTTGCATTTTTTGCCAGCTACAGCTCTTCCTCCTCATCCTCAGCAGTTGCACTTATATTCAGCACAGGCAGGTTTTCCTTGAGTGAGATATCGTCCACTCTTTTGGGGCCGCTGTCCTCCAGCTCTTCGGGTATGGAGGGATCAGAGTTTGTCATCACATAACCCGGAAGGGTGGCATGCACGTTGATGGAGGGCGCGCCCGTGCTTCGATAAGCTCGACTCGAAGCAAGGGTGGTGGAGCGTGTGGAAAGGCCTCCACCGGCCAGGTGGGACTGACTGCTGGTGCTGTTGTTGTTGAGACCTACGACCACGGAGCCGTAACGGTAGCGACCGCAGACCACCGGGCCCTCCCACTCAAAGGCAAGGTTCCAGCGTGTCCATGTTTTCTTTATTTCTGTCTGAACCTGCGAGAAACCGAAATTATTTTTTAATATCATGCTGACTTTATTTCACCTTTAAGTGAATAAGGTGATATTTTGCAGTAACACAGCAATGTCCTTAACCTATCTAACCCTGCTTTGGAGCAGTACATTGAGATTCTTCTACAGAAACTCCTGAGGGATTAAAAGACTTATCGAGAAAAATGTCCTGGAGCGACTGCAGAATCCAGAACTTCACTTGTGTGGTGGGCAAATTATTATAAGTTAACACCTGCTGATCATGTTATATTAAATACTTGTGAACTCTCGCCAAAAGAACTTGTATCGGTTACACACACAAGGTTGGAAGTTGTTTCACACTCACAATGTACAGATATTAAGTTGACATATATATATATATATATATATATATATACCACAAAGGAGATCAAAAATGAAAAATAAAAAAAAATCTAAATATGTGTATGCATGTTAAAGTGTCCAGTCATGTTAACTTGCAGATGTTATATTATCCTAACATTGGATGCATTGACTTTGTGAGAGCTTTGTCTGTTTCTCTGTTGTGACATAACAGATATTTTAGGGAGTTGCACATAACTTTTGATTGTCTGTCAGATTCTCCTACACTTGCCTAAAACACATTGCTATATTTGCAGTGATACTGCTCAAGCTTTCATGTGTTTGTTCTAGATATGTCAGCTTCTCGTGAAATGAAACACTTAGATGCTGATCTTGGGTCTGCATGTGGACCAAATTATATCCTTAAAAACACATTTGTTACAGGGATTCACTTTTTGGTCACAAAATGTGACAAGGAGTTTTTTTTAGTATATGTTCACTTATTTTTTTTACGTGGAGATTGTTCCATCAGTGTTACTTTGAGTTCAGTAGTTTAAGAAATTAAGAATACTGCCACCGCACTTATTTTTTTCAAGCATGTTGAATATTTTTAACATTGCGAAACAATTCACCGATGAATCATTTTAACCCAAGACGAAGTTTAAGAAATATGAATTTTCTCTTGGTTCAAAGTGATTTTTTGTGTTTTTATATTCAATTTCTAGCTGAATGAAAAGTTTTCAGTAACAAGTAATGTAGAGTAAACATTAAGTAAAAAACAGCGTATAATTTGAACATGTCAAAATGGGTTTGTTGCTTTTGTAATTGGAGTACTTTAAGATATTTTAGCAAATTCTTTTGCAACCTGTAAATTTATACTGCTATATTTATATTTGCTTTTAGCATTTGCTCTCCAATAACTATGCTTACAGAAAAAATATCAACTCACCTCTCCGTTGCAATAGCAATAGATAATGGACACAAAGAAGCCCTGGAAAAAAAATAATGCATCTTAGTAACTCAGGGTAAAATGGATTACACTATAATTATAATCACATGTTCCATATGAGGGCATCAGAGAAACAGAGAATGATGCCAAGAAAGGCTTAAAATTACCAGCCACTGTCTATTTGCTTCTCTTGATACAATAAACAGAAAGAAACCAGATTCAGATTTGTTCTTCCATGCTTTGCTGTGTGTTGATTCAAATCATGACAGGGACAAATTAAAAGTATGATCCCTGTGAAAATTGAAGTCATTTCAAAAATCACATCACAGACATTTCACCTTCTTCATGGAGCAAATAATCTAATATTGAAAAATACTGAATATTGAGAAATACACAAGGTTAGACCAAAATACCTTTTCATGGTAAAGACAAAAAAGTCTTTGGAAAAATCATTACACCAACACCTACAAATTTGAATTGCAAATATATACGATAGACCAACCAAAAGTTGGTGTTTGTGGATACGTCTCTCCCAGTTTTGCAGATCGAGAGACAGAAAAATTGCACCCATTCTTGGACTGATAAAATCTGTGAACATCCAATTTTTTTGTTGATTTTCTTTTGAACTTTGATTGGGCCATTTTAAGACATAACACATTCTATGGTAACTGTCTGATTGTGATCCTGCTCAAAAGTGTTTCGTAATTTCCATATTTTCAGCTCCAATCATCGTCCGCTGACTATGACCAGCTTCCTCAACCCTGCTGAAGAAAACAGTGTTTCCATTGGACTTTGTAGAGATTGTAAACAAGTATTTTTGTTTGTTTTTCTATAGATGTGGATTTTTGTATACAATGGATTATTAGGGCCATGCTAAGAAAATTTAAAAAATAAAATTATGAAAATAACGTCATACAATTATTAGAATAGCGTCACTATTGTGAGAATAAAGTGAAAATATTACGTTACTGGTAATATGACTTTATTCTCGTAATATGACTATCATATTATTACGACAATATTCTTGTATAATTTGCAATATTATGACTTGGCTCTATTCTCGCACCACTTTATTCTCATTATTTTTTTTTTTCTTAGTATGGCTCTGTCGTGATTGTCCAGGTACTCAGGTTTTATCCCCCTGCCTAAGAACATGCTTAATAATAATAGTAATAATAATCTTATCCTATAACTTGTACAGTCTCCACTGAAACACTGACTAGGAAATAAGCAGTTATAGGCACCAAATGGACGAGCATACAAAGCTTCACCTTCCATTTCTAAGTCTTTGTTTTTATAATCTTTGATGTAAGATCTCTCCCTTTGTGCAAGTCAATTTTCATTTAGGCTTTAAGATGCTTTTGCACTTGTACCTTTTAGCCAATAAGCTTTATAAGCTGCAGGTCAGTGTGTTATTTGTGTCATTAGGTGGCAGACTAATTTTGATCTTTATTATACAACAAAATAGCATTTTACCATTTACCATCACAAATGCAAGAATAGTGTCCACATCAAATTCACTACCAAATGAATTTGATGTGGACACTATTCTTGCATTTGAGGAATGTCAGTCCCTTCACTGATGGGATTTCAGTGAAGCAGAAATCCCATCAACCTTCACTGATGTGATTTAATGGCTAAGGGGAATAAAAAGGTTCCATCCCTCTCAGTTTATTTAATTTCTGTTTCTGTCAGTAAGACCTCTCCACCTGCCATCTGTTACGTAATTTGTGGAATGATTATTCATGATTTATGCATTTCAAGTAAATGTAATAAAAGAGTAACCTTTCTTATTAAGGAATCAGGAAAAATTTTTCCACTTTTTAAAACTATTTATGAAAAATCTACCTACACAATAATTATACACCTGCGTGAGTCATAATTTCTGTCACAAAGCTTTATTTTCAGTTTCACGCCTCATGAATATGAAAGGATATTTTTATGTACTGCTGCTGTTCTTCAGTTCATCCATCTGACTTTATGTTACCCACTTTGGTCACGCTAATCTAATAAATTCTGACACCAATTAAAAATGACGAACATACTTTTTTAAAACAATCCTTGAATAACTGGAAAAACAACAACAACCGGGGGTTTTTAAAAATTATTTTATTCATTAAGAGGTAAATAACATCCTAAATAACCTAACCTTGTTAAATTATAAATATGTATTATACTCTGATTAACCACATTTTGGACAGCTGAGTTCAATTTTATTATTAGTACTGAATACTGATGACCTGAAGAATCAAGAAAGCAATTAAACAGACAATATAAATAAGACTAAAAGGTCTCAAAAGGCAATATGACTCTTTAATTATCAAAATCCCCCCTAAACCTCAAAGCTGCTTGTGCCACCAAGCCGACAAATTTTTGTGATAGCTGGTTATTTTTGTTTGATGTAATTTTTGACCCACTTTTGCAGAATTGTTTTAATTCACCCTTATTAGATTGATTGTTTTGAGCCCATTGAAGGTCATTTCACAACATCTCAATCTGATTTTTGTCCGGACTTTGACTAGACCACTCTGGAATCTTTACTTAGCTTGTTTTTCAAACATTCAGATGCAGATTCAATCCATAATTCAAGTATGTTTTAGCTTAAGGAATTACATTTGAAGAAATTCCTGGTAATGAGTAGAATTAGTCAAGGTCCTGAAGTGGCAAAGCAAACTCAAACCATGACACTGCCACCACCATGTTTTACTGTTGGCTAGTTTTAAGCCAGATTTAAAGGACACACCTTTCAAAAAAATCCACTTTTGTCTCGTCAGTACACAGAATATTTTCCCTAAGTTCTTGGGGATCATTGTAGCTTTTCACTTACTGTGACGGTTCATCACTTCATGTTTCAGCTTTAATTGTACTGGAGTTCCATAGCCGTAGAGATGACTTTGTCCTTACTGATAAATGCTAGGATCTTTGTTTTTTTTAATCTCAAAAGCTACTTTAGTTCCAAGCATAAAGAACAGGGGAAATTACTTTTTCACATGGAGTCAACTTAAAAAAAAAAAAAAACAAAGCCTGCAAGGTGATATTTGCCTGATAATCTGCCACATCCAAGTGTAACAAATGAGAAAAACTACAAATCTGTAAAAGGGAGCAATATTTTTCCACAGCACTGTAACAGGGAAAAGCAGCTGCTTAAATCCATTTAAGAATGAAAAATAAACGTATCCACTGCAACTAATTTATTGACGGCCTGTCAGAAGTCTTTTTTATTAATCATCAGAAGAGATTCAGTGACACACATAGCATATCTAATGTTACGTTGGGACTTGTGTCACAAAGTGTGATGTTACACATAAATAATTCCCTAAATATTTATTCTTTTGAAGAAATAAATTAGATATCAAGCAGACATCTGATGTGCTTTGGTGTAGATGTTATTTTCTACCTGAAGCAGTGAATGATCTGGGTTTATGGGATTTTTGACTATATTGTTTGCAGCAAAAAATGCTTTTGTTGCAAATGGATTTTGTGAATTTTGAACACTGCGACCATTTCTCCATCACAAAACGCTCCTGAGTCAGAGCCACCCCAACCGTGTCAAATGCAAAAAAAAGATTGCACATCATACTTGGTCGAATGAATTTCCAGCCCATCAGTTTATAATGTTGGGTAGAACGAAGGTGCAATATTTAAATCTGCTGAGGGACAAGTTGAACTTTCCAATGGTGCAAAACAAACAATTTTAACTGTTTTCAATTCATCAATCTTTGATTAGTGTAATATGTTTTCACCAGATCTGAAACATTTAAAACATGATTCTGCCCAGTTGTTCCACTGTCCAAATATTAAAAAAACTAGATAAGTCTTGGGTAAATGTCACTTTATCACAAATTTACTGGTGTCATTGTGTAGCTAAAAAGAAACCAGGTTAAATAAATTTCCCAGCTCAGGATTTGTCTTTTGTTTTCAATATTGGTCAAAACGTTTTCTGTTAAACTGATGAACTCCTGAAGAACTGCAGTAGAAAGCTTGTCATTATAGGTTACTCTTCCAAGTAACCTCATCGTAGGCTCATTGTTTCAGCAATAGTGACATGTTTTAGTCTGAAATATTTTCTCTACACATGTAATTAAGTTTTTACTGCTCAAAAGAAAGTGATAATGTGGCCTAAAATAAAGGCAGCACTGATTCTAACACACAGAATTGCTCATTCAACTTAGGGTGAGCTTAATTATGAAAGGGAATCAACCTCATTATCATGCTTCTTTCCTGCATATTAAAGTGAAGTAATAACTCTGACACTGACAGTCACCCAGAGTAATTTATACAGGCTAATTTTGGATTCCTCCCACTGCATGAAGTGGAAATGAAAAGGTTACTAAAAACCTTTGCATTGACAACAACACAGATCTCAGTGTGTGATCTTTGGTTATTTCTCTGCAGCTCCTTTCACAAAGATTGTCTATCTTGTTGTGTGATCTTGCAAACAGTTAATAATAATGAAACACTTTTCTCTTTGCCTTTTTCTGACAGAGCAGTGCATTGTTCGCTTAATAAGCAAAAGGGATCCTATGATTATAATGAAGCGATTCACAAACAAAGAGTATAAAAAGTCTCTACTGTGTGAAATGACAGGACTACTGAATGCTCTTATTTATTTTCACAGGGGATTTTATATCCAAGTCATGCATTATCTGCAATGCAGAAAATATTGTGTAGATGCTGGACTTTGTATGCCTGAATGGTTTTGTCAGCAAATAAGTTTGTGAAAATCAGCTATTCCAACTTTAAACATTATTCTATACCAACAAAAATATTCATACCCCTTGAACCTTTTCACATTTTGTCACAACATAACCACAGACTTCAATAAAGCTTAATGGATTTTAGTCCTTTCAAAGATGAAAGTATATACTTTTGTATTAATTTCTACAAATAATAAAATTGTGCACTATGTTGTTTCCAAAAGTTAAATTTTTGTCTCAGTTTTTTCCACATGGTTTCTGGCTAATTTCATATCAACAAACTATTTTTTAAGTAGTTGTTTTCTACTCTTAGACTTATTTTTGAGTCATGCTAAAAGGAAACAACAATCAGTTTCCTATCAGAAGTCAAAAAGTTTAATTTACAATCTCTATAATCCAAACTCATCTGCGTGTGATTTCTTGCTGTAACAAAACTGTTCCCATCATGTTTAATCTGCAGAATCCACTGAGTTATTGTAGAACCGCAAAGTAAATGTGACTGTGGTCATTTGTAATTTAAGAGCAAAAATATGATTTATCACTTCTATTACATTACATAGTATAGTAAAAAAAATAAGAGTTGGAAGTATTAAACTGTGGAAGAGCTGGTGATGTTTCATTTCTGAGCCATATTAATTGTGCTACAGTTTTAGAAGTCTGTGTGAACTGGAAACATCTAGCACACCTGCTGATTAACATCACAAACTAAGAAATAATTAAACAAATGGAGAAGTCTGATCTTGACATAATCAGAGTTCTCCAGAACAAATTGAGTCGTCACCATGTACAATATCAGTGCAGCTACAGAACAAATGAAGCAGTCATCTGTTCCTGATTTATCCACCTGGGAAAATATATATATATATAAAGACACTTGGTTCAGAAAACAAACAACCTACAGCAGAAACCAACTCCTGAGTGTCAGGGAAGTGAGGAAAAAGTATGAGCATTTATCTTTAGGTGTCAGGGTAACAGAGTCTGCAACAGAGAGGTCTCACAAAATGCAATCAAGAGTATTTTAAACAATAAAACAAAAACATAGGGACATGTAAAGTACATTAAGTAGAGCGGTACAAGGTAATGCTGGTTAAAAATAAATAAATAAAACATATCAGTGCAGGAAGCTCTGCTGGTGCACTGCTTCATTCTGTGCCTCGATTTTACAAATAAATGCTACCCAGGAGTTTTGTTTTTTGGGGATTTTTTTCTTCTTCTTTTGCTTATGTAGCATAACTGAAAAGTAAGCAGAAAGTACCTGAAAGGAGTTGAAGAATAGCTCACAATACATGCGAATCTCCCAGCTTGGTCCTTTGAATGTGTGAGGCAGTCCAACGAAGATGATGTAGTGGATGCCAAACACCAACACCAGCACAAGGGTGGACTTTGCCAATTTTCTGTAGAAGCAAAAACAATATATTTATAGTTGGAACCAGATGCTTACACACACACTTTTTCCTCTGCAACTTTTCCTTTTATCAGTGAGTATAAACAAAATTATTTCTAGGTTTTAGGTATCAGAATTATGATGTGTTATTTTAACTACCGCCTTTAAAGTCAGAAGTTAAGCATTTATATGATGGGAGTTAAAATATGGACATTAAACATATGTGGGGACACAGCTGGTACACCTCATTACCGGACATCTGACAACAAAAATGTCATGTTTTCATTAGCTGTTAGCAGAAAATGATAATAGTTGACAGAAATAAAGACTTGGTAAGTAATTTATATATGTTTTACGTTTTACATAGAGTTAGGAAGGTAGTAAAAGTCATCATTTTAAAAATTAAGAATTAGTCTCAGTACTGAAGACTGAATCGTTATGTCTCTAGCAAATATGCTGGTCTAAATTTTTCCAAAGCATAACACCAGTTTAGTATTCACATCCTACATGAGGCAAAATAATTGTATTTACAAGTAAATCCAAATCAATAAAGTGTTTGGTTTGATCTAATAAATCCAAATACTATGGAAACTTTCTTGAAGAACATGTAGGTGGAGAGTCTTTTGCACTTAGTTAGATTATTTGCTCTATTTTCAGGTTTTTTCAACTCTTAGAACTATGAACTCATTCATTTTCACATTTTGTTTTAATTCTTATCCCTGCAGACAGAAAGCAACAACACAGAAATAAGAGGTAGACTGTGATTTATTCCCCTTTTCAATTGAAACAAATGAGCCTAGCAAGCAAGCAAGGGTAACTCAAACAACCCACCTCCTTCATGTGCATTAATATTCATCTGTCATCCTCAACACAGATTTCTTGAAACTTAGTTTGGCAAAGCCATTCTACAAGCTTCCTGGTGCACTACTAGCTGTCACACTATGTTTGACCTAAAGGTTAAAAAAATACTGATTCTGATCTAAAACATTACAGACGATGATACAAACACAGAGCTATGTGATAAGTTTGTGAGGGAGTGTGACGCACCAATAAAATAGGATTGTTCCCTTTAAACCTGCAAAATGAGATAAAACTGTAATGCTCTGATGTTAGATGAGAAGCTGCTATCTTCATCAAAGAATCAATCCAATAAATTAAAACATTTTTTCCATCATCCAGAATAGAAAAATATATTAGTGACATTAGCGGGAGTGCAGCGAGAGCAGCTAGTTTAATTTGAAATCTTCTTTTTGATAGACAGAAATGAAATGTGTGTCTGTTAAAGATTGTTATTTGAAGGGATAAAAATATGTAAAAGGAAAGTAAATATGGTGACATTTAAGAACTGTATTGGATAAAAGTATAAACAGTTGTGACTGATGCAACAAACAACTGAACATTATTATCATCGTTCAGCTTTGATTGTACCTCTAAATGTGCCTGTTGAGTCTTTGGATTCATAAGTAATCTTTTGCCCATCAGTCAAGACATCTTAATTAACAACAGCCACTTTTATAACTCATAAATGGTCCAACTGGTGACACATAAAAAAATACATGAAGTCTTTACATCTGAAGTTGTGGATTTGACTTGCAAGTACTTTCCTATTTGCTTGCTGAGTAGCTTTGATTATCAGTTACATTTGCTTTAATCACTTCACTTCTTTTTTAGAAATAATGACATCTATTGCATCTGACATGTTTATATGGTCCCCGGTTCGTCACCCCTGATCACAATCATTTATTCTGATAAATTGTCATCTCAGCTACATAGAATGTCTGCACCATTCAAAGTGGGACTCCTCTTGGTTGATACGCTATAATTATTATGTTTTTATCTGACATGCTGACGCCAGCACCAGCAGGGGAGGGAAAATACAGATAATTACAGATGTAGGAATGTGTGTTTGTGTGTGTGTGCGTGTATATCTGCATAGCTCACATAATGAGAGCTAGTTTCAACTTTCAACCACAAAGTCAGAATCAGCTTGACAAAACTTAATTCTCTGCTCTTACATAAAGGTGAAAACTTCCTTCCTTGGGATCAAAAAAAAAAATACTGAACAATTTTATTGGTCAGTCAATAAAATTAGGCCAACTTGATTGTAACATCTATCTCAAATAGCACATCTCAAAGCAGAACATGCAATCTTCACACAGAAAGGCCCAGTTAAGATTCAGAGGACTTTGCTGCAGTTCAAGTAAAACTGATGTTTGTTTTGTTTGTTTTTTGCTTTAATCAGGTGAAAAATTTCTGACCAGCTACGTAATCTGTGTAAAGACAGAAAGTAATTTTTTTAAAGCATTTTAATTAGTTTCTTATTTTGTTATAAATATTGTCAGGTATTCTTTGATTGACTACACTGTTCCATGTAACTGAGTAACCTCTCACAAATGTGAGAGGTTTTAAATAAATATCCTAAGAAATATTTTTTTTTTCTTCCTTGTGTCAATTACCGAAAGTATCAGATTATGGCAAGAAAAAAAAGGTTAATTGTGGAGTTTATTGTCTAAACTCAATGCTGGTGTCTGTATTTTCAGTAGATCAGTGACATTTTTAAATAGGATAAAGATCACTGCCTATTTTTGCAAATAAGAGTAAGAGGGAAGACATTCAGCAAAGGTCCCAAGGCCTGAAACAAACTACCCCAGAGAGCTGAATAAAGGACTAAAGGCCGAATGTATTTATGGTGGTGTAAGATGATTTCCACTAAAACATCACACACCACCTTTGCCAGCTTATTTACATCAGTTTAGTTCTCTTCTGTTCACCCAAAACAACTGCTCTCATTCACATATTCAATTGCACTGAACAAGTGAGTTAGAAATCTTGACTAAAATTATTAACTGCTGCAAATGTGATGCAAATCGTAACTTTTTTTTTTTTTTTAATCACATCTACTGGCAAAATCACTCGCATAAAGAAAAGACAACATGAGGTTCTGAGGAAAAATCTCCAATAGACAGAATGTACTAAGCTGTACTAAGTTTGTCTCTGTTGACATGGAGACTCCAGCAACAACAAAATTGAGGTGCAAAAACAGAATAAGTTTCCATGTTTGGGGCAAATTTCGTCAGTATAAAGTGATTATAGAAAAGCTTAACAGAGACTTTTCTCTGTTAAGACCCTCAATAAAGGGTCTGTCACAAAGAACCAGTCAGTTTAGAAATATTGCTGCTCTTTTCTGCAAAGAGTACCAACAGTTTTCTCCTTAAAAAAGAAAAAAGCAAACTATGTCCTTCATCTACTCATAAAGATGAAGATCATTTCAAAAAGTATAATTTCAGTTCAAAATTGAGTGTCACTCACATTCATTCATTAGACTAGGTATTAAGAACTAAAAGCCTTGATTGCAATATCGCTAGCATTCAGAGTTGGTTTCCAAAATCACAATAAAATTATTTTTTGTTCATCTTATATTAAAATAAAACAACATAACAGTTGTTATGTTGCTTGTGATACATGCCTCTGACAAGCCTACACCTATTAGAAAGAAAATCACATTTCCCTTTCTACAAACTCAGTACATTTATGCAAGTGCATACAGCAAATGTACAGCTATACAGTATAACACAATGTAAGTTTTATAAGGTAATTTTTGTAAATTTTGACCAATTTAATGCAAACCTGTACTGCTTCCTGGTGTCATATCTCCCTGCGTTTGTCTCTCGAATCTTTGTGGCCAGCACTCGCACGATGTTCACAAACAAAATAAAGTTGAGCTGAAAAGGAAGAGGAGAAAATAGAAAACTTTTGGAATTGTGACGTAAATGTTAGGGACACAAACTAAGAAATAAGATGATAATTAGATTTTTCTTTTTTAGAGAAAATGTTCTAAAGATGTGATTATGTAAATCAAACGGAGGCCAAACAAATCTCCTCCTCTGTGAAGATTATACACCAGAATAACATCAAAGGTTTACTGACATTCCACTTAATGCAGTACATGAAGGAGCTGTACCTTTAATAAACCCTTGTCATTTAAAAAAAAAGCTGTTAATCATACGGATGGACAAAGTGCAATTTCTACTCAGTTGCTGCTCATTACCATCAGTATTATTTTAAGATCAATGAAACTGAAATAAAATAAGAAAAATGCACATTAATTCTTTCGCTTTGTGCAGACAAATGTGAATAACATTATAACATGACATAAAGAATATAAAGCTTCCCTTTACCTTTAAGTTTGGACTTCCAGTGACTAATCAGAACCATTTGTTTTCCAATGTAGAATGATTATACAACAAATGACTTAAAGAAATAATTTTCATTTCAAAAGGAAATTGGTATCACCAGACAACCTTCAAGTTTTTTTTATTGGTTATGAGGAATTTATAATATGAAACTCAATCTCCATCAACTAATGTAAATGATAAGCATAAGAGAAAAAGCTCCAGTCTGACCTCTAGCATAGAAATACTGTTTTCAGCTTGTATAATATGTTGAACATATGAGCCACACAACTTGCATTTTGAATTTATTGCATATCTAACAAAACATGTATGAAGTAGTTGGATAGGATGGTATTACCATAGTTTCTGGGATTACAATTTGTTAAAAATCTGTCCAAAAAATGAACTATTGATCTCTTCTGATCAGAAAATATCTTCAAAGGAGAGATTTGTGAGTTGACCTGCTGAAACAAAAATCTTTGACTCTACCTCAGATGGATGAACGATAAATCTTTGTGGCAAAGAGAAATGCGTTGAAGGCAAGAGACGTCCTAGATATATTTGTTTGTTCTTCAACAACATAAACATTATATAGGTACTCATCCTAATCCAGTCAACGGCTCAGTCACAGCTTCCTAATTAGTAGAACCTATATTGAGGTTTTCCATTTGAAGCTTTGTGCCAAGCTAATTAACGATATGCGCTGAGAGAATTGAATTCAAAGCGGTTATTTAACTTTAATTTTTATAAACATTTTGTAAGTATTATCATAGAATAGGGCCAAATGCTCTTTTTGGCAGCTTGCCGGCTCAGCTGTCGGTCACCAGCACAAAACGTTCTTTCATAGTGGCAGTTCAGACCCCAGCTGTTTCACATGTTCAAGTGTCCTTGGGCAAGACACTAAACCTCAAAGATAATGTGCAAATACAGTCGACACACAAAGAAGGGTTGAAGGAGTGTGTGTGTGGGAGGGGGAGGCGTGTGGGCGTGTGTGTGAATGGATTAATGGTAAACTGTATAAAATGTGCTATATAAGAGCAGTTGGTTTATCAAAGAGACAAACAGACATCCACGCTGTGGCCAATTTGCAATCCCCAAAGAATTCAGCATGTAGGTTTCTGAACTGTGGGAGGAAACGGGAGCACCAAGAGAAAATAGATTCAAGCACGGGGGACAAAATGCACCACTTAGAATAAAAACAAGTCACAATCTGCTTTTCTGTGATCGAGCTTACAGCTACACCACAATGTTATCCAAGACCCTTTCGCCCAGTTTTAGTACACTTCGGTGTTTGCTAATAAGAAATTTTCTGTGTCAATGAGCAAAGATTACTGGACCAGATTTCTAATGATTATAGTAAGACAGACTATTTCCAGCATGTCCGCTTTCTTAACGAGTCTTCAGGGTGAAAATATCTGTTAAATCAAGCAGGACATGCTAATAAAAAACAGCAGGTGATTAGAATCAATAGATTTTTACAGTTGCAAATTGATGGAAACTTAATTATACAAGGATGTATAAAACAGCCTTCACAGTAGGATAATAAACAAGGAAACATTTTTTTAAATATCTTATTAATTTAACTGTTTACAACTATTTTAAGTACAAAGGCTCTTCTGCCTGGGAAAAGAAAGACATTGAAATATGTTGTTTCAAATTGTAAAACATGAAATGTTTTTTTAAAAGCTGTTTCAGAAATGCTTTTGTATAACATCAAGGTAACCGTTATAATTTAAAAATAATATTTGTTCTTCTACAATGGACCCTTGTTTTCCAATACACATCCTTTATATGTATATCAACATTTATTGGACAAAAAGAAATTCTAAAATATAAAAATTTAAAAAAAGTAAGTTTGGAAAAAAATTTCCAAATGATAGAAAAGGCGGTCTGGGCCAGTCTTTGTAATTACTGATTTTCCTAAATTTCTTTGCTGCATAATTGAACTCTTGTTGTCTTTTTAGAAAAACCACAGATCATTATAAATATGTTCAACAAACTCTACGGAGACATCTCGACTTAGGGTTAATTATTTCATAACCACAAATGTAGCTCGTCACACCTTTAAGTACTGTACATAACCGTTGGCTTGGAGAGAGTCAATAAAAATTGTAATCAAATTTAATAAGTTATTTAGGTTATTCAATCATCAGGGATTTCAGGAATCCCTGATAATTTATGGAACTTCTTTGAAAAATGCTTCTGTAAATATGTGGACTGTGGATGCTGACATTAGCGTTGGGGACATCTGTGCTTCTGTCCCCAAGGCTAACTCCTTTTAGCACAACTTGCACACAACAATAGTCTTTTACAGTGTCCATGAGGTTGTTTTCTGAAGCAAAAATTGCTAGCAACATCGTCCATCGATGTTAGCAAGTGTCGAGTGTGCATCATATTTATAGGCATACTAGAAACACAATTAAAAGGTTCCAGCTCTGGGCATTTGTATGTAAGAAAAAATTCTCAAATTAATTACGTTTAAAATGTAGAACCTGTTGAAATCAATGTAATTAATAACTGAAAAGGTTAGAGTTGAATCAGAATTGGGGGTGACAAAAAAATCTATGTTTCTTCAGTAAAAGTGTTTAGGATGATGTGGGCAGTAACTCAACAAAAGTGAAAAATAAAATAATTTAAAACCTCAAACATTTATTAATAAGAGAAAATTAGGAGAGAAATTTAGCATTTTCTCAAGGGAGTTCAGGGAGAACCTGTGGATGAGGGCAAAATGACTCCTTTGATTTCTTGAAGCGCTTCAAGAATTGTCATCTATACAATAATCAAGTTACAATTACAAGAGATCGCTGTTGTCAAGTCCTACAATACTGATCTTCACTTTAAATGCCACTTTAAACTTCGAAGGGCAACAAAAAGGTCATGTTATCATTTTAGGGAGTGGCAGTGACTTGTTTGGGCTCAGGGCTTCTGTGACGATAGATGACTGAATGGTTGAATTATTTTTCTGATCAGAGAAATCAATCATTCAAATTTTAACCTTTGTGGAATGTATGTTGCAGGCTAACAAATCTAGATTCTGTCCATTTTTTCTTCCCCTTTACATACAAAACTGACAAACATATGCCTTTTAATCAATTAATGCTGTTCATACTTACCCCAATTGCTGTCAAGATAGGAACCTGGTAAATCCATTTGACGTTACCAGCACTTAACTCCCAGCACCTGATGATGAAATAAACAGAAAACAATTAGGCTGTGAAATAAGTTTGATGTAAAGGTTAAAATGATATCTTGTTTTGGTTACATACTATGAAAAAGTTATTTAATTATCAGAAAGATGTCCCAGATAGAAATCCACTAGACCTGACAATACAGTGTCTGCAACACATATTGAAATGGATGACAAAGATGTGTAGATACCCTTATAATCGATTCCTCTTTTATATTATTTCACACAGACAACTTTAGAAAAGTGCAACCTTTCGGTTCAGTAGATTTATTCAGCGGGGAGAGAAAATGTTTAATCAGAATAATCCCTCAAAATTTCATCCATATCCCTTGCAGGGACTCAGGTAAGCTGGTGCTTATCTCCAGCAGTCTTTGGGCTAAAGACATGGAGCACCCAAGGTAGGTTGACATTACACTGCAGGGCAATGCAGAGAGACGCAGGGCAAACAAACATAGTCACTCACTCCTGGGGGCAATTTAGACAGACCAGCTAAAGCAACACTTTTCTCAACTGCAATTTGTATTTACACTTAAACTTTTGATTTTTCTGGGAAATCTTGAAATTGTTTCATAAATCCATGCTTTTTTAATTACCTAGGGTAAACATGCAACATTGGAGAGATGTTGAGTTATAAAACATATTTTGTGATTATGCACAGGGAAGATTGTCTGGTTGTTTGGGGGCATGCCAAACCTTCTCTATCCAATAAATTCAATGCAAACATGCTGAGTTAACTGAAACAAAACAATCCGGTTGTGAGTAAAGATACAACTTTCAACAGACCAAAGATATGTCGAGATATGAATTTTTGGTCACAAACATTTCAGTTTGGTCTGCTGTAAAGCAAAGGGCACAAATGTGAAAAGCACTTCATGCCGACTAATTAGTACAGCAGAGGATCTCTGATTTGGAGGGCTTTTCTCCTTTTCTTTTTCAAATGCATACAAATAAGAGTACATTCCATAATCAACTGTTTAAAATGTCAAGAAATTATAGACATACATTTGGTGGCCTTGGCTCATAGGGTGTGCCCAAATCAACATAAGAAAAATGGTTCAACAGCCTAAATCAATCTTTTTCCAGTGGGTACAGATGTCCTCAGATCTAAATCTTATAGAAAACCCTCACAGAGAACCATGGAGAAGAAATCAAAAGAGAGGATACAGGGCAGGATTATCTAAAGCAGGAGTGCCCAAATCCAGTTCTCTAGAGCTACTATCGTACAACATTTAAATGCAACCCTGTACCGACTCACCTGGTCCTTTCATTAGCTTTCAGCTCTGCCAAGACCTACTAATCAGCTATTCATTTGATTCAGGTGTGCTAGAGAAGGGAAGTTTCAAAAAGTTGCAGCATAGTAGTTCCTGGAGACTGGACTAAAAATGAATGGTCGAAGATCTTTCCATATCAAAGGTGGCATCAACTAAATATTTACTGTCTTTTCTTAGTTTTTTAAAACAGTGAAGAAAAAATCCAAAGGCCACCTGCCACTTTGACAGACTACAGTTCACACCCATAACCACTTGGGGCAGATGCAAAGACACTCTCAACTTCATGCACAGAATACAGGTAACTAAAATCAAAGAAATTATTTACATGAGAGCATCTGATGGTGTCCAGCATCTTGTCAGACCTGGACACCATGGTTAATGCTTTCTGCTATTTGGGATTTTTAGACCAACATCACAGTCCCCATAAAAGGTCATCTATTGGAGGCAAAGCCCTCATGACAACTGCCTCTGCAAACATTTGATTCCTCCTGGCTCATAATGACCAGAAGGAAGTTATGAGATTGTGCGTTCACGCCACAGAAGGTGAATTGTTCATATTTTATTTACTGCGACCACAGTCCCACATTAACATTTTTATTAATGTAGGAAATGAAGTTACATTCATCTGATTGATGTGCGATGGCACAATGGTTTCTTCAGCTTATTCGGGTTAATTATTAATCAAAATGAATAAAGTTAAGTACGACACATTGATTTTCATGATCAATTAAAGGTTGAATTTTTCCAAACTTTGTGTGTGTGGGGGGGGGGGGGGGGTGTTAATGTAATAAAAGATTTATTTTCAATGAAAGACTTCATTCACATCTTTATCAGTGAGAATTGGTGTCGTATATCAGATCCAAACTCAACTTTTCAGCTTTTTCTTTTCTAAAGTATTTCCTTTCTTATTGACAGAAATTTCTCTCATATTCTTGATTTTTTTATTATTATTATTTCAATGAAGAGAAAAGGAACGGTCTTTGAGAAGCAGAATAATTTCTTTCCTGTAAATAACAGTAGGAAGGATGTTCTTTTCATCAACTGTAGCTCAAAACAGGCGCTGAGAGAAGTACTAAGATTTAACTTCATCTTTTCACAGCAATTACTCCCAGTGCCACCTGTTGCATTGTGTGTCTACTCTTGTTCATAACTGTGTTGCATATTAAATTAAGCAAGTATAATTGGATTTCACGGGTGACTCAAATGTCACATGAATTAGACTGTAATTGTGCAGTCGCCTTTTGTCTCTGTTATATTTGCTAATAGATGGGTTGTCTTGTTCCATTGATTACAGTTCAATCTTTAATCCTTTTATTTCGACAAAGACAAAAATATGCAAATAATGTCAAAATAAATACTCATGCAATTTGTAAACGTGTACCTTGCGTCTGCCAGCGTTGCCCTGATGATAGCCCAGATTGCGACAAACACGGCAGGAACACCTGAAAGTACAAAACAAGATGTGACTCAGTGGATTTATTTTTTTTTACTCGATGCAACTCCCAGCTCAGATTTCACACTGCATTTCCTTCATGTCACAAGAAAACAGATACAAAGTGTACTAGAGTGCTGCGGAGACAGTAAGAGTGTATATATAATCCCACATAATGATGGTATGCTGACATATAATTACTACACACTCAGTCAACGTGACAAACGTACTTCCTATCCAGCAGCTCTGTTGCATGTCACATTTCAGCAGAAACAGCAATTTCCACACTTTTACTACCCATCAAAGCACAAGGATGCTGCAGGATTTCATGTACATTATATCTGTAAAGAAGTTCCTATGCTTCATACGTAGTTATATGTTATATAAAGTTACCAGGTGTAGTCACTTCTTTGCTGTAAAATAAACAACTCAGTGCTGCTACAGTGGAGCAGCACTGAGCACTGAATTTAGTTGGGAAGTTAAACAGGCATAACTTCCCAACTAAATTCACAAAGGCACTATTTCTTTGTTTAAGATTTGAACCATAAATCTTTGTATAACTAAGACTTCTTGTTTATTTCACCAACAGTTTCTTCTCATGCTCCACATAGATGGAAATGTCTGGTTACAAGTTCATTTTAGGACAGATTTTACAATATTGACTTTAATTTTCAAGGGCCTCGATTCAAGCTCCGCCTAAATAAGTGGATTATTAAAGCCAGATACTTCAACTCAAGCATTGACATTGTTAAGCCAAATTTTGCTCATAGTTCCAAGAATCAGATATAAAAATTCAGGGGAAAGCTTCCTTTCTTTTTATATTATCTTGGACCTTAAACAATCTATCTTTTTAGGATAATTTTCAATATTCATGCAATTGTTTATAATTATTTCCATCATTTGGTAAACATATACAAACAAGGTCACAGTCTTGGTTTATTTTATTGTTATTCATGCTTTCTTTTCTTATACACTAGTATGTGTATATCTGTTTTACTAATTTTATATGGCAATATTTTGTCTCTTTCCTCATTTTTTGGAGCACTTCAATTTAATTTCAGATGGGTTTCTGTTGTACAAAATCTTTTTTCTGAAGCACCAAAACAGCTTTTTTTCTTTTTTGTTTCAAAAGTTCCAAGTAACAAAATGAGGTCATGAATATTGACACCTGTCCTGCAGAGCTGGATGAGTAATTTCATCTTTAGTTCAAGATTTATTTGTATCACAAACCTGACTCACTATTTATATGTGTTTCTCACTCTGTTATGCTTGGAGTCTAAGGTTTCCAGATCAGAGATCAAGACTTTTTTTTCCGAGCATTGATTGGTTAAGAGGTGGTGCAGTCACCACCTCTTAACCAATCAATGCACTATTGTGCTTTCAGGTCTCTCTTATTTCCTCTTCTTCTGAGGATTAAATTTTATTTTTTTATTTTGCAAGTGTACAAATGTCAAGAACAGCTTCACCTGGTTTTAGTAAATTATATTATCTTTTAAAAATAAGGCATCTCTTTTAAAGATGTAATTTATTTTTAAAAATGGAAAAATCAGTGGTTCTTCTTGTGCTGCAACTATTTTCACTCTCTTGCTGGTGATTTAAAACACTAATGCATTAATCAATAATGCATATCCACGTTCATGCACACAATCACATGTGACATATCAATAAGTATGAGGGTTCAATGTCTTTCTCCAGTACAATTTAGAGGGAAGTGGTGAGGTCTATTGTCAGATCCCCGCTCCTCCCCACTGCTGATTACAGATGTTGGAGACGAGTCAGAATCAGCAGGGTTGAGCTTTAGGAAATCTGAATCTGACCAGATAACCGTAATTACTGCAGCTCTACTTTCGGCCTTTGAAATCGAACCATTCGTCAGATTTTTCTTTAGAAAATGGGGGGAAAATTGTATCTAATTGGATGGATGATGAGATAAAGTTGGAAAGTGTTATCAGCTTTACACAAGGAAACCATCACAAAATGGTCACCAAAAACAACAAATGTGAAATAAGATGATGCAGAAGTCGATGTTAAAAGCTACGTACATCTGCTGCTTTGTTTTTAACAATATTATCAGATTGCTCATGTAGATTTGATAATACATTTAAAGCACTCTTAACATAGTTGATTTTTGGATGAACTTCAAACAAATTGAATCCTAAACTGAATTTAGGATTTACAGGACTGTTTACAAAATCATAAATGCAATTGTTCCAGAAATTATTTAAGTTATTCTAAAAACAAAAAAAGTCTAAGTGTCATTAGTTACCATAAAATTAGGCTGTAAACCAAAATTTAACATATCTATTCACTTACACTGTCCTCACTCTGTTTATTCAGCATAAACTACTTTAGCTGTGTAATCAAAAGTCCAAACAGGAGATGTGACAAGAATCGCTGAAGCAAATCCTCCTCCATCATCTTCATAAGAAACCCGTCTAAATGTTAACACCACTTTTAAATTAAACTTTATTGGACTGACAAGTGCTTCGCCCATTTGTCGGCATCTATTCTGTTAGCTACAGACATCTGAATTAAATGCTTTATTTTATCTATCGCTCCAGCTAGAGAAATTAGGTCAGAAGAGCTTGCTGGCACTAAGAACGGAAGCAAATGGAGAGACACAATTATGATCTTATCGACCCGTATATAAGTGTTTCTGTAGGCTTTAAGTGTCACTGACTGTCCAATAGACACGTGTAGGGCTTCTTAAATTTTCTTTTGCACGTAGAAACCATGGAGTCCAAAAGCACATGCAAGTAAAGAACCACTGTTGATTTTTTAGAGTAGATTTTTATGCTGGTAGATAAATCTTTCACACATTTTCCTAATAAAATATCAGTGAGAATATGCTTCGCCTGGAGCTCCTTTCATCATGTCAGCAAAACCGTTCAAGCTATGTGCTGGGGAAAAATATCCCACACACACAAACACCCACACGCCTCACACACCTCATCTTTGCCATAGGCTTCCACTGAGAAAACAGCTTGAAGTGTCATTTTCTTTAAAGAAATGTATTCTGGCCTATAAGTGAGGCACATGCATATGAGAATAAGAACCAATTCAAAGGAACTTCTGGGGGAGTGGGTTGTTGTAAGACTATTGGTGTCATGCAACAATGTTTTTAGAAAGTGTCATTTGAAGTGGTGCTGATGAGAAATGCAGGTACAGCTCTAGAGGAAGTGGATGATGAAATTAATAAATTTTAGTTAACAAAACTGAAGGGCTGCAGAGGCAAAATGTCCAAGAAACAACCAGATTAATAACAAAGATAACTCTAATTAACCCAGAGCAAAACTCTAGAAGAGAAAATCCGAGATATGTGTAAATATCCATAGAAAAGTAATAATAAGCTCTCACTAAATGGTGCATTTATTAAATTAAGCTGTTGTAAATCATGTGTAATTTGTATCAGTCTTATTAGTTGAAAATATATTATCACCTAATGTCATGCTTCAAAGAAAGGAATCTGATGAATATATTATAAAAATGAATGAGAATAAAATCATTAAAAGGGACCTAATACATAAAATTTACATTTTGTTGAATTTTATGCTTCCATTTTGGTCTTGACTGCTTCTAAAAACAACTCAAAAACTAAAAAACAAACAAAAAAAAAAAACAATTTTTAACTATAAATTAATTTTTGTTTCTTTTGTGAAAAAAATACCTGTTTCAAAAATGTAAGGAATGAGTTAGAGAATGAGTTATTGTGCAGCACATTCAGAACTAAAACCAGCTGACCAAACGTAGCAGGAGCTCTGCTTCGGTTGCTAGGTAATGGGCTAGGTTTCGCTGGGTTGCTAGGTAACGGGCTGGGCTACGCTGGGGTTACTAGGTGAGGGGCTACGCCTGCTGATTTGTGACCAAACAGAATATAAAATGAATGTTCAGAGGACTTGAAAAATTTTATTTTTATCTATTTTTGGGTCTCTCTTTCAAAAGATAAACTCCATCATGTTATAGAATGAAATAACTGATTGTAATATTTTACTTTGGTCCATTATCAGATTGTGATGTCGCCTTTCTCTGGACACCAATTGGATAGGATCAGAGTCCCAATCAATTCAGTTGTTTCCCTCATAATCTAAATATCTTTAACAACCTTTAGAGATAAAGGTTGTTAAACCTTCACAACTGGTTGTAAAGAGAGGCTATTTTGGCTGCTGTAGCTTCCTTTGACCACACTGTTTAAATTTGAAAATATTTAAAGCAAAGTGCTAAGTTTTTAAAGCAAGAGGAAAACCTTTTTGTACGTTTTTTATTTCCAGATCATCTTGTTTATTACAAGGTTCCCTTACAGCTACTCATATTGTTTGTTTCTCTTTTTATTTATTCTCTCTGATAATATTGTAACTTGTTATGGATTTGTGATCTTTATTGTCAAGGTTTTATTTTGACAACATACATTTATGACTACCTTTAAGTCCTCAGTATCAGTCTGCTTATGATTCATTTGCAAAAGCCTTGTTTAACAAGTTAAAATCTTAACAACCACCATAGTATCAAGCATCAGAGAGCAGAGTTTTAGCTAAAGTTTTTCTTCTGCTGTTTTCTTAGTAATGATTTATATGCAGTTCTCATATAATACAAGTTGAAGCTAACAGAGAAAAAAGAGAACAGGACTGATTAACACAAACCAAAATAATTTCCCACAAAGAAAAGAACTAAATTGAGAAATCTATGATCATGAAGAAACAAAGCTGAAACCAGATGAAATAAAACATTAAACTACAAACGGAATAAAATGTGCAAATATTTAACTGGCCCACACATCATTTTGGAAGCTATTAAATGCTATTTTGAATTATAAATTACTTTAAAATAACTTGAATAGATCCAAACATTTGACAATGTTGATTCTGTAAATGGGATGCAATCAGTCAGTGTGCACCAAAACCAATTTGAACTGGCAACAAACAAAACATAAAAAGGCAACGATTTAATATAAAATTGTCTATCTTAATGCACGCCTCTTGCTTATTTCCAGGATTAAAAGACATTGGATGAGACAGACCATGTTAAAATGAGTTGTTAAAGCCTAACTCAGTTTCCCAATTCTCTTTTTCTTTACTGAACTTTTTCCATTCAATTATAGAGAAATCCAGCAGCTTAGATAATGTCAAAGTAGAAAGTGCTGTAAGATATTAGCAGGCTATTTGGGTCCCCTGGCACAAATGTACCATCAGAGCCTTCCTCTGCTTTGTTTTTGATCTAAAATGTGCCGCTTCTTCTCATATCTTCAGGAAGAGTCATTTTATCTCATTATGACACAACTTTAATTACTTTAACCTACTCTTTTTCATGAGGAAGACCTAAAAACATCTTCTTTAACAAAAAATATATATATATATTTCTATTTGGGTTACACGGCTGTTAAAATGTCTTATAAATGTTAACCAAATTCAATCTGTTTTATAAGGAATATAATTTGCAAGAGGCTGAGGTGCCAGCAGAGGAAAAAATAAATGGTTTTGTGGTAAAAGTGGTGTAAGAAATTGTAGGTTTGCTCCTCACCCCATCCAATGAATATGAATCCCCAGAGGTATTTGGAGTCTGAGCGAAACGCCATGAAGATGAGGCTGTGCAGGTAGAGGCCTTCCACCAGGATCCAGAAGTAGTTGGTGGCCAGGAAGTAGATGAAGAGCAGCACCGTCACCTTGCAGCCGATCTGGCGACACAGCATTCAGACTTGTCGCATATGATTTGTGTTCATTATCATGCAGCTTACTTGTTTTGCCTTTGTGCTGACACATTCATCAGCTGACCGCATTACTGCACACAAACAGCTCCTGCACCATAGGTGAGCCCAAGAGAGCAAACAGTCTGATTGCAAAGTGGAAAAGCGTTACTGTATAAATTTGCATATGAATGAAAAAAGGTACACAAGTGAACAAAGTAAAATCATAAATTCAAGCTGATGATGGATGGAACATTTGAGGCAACAAAAGTATTTTCCTACCACATAGTGCTTCCACAAACAAGTGACTGTTAATTTTAGTTTTTAAAAAATGCTATATATATCAAATATGGCTTAAAACAAACTTTGTAATTTAACACTTTGAAACTGATCTCAGATGCTTGGAAACTCCAGCTACAAGGTGGAGCAGTGCCTTGAAGGTCCTTCCATTTGTTTTTCACAATTGAATGGTCGACACTGGAGATTAAAGGATTTCTCAAGCATGTATGAAAGAATCAATTCAACACTCCATGTATGTTTTTGATGAGGGAAAAACATAACATTATATATGATGTTAAGCTCAAAAATGTCAAATTTACATAAAACTGCTCCTTTAAGTCTGTAAATCAGGAGTGTCCAAGTGTATCTTGCCCTTTCAATTTTTCTAAAATCTGATTTTATTACTACTATTGAGTACTTTAAACTCTGTGTGTCTGCAAAAATGTTCGGTAACCACATGAAGGCAAAATAAAAAATGAATTGTAATTATTTTTGTAAGGCTATTGTAGCCAATAAGCATCAGCAACAAATATGGAGTGTTTTCTTCTACATAAACCCTGAGGTCGCAAGTCTGTTTATAAAAATTATGTTTAGAGCTTTGTAGACACAATTATGGTTTTCTAGTTACATGACAGGCATTTGCCATCCATCCATCCATCCATCCATCCATACATACATACATACATGCTCTGATATCCTCCAAAGAGAAAAGTCCATTAGGCATCGAGATCAGATGACAAACCACATTTAATTAATTCATTTTATTGAACACTGTTTGCACTCTGAGCTTCCCCAGATGACATATCTCATCATCTTATCTGTAATGTATAACAGTTGAAGCCAGATGGTTACAAATACTGACTTTCCATGTAACTATATGAGGTGCAGATACATCATCTCGATATGCATCTTTATTTTTCTAACATGTCTTATAATGGAACTGCAGCATACCTTCAGGCATATGTTGCTCTAAACCAATAGTGACACAGTCACAGTTCAATAAATAATCTGAGCTGTCTGGCTGCAACTTTTTTTTTAATCAGCGCAGATCAGAAATTCAAATAAAAAAAACTCCAAGCTGTATTGTGTTTGCTTTTTATTTACTTTCACTGTGCAGAATGTTGAGTGTGCACAGTTTTTTAAATAGGCTCTTGTCAACTTTATCTAATAAAGATGAAAAGATTTTCTGAGTCATAAATTGAATTTTACTCCATATGAAATACAAGTATCATGTTCAATAGCATACCATGGAGGAAAAGGTTTTTAAAGGTAAAGTGTACTTTTATTCTGCTTCTACAAACTCAGAAATACCAAAGTCAGACTGTTCTGTAAAGCCACTATGGTTGGATATCGCCATTTGTCATTGAAGATATTGATTTATTCCATTTATGTATGGGTTGACATTGGAGAAAAGATTTGCAACAATGAAAAATGGCAAACCACCACTCATTTTTCTCAGCATGTTGTAGATCTGACAGATTACATAACGTAAATCAATACTTTTTATATGTTTTTAAAATTAAAATATTACTTTCTTGCTTTGACTTACAACTACCCTGTCGTCATATTTGGGGGCCATTAAAAAAGTGAGAATTATCCAATTAACTTCTTTTTGAATAAAATTAAAATATAATTATTCACGAATCACACTTTATAATCAAAACCATTAAATTAAGCAGATTTTATGTTTCAATGTTTTAAAGTGATTGCATTTAAATTGCAGATTACCAGATTATGTCAATAATTACACTTAGCTTTGGTCAAATAAAACTTACTCCTGTGTTCAGAGTGTAAAAACAACACTTGAAAAGGTGAAAAACAACATTAAATAGATGAATAAATGTATGGTTGGACCAATTTTGCAAACATCTCTTTCATCCTGCTATGTATTTTTTCTCTCCATCTCCCCTTGCTTTTAATATGTTAACAGAAACAGTGCAAGCATGCTGGAATCTGAGTTTGTGTTCACTTTAACTGTGTGAGATGTTTTCCTGCAGCCAGACTGAACAAAGGAACACTATAGCTTTCATTAGTATGCAGAATATAGGTCATTATATTTATCTTTGTCTCCACGTGTTGCCAAATCTTTAAGATCTTTGCATAACAGCATGGATAAAGGATAAAGGATGTCCCTTTATCCTTATTTTATTTCCTCTAAGTTTTATGTATCTATCCTCTATGATTCTGATTTTAATAAGCTTATGAAAGGAAACCCAAAACATTTGTGCATTTTAAACAGAAATTCAGATAAATATTAGAGAAATCTACACATCTGAACTGAATAAAGTCAAAAAAAAATTAGATACATTATGTTAACATAAATATTCATGCAAACGTCATTAGCACAGAATATTATGCTTTCTGATGTCCTGTTCCTGATAAAGTAGCATGAGTTTAACAAGCTCTAATTAGAAATTTGACAGACATGCTAAGAGTAGCTTGACAACTGTAGTTATAAAACAGAGTGTGCAGCTGGAGCGCTCTTACTTTCTTTGCCACAACTGCCAAATCTGCTTTTTCTTTTTAAAATGAGGTCAAGTTTAGAATCTGTTTTTTTCTGCTGCTACAGAAAATACAGACACTGGGCTTTTACCTGGTCTCTCATTACAAGAGAGCCATGACAAGGACATGAATAGTTTAGCAATTTTAAAACACTTAGCAATGTATTCTCTTAAGCATCAATCTCCTTTTAATTATGATAAAATGACAAGCAGGCATTTTACAAGAAAACGTTCAAGAAGACGACTTGATACTTACATACTGGGACTTGTCGAGTGATGAAATGCTCGCTGTTTTCAGGTTATCCAGCAGGGCTGAGTCAAAGTCTTGCAATCCGGCACTCGAATAGACAACTTTGTCCTTCACGAAAATGCTGACAGCCCGCAACATAAAGGAAACGAACAAGTGCATGTGGATGTAGTTTCTGGTGCAGTGAAGGCGCCTGCCGGGATCAGAGAAGTTATGGTTAATTGTTATGAAAAAACAAATAAGTAATTTCAGCCCTCCATTATAACTATGGAGGGCTGAAAAACCAGGAATATTATACAAAAGTAATGTAAATGCTTTATCTGGCTTTGTATACAGTTGTATGACCAAGAACTCCAACTAAAAGCCATGAAATTTATCAAATATTTAGAAATTATTTTCTTTACTCTGCAATAATAAGGGGTAAAAAAAGGAATATATGTAGTTTCTTTTGTTAAATACAGTCTAAACAGTCTCTCACATAAGGTCCACCTCAGCTTCAACACAAGTAGTTGCTGAACATCAGATCAGCTCCCTGCATACAGTAAAAAGCTTTTCAGTAATCCAACACTACCTTGATGAGAGCTACAGCACAAGGATGTAACTCAGTTTTTCAATGCAAAAAATTGCAAGATAAACTAGGGAGGAAGTAATTGTCAGGGACACTGTAAGCCAACTTATTGTACTCAATATGGGACTCACCGTTGACACGTTGTTGCTCTTGCAGAATTTATACAATAGGAGCCAACAGAGAAACTCCACACACTTCAGATTTAAAGCCTGCTTTGTTGCTCTCAGTGACTGCAGAAGTTAAGCCTCAGGCACTGACAGGTTTATCGTTCTAACCAGCTCCTGCATTGCTGATGCTGCTCTCAATTATCATGAAAGAGCAGAGCCAACTCCGATTCAATGAGTGGCCCACTCATCATTTTCAGGGCTGAAGATGACAATGTTTACAATGAAGGCTTTCACATAAAAAAATGACTAAAACCTGATTGCAGTCCTTAATTAGCAATGATGGGCTAATTACTATTCAACAGTATACAGCTGTAATAAGAGGCTCACATAAACTAATCATACGCATGACTGTCATTTGAATTTTGAGCTTTTAAAGATTAATTGGGAACATTCTTTTTCAGAGTGAAATAACTATGCAACAAACTGATCCACTTATTCTTTAGAAAAAGAATTGGCTTGCATTTATTGTGGCCTTTTTCCAATCTATCATAGTCTGAATTATTAATGACTATTAATAATTAGTCATTGGTAAACTCACCAACCACTTTATTAGGCACATCTGCCTTAATTCTTCCTGGCACAGATCCTGGGTTTCTGCATGTTTCACCAACTCAAATTTACAATTTTTTAAGACCTTTATAAGACCACCATAAATGGAATTTAAGACCAGATAAATAAATTGTATGGGTTTGCAGCAAAAGTGAGCCAATGACAAATACGGACATTGTCCAGCCAACTGGCAATAAATTTGCACATAACCAAGATGGATGTAAAAAAAAAGAGCTAGCTTTACTCTTGCTAGTAAACTAGCTAGCAGGGATATATTAGCAGCTACGGCAGCTGCAAACACCTTGAGTCACAGAACGCAGTGAAGATGTCTGCACATGACTCAAAGTTTTGAGTCAATGCAAAAACTTAAACTACTTGGGAAATATGAGATTAAACGAGCTAGCAAGCTTATTATTATATTTCAATTAATTTAAAGCTTTTTAAGGTCTTATGTTTAGATACATAAATGTAAGATGTTCTCAGACTATAAGGATATGTGGGCAGATGAGATTTGGTAACCATGGAAGCCACTTCAGTACAGTAAACTCGCTGCCATGTTTTAGAAACTACTCTGACATAATATAAGGTTTTTGAAGTGGTAAATTATCCTGTTGGAAGTAGCTGGGTTATACAAAAGGACCCAAAACATGCCGCCATGCAATTACACAACCACTACCAGCCTGAATCCTTGATAAAAGGCATCATGGATCCACGTCTTCAATTTGTATATACCAAATTCAAACCCTAAAATCAAACTGCTTCAGACCAGGGAAATTTTTCCAGTGTGTTTAACCTCCAATTTCTGTGACACTGTTCAAATTCTAAACTCGTTTTTCCTGTTCTTTGTAGACATGAGTGTCAAATGGTGAGATGTTCACAGCTCTCTGTATTTTTTCTCTTTTTCTGGCCATTTCCAATAAACATGAGAAGTACTTGTGCATGAAAATCCCAGTACATCTGTTGGTTGTGAATAAGGCCTCGTTTGATGTAAAATGTGTGCTTCATGCAATCCTGCTCTGCCAGTAGAATCGAATCTTCCTTCACTGATACACACACCAAAAGTGGCAGAGATACTAGAGTTGGGAGGAGAGCTGATAATAGTCCTGAAAATCAAGATTATTAAAAAATATAATTCAGTCCCTCCAGGATTTCACAGTTTTGTGGCTCTGCTTTAGAAATATTTGCAAGGAATTTTGAACAAAAAGATCAGTCAATAAACACCTTCTAAAACATACATAAAGAATAAAAAAAAGTCAATTGCAGACTTCTTTTGCTGGTGAAATATATTAATGCAAAGTGTGCAAAATTATTTCCCGCCGCCTTCATGTAGAACAGAGGCATACTTTTTTGCTCGATCCTTTGCGATTATGTATGACATTAAAATGACATTAAATGTGACTTCTTAATTGCCATATCAATCACGGCCTACAACTTGACTCAGCAGTGTGGTAAAAGCAGAGGTGAGGCTAGACATTATGGTTGTCCATCATTTTGACCAATAAGTAAAAAAAAAAAAAAAAAGTCATAATCTATTTTTGAAATTATAATACTGACATCCATCCAATAACGATAAAACTATACTGTTGAGTACTTAAAGTTTACATAGTATACTGTGCTGCAATTGTAGTAAAGCTTTGCATTGGCGATAAGGGAATATTCACACTAAAATAGGAAACTTCAAAACAGCAGTAAGAGGTTTGTAAAGATCAAAGATTCATATGTTGCTTTGTTGAGTCAAACACAGCAGATGTGAGACCTCTGTCTAAAGGCAGCTTGACGGCCCTTTGAAAAGGCAGCAGCAACTCATGCAGGATTTATGCTCTGTGGTCTTTATCAGAAATGCATGTCTGTCACATTCCTTTATTCCTGTTTTGAAGTGTGCATGTTTTTGTCTGAAGTTTCTGATACAAACTAAAAGACCAGATGAAAAGATGCTGCCATTCAAATCAGGAGAGTTTAAAGGCAAAAAAAGAATTACTAAAATGGTTAAAATCTCTGAATGTGTTTGAATAAAATCTCGTCATAAAAGAAAATTATATTAATCATAGTTTGAAAGCTGCTGTACTTTATTTCACATTGTTTGCGCATTTAAATGTTCTGACATTAGTTGTTTTTATTTTAATAGACACATCAAGAACTTGAAAGAAGATTTTTTTAGAAAGGTCCAAGTTTTTATAGATAAATCTTATCTTCCAAGAGAAGATAAGATTCCAAAAGCATCTAAAGTTATCTGGAAAAGGTTTTCTAATAAATTACATTTTGTTGAGAAACATAAATGAGTATTTACAAGTTCACTGCAAAATAATCTTATCAAGTATTTTTTGTCTAATTTTGAGTGCAAATATCTTAGTAAACTTAAAATATGACAAAATAACTTAAAAGAAAACATTTTATCAAGATAAATAAGCTTGTTATAAGTGAATAATTCTTGTACATGTAAAAAAAAAAAAAAATAGAAGTTCCGCTGACAGATTTCTTTTACTTTAAAACATGAAAAATGTCTTGTTGTAAGTGGAAAAATCTGTACTTTATGCTAGAACAGTATAAAGTACAGTGTTAGTACTTTATATTTTTTTGTAGTGTTGATCATTACGTTAAATAAACTGTAAACTGGATTGGTCATAACACACTAGCCACCTGTATGGGAAAGTGCAGAGCAGGATATACTTCCTGAGGAGACTGCGGTCCTTTAACATCTGCAGCAAACTGCTCTGGATGTTCTACCAGTCTGTGATTGCCAGTGTCCTCTTCTACACCGTGGTGTGCTGGGGAGGCAGCATATCCAAGAAGGACACGTCCAGACTGGACAAACTGACCAGGCGTGCCGGCTCTGTGGTCGGCATGAAGCTGGACTCTCTGGTGACGGTGGCAGAGGCGAGGACACTGAACAAACTGCTGGACATCATGAACGATAGCAGCCACCCTCTACACGCCGTCATCAGCAGCCAGAGGAGCCTGTTCAGTGACAGACTGCTGCTTCCCAAGTGCCGGACCAATAGATTTAAGAACTCTTTTGTCCCCCATGCCTTCAGACTGTACAATTCCTTATTGGGGGGGAGGTGACACAGGACAGAGGGTGGAAGGAGTAGTGACCCCTTGTACTTTTCTCCATACTTATCAGGTCAAACCACATAGTGCAATACAATATCACTGGTCAATCTATCCGCCAAATTCTTATATATTTTTTGTGTTGTATTTATATTTACTTATATTCTTATATTCTATATTCTTATTCCTTGTTTCTTGCATAATTTAAGGTTTTTCTTGCATAATTTAAGGTTTTGGTTACTCACATTTGGTGTGTACCTTAGTATTTAATTTGTATTTTGTATTCTTTTGCACTTTTGCTTACTGTGTTATCTTTGTTTTTTGCCTGGGAGCTGCTGGTAACTTCAATTTCCTGAGGGAGTCTTCCCAAAGGATCAATAAAGTACAAGTCTAAGTCTAAGTCTAAGTCTAAATTCTCCATATCTCCATTCAAATTTCATAAAGGTTAGATTTTTGGCATACTAACGGTTGTCTTGACGACAGAGTTACCAAAAGTCTCTCTTCTGCTTCTCTGTTTACGGCTGTGCTTATCTGGCCTGTCAGTTTAGGTGGATAAACATTTATTTTTGCTGCTGTGTCACACTGTTCCAATAAGGAAGAGGAACTGAAAAATGTATAACTTGGGTTATTGTTTCTAAACCTAACTCTGCTCTAAACTCTCCATAACTCCCCCCAAACTAAATTATCTAATCTAATCAATCAGACTTTTATTTATTTATTTATTTATTTTTGGTGAAGTGTAAAAATTATTTTTCTTCCAGCATTTCATTTTAAGTGAGATAAAATTTTAGTTTTCTCTGTTTATTTGTGGTGTTTTGTTGGACTTTCTTTCCAAAGACAGAGTTAATGGGTCCTGAAGGCTTTTCTAATTTTCTTCATGTTTACAATAAAACATAAAGCTGCACTTCTTCACAGTTTTGTCCTTGAGTTTGCTTGGAAAGCTCCTTGATTTGCGCTGTTCCCTTGGTGATTTTGAAGATGCTGTGGGTTTTCATATCAAGTTCTTAGGTGAAGCTGTGGAATGTCTACGTTGTGAAAAATGTGTGCAGAATAACTGAATAGAGACATAATATTAACGATCAAACCACCCCTTGAAACATCTGGAGCATTGCTGAAATGCTTCCCTTTGGGTAACCTTTTCCATTTTACAAGGGGACTTCTCAAAACTGTTAAAAAACAAACTAAAGTCCATTTTTTGTGCTGAGAGTGAGTGACTCATACAATGAAAACACAAAAACTCTCTGTTTTGAATCCCCTAAGGTTTTAAAATGTCAACCAGTTTATTATTATTATTCACCTGCTTTTATTTCCACCAGCTGGTTCAGACATATAAGACTTGTGAGCAAACACATACCTTTTTTTTTGTCAACAAACCTTTCAAAACTGTTGAAGGGCTGTCAACGATTAAATGATGCAGTTGTTTCAAAAGACCTCAAACTGTCACTTTTTGCCAAGTATTTGTAGTTCTATAAACTGTGCAACAAATTAGTTAGTGATCCTTTTAACTAGTCATTAACCAGTTTATAAGAATACAGGAAGTATTTTCTTACCGAAAGTATCCAATGATCATGATGGCCACTAGCAGAGAGCTGAAGGACACAGCGTAGCCGGTGGTGTACATGACATATAGACTCTCAAAGAAGTCTTTCTGTGAACATGCAGGAAGAAAAAAGCATGCTGTTTAGTTCACTTCTATAGAAAAAAACACAAGCACGGTCTCACAGGACTGTCTAGACAGTCTTAAACAAGTCTTACACAAGCACAGTAAAATGAAAATGTCCAAATAAGCCTAAAAATGGTCTGAAAACTGAAATTTTCCAACCAATGGTCAGAGGAAAATAGGCTGAAAGATGTTGGTGATAAAGTCAAAAGGAGGCTCCATCTCTCTCCCTAAAGATGTTTATTTATAGCAGATTATATTTTTCAAACACCATGGTTGCTGGTGCAGCTTACGGAATATAAAAAGGTGGAAAACATGATCTTCCAAAGCATTTCTGCTTTATTTGTTTTTCATTTTATGCACGGAATCCATATTTGCAGGAAATAAATAAATGACAGCCAAAATTAAAGTGGCACTATTTCAGTTTAAGAGAAGCAGTAAAACTGAGCGTTCATATGTCGAGAAAAAAAAAAAATTTATTTGAAGTTCAAGTACCAAATCAGCAGGGAAGTCAGGCGTTAAAACCAAATGGATGAGAGCGCCGCGGACACTCAGTCACACCATCTGATGATGACATTTAAGGCACAAAGCCTTAAAATTTCTCACTGAGTCACAAAGCATAACACCTACATAAAAGCTTACATGTCCACAAAGGATGTAGAACCTTTTATTTTTACTTGCTCTATTATGTTAGAAATGTATTTTGTTTCACACATCAAACTGAGTGTGAAAACATTAAAACGCAACGTAGAAGTCAGAAAGTTAATGTATTATTTTGAACACAGCTGGTATAAAAGTGGAGGTATTTTGTTGCTATTGTCTTTGTTTAATTTAATTGTTACAGGAAAGAAAGATGCTGGTTGCGTCTTTTTAGCAAAGATCTAAATCAAATCAATGTTTATTTGTATGGCATATTTGAGCAGCAAGGCAGTTCAAGGTGCTTTACATAATAAAAAGAGAAAAATTACAAAGTCATAAAGAAAATACTATAAATTCAGCAAGCTTCTCTATTCAGCCTAATGTAATTCTTCTGCACCTCTTCTATCAGTGAAGCCAAACAGTGTTTGCTCTGTTGGTGAGCAAACACCAGAAAATATTTCCATATTCAGAAAAAATCAAAAACACAAAATAAAAATCTAATTCTTTCATTGTATTTATTTTTTCTCCTTATTGTTTTGTGCTTTTTCTTCTTTCTTTCTTTCTCATTTATGAAGCACATCAACACATAACACTCTGCGCTTGCACTGCACCTTTAATTTTGTTTCTGGGTCTGTTCATCTAATCTTAATGCCTTTATTTGATTTGTTTACATCACAATAATATAATAAATAATTAGAAATGTATTTTTTCTGTTTAGTACATTGAAGATGTATGGAAATTAAGTTTAAATACCAAAATAACTTGCTTTTCAATCAAATCAATGAAGGTTAAGAGTTTTCTACCAAATAAAAATGAAATTTGTAAAATAAAAAATAAAATTTTGATTCTTTTACTGACAACGTTGAGCTGAAACATAGAAACCTAAATTCATTTTGGGGTCACTACAACTGAAAAATACTCAATCAGCTGTGTTCTTCTACTCCCCAGTTTTCCATTAATTCCAGTTTTTTTCCAACTTTTAACTTGATGCTCTCAGTTTTGTACTCTTCATAGAAGCAATATCTTTGATGCCATTCAGTTCAACTATGATACTTTTCACTTGAGCTAATGCCGGAAACAATATAATGTTCTCGTATCGGTTTCCTTGTTATATTATTTTTTGTTATCATAGTAAGAAAATAAGATACCATATAAGATGTATTCCCATTTCTGTATAAATACATTGAACTCCACTCACATAGTCAACAGTTTATTTCGAATCTAAGTTTTATAAAGTGCATAATAATGGTAGAGTGTTATTTACTGCATTTTAAGCAATGAAGCTGACCAAAATATTCATCCATCCAAGCTGTAATTCAGATTTCCCAGAAAGCCTCATCGTAGTTCATCACAGATCATCAAGGTTTGATGAATAAACAAGCTATGATGCCTGTTTACTGGAGTGAAGGAGCTGACTGTTTCTGTGATTATTCCTTTTGTCTCATCAGTTTTTGATTAGGTCATAGCTTTCATATTTTAATGTTCCTTGCTACGATGCTTTTGTGAACAGTTTGTTTGTTTCTTTAGTACTTCATCACATAGAAGAAAAAGTGCATTTATACAGATTTGCTTTTCTTCTAACATGCAATGAAAGGGAAAAAAGAGAACTGATGCTTTACATATGAACTTTGAACACTGGTGCAGCCTTTGTTGAAGGGTTGAGCAATCACAAGGCTCTCTGAATGACAATATTAACAAAAATTCTTGTTATATTCAACATTAATACTTGCTCTTGCTTCCTCATCACTGAGGGGCTGAAGGAACCGTAGACACTCTGAATAATTGGTCCATGTTTTGTTCCATTGCTCCACAAAGACCCAGGAACCGTTGACATCACACCTCCTGTAAGCGTGTCCTGCAAACGTAGACTCAAGTTGGTGCATTTCCAAAAAATATTTGCAACATACAGACTGCCTGCACATCTTCAATTCAAACATTTTTGGCATTTGGGGACATAGAAGTGACATAGAACATAGAAGTGCTTTAAAACTAACTAAATCTGATGTACAGAATTACAGTCTTGAAAAATCCATGTATGAATAAGTACATAAAACTATAAAAATATATTTTTGTTTGCTTTTATCTGCTTTTCTACTTGTTCCATCGTTTATTATCAGTCAGTGTTTAACCTCGTCTCTGTCTTAGACAAAGCCACTAGCTGAGCTGTTGATGAGACTAACTATAAATGCTCTCTTTCATCCCATGGACATTTTGGTTTAGCTGTGCTTCTCACCTAATTGAAACTACTAAAGACGTTGCTACTGCCATTGACTCTTTGCTCTTTCTTAAACATTAAAGGTACTTCTACACCAATGCTTCTGTTTCTTTTTTGTTTGTGTGGTCTATCTATTTAAAGCCCTAGATGGTGATTCACATTTAGTCCAGTTCTGCTGGAGGTTTCCTCCTGTTAAACGGGAGGTTTTCCTCTCCATTGTCACCACATGCATGCTGAGTATGAAGAACTGGATTAATGTGTGGAGGTAAAGAAGAAAATTGGGGGAATCAAGGCTAATGCACTGCAAATATTTCCCAGATGTGTAAAGTGCCTCTGTTAGATCTATATAAATTGCAAAAGGAGAACATTAGAAGCTTCATTAGAACGTCTTTTCATGTTGCTAAGGTGTAAATGATGCTCAGTAGATAAGAAACACTTCTAAAAACCTCTAGATTGTTCTATGCCTGGCAGCCAAAGCTTGACCAAACTGAGTCCATGCCACTGAACATTTATTTCAAGCGCAGCTACAAAACTTCAACTGCTTGGGTGAAAAAGAAAAATAGTTTGCTATGATTTAGCAATGGAACTTTAGGAGACCTTTCAATAAACAAATAACACCAACTGTGCTATTTTACCATGCTTATTGCACAATGACGTAACAACGTTACCTTCAGTTGATATAAAAATGCTGCACGTACATCAAGCGCAACAGAAGAGAATTATGGCCTCTGTCTCTTTAAGAAGCTTCTGCTCTTCCTGACAATCCGGTTTCAACACGTCATCACAACACTGCTCCGCCTTAATGCAGTTTACAGCCATTCTTAGGAATGTTTGACTGAGAAATAGTCTGGATGAGTTCAACAGACTCAGTTTCACCAGGTGTTTACCGATTGCTGCTGCCGCTAGTCTGGAGGAGCTGAGTAGCAAGCCCTGACTCGCTGCCACGGGAGATTTTTTAATCATGAGTAAAAAGAAATAAAGCAACACATTCAGACGTTTTGATGATATAAAGCTTAACAAGTCCATTTTACACAATACCTCCCCTTTAAAGTGCAGATGCAGATTCAGAGTTGGTTAATGCGAAATTATATAGCAGATTTGTTTGTGTTATTATAAAAAATTAATCCCTTACAGGTTTCTTCTTTTTTTCTCTCTATTTCATTACTGTTATGGATACAATTTTCTCTTTTATATCGGAAAATATGTTTTAAAAAGATCTTTTTTTTCTGTTTGTCCAGGGTATATTTGTCTATTTGTCATTATTTTAATGATCTGAAACATTTAAGTCTGACAATCAGCCAAAAAAGGATAAATCTTAATGGGAGAGCATAGTTTTTCACTTTACTGAAGCTTATTGACCAAGTGGATTTTTTTTGTCATTCCAGCACTTTGTTTTGTCACACACAGCATGTCAGAAAAGCTGCATAAATGCCTTCAAAGGACTTTTATGGAATCCAATTTTTTAGGCATAACGCAATTTTGTGCTAAGTGTTTTCTTTCCCTTTGTAGATAAACCCATTAAACAACAAAAAGAACAAAACATTCATCCTGTCCAAGACCCCTGGGTCTTTTCAAAATTTGCTTTTTAGATTTCAGGAGGTACTTTAGCACAAAGTGTCGGGGTTAAAAGTGGTTGCATTACCGAAATATCAGCAAAGAGAGGGTTCTGAATTTATCATTGCATTCAGCGTTTCACATTCACAGTCATTGCTGGTACAGAAGAGAAAGATTGTTAACCTTTGTGATTGAAGTCATAGATGTAAGCTGGGCAGGGAACCTTCATAATCTGCCCAGGTGAGCCATGAGGCCAACAAATAAGACCGTCCCAGTCTGGAGGGCACACGTCATCTGCAGCGAGAAGACACAGAAGTCACACTTTTATCTATCTGGTCATTAATGAGTGTCAAAAACCATCGATTGATCCATATCCACTTATTGCTGCAGCCTGGAATGTTTTTCTGGATAACTTAAGTTCTTTTTATCCAGTTAGAAAATATAAAGACTTGAGGATTTCCACCATTTTTGTAGCTTTTTAAAAAAATCAAGTTCAGGTAACAAAACAAAATTTTGTTCACAGTTACAGGCTTAATAAAAACCAAAATACAGCTCTGATTGGAGCCATTTTTTCGGATAAATGGACAGGATGCTAAATTAAATGAATGATGATTAGACGAGCTTGTGTCCAGCACAATAAAAAGCCACATGTTGCACAGACTCATTAAACCTGCTGTGAATCGCTATTGTCGCAGCATCCTGCTGTGGGGAAAGTTGGACAAGAGCTGGGAAAGTGGCCACAACTGAGGGAATAAATAGATGCTGCTAAATAGAAAAAATATGAAAATAATGCTTCAATCTTAGTATAGTTGAAATATTCTACAGAAAAGGCAGCTTGTGCAGCTGAAAAACTGAGGAAAAAATTATACTTGACATGCTATTGGCTTTCTTTTGCAAAACAGCCAATCCAGAAGTGACATTTATTTTCCTAGTGCTGACAGGCTGAACCCGGTGAAATAGAGCGTTTTAAGCGAATGTTAGGTATTCTTTAACCCATGCAAATATCGGGGATCCAATGTACACAAATTTTTACCTATGATGGAAAAAGAGGCATTTAAAAGAGAAGATGAAATTGTTATGCATGTTGATGTCTTCTTTCATTGAGCTATCTGTTTTGATATGGTTAAGATAACTGATAACCTGCTGAATGTACACTGATAGTGATAAAGCAAAGGTGTTTGCAAGAAGTCTAAAGCCCATAAGAATAATATGACTTCATATATTATGAAGTCATATAATATGACTTCAAGAAAGTCTCAAATAAAATTTAAAAAAGAATAAAAGTCTGATTATATTCAGGCAAACAGAGAGCCTGAAAGGTAAACTGATTGATTCATGAATTCATTTATAGACAACTCACTTCATACAAATGTTGTTAGAATAAATCCTGATGATTAAAACTGTGCAGATTTATGGATTGGTGTTTGTACCTGTGGTTGTTGGTTCCACACTGGACAGGTTCTGATAGCACCGCATTTTGACTTCATACAGGATGAACATCTGCTCCTGTGCAGAGAGAGGACTGTCGAACCCCATCTGTAAAGCACAAACACAAAGATCAGCTCTCTGACCCCATGTCAATATAATATGTAAATAAACTGGAAGCATTGCATGAAATTTTAATAACATTTGGGACAACTAGGCATCCAGCATCTGCTTTGGGCAGATGTTGCAAACTGAGAAAAGACCACAGAGATCAGAAAGTAGTACAGTTCTCATTTTTAACAAAACTTGTGATCTTTACCTCTGAGAACATGTCCAGTTATAGAAAATGTTATAATTTAGCTACTTTATGCAGTAATATTACTCTAATATAACTCTGCAAGCTAAATGTAGTCTTTTTCAGTAGGAGCAGTACTGCAGTGCATGAGCATTAATAAATGAGCAAACTTAATGAATAAATTAAAGCACACTGATACGTACAAGAATTAAATGTATTGATTCTCATCATTAATCTGGATGTATCATGTTGAGGTTACAGCAAAACAAGATAAGAGATAAATGAACTTTCATTGGTTGCAAGGTGGCACTTAGAAACACAATAACTAAAACAGGAGCCATATTTCTTTTACACAGCTGGTTCACAACTTTTTGGATTAAACTTACTGTTTGGGCTATACTATTGTCAGTTTCCATAAGGTATAATATGCTTAGCAAACATAGGTCCAGTTGAGGTCACTAACATCTTAAGAGTAACTGTAAATAAATGAAGAGAGTTTGAGTTAACATCTGTTTTAGCACTAGTTTTTGACAACTCTAGCCTACCACTGGTTGGCTCTAATTTAACACACATAAACTAGTAAAACTTTGCTTGAATTGTTCTACAGTAAATACATGCATTCTCCATAAAGTGAGTAGGTGTAGTGTAATATGAACCAGCTTAGTTTCAGAGTTTTTGCAGCTTCCATGTTAAGTTGATCTACATGACATTATTATATACTGCTCAGCACTAACTCCTGCTCAGATCTTTACATGATCTATTTGATAAAGCGCCAGAACAACTCTCTCAACTACAACTTGTTTTAAATGTAGCAAGAACAAAAGGTTTTTTATTGCTTCAAAAATGATGTGATTACACTAAGGGAGAAAATCGTGAATAGAAAACCAATAGAGTTAGTGTCTACTTTAAAATATTTGTTTTTTTTAATCGATGATCATTTGGTTTTGAAGAACCATATTCAGTATGTTAAAAATGTTGCATGTTGGATTTTACTAATGAAATAACTCACGCTTCTATTCAAAAATTAGCTGCACAGCTTTATATATATATGATAATTTAGTCATTTGCATGTTTATTTTGAAAGCTATTTTGGGTACAGCTCCTTGTCTCTTAACAAGTAAACATAGAAGTTACGATCTTAGTTCTATGGATGTTCTGCAATTTGTTGCCCCCAAAGTAGGAACTGAAAAGAAAACTTTTAGGTTTTCAGCACCTCATGGAATAAATTACAATCTCTGCTTAATTTACTTTTTAATCTGCCAGTGTGAGATTATGCTCTTGCTGTAAAAGAAAAAATTACACGCACCTTTTCCAGGGGTGCTAATGAGGATAGAGGTCACCAACACCTGAACCAAAACATGTAGAAAGCTTTTTAAGGTGAAATGGTCTTTCTATTGATTGTGTTTATGTGGCTACAGCAGACTTTGATGTTAAGGAGATATTCACATCAAATTAGCATCGTTCCATATTGAAAATGATAATAAAAGATGAAGTAGTCTGTCCTGACAAAAACCATTGTCTTGACTTTTATGTGGAATTGAGAGGTTTATTTTAGTTGTGACACCAAAATGTCAAACTGATGGTTAATTTTCAAAAATAGGATGCATGCAAGAGCTTAATACTCCATGCCAGGGACCATAAATGTCAGCCCCAAAGTGTCATCTCAGTCTTTCCAGTAATTGTGGAGAGATTTCACTTGGTGCAAAACTGGATGATTTATCTGCAGCAAAGGTTACAATCCTTCACTGAGAACCTCTTGAAGTCCTTAATGTAAATTTTTAAGTAATCTTCAACTATCAAAGACTGTCTATTTGATCATGTGACGTGTTATAAAGCTCTTTAATTTTGACAACACTTAAAAATAGAAAGCAACAAAAAAAGAACACCTGGCCTTTTTTTCCAGTAAGTTAATGTTTGACCCGCTCCAAAAACTTCCCGAAAGTAATGTCACAGATCAGCAGGCATTGCACCATTACTTAGCAACCCCAGGAAGCCTAGCAACCCAAACAGAGTTCAAGCACATGTAGTCACATTTGCTCATTATGAAAGTAGAACTGACCAGATCTCATTATCTAAGAATGATTTTGTGATAAAAAATGTTACAAACATGTTTTTTAAGCCCATATACCTCTCCTAACCTGTTCAAGGAAGTACTATAGGTCACCTTTAAGCTTACTAACACTTGGGTTATAATGTAGAACAATGATCATTAGCTCAGCAGCAAATTAAACTCAGAATGTCTCAACAGACAGAAACATTTTTGCCTGGGAGAAAAGGTGAGGATCCAGATTCGGTCCAGATTGGGGGAGTTAATTCAGATGGTTCTGTTAAGGATGCCTTCTGGACACCTGTTGTTTTCCCGCCACAACCTCCTTTGAGGAATCTCAGCGGGACCCTGAGAACACCTTGTGATAACCCATAATGAGCTGGAGTGTGTAAATGGGAAGAGGGATACATGAACCTTTGTTTTGAGCTGTTACACCTGCAACCTGACTTCCAATAAAGTGAAGAAAAATGTCATGTTCATGATTCTTACACTTTTTTTCATGTAGAAATGACATAATACTCTGGATGTATGGATGGATATTTGTACACTTGAAGTAAAACCCAAGTCATTTAGCTGTTTAAACCCTAGAAGTGAAGACTACTTCACTGATAAAATCCTGGAAAGTGTGTCTATGTAGTGTCAAGTCTTTCTCTTTGCACAAGACGTGTTTAAAAGAATCCCAGCTCGTGAACAGATGAGGAAGTTTTATCTTATCAAAATCTTCATATTCTGCAATAATACAGAGGTTAATTGTTCAATCTGTCCTAATATTCTTCTGCGTCGGTTTACAGCTTTATACCACACAGCTTAACAAAGCCATTATTGATCCATCAGCACCTGTCAGGATATCTTGGAAAGTCACATCACAACAGGGCCAAATCAAGATTACAGACCCAAGGAAAATTAAGTAGATCAAGCATGCCTTAATGTTTCTGACAGTTTCCTGCAATATTGCTATGATGCTTAGGACCTGGGATGAAGCATCACTGTTTCTCAGTTCTTTAGATTACTCTTCAGTAATTTCGTACAATAACAGAAAGTTCTCTGTACTGTTTAACTAAAGCACGATTAATGTTTCAATGATTTCTGAAATTAGAAGCAGCAAATGTGGCAAAGCTAAGGCCATCACTCCCTTTGGTCTCATTATCGTTCTTGGTGCTTGCCATGTAGCTGGAGGGTCTCCTATTTACATATGGAGACATGACTGCCATTCAGACGTAAACTATGTTTGTTTAAACATTTTCTAAGGCTTGGCCTGCTGATGCAGTTCAGAGCATGTTAATATTAACTATTCATCAAACTCAATGCTCATAAACATTTAGTAATGCTGTTGCTATTTAATTTTCTTGATCAAAACGCTTGAAACTTGGATAATTAAATATTTCAAACTACTTTAAAGCTTTGTTCAAATGTTGGTGCATAATTCTATGCAGCTTTTAAATCAATCCAGTCATCATCTCTGCATCTGTCCAACCACTCATTCAAACAAATCCATGCATTTACCAATCCAAGACACGTCCATCCATCAATCCATCCGCAGGGAGAATTCCATTTTCACTTGTAAAGGTGTTTTCACACCTGGCAATCAATTGGGGAGGGACTAAAATTGAAACATTTGCTAGCTTTTCAGCTGGTGTGGGTCATTTGCATACTGCATTGTGTCAAACCATTCAAAATCTTTAAATAACCTGTTCCCCTCCTTGCCTGTGGTGGCGCTGCACCAAGAACTACTGACAGAAACTACACACGAGCACAACTTGCTTCTTCACAAATGAAAATAAAAATGAAGTGTCGTCAAATTTTAGTGGTTGTAGAATTTCTCTTTTGACCACAAGCCTTTTCTCCCGCTAGCGCATTTGTTTTGGTTGTTGTTTATCCCCAGAATACCCTGCACTATAGATCATACCTAAATGAGCTTAAAAGAATCAACTGGCATAAACATCTCCAAATAGATATGTGCAATGTGCATGGTATAGGTATTATTTATATATTAATAGCTTCCAAAGGGCTCTTTCTTTCCATCTAATAATTATTTTCATGCTGCAGTTATCTTCAACTATAAAACCACATCCTACAAGCTAACTTCAGAAAGCCAAACCAACTGCATGAGAGCTTAATTCCTTTTCAAGGGGCGTTCCACCAACAAAAGCTCCCGATAGGTACCAGAGAACTGAACACTAACTAATATTTGCTGCTTGATCACCATGGTTCTACACCGCCATGCTGGGAAGGTCTCCAGAATGGTAAAGGGGGGAAAGTAAAAGGAACAAAACCACATCAGGAGTCATTTCCTGAAAAAAACATGACAGCTTCAAACAGAGATGAAAAGAATAAGCACAAAAAGTTCTGCCATGCTGTATGTGGATAAAGTTTCTCTGAGGGAGATTTTGGGAAATAACTTGCTGGTTTTAAAACCTAAAGTACCTGTAAAAACAATATTTACCCCAGAGGTTAATTCCCCAAAGATGAGAAGAGGGACACTGTAAATTAATTTAAATGCAGCAAGAAAAGGACTTTAAGCAGGTGAGGTAACATAACGCAAATTCTCACATAAATATTTGAGGTAAAAGTAAAGAATTTGCTAAATGTGGGTAGGAAACACACACAAAGTGTGAGGAGGTATGCAGTTTAGCTTTCGTCCCTGTTGGAGTTCTCTGCAATCTGGACAATGTGTGACTGAAATTTTTGAGATGTTCACCAAAAGATGGTTGGCCCTGTTCTAGCTAAATTTAGTCTCAGCTTTTAGGCATTTAGTTAAATGCCACAGTTTTTAGACACGTTATTTTATTTAAGCATAATAATTCTGCACCACTTTATGTTGGTCTGTCACATCAGTTCCCAACAAAATACAGTAAAGTTTATGTTTATATTGGGGAGAAACATGTACGAGTTTCAGGTGTATGAAAACTATCACAGTAACTGTACCAGTATTCATACCATTCCTCTGAATGCTTTGGGTGTTACAACAGAATCATCATCATCATCAGAACAGAAAGTTAAAGTTTGAACAATACATTTCTAAAAAGCCACATAGTGGAAATGGTGTAAAATGGAGGTGATATTCAGAAATTGAAATCTAATTATAACGCCGACACACCTCAGAAAACCATCCAGAAAGCATCTTAACCCTTAAACCTTTTTGTTTTTCTGCTGTACATAATCCATTGATTTCAACAAGCCTTTCATGCATTTAGTGCCTGCAGGAGCAGCGCTAGCAAAGCAGGCCCGCAGCGTGGCTGCAATATGTTTTTTTGTAGAGTAGATAATTTCTTATTTACAGCCCTGATTGTTTTTTTCTTCCAATTTGGCCCAATTTGTGCTACGTTTCTCTCTCTTTTTGGTTTCAGTTAATTATTCGGATATTATTTGCTTTGTTTTCTGATTTCTTTTCATAAAATGATTTCCATGTGTTTAAATCTGTGGGCTCAACCTGTAGGAATCAAACTGAGAAAGACCAGGGTAGAAGTGATGATGAATCTGTGAATGTTTTCTATCAGGCGCAGACAAGGTTAGAGATGATTTGCCTGAGAAATCCGAGTATTTTAATTCATCAATCACTGAGAATGTAAATTAGCAAAAAAAATAATTATAGAATGCCAGAAATCATCTGCTGATTAATAGCAAACTTTTTAATCTATACCGTCAAACAAATATATCAATCAATCAATCAAATTTTATTTGTATAGCACATTTCAGCAGCAAGGCATTTCAAAGTGCTTTACATCATTACAAACACAGAAACACAATGCAACATAGAATCAAAAACAAAGCATTAAGTCAAGTTCCATCAATAAATTTGTAATTGATTACATTTCAAATACAATTCTATACAATTCTAATATAATGTACAATCAGTCAGATGGGAAATATGTTTGCCAGTACGGCCTGACTGTTTAACTAGGGTGCAAACCCCATCTACATACAAAAGGTGGTGTCAACTGGTATAACTGAATTTTGTTGTTGAATACCATTCAAACGTTCTTTATTAGCAAGTATATATATGCCCACTGTGACAGATTGGCGACCTGTCCAGGGTGTACCCTGCCTTTCACCCGAAATGTTCCCTGGAGTTCCCTGCACCCCTCCTGACCCCACTAGGGACAAGGGTGTACAGAAAATGGATGGATGGATATATACCCAGTTTTCAGTGGGCAATTTTAAAAAGATAGTATTATGTAGTTTAAGGTGCCTAGAATCCAAAACAATCAAGACACTATGTTACCTTCACATATCAGAAACAACTTAAAGAAAATTTGACTTTGCATCATTGCCATATCTGACTCCTTAAAATTTGTCTCTGTCTCTTTAAGAACCTCCTACCATTTCTGACACTCCCCCTTCATGACATCATCACAACAACTCTTCTCCATGCCTTCCACGGATACCGTCTAACATTAAAGAATGATACAAAGCTCAAAAGAGTTGATTTTGCGTAATAGTCCCCCCCCCAAACCGTACTTAGGACGTTTGCTAAAATCTAGTCTTTTTCTGATGAACACTTTCCTCTTGATACAATATACAGAAATTCTGTAAGGCATCTGTATAATATATAATATTATTATATTTATATAACATAATATATATATATATAAAAAAACTTAGAAACCAAATATTAAATTGAACACAAGTTTTATTTGTTTTAAATTCATCTTGAATATTTTTTTTAATATCTTGTGGTATAGTGCACTTCTCTAATTTGAGGTGTGCAACTATACACTTTTAGGTGTGCACACCGATTTTACTCTATCTATAGATTTTGACTGAAACAAAGAGAGAAACGGGTCTGTTTTTGAAATCATTTCATTAGAGAAAAGAAATTTCAATATCAGGACAAATATACCTTTTCAACAAATCTAGAAAGTAGAAAAAATAGAAAAAAGTGGGATTTGGATCAACAGAAATTAACATTAGCAGGTTTAAAAAACAGAGATTTGTGCATATTTATTTGAAATAAGTCAAAAGTCAAACATAAAATAAAGTTTTATATCCATGTGATTCATGTAGAAATCACAGTTATCCTACTGATTCCTTCCTCTGCCATTAATCAAAACCAAAAGCTATACATTCATGCTCTTTTCCAAAGTTTATTGGAAAAAAACTTTGGAGAAGTCTCCTCTACTTATTTACATTATGTTTCTCTGTATTTCATTGATTTTGACCTTTATTCTGTTATTAACCAATGTGACATTTGCTTAGTGAAAATTTCCCCTGGTGTAACATTGCTGTAATATTTAGGAGCATTGTTTTCATTCATTATGAGAGGATTTGGAACAAAAAGGCCTATGCAAAAACAGTGACAACCAATTTGCAAATTAAAAGAACCACTTTGAACCTCTCCAATAGCTCTCTTGGCAGTGACTAATACAGCAGAAAATCCAGTGATTCACATATCATCATGTGTCACCATTTTGCCTAATTTCCATTCATCAAATGTCCTGAGATTTTTTTTCCCCTGTTGAGCTCATTGCTACCAGTGTTCAAATAAATCAACCTGACAGTGTCTGCTATCTCTGTACCTCAAAGAAGCACTTGGCTTTAGACTCTTTTAAGGTCGAGCTCCAGATAACATTTAGCTGGAAAAGCAGAAATATGTTGCTTTACCAAATATAGCCTATACTTGCAGAATGTAAGATGGGTTGGAGCTGGATTTTCTGAGGTAATTGTTTAATTTACAAATGGCAGTAAAATACTGTGATTCCAAATGTATCTAATTGGTGTTTCTTTTGTTCTAGAAGACTGTAAAAATGTGAAAAGATGCTTTAAAGAGTAGCAGATATGTCTCAAAGTCCTCATTAAAAAGGACTGTCAAAATAAAGTCCAAAAGTTGTTTTTATATGGCATCCATGAAGGATATAAAACCTTATAAAAACTCCCATAGTTAACAAAAAGCTGAAAAAAGGAAGAAATGCTTGAATAACTGGAAAATAAACCACAAATAAATGTCCGTAAAAGCATACGTGTAATCAATAAGATACAAAATCAAATGTCAAAGTAAGTAGATAATTAGGAAAAAAATATATATGTTGTATTTCATATACAATATTACAAGTTGAATAGTTTATATCTTCTGCTGTATATTTTATGTCTTTTTTCTTGATTTAAGTGTTTTTAGTCCACCACAGAAGTACAAAAAATGGGGAAGACAAATGTGAAACGATACAAAATTAAAAAATATTAACATTGTGTAAAAAAAATGTTTTTAAAGAAAAACAAATGAATAATGAATTTTTTAAAATGACATTTAAGAAGGTAAGTAGGAATGTTGAACTGGAGTTAAATTAACATTTTTAACTTTACATTTTGTATGCCATATTATTTTACAGAATAAAGCCAGTCCAAATGTTTGAATTAATCTCTTTGTTGCATTGTTTTAGCTGTGTATCTATTTTTAATGCTAGTTCTTCTTTATTTTGACAGCTTCAGAGCTCCATACAGGCGCAGCTGTGAAGGAAGGCTATTTATTCCGATGACTCATTGCCTGTTTTTTTTTAACGTAAAGACTATTTTCCATTAAGCTGTTTAGATATATAGGATTTTACCATAGCTCAAGAAAAACAGAGGCAAATAACAGACAGTTTCTTACCTGTGCTTCAACCCAAGTCCGATAAATTAAAAAGTTAAAGATCCACAAAATAAAGTTCACAGTTCGTCGCGCTTTCAAAAACATTGCGAAAACGTGTGTTCAATTGAATCCTCCGTGATGTCGGCGCATCCTTAAATAAAATCTTCACCTCATTGCAAAGTTTCGCCTAAAGTTCCGTTTGAAAACCTGAGCCGCGGCAGGTGGATTCATCAAATCCTAACATCCCCACTTCGCTCCTGGCACATGCAGAAGTATTCCCAGAAATGACTCCCCCGCTCCTAGAGAGCGTGCAGGACCCCGTGACTGCTGCCTCTGCAGAGGAAGAGACCCCGCTGGACGCCGGCTGGCTCCGGAGGTCCCCGTTAACCCGCTGATGTGGTGTCCAGTGAGCCGCATGCAGAGATGGAGCTGGAATAAATGAGCTCCAATTTCAGGTGGCAGCACATTTCCATGTGTCATGAATCACTTCATAGTGTGGTGGGAATTTTCTCCACGGAGCACCCACTGCATCCAACCTGACTGCTGCTCCTGCAAGTCACCATGTGACGTGTGGTAGAGGCTCCTCTCTCTCCATCGGTTTTACCTCAATGAGGAAACGCGCGTCTCTGATGCATCTTCAACTTGCAAGCTGTTTTTCAGTCCCATCCAAAACTATTCCAAGAGCAGCAACAGGGATAAATTATTTATTATACAAACACTGGTTTGCCTTCATGGTATGTACAATATATTGCATGGATATCATATTTTTCACATTTTATCACATTACGTCCACAGACCTCATGGTTTTATCAAGTGGTGCATATATTTATATTCAGCCACCCTGAGTAAATACTTTATGTCCACCAGCTTTGCCCATCCAAAACTGAAATTATATTTCCCATTCTTCTTTGCAAGGTAGCTCAAATTCAGTAAAACTCATTCACAACTCATCCTCAATTAGATTTAGGTTTGAACTTTGACTAGGCCGTCATAACACATGACTATACTTTCATCTAAGCTAGGGATGCAAGTTATCAATTAATGAGTTAATGATGTGTTTAAAGTTGATTGAGCTTATTGATTAATTGATAAGCGGCTACTTTCTTAAAAATCTTAAGTTTTTGCTTGAATAGAGGTTTGACCGTCTTTCCATAACATAAAGAGTTAAATTTAAAAAAAGAAGCATATTAATATTTTTTAACAATTTCAACTTCAGTCAAGCCATGAAACTTAAGGAGCTTGTCGAGTATTTATATTTCAAACCAGAGTCTCACATCGAACTCTTTTTGGGCCATTTCCTTTTTCAGTTCTGATATGGCCCCGCCATCTTTATTCCTGTATCAACTGGCTCGCTTCAAGATGACCAGCAGTGCCCTCTATTGGATGGCGGCCAAACTACAACACTAAAAGAAGGTCTAAGTTATTAGTTAATCACTAGAACTCATTTTAATCTAGCAAACCATGAATCAAAATCAGCTAATTGTTTGCATCTCTTATCCATTTTACTGCAGACTTAGAAGATGTTTAGAATAATTTTCTTTCTGGACGGTGAACTTTCACCCCCGCCTCTAACTGGTTTGCTTCCAGGATTACCTTCTATTTAACTCCTTCCATACATCCACTAACTGTGACGACCTTTCTTGTCCCAGTTGAAAAGACAACTGACCACAACTTGAAGCCATCAGCAGGAAGTTAATGATGACTTACATGATTCAATTAATTTTAAAACTGAATGCAAAAATTATATACTTTATCGCTTCAAAATGTGGGTACTTTACAATCAAACCATTTCATAGAATTGAGTGATTATTAGATGTTATAATCTGACAGGTAGTACAAAAAGGTTTTGTCCCCTAGTCTGTTTTTAGTGAATTTGTAGCTCAGATCTTGAGTTTGCTGTGGTCATTATAGAAAATCATGCATGTTTATTGCTAAATGCAGCGGGATGGCTTTGGGTCCACGTTTTGGAGCACTTTTCATGATACTGTGAAGCATTGCCCAATCTCTGTGGCTGAATCTAAGCAGAAAGTGAATCCCTGTCCGCCTCAGGAGTTATCCAGCTGCTTCAGTCTATAAACGCCTGTGACCCAGTGCCACTGGATGTAATGAATGTCCTTTCCATCACTCTGCCTTGTGTGTTCCTGACACTTTAGATCATGAGCTGTGTTAAACCTTTATTATAACTTCTTCCACAGTCTGCCACACTCTTGTCTTGGTTTCACTGCTTAGACGACTGTTCCAGAACAAATGTTGTGTTTTGTTGTTTTTGTCTCCACCTTTATTCTTTTGAATTGGAAAAATCTGTTTTCTCTGTTCTGTTATCAGACTTCATTATTAGAGTGTGGGTGTTAATTTGGCCACGCTTAATGTTTTAGATGGACGTTCTTTGTAGCAGCCTTTTCTCTTGCAAATAAAGCTTGGGTATTACAGCAACAGCTTCCAAATGCAAATGGGAATCTTGGAATCCACCAGATTTGTAGCCTGCATAAATAAAGAGAAGCTTACAGCTGACTGCAAGACTTTCTTTCATTCCAGCTGTTTATTTTAGCTTTTTTCTAACTTTACACCACAAATGTTGTCTTCAGTTTGTATTCTAAAATCCCAAGATAACAGATCACCACATTTATTTCCAGATATTTTGGAGCCAAAGCCTCCAGACTCGACGGCAGATCTCTGTTTAGTTTTCTCAGACGCTTTTCCTCTTTTATGTTCAGTGGTTCAGAAAGTGGTAAACTCTTTTTGTTTCCCAATTGCTTCTACGCACATCCTCTTGTACACAATGTTTTTACAGCTGTTCCTTTTGAAGAAATCTGTTTTCTATTTGTGGTATAACAGGTGACTGCAGGAAGGACATCCAGAAACCTGACAGATGCACACAGCTAGATTGTAAAGAGGTGCAGAAAGTAGTCATGATTATATTTCATCCCAAATCTAAACCCTCATTAAGGCATTAATTGGATCCAACGATGTTAGCTGAAGTGACAAAATGTTACTCTGCATAAATTCACCTAAAATGCATTAGAAGGTAAGCTATTCATGCAAAGCAATTTTACAATTAATCATAAAACATTTTAATTCTTTTAATCTAGCCATGTATGCCTTAATTAATTTTTCGAATCATGATGCACTGTACTGTCAAATCAGCACACAATGGAGGAAAATACAACTGCAGCTGCTAACTTGCACACTTTACATGATACATGATACTAGAACTAGTTCAGAACTGACAAAAATATCTAACAATTGTTCTAAAAGTTTGTTTTGAACAGAAAAACAGTTGTCCAGATTAGGACAACCTGAGGATAGAGGCTCCAATTAAACACCTGCTACCACTTGACACATACATTAATTACAGATTAATTCTGCTATCTTTTGATTTAGGCAACTAATGATGCCATTTTATTCTATTCCAATAGGGCAAAACATTTTAGACAATACTGTTAACTCCAAACATTTTAAGATAAAACATCATTAAATGTGTACTAAGGCAATCAGCTTGTGTTTTCAACACACATGTAGCTCCCTTTTCATTAAAGATGAAACTCATACTTTTGTCTTTCTTTAATAATACATTTTACTGTTTTTAGATTGACTAAGCGTTCCTGTAGTAGGGTAGCTAAGCATGACAGACACTGGGATCAGCTATTTCAAGGCATGAGAAACAGCAATGTTTCTGCAAGGACTTTTAGTTGTTGGTGTCTGCTGATAATCGAAAAATTCTCTGCCAATTATTTGCATATAAGAGAGTTGTACAAATGGCATTCAGACTGTGTGTAGAGTGAAAGTTTCTCCTCAGTCTGTGAAATGCTCGGCTCTTACCATTATAATCAAGCCCTCACCTGCATGGCCGAATTTCATTTCTTCTCTCAAGTTTTCTCCACCTGGTTAAGCAACAAAACACAAATGATTTTATGTTGGAAATGCTTCCAGTAAGAGCTCTGCTGTTTGTCTCTCAGGCAAAAAGATAGCCAATGCCACAACAATCAGCTTTTTATTTTCAGTCTATCTTGTTGGTATGGCCATGTCTCTACAGCAGAACAAAGCTTATGAAACAAAGACATTCTACTGGATCCCAACGGTCATCCGGATGTGACTTTTGTGTGGTTTCAGAAGATTTAACTGGGGGAAAAATATGCACTAGTCGAAAGTAAACAAGAATACCTACATTTCGATGTAACTTATTGGTGTAGTGTGAATGGTGTGGGGGTTTTTAAGACATTTGTTAGCAAACCTTTAGGTATGCAAAAAGCAGCATTCAAGGCCAAAAATCATAATTTCCCAATGGTGATTTTATGAAACGGAGAAAGATATTAAAAAGCTAAATCATTTGAGATTTTTCCCATCTGTTTCTACAACCACCAGGTTGTTGAAGCATTTAAAAATGTTCCAAATTCACTGGAGGGATTTTTAGACATAGCTGACATATCCTGAGGTAGCATCAACATGCTAGTAAGCCAACATGCTATTAGCAGACTAGAATTTAAGCTACAATTAGCATTTTAGCAAATGTTTATATAAAAGATAATATTTAAATACTAAATAGAGTCCATGTGAGTAAATATTCTTGATAACCCACATACTACTGATAGTGTCAACATGCTAGTGATAGCCCCCATGCTAGCGTTAACCTCATAGCTAAAATGCTAATTATCATTTTTGAAATAATAGCTACGTTTAGCATACTGAATGGAGAGAGTCAATTTTAGTCACAGTAGTGATAGCCCACATGCTAATGACAGCATTTTAGCTAACCTTAGAGTTTAAGATGATGTTAGCTTGTACACCAATGTTTTATTGAGGTAGCAGAATGGCTGAAAAGTAGAATGCTTGAAATTGCACAAAAATGGAAGAATGGGTTGAAGTCCAAAAGATCTTACATAGTTCACACAATTAAAAGCCCCAAAGTAATAAAACATTCATACATATCGGGAGAATATGCTAACTTTTACTATATTGCAAATTACTATGCAGGACTTGTATTTGCAGATATTTTATGTACAATCCCACACATGAACCTCAGACCACTGTTAATGCTGTCTCAAATTATAAGTTTACATGCTTATTATTATATCAAACAACTGGCATAAAAATTAAGAAAGAAATCCACTCATGAAGTAAGTTTGCCACATAGACCATTTGAAGTGACATGAAGTTACTCATCACAATGTTTATCCCAGTGTCACCCTTTCTGCTGCATTTTAAGGAGTCTCGAAGCTGAAGGGTCTGTCCATGGTGCTGACAGTGCAGCAGGAATACAGTCCTATGTAAAGCCTTATTTACTGCTACTAAAACATTTATGATATCATTCCTTTTCCCATCACCATGGTATGCTGTTTCTGCTGTGAACAAGTTCTAATTTAACGAGGATGCATCTCTTTACACTCATTGTCATGCGGTGCCAGCGGTAGAAAAAGCATTCTTGTTCAGCTGCTCTTTAAAAAAAGGATTTAAGCACTCTTTAAAGTCTCAACTCGGGACTGAGCACTCAATGCACATGTGGGCAGAGTCTGCATGGTGATTCATTAATGAGTTAACGGCAGAATATCATGCTGTGAACTGCGTTCTGTTCAGATTGTGATCACTGATGGCACGCAGCTGTCAAATTGGGATCTGAGGGCCAACATTACCCTGGAATGGTTTGTCAGTTAAATAAACCACTTTACAACATTATGTCTGCAGCTTAACAAAGGAGAGGAGGAACAGAGAGAGATAGAAAGTGAAAATAATCAGGAATAAATCTGCATTTCGACAGAAAATGGGGCGAAATCCTGCACCAGTGTTCTCTTTCTAATACAAACAAGGTTGAAAGGCTGTGATTATAGTTTGACCTTGCAAGCAAGCGGTCAATTTTTCTCTGCTCTGCTAGAGGAAAATGACATACCGTTGTGTTTTTGTCATGTAATGTGTGGTTGAAGCAGGGAGAAAGTACTGACAGCTACTTGGCATGAGTGAAGGGTGAATGATAAAAACAGGACTTGATGCATAGAGTAGCAGAGGCAAACAGTGAAAACCAAATAGCTTATTTGCAAAGGAAAGGATGGAGAATTACATTAAATGAAGGTGAGTTAATCAGGGGGATGTGGAACAGCTGGGCGAGGCAAGTGCTTAGCAGGAGAACAGAGGAAGCTGAACTAGACACAAAAACTACAAAGCAACACGGAAGAGAATAAATAGATCCAAATGCGTAAGGAAAAGAAGAATATATATATATATATATATATATATATATATATATATATATATACAGTACGGCCCAAAAGTTTGGACACATCTTCTCATTGAATTCAATGAGAAAGTGTGTCCAAACTTTTGGTCTGTACTGTATATATATATATATGTATATATATATATATGTATATATATATATATATATACTGTATATATATAAATGGATGAAAAATAGCAACACCTTTCCAACAAACAACAACAAACACAGAGAAATTAAATGAATATGGCAAGAGTTTTAAAACACTAAGAAATCAGAAGTGATCAAAACTCTTCAGTTTTTCTCAATGCCTTCTCCTGGGTTTAGGGAACTTCAGTTAATATTATATATTAAGATCTTAAAAATAACCTTTGAAATCTGAAATCTCTTAAAATTAGGACTTCTTGTGCAGATAGTGTTTTTCTTTGTAGCTAGAAACAACAATTTGTTTAAGGTTTTGAAGCATCCAACTACTTTGCTTTGACTTTTCATTGTTGGACTTTTCTTTTTAAAAAATCCAACAATGATCTTTTAAAAAATAATTTGTTCTTAATCACTGATGAAACTTGCAGCGCCAATTTCATGTCCCCTCGCCTACAGATTCCTGCATATTCATGTGCTGATCTACTCTAAAAAAAAAGATGAGAGGTCTGCAAGATGAAAAAAGAACATTTTCTGCAGTTTTCTTTGCAGTACTGATTGCTATCTTTTCCCGTATTGCTCATTTATTAGACTTTTAGCTGAATATGGTATTAAATATAGTCTTTCAGTTCATATGCATGTGGAGCACATCATTTCCAACAGTGTTGCTCCTGCCTGGTGGTTAAATTACTCTTCTCATGCCATATTTCTTTACTAAACTTTACTTTTTCTATCAACATTAATGATGGCTCTCTGAAATGCAGAATTAGTCTCTATGAGAATATTTTTTTCTGTGTTTGCACACATAGAGCTGGGTAACTGAAGTTTAGCAAACTTGATAATTGAATGAGAAGTTTGGATTTGCAAGAGAAAAGTCTCTAGATTGTTGAGCAAGTGCTGGAATAGTTACAAATGTTATGCAATGACATCTAAAACTATAAGTAAGTTCTTGTTTTAAAGTGAAATCAAGAACTCATATCTAGTACCTGAAGTTAAAATGTGGAAAACCCTTAAAAATATCATTTTTGTTTCAGTAGCATGATGTCATTGTCTTCTTTAAAATTTTACAGTCTGTTTAGATCAAAGGTGATGAAAGTGAGCCCAGGGGCCATTCTGTTTTTATTTCTGAGAATAGAAGAAATATTGTTTCAGTTTCTTCAATCGCCTTTTATTTCATAAGGATAGAGTGAAAAAAAAAACATTTGAAGATGTATCTACAATCTACAATTGGATTTCTTTATGTTTTTTAACTAGATTAGTCATGCTTAGTTGACTGATGAGTAGGTCAACAACAGAAAATTACAACATTTGTGGTGATTTCAGTTTTGAAAAATAATCTTTTGTTGGGCTGACGATTTTGGCCTAAGGGGCAAAAACTTTAAACAAGTCTGGCCAAGATCATCCAATGTTTATGTCCTATCTTGGGTTCCGTTTTCTTCAGATCAGACTGTAGGTTTTCTGAGGACAATGGGGTCAGATTCTCATCAAAAAACACACCCCTATCACTTTTTTGTCAAACAAGCAACTGTCGACGCTGCTAGGTACAGCATCCAGCGTTCCTTTTCCTGTTTGTCGCATTTGATCTAAGCATATCTAATTAAACTATCCAAGGCTGGGCTCCAGTAATCTGCAGTGTCTCTGCACGCTTCAGATTGGTGCGTCTAATGTGTGTTGAAGGTGCCAGCTGATGCATTATCCTGCAGAAAAACATCTGTAAAGTGCCCTCTTTTTCTGTCTACTGGCAGAGTTTGTGATGAATTTGAAGACAGTAGCTAAGAGGGATTCATTGGGATGTATTGAAACACATCAAAATTTTAAATATGCAGCAACAATAAAGTCTCTGTAGCATTTAGACATTTGTGAAGATAGATTGTACAAAGGTTTTTTCTTGGCCAGGTTCCCTGACAAGTGGCTGACATTTAATGGTTGTTACAGTTAAATGTAACAACGATCTTCCAAAAAAACGGCCATTAGGGACTCTGTGCAGCTTGCAACAATCCTTAAAGAAGACACAGGAAACACTCCAAAAACACAAATGTCACCAAGTATTTGTGGTCTGGTTTTTAGAAAATATGTTCTTAAACTTGAAATGAAACAAAACTAACTTTCAAGTAACATTTCAGCAAGATAAATGAGCTTGTTTTAAGTCAATAATTCCTTAAAATTGGTTTTAAAAAAGTACTTGTTCCATTGGAAGATTATTTCACTTGAAACATTTTCCCCATGTTATAAGTGAAATAATCTGCCAATGGTACCAGTAGTTCTTCATCAATATTAAGAAATTATTGACTTAAAGCAATCTCCTATGTCTTGCTGAAAAGTTACTTGAAAGTTAGTTTTGTCTTATTTTAAGTATAATAAAATATTTGCACTTTATACCAGACCAGAAATACTTTGTAAGATTTTATGCTTTTGCAGTGAACATGTTAACAAACAAGATGTTCTCATCAGTTGAGACCACATTTTTGGGTGCTGCATGCAAAATGCTCTGTAAGGATAACAAAAATAGCACTGTACATCAATAAGCCAAACATCCCCACAGTGAAACATGATGGTGGAAACACCGGGCATCGCTACTTCAGTGCCAGGCATAGTGGTCTATTGAGGCGCTGCTACTAAGTGAATGAAATAATGAGTGCTTCAACTTTGCTTCAAATCAGCAGCTAGAAACCTGGACACATCATTCCAGGTAGCATCATTCTGTGAGGTAGTTTTTCTTTACATTGCATAAGGTGGACAGAATAATTAAGGAAATTTTTGACCTTTAGTACACATCTGGACACAAACAGGACAAACTGGTTTTGAACTGGATACACAGGTTGTGGTTTTGGCCGTCCCAAAGGCCCAACAAAATCTCTATTGACAATTTGTGAACTTAAATGACAGTTTTGCCGATTTCCACTATTTTTTTATTTTGTTTTACATAATATACTTTTCATGCTGGTGTTTGATCAAAGTGATGTCTAATCACTCTGCAAGTTGACTCGAGGCTAATTTATAATCTTATCTCAAACTGTGTGCTTCTAGACCTCCTGCTCTCCACTTCAATCAGCTCCTCTCTCTCTTCACTGAACACACACAGGCTCTGGATTCACTGTCACTTTTGTAAACCATCAGCGGCTCAAACAAGAGTTTGTTCCAAAACTTTTTTTTTAATAATAACTACACCCTTCTTGCCTGTGCTTGCTTCTGTTACAAGGCAGCAAGGGAAGGCTTGGTGTAGCTGTGACATTTAATTTACTGCTACAGAATACATCTCCACAGGTGCAGCTTTGATTTTTTTCCCCAGCAGTAATTTGTGGAGGGGTGGAAAAAGGCTTTGTAGGCTTAATGTATATCTATTTCTTGTAGATAATGAGGAAGTGGTAATGGCAAGCTGGGCCAAAGCAGGAACTTATCTCTCTAACACCAGCACGCTGTTTAACAGCCTTAAAAGGCATAAACAGAGGTTGAAATTTTTAATATTTTGTCTTATTAAGTTTCCAAAAGTTTGATAGATTTTATTGGGATATTATTTGACAGATCAACAAAAAGAAGTGCATATCAATGAAGTGGGAGGAAAGTGATGCATTCCTCATTTTTTAAATAGGGAATTATTTATATTCAGCCCCCTTGATTCAATACTTTGTAAAATCACTTTTCACTGCATAATTGCCTGTCATAACCCTTAGGTCTCTGAGTTTGTTAATCTGTGTTTTTAGTTTTATTTACTATTTTAGTGTGTAATAATTCTTACCATGTTTGTTAGTTTATTGATTTAGATTTTTCCTTGTGTCACTTGGGCTCTTTCCTGTTTTGCTCCTCCCACGAACATTCAGGTAATTATGCTCATGGGTTCCTCACTCACACAATCGATCTTTCTCAGTATTTAAGTTTTCATTGTCACTTTGCTGAAGTCTTCTGCATAGTTTAAGAGTTCTCCTGTTGTTTCCTCTGCTTGTTTTTAAGATGCTATTTATTTATTAAATAAATCAATGTTTTGGGTTTTTTTTTTTACATTCCCTATCTCCCGCTTGCTTTTGGGTTCAATTACATCACTAATTGTGCCATGACTATCTTCACACATCCAGAGATATATATGACTATTCTTTAATCCCAAACTGCTCATGCTCAGTCAGATTAAGTGTGGAGTATCTGAGAAGATTATTTTCAAGTCTTAGCTCTGGTTCTCAGTAGAATTTCCTGGTATTTTTTTGTTGTTGTGTGCCACACTTTTCATTTTCAGAAGATGGCCTGAACAGACCTAAGTAGGACCAACAAAGTTTGATATAGTATTTATTTTATATTAACCCTGCTTTAAGCTTCTTCATAATTATATATCTGACTTATCTTCTGTAAATTTATAAGGCTGTTAGTTCTCTACTGCTATCAAACCTCAGAGACTATTACATCTATCTAATATTAGTTGTAAACTAATGTTTGTGTCAAATGTGCAAAAATAGCTGTTCATTTCAAAGGTACCAACCGAGTTCATAGCATTCATGGTGTGCACAGAAGAAATGACATTTGGAATTAATTGAAAATCTTATTTTGGTTTTAACTAAATATTTATCATGTTAGAAATATGGAAAAACAAACTAAGATGCATTTTTGTGTTTGTTTCCTGTTCAGATGCAAAAGCAAGACTCTACAGTTATAATGGTCTCCGCAGGACCTGGACCCGAAATATAAAAGAGGAAGATTCAGTGGGTGACAACAAAACAAGCCACAGGACTGGAAGCTGATTTTGTTAGGGGCCATCAGTGTGCATGCAAAAGGGACAATAGCAGAAATTATTGTGCTATTTTTGACATCAAAATTAAACTCCTTTGACATTTTTTCCTGTTTCTGGTCGGTTCCCTGAGTCATATGTCTCTTTCACATCTAAAATATGAAAGTACTGCCCAAAAATAGACATGACAGGCGCCCTTTGAGTTAGGTGGGCTTTAAACATGAAGAATGATGTGAACTGATTAGGATGAAGAGCATGAGACAGTTTGTCACACAAAGTAAAACAAAGAAGTCTCTTAGGCTTAACATAAAGCACACTTTATTGATTAGGCTCTTTTTTTCACAAGATGACACAATTTTCCCAGGGTAGGGTGAAATTTGATGAAAATGGTTGAATAGAAAAAATTACAGCACCATAACGCTCACATAGAGACTTTTTTAATGCTACTTTCTTCAGAACTGATGTCACTAGGATTGGATGTCATTTGGCTTTATTTGTCTGCCATGTCTTGCAAATCACATCATATGTTTTGTAAGTTTTTCTCATTAATTACCACTAAATCTTTAATCTGCCATACCTGTCACAACATGCCTGTTGCATTTTTTTAGTGAGTAATCTGTACCCAAAGTTTGACTGATTAGTTTTACAGTAAACGATGTAATAAATAAATACAAATTTTGTTTTTTGGGTATTAGGTTTTGTTCCCTTCAAGTATTTTAAAAAAGCAAGTGCCCATGTTAGGCAGGTTTTATGGTCATAATAATCACATCCTCCTATGGCTACTGAGTCTTTGATGCCACAACTTTAACTTAGTCATAATCTAATGTAAACATTCAATTTAAACTCAACCGTGTCAAACCCGTTCCCCTCCTGGCCTGTGGTGGCGAAGCACAAGGACTACCAAAAGAAACAACAGAAAAACCACTGAAGAAGACACTGAGAGCATCTTTATTCTTCAAACAACGTAAAAAAAATAGGGTGGCATCAGATTTAAGTGGTTGTAGAATTTCTCTTTTGTCTTTGATGAAAGACCACAAGCCATTTTTCCCGCTAGCGCTAAACTCGCTCGTTTGTTTTGGTTGTATTTACCCAGAATGCCCTGCGCTGTAGTCCACCAGAGTTTCCAGTCCTAGATCCAGTTCTTAACAGGTTCTGCAAAAGAACTGGTTTGGTTTTCAACTGCCTGAAAGGCAAGTTGGAGTCACGGCATTATAAATATCCCATTTAGTTAGTGTTTGGTCCTCCACCTGTTTGCTGTAATTTGTTTAGGATTGAAGGATTGAAGTGCATAGAGGCAATTTATCCACAATAATATTATTCATCCCAGTATCCCTGAAAAAAAAACGCCCTAACTTAACACATTCATTTATTACCAACATGTTTAACAATCAAATGTGCTTGTATTGGAGCTAGATTTATTAACTCCAGGTGGCGATATTAAAAGACCATCAGTGATAAAGAACATAGTCGGAAATAACCTTTTACTCATTCAGAGGAAAATAATCAGCCGTGAATGCTCCTGTAAACAGCGTTCACTTAAAGTCAGTGATAGTGACTTCAAAATAAACAGGAGGAAGACAAGAGACAGTCAGTGCTATTCAACATTTTTTCATGCTGAACTGACTTTTACTGTCAGGTTTTATCATTTTAAAACACAATTAAAGTTTTTGTTGTCTTAAGCATGATGATCACAGTGTATTGATTGGCTGATGTTCTCTACGAATCTCAGTCCCTCACTTTTGAAGGGAGCATTTTTCTTTTGATTAAATGCTCAAAAAGGATTTGATAAATTTCTGCTTCTCATTTTGATACAGTAATCAGAAAAAAACATCAGAAAACCTTTAAGGTGCATTTGCAGGCAGTTTTGACAGAAACAAGCTGAGTATAAAGTGCCAGAAGCAGCTGTTTACCAAGCTAACTGTGACTTAAGAATAATGAAGCGTCCTCAAGTCACATCACTCTTAAAAAATCATAAGCCTGCATGAGCTGGGTCAGATCTAAATGAGGTAACAGAGTCTGTGCATGACGAGTGTTATTTTAAAAATGCTTCAGCACTGGATCAGAACATGCAGCCAGGGCAGCTTGAATATTCTGCACTATTACAATCTCGCAACCTGTATGAGAAATTCACATTTAAAGCCAACCCTCTGGTCTAGTGTTGGAAGAAAAGACAGAGACACGGAGGACTGCTTCCTGATTGGCACAAGTACTTTATGAATGCAACACAACACTTCCCTAAAGAAAATTACTTTGGTCACTTAATATGTGATGGAAATTTCAATCATTCCTGTTTTTTTATTTTCTATGCTGAACTTCCAGCTACAGAGAGGTTAACACTGAACCCTGCTGGTTACTAAAAAAGACTCCATATCTGCAGTGTTTAGCATTAATTAGCAGTTCCAGAGACTTTTCGGGACAAGATCAGACCCAGTTGTATGAGCCATTTTTAGCAATCAAGAGTACATCATGAGCAAAACGGCAGAAACAGCAAGAAACATCACTGGTCTGCCATTTGATGTTTGGCAGACTTATCTGTTATCTGCATCCCTCAGAGTTTCACACATGTGGTAAAAAGAACTCTTTCGACTTATCAACATTGTAAATGCAGATGAATAAAATTGCTAAGAGGGAGTACAGACAGAAAATAAGCATTTAGTGGCCTTCACTATCCAAATGTTCAGGCTCAGCGGTGAAGCTACAGTACTTGGTGTATTTGTCCCAGTTCAACTCTCAGTGCTGAACCATTTGCTGCATGTCTTGCTCATATTCTGAACAATAAAGGCTGCTACTGTCAGAAAAAACATTTTTTTTAAAGAAAACTCACACTGTGCCATAGTCCTTGGGCAGGACTCTAAACCTTAAGCTGCTTCCTGGTAACAGGCCTTGTCTTGCAATTGGTGTGTGAGTGGGTGGACAAGGCAACGTCATTGTGAAGCTTTTACCATCTGCTAAGGTTATAAAAGCCGTATGAAAGAAGAGCCTATTTATCATTCAAGAAATTATGTAGAGGGTTGTAATTTGCTAGCATTGTTGATGTGTGTACCTATTCCGGCGTAGAAACAGTGTTTTGTGTGCGTTTTCTTTGCTGTGATGTTCGTGAGGCCATTTAGGAGTTCTATCTTTTCACATGAAACTCCGATGCGGTGTTTTTTCGGCGGGGTTGCAATTTGAATTCATTTGCAAAACAGTTTTTTGTTCCTTTAATTACATTGTGAGAAATTGGAAACAAATGCACAACTAGTACATTTTTCTTTAAAAAGTGAGCCAGAAATTACTAAACGCTGGATGATTGTGGCTGTTGTGAGTGGGATTTCATTTAATTTCTTCTTTTCTTTTATTTTTCCACTATACACCAGCTACATTAGTTAAAAAGAAAAAAAAATCATTGGTTGAGTGACATGGGTTTTTCACCTTGTAATGTCCATTTTTCCAACAAATATTGCCAGGATCCACTGTTCTATATGGGGCCCAAATTCTGTGTCCCATAAGAAAAAAATGCAGCTTTAGCGCTAGGAGACGGTGTGAATTGAGTTTAGGTTTAGATGAGAATTAGGCTTGAACTGATAATGGCTAGGTTTAGTGTAAGTGTCAGGTTTAGGTTATAAGAAATAAATAAAAAATTAATGGAAGTAAATGTTAAGTCTTTGTGAAGATAGAAAGACATATTATGTGTGTGTGTGTTTGTAAGCAAAGATTATTAAATGAGTAACAAATAAATAAAACTGACAATAAAAATATATAAAGATAATAGAAAAAGTGATAAATAATTAATTGCATTACTATTATTATTAATAATAATAATTAAAAAATATATTTTCTTGATATAAAATAAGAATATTATTATTATTATTTGCCAAAAAAATAATAAAAGACGTCTCAATGGAATTATTCAAATGAGAACAACTTGTACTGCTAAACACAATCACATACTTATAATTACAGAAATTCATGCAGGCCAGAGCCACCTCTGTGTTTCCATGGCTACAAAAAGTGTCCAGTTTAAGAGCTTCCAGATCCCACTTAATGGCCTAGTTTGGCCCCAACTAGCCTTTGTATTTTGGACCAATGTGTGATGATGATGATGGCTATTCACAAATCTAATGAGTTAAATCGTGTGGATGATTGCTGCTCTGTTACTGTCAGACACTGATTGACATCTCCCAGAATCATTACCATATTACACCAGTAGGTGTTATAGATGGAAGACATTAAAACTTGATCACATTGCTTATTAGGACAACCATTCTTTAAAGACTTTTTTATAAAGGTGGTCATGTTGGTTAGCTGCTGCAGTGTCCGCAAAAAGGTGGGATTAAAGGTGTACGAGCACCATAATCTCTGTAGCAGAAATCAATATCTAATCAGAGCTGATCAGAAAGCAGAAGTTTTTCTCCTCTCGCTTGTAGTCCATGACACCTACACATTTAGCCAAGAAAAGATTGCACTTTAAATGATTTATTAACACTGAGCAAAACATTAGTCAAAAGCTGAAGTGAAAGTGATGCATCCGAAAAGAAAGTCATGCCTCTAATAGCCGCAATGCGACGTGAAGGCAAAACGTGCTGAAGACATGCACAAATCGATTTCTTTGTCCATTTACTCATATCTAGGTCCATCCATTATGCTTGTTTTTCCTGTGCAAAGATTACTGGTGAGGTGGAGATGATCACAGCCAACAGTAAACAACAGCAGGGCAGAGCCTGGAAACATCACCAGTCTATTACTGTACATGGCACAACCAGTCATGTTCAACCCTGTCTCTAAAATTACCTATTACCCCAACATACATCACTGCGGAAAGGTTGACTACATTTTGTGCAATAGGTGCTGAAAATGAGCTGGCCAACCTGAGAACAATATGGACAAATAAGAAGAAGCTCGGGTGAAAATCCTGCAACACTGACACAGAACCCGAACTTTTCACTACCCGACAGGTATTCATCTATTGTATCCAAAGCTTTCTGCAAAAAGCTATGGAGGAGCAGAAAATAATGTTGAATCAAGGTATTCAAAGTATTTTCATATTATCTGGTTCACAAGGTTTAGAGGATAGTAGACACTGTGATGCTGATCAAGTGTAGCCTGTTATCCAGTTGGTAACTTTGTTTTGTTTTTTGGGCAAAAAAGATCAAATCAGTCAATCAAGACAATAATTTCATCAACAAGGTTGTTCAAAGAGATTGAAATCACTAAACCTTCATATAGTCACTAACTGTGAAACCAGTAACTAACATTACATTTTGTCAAGTGCCATTATCAAAATGATGTAATCTATCTTTCTGGTTTTAGTGAGAACGTGAGCAACAGCGTTCTAGATCAACTGCAGCTGTTGCCGTAATCAATGTGACTAAAGATAAATGCATGGATGAGTTTCTCTAGATCTTCTTGGTACATTAGTCCTTTAAGCCTAGAAATGTTCGTCAGGTGATGGAAGGCCGACTTTGTGATTGACTTAATGTGTCTCTGAAGGTTCAGGACTGAGTCCATCACCACATCTGATCACTGGTTTCTAGCTATAATAACTGAAGCGGTGGGCTGATTCTAAGTCGCTCAGAAAGGTGAGTGGTTGGCAAAACAAACAGGAAATTATCTGAAACAGGAAGTAGTAGATTACCCGCAAATCTTTTTTTGAGTCAGAGATTTAAAGACGAGTGGCAAAAGCACAGGAGGTGGATTAGCAGTGTTTGTCAACAATTGATGGTATCAACTAAGACATGCTACTGTATCTTTTGAGCTGTATTAAGTCTTCAGTCAAAATGTTTTGAACCTTCAGGCAGTTACTGCATTGTTAATTGATATCCTGCATGTACAGTATTTGCAACAGTTCACATATTTAAATTTTTAACCAATAACAAGGAGGAATTAGTTTCAGTATGAAGTTTTGTTCAGTCAGCTCAGTGCTGTAACTGAGTTCCACTTATACAACTGAACTGTTGTATAAGTGGAACTGCAATCAATTGAACCAATAAAATAAAGTTTAATCCTTGTCCTTTATTGTTCCTGTAGGTTTCGTAAATCCATGTCAAGATTATTTTGAACCTTTGGAGACTTTCTGTCAATCTCACAAACCTAAAAAGGCATTAATGTTAAATTGTGTGCCGCTTCTTGCTGTAGTAACGTGAGTTTTACACAAACGTCAGCTTCAAAGTAAGCAAAAGAGGCATATGCAAGTTGGAGTGTTTTGGTTTTTCTGAGAGCAATTAGCTTCCAAGCCCACATCTTAAGCACGCAGAACAGAAAATGATTTTCAATATTGTACAAGACAGATGGCTGGGGTTAAGGTTCATGTCTGATTTTTAATAAGGGAGAACCCATCATGATCTAAGCTTGGAAAAGAAGTGGTAGATTGGGTGACAATCTAAACAACAGACATGCAGGAGGAGGAAACAGAAGCGGAGCATCGGGATGAATGCTCTCATCTGATTATCAGGCGAGGCTGCTTGCCTGCAGGGCTCTCTTTGCACGACTCATTAAACTGTGGCTTCCCAAAGCTACTGTAATGACGTACATAGTAGGGCATGAAATTTACTTCAGATACAGAAATTGCAGAATTAGTCTGTCTACACAGTGAAAAGGAAAACCAACAAGCAGACGCAAAGAGTTCAGTAAACCTTACAAAAGTGTTCATATCCCACTAACATTTTTAGATTTTGATTCATTTAAAACTTTTAGTTTCTTTTAATGGGATTTTGATCTGTCTGACATCAATTGAGGCATTCTGGTGAAGTGGAAGGACAAGATTGATGAATTTTAAGAGCTGTTGTGCTGCTGGCATTTTAGCTTAACCCCAGCAGCTTCTTCCATGTTCTCTTTATCTGTGTTGACAGTGTTAGTTTTCCTCCAAAAAAACATTTTGCTTTGGTTTGATCTAGTAGTTGCATGCAAACTGCAAAAAGGATTTCTTGCAGTTTGTTCATTAAATATGTATTTAATGAACAAACATTAAATAAATATTTAATGTTTGTTCTCAGACTTATGTGATTTTTGTATTCTGATCTGCATGGTGAAATTAGATTACATGTTTCATTCTTTAATTTGTATGATTTGCTAATAAACCTGCAGGATTTACAAATGAGTCTTTTGAGTTCCTTGGGAGAACAAACTTACCGTACCTTGATCTTTTGCATATAAAACATCAAATATATTCATTGGACAAAGAATGCACTCAGTCACTTCAGTCACAGGATTTCCATCTGAGTTACGACCGCTGACATTCTTTGAAAAACTTTTCGGTTTTATCTGCTACTGTAATCCTACAATGCGTCAGAAAAAAGTTTCCAGTCACAGAGGAAAATTTTGAAGGTTAGTTTCTACTCTGTGTACGAATTTATAGTTTAGATACAAGTCTGTGCTGGTGGGAAATGAAAAAAGTATTGAAGGAAAGATTAGTCAGAAATGTCCTGAAGGCTCTTGCAGATCATCTCATTTATACATGATTGACTGAATGAAGTCTCCGTCTACAGTCTCCCCTTGAAATATTCAGTTTATGCACTCAGAGTTACATGCTTTCGTAAGAACATTAAGCTTAAAAAGTCAAAGGTACCAGTTTGAAGAAAAGTCTGTGTCCTTTCCAAGTAGACGGAAGTTGGTTATTGTTAGATTGTCTGAAAACAAACTTTTTCCACATAAAAAATGGAGCTGAAATAAAAGAAACATGTGCTCAAAGTTTTGGTACTAAGATTCTGAAAAGAATGGGGTCAATGGGGTAGATTTTCAGTGGCAAATAATATTGTCAAAGAGACACCTCACTGTGTTTCTATTACACGTGTGAGAAAAATGTTGATATTACCCTAATGCCAAAAAAACACAACTTCACAGTTGAGGTTCAATAAGAAAACATGCTGTACCAACATTCTTCTACCACTTCCTGTTCCTGTTATGTTGCTGCCATTTTTGATGTGACAAAATGATACAATTGGAGAAGAAGCCTGATTCATGTGCAGCGATGAATTGAAGTATCCATTCTAGGGTAAAAACCAGATCCACTAGCATTACCTCAACAGGTACGAATGAAAACAGATTTGTGATTATGTTTGTCTGTTATAATGTCATTTTAAGAGCTAAATTCCCTGACTGCACAAAATACTTTGAATTTCTGGGATCAAAAAAGCCACAAATCAACCAAGAAATCACTCACATTTACTTAATTTGACCCGAAGTAACTGCTCTGACTGATGCAGGTTTCCAGAAGATAGAGAGCTAAGAAAAGCTATGGGAAGCAGGTGTCAGAAGGGAAGGTTTTTGTGCTAGCTTGTCATCCATTGCACTGCAGTGAGCATTTCAGACCAGAGCTTTGACAGGTCAGTCAGTCATGATCAGACCTGCAGCTGTTGCTCCAGTCTTCATTTTTTCCCCAACTCATCGCCACAAGGTTGTGTGTAACTATTATGTAACGCTGTTATAATTCAATGTGGATGATTCTTAAAAATATATATATATCTTCCTGACCTTTCATCTACACCATCCACCTTTAATCCTTCGTTTTAGCCTGTGGCTTCTCCAACCTCAAAGAAGACTCAGGTGATCCCGTCACTGGATCATCGCTCCTGACTTATCCAAGAGGCTGAGCTCCTGCCTGTGACCAATCTGTAGAATAATATGTGACAGCTCTGCTTCAAAACAACTGTGAGCATCATGACCCTCGGCCGCCTCCACCCTCTGTTACTCTTGTACAGACTCATGTTCACATACCGACAAATACTGAATCATGCCAGGACTGAATCTGCATCCTGCAAACAAATACACACAAATAGTTCCTAATATAAACATGTATGATATTTTCAGAGGAGTGGTCATCTGGAAAATCTGAGTGAAGAACTGGAAGTTTGAAATCACAGCTCAATTTATAGTAAGGTACAACCAAATCTAGGCTTTTAACTTTTTTTGAGATGCTGGTTTTAATGTTTTGTTTGTTGTTTTCATTCATTATTATAAATTTGCTTGTATGTGTTTTTAGTGTATAGTGCTTTGGCCAACATTTGTACATTTGTATTTATTTTTCTTAAATTATTGTCAGCCTTTTGTCCCTTGGTTAATTGTTTTTTGCGTCTTATTGATGTGTGTTTTAATTAGTCTTTCACTAAGTTTGCTAGTTATTTTTGTCATTTTAGCCTCTGCCACAGTATATAAGCTTATTGGTGTTATTGTGTTTTGCTGGATTTTTCTCTTAAACACTTGCTGGTTCCTTGTCATGTTCCTTCTGTTTTTTTAACTTATTTTGTTTTTGTTTTACATCTCAGCCAATCAGATTTCACATAACCAATCAAGCGTTGAAAAGCCCTAAAATGAGCCAGTGTTGTTTGCACATATGTAAGGAATAGAGTGGGTCTCATTAGGAATACGCTACAATAACCTTCTTAACTGTGTCTATGTATTAAAATTCATACCATTTGTCCACACATCAATGAAAAGATATTGAATGAATTCAAAATTATAAACTGCAATGTTGACACTTCAATCGAAATTTAATGATTCATAGTAGTAATCAAAAAATATAAACAAATATGAAATTTAAGTTCTAAATGGAGGATTCTGAAGTTCTGAAGAAAATTCAAACAAAGACCTTTAAGTCCAGCAGCCTCTGAGGTCCAGAAACTGCCTTAATTACAGGTCAGGACAGTAGTTTCTAAAGTTGGGCCAGGTGGTTGCTTTCTTTTTTTGGAACAACTTGAGATTCTGCTCTGGGTTCAGTATGGCTCTTGGCTTCCTCTCTCAGCTGGAGGAATTGTCAGCCTTGGCTTCGGAGCCGCTCTGACCTTCTGAGGCTGGGAGGCTGTTGGATGTCAGGCAGCTGCTCTCTTTGTGACCCAGAACTGAATTATGAGCAATTAAAAGAAAACTTTCTTGGTGGATTATCTCTGTTTCAATTGCATGAAAGAATAAACAAACAAACTTACAAGAAATGAAGATTTGCTTAAGAATAAGAGAGAAAGACTTGTCTTTGCAGTCTATTCTCTTTCCCAGTCTTTTCACACTTTTCTTTGCACCAACACAGAATTGAAAGCTCAAAGAAGTCATCCAATCATGATAACATCAACATTATCCGACATATATGTGTAGAATCAACAATTTATAATAGCAGCTTCAAGATCAAACACATTATATTTGGATAATTTTAAGAGCACAGTCTGTGGAATAAAATGTATTATTATTATTTCCTTTATTTAACCGTTGAGACCTAGATCTCATTTTCAAGAGGCACCTGGGCAGAAGTCTGCAATACACAGCAACCTGGTTACAAAATAACCAGGTTTTCTGGTGTCTATGTTTTTCAATTCTCTGAGAACCTCAGTTGTACAAATAGGGGAAAAGTTAAAAGTGGTGGAGTTACAATCTTTATTCAAAAACAGCTCATCGGTATTTACATTTGGGCCAAATGAATTTAAATCATCAAATAGAGAGCCTACTGAAATAAAATGCTCATTAAAATAATTTAAAGTTGCTAATTTATTAGACACCATTTTATTTATTTTTTTCAAACTAAATTTGGAAAGTCACTCAGTGGCGCCTGCTCAGTAATTGATTAATCTGTTTTCCAAAATTTCTTTGGATCATTTAAATTTTTGTCATCTCAGCAAGGAAATAGTCTGACTTTGCTTTCTTAATTAATGAGAAAGAAATGAGGTACATTTATTCCTCAATTTCCTAAAACAAAGCCAGCTCTCCTCAGTATTGTTTTTTTCTTGCCCTAGCCCAAGCTGCATCTCTTTGTTTAAGCAGAGCCCCAATAGCTGAGGAAAACCATGAATTATGTCGCCCCTTCACACTAATTTTACGTATAAGAGCATGTTTATTTATTAGTCTTAAAAACTCTTCATGAAAATACCGCCAGGCAAGGTCTACGTTATAAAAAAGAGAGACCCTATTCTAGTGAAAATGTAACAAGTCATGAACCTTGCTCATTTAGGTGTTTTAAATCTCTTTTGGTCAAGATACGTGGCTTAGGTTTTGGTAACTTGAGATTTCTAACTGTACCTACAGCACAACGATCACTAAAGTTGTTTGCAAAAACTCCTATCCCTGTATATTTATGCGGAGCATTTGTCATAATTAAATCAAGGAGTGATGATTTTAGAGGGCATTTGTTATTAAGTCGAGTGGGGTAGTTAATTAACTGGGTGATGTTTAAAGAATCACAGACAGTTTTTAAGCTATCTGAAGATGTTGTCAACCAGTCTAGATTTAAATCTCCTAAATCTAATTAAACCTAAATCCAATTAAACCCTAAAAGCTTACTTTAACTGAATTGTCACAATGGAAAGCCTTTTAAATCCAATTAAACACTAGTTATTCAAGCAGCTGACACTTTTAAATTTAACGCAATCTTATTTTACCAACATGACTCTTGGGACAAATTTGTTTAAAATTGGCAGGCAGAGTCCTTACTCAAATCTGATTGAGCATATGTTAAGGGACTAATATAAAAGAGTGATGGCAAGGAGCCCTTCCAACTTCAAATAGCTATAGTTCAGAGATAAATCATCAATATCCAGCTGGAAATGTGCAAAACTCTGATCAGCAATTATAAGATTTTCATTGCTGCAATGGAAAGAAAATTTCCCACTATACACATTAAGTTGTTTTTTTTTCTTACTTCATTTCTTCTTCTAAGATGCTAATTCCCCACTTTCCTTTTAGTGTTTAGTAATGCATTAACCAGTTCATTACCCAAACTCATTCCTGTAATCTCCTTTGATGTTTTCTCTGCTTGATTTGACCCTTCTTAAAGAGACTAACATCTTTTCCATGACCACAGGATGTGTCTTTCCACATGGTTGTTTAAGAAATGAAAAGCTACTTATTGCATCAGTTGGGGTTAAATAACTTTTTCCCAGCTGGAAGATAATTATCCAATGCAGTAATTATCCAATAGGATAATGTATACTCAGTTTAATTCAGATATTATTATTATTAATATTTTGGCCAGGTAGTAATTTGCTACCAGTTTTTCTTGCCTCAAACACTTTTTAGCATCTTTTATCAAATCCCTCCAGGACATCTAACAATAAATGAACTGAACATCATAACTTTTCATCAGATTTTTTACTCTGACTTCTCACAGTTTTTGCTGCACAATTCAAGTTTTCCAAGATAATTTCTTGTCCCTGCTGATTGAGGCGCACTGTGTACCTAAATCTGCATTGCTGAAATGCAGGACACACTGGTACTTATTTGGATGAAAACAGAACAAATGAAGAAGTGGCTGTGCCTCAGAACAATCTTATGTGCAAGTTTTCCATCTGTCAGAAATAAAAAGAGGAATTCTTTTAATGTTTCCACCTTTTTGATCTGTCTCTTTTGTGTTAGCACTTGTACCTCTTCCTTCTTGCATGCCATTTTCTAACTGTCAACGCCGCTGGCCTTTAATCTCTCAAAACTCTCAAAGGAGTTAGAAACTGATGACATTTAGTGTCTGGGAGACACTCTTAAAGTCTCACTTCAGCTTCTTTATGGCGATTCTGACTCAGTCCTGATCATCACGACTAAAGAAAAAAAAACAGAAAATGTTGGAATGTGATACAATTTACTTTGATTATTACTCAGTCTGAATATGACCTGGAGACTTTTATGCTTGTCTTCTTTTTCTACAATGAACCATATGTGTGTAGAGTGTGGCTTAAGACAGTTTTTTTGATTAATGCACGAACACGATCTAAAAAAATGATTTCCATTCTGGACAACTCCAGCCTGGACTTCAGTTTGAATTTTTCATCTTTCACCTGGAAACATAGGATGACGTTTTCTTCCACAAAAATATTAATCAGACAGAAAAATCTATGACACTGCACATTTTGGCTTGGTCCAATATCAAGTAGAAACATGGCAAAAAACATCAATATTAATATTGATATGGATTCTGATACTGATACTTCATTTTCTAGGTTTGATATATCATCAAACTTCTGACCTTTAGGTGTCTTTTTGTGGTTTTTCTTTTGAATTATTTTTGTTAAAACCTGGGGCAAAAGTTGTCTGCAAAATACTTTAATAATACTGTATATTAACATGATAAACAAAAACAACAGAGAAACAAATCTGTGTGCATTTATTTTTATTAAAAATAAAAGAATTATTTAAGAACTGATCAAAGCTAAATCTTCTTGGAGGTATATCTGAGAAACTGTAAAACGTAAAATTTCATGAAGGATTTTGAAACAAAAGTATCAATCTTACCACATTAGCATCAATCAGATTCTGATACTGACTTGATATTAATACTATCAATATTTTTGCTTCGATCTGTCTACCTCTAATGCCCAGATGCCCAAGGAAATGAACATAATCATGGACTCTTTTCTTTGTTTCTTGCAGCTGATGATGCTAGTTTTTAGCACAGCAGAGGATCAGAGGGTTTGAAGTTCTGTTAATGTTTTAACAAAACATTATTATGTCTTTTACATAAAAAATAACTACAAAACTGAGAACCGTGTAATGTTCCTTTAATGTTGTGTCTCTTTATCAAGCTTCACACAAAGGAAGCCATTGCTTACTCACCGAATGTCATAACAATATGGTTTCTCTGGTTTTTGCAATAGAGAAATATAAATTTTACAAATAAAGAGACCAAAATGATGTCTTTTTTATGTTTGAACAGTTTCAAAAAGGGAGAAATACAATAAGTTAAAAGTGAATCCAGTCCAGTCTTCAGCTATGTCTCAGCTAGCTCAACATACACACTGTCGACTAGGATTAGCATTAAGTAGCCTCGAGAAATATGTCCCGTTTTCTACACAACAACCACAAACTGCATAACGTGACTCACTAATTGACTCTCGATTACATAACCTCTTCAACTCTTACATGTAACTAATATATATGCATCAAAATACATTTTTACTGACCTGTGTTATATAACAGACGAGACAGAAGTTGAGCTTCCGTTAGCATTTATCAGGAAGCTTTTTTCTTCTTCTGTGCCCAACCTTCTCTATGGCAGGCGGCACCTAGCGGTTGTATGTGGAATCTTACTGAATAAGTGAAATAACACTAAAGAACTTATTACAACGAGAAATTAAGGATAAAAAAAGAAAAAATTATGTGGTGCCTATTTTTATACTTAGTGTTTTCATTACTTATAGTAGCTTATTGTTACCACTCTACAATTGCCCATAATATTTTACATGGCGGTTACATTTTCTCATGAATTACTGTGTCGGGCTGTTTTCCTTTCTTATTTATAAATTTTCACAATAAAATGTTTCTGGTTGTTTGATTTGTTTCGTTATGTTTGAAACGGGCACATTTTGTAAAACCACAAAGCGCTAAAATATGCCAGAAGAGCTGTCAAAACACTGCGCATTATTTCATGGCATCGTTACTCATTTAAATGTCAATGCTTTCCATTATTATAAGCAACTTTCATCTCCACAAACATTTTGCCATAAATAGTACTTAGTTCATTCAATCACACATTTTCAACGTAGAAACCATCAACTTTAAGATTGACTTTTATGCTTTGTCCACTGACAAATACATTTACATTAAAATGCAGCTCAAAGGAGAAAGACAGAATGAGGGGGTGCAGCTGCAGGTTGGTGTCCAGTGGAATACAGATTTTGCAGATTGCTGCAAAATCAAGCAACAAGTTCAGACGAAGGATCCTGACATCTACATTATTAAGAACAGGCATACAACGTCTTCAGAAAATTGAAAACAACTCTTTATATTAAAAAGCATTTATGGGAGCTGTTTGGATGATGGAATCTGGTACTGAATTTTAAAAAAAAAGAATGTTAAAATGTAGTAATCTTAAAGTGTGACACGTATAGCATGCATGAACATAAAGAAGTTGTGGAGAAGCATGAGTTTTTACCTAAGAAGAGCCACTGTGACATTTTTATGCACATAACGATGCCATGAAGTAAAGATTCAGAAAGTTGTAGAAAGAGTTTGCTTCACTAAAATTGACAGTCTGAGAGTCATTTTTCTGTGTGTCATGTGTAATTACATTCAGTGGGTTTCCCAACCAGTTCCTCTTCCACACTGCTTATTTCCATTTAAATTACCTATTTACATAGGAATAAATGAACCATAAACCATTTCTTTTAGCTGCAAAATGCCTTTTCGCTTATTCACATTTACGTTTTGGTGACTCTAAATATCTTTACACATCTAAAGAGGATTAATTTAAAAACTTTCACATCCAAATTATAAGAGTATAAACAGTAAAATGCTGCCCCCTTATGGTAAAATATCCATATGGCAACAGGAGCTTAAGCCTCCTCATCAAGTGAACATTATCTTTCAAAATGAGGTCTATATCTTTTAGGTCGTTTTAATGGAAAACATTTCTTTCTAAATGTAGCGCTTGAGGGAAGAAAAATTTTTCACGTTCTTAATAGACCAGAACATCATTTTGTACCCCTAACTCATGCTGAGCCGCAGCTCTTTACCAATTTCACCCTGACAAGAACATGAATGTAAATCGATTCCAGTGATGCTGGTTCTGTGGACCGGCCGGCTTCACTTCCTCCGGGGTCTGGAATCAATGAGGCAAAAATGGAGCTTTAAGCGTCCTGAAGGAGCTGAAACCAACAGACCCTGACGACTCGGATGATTAATGAGAGGAGCTTCTGCTGAACAAGCACGTCGTCTCTCAAATGACACACATGGTCATTTGTGCTCCTCATTGTGGCTGAAGAGCACAAACGTGTTCAGCAAAGTTAGTCCCGGTGACATGTTTACCTACCTGCCAGGTAGAAAAAATAAAGCTTTTTTTTACTGAAATAATGCTTGTCCCCTGAGGCTGAACATAAAGGTCACCGTTAGAGCCTAGTTAAGCTATTTGTGTAACAGTTTTTTGGGGAAAACAGCACACAGATTTAAAAGCTTTTTTTTTTTTTTTACTGTAAGTCACAGTTTGCCCTGATTCTTATAAAATGACTAGTTTCTAAATGCACCCAAAAAATTAACATTTTGGAATTATTCTGAAATTGAGAGAATGCAGTTTTAAACTTGCATAAATGGGTCAAACCCTTTGATCTGCTAATTTTAATTTTATTTTTTGGCAAGGAATCTTATTTTATACCCATTAATTTTCTATACCCATTTCTTTGTGCATGCATCGTAATTCATGAAACTAAACAAATAACACCTAAAACTAAGACGTTCCCTAAGACAGTCTAAGAAAGGCAAATGTCCACCAAAAAACTCATATTTTGAGACTCATGTCAGAAATTTTCTAAAAAAAAGAAAATTTCCAAGCTCCAAAAGTAAAAGATTTGCAAGAAAAAGAAAACTCTTGAAATTGAGATTAAACTTTTGAAACTTACTATTTTTTTCTTGAAAATTTCTGAGATGAACCTCAAAATTTCAAACTTTTTTGGCATAAATTTACACTTTTTTTTTTTTTTTACCTATAATGGCCCATCGTAGTAAAACTTTCTGGAGTCCTTGGACTTGAGAAAGAGTTACACAAATGCAGGAAATTACTCCACACAGATTCCAGTAAAGCAGAGATTTATTTTCGTCTCAGGACCAAAATTTGTTTCTTTTCATTTTCATCTTGGTCCACAATATACAGTACAGATACTCAAAGGCAAAAGGAAAAAAATATACCTTTTTTTTCTGTTTTTGTCCAGGTCTGGGACACAGTGAGGTAACAGACAGAAATAAATTATTCAGTTGCTTAAAAACACTTTCCAATAATCATATCAATAATATAAAAATGGTATCAAACACACATGCAATAACTTTTATAACACATTCATTATATTTTTGCTCCCCTTCCATCCAGTCTGTTTGCTCAAAAGTGAGTTGTTTTTTGAGTCTTTCTCTGGAAAATGTTCCTTTTAGCAGTAGCTGCTGATAAATGCAGAGTCGTTTCTGCTGAGGTTCCACTTCCAGGTGAGTCATTCAGTCAAACATCATATATAAGCACCTTAATTTAAAACTGGGTAATAACGCAACTTTTGCTTCCAATACAATTTTAAATGATTACATCTCAAATTAGTTGATTGGTTTTACAATCATGGCCAAGGCAACAGGCAAACGCAGGCACACGAGGCTACAACTCCAATCAGCCGTTTGCTTACATCATCATTTTACATTCAGATATACACATATTTATATTAACCGTGCCTTTCAGCTCACCTATAGGTTTAAAAAGAAAACAACATGCCAATAGGAAAAAGTCAGAGATTGTTTTCAAAGTGCAAAAAACATATTCCTCCAAGAGTTGGTGCGCATCCTAAAGAAGAAGCCGCCCACCAAAACTTTAGTCCAATAACAGTACGAGCCATTTTTCATAGATTAGTCTGCAACGTTCCACCGATCTGGTCTGTAGCTACTGTAGGACATGGCTTTGAGCCAGAAGAGCGCAACACTGGCCTCTTCAGGCAGGTTTCCTAGCACTGACAGATTCCTAAAGCTACAGGATTTCATCCTCCACCTTCACTGAGCGCTGATCATCAAATATCGTAGTCCTGAAGTCGATGGGGGAGGCGGGAAAAGCCCCTGGATTGAGATAAAGTGACATCACATTATTTTGGTTTGTGGCCAGTGCAAATCAGCTTCTCCAGCCCCATCGCCTGCTCATTTCTCCCTCATCTATTATATTTTACTAACAAATTCATAGACTTTATTTTCTGTGAAACAGCAGTGAATTTGTCTACATTGCCACATATAATTACATATTTTTGTATATCACATCTGTCATTTGTACACTTCAAAATAAAAGTAAAAAAAAAAACATGGAAAGATATGATCAGAATGAGAAAAACAAAATGTAATGCTCATACAGAATTGATCACCACTTACAAGCACATAAGAGGGAACAAACCCACATTTGTTTTAAATAGGTATAACAAAGTGGCTCTTGAAGTGGGGAAATAAAATCCTGAAATATCTGTAAACATGGCTCTTACTTGATCTCAGTACATAATTCTTAATTTTTTTTTTTTAATGATCATAAGAGAAAAAATACTCCACAGCTGACATGGCCACAGTCTATTCAACACATTTTTTTTTTTTTTTTTTTTTTTTACTTCCACCATGCCACACTTCTTCTCCTAACATTACCAATCCGTAACATGACCTCTTGGCGCGTGTTACACCAAAATCAGCTGCAACGCCACCAAAATACCCATCACCACTTCCACATTCAGTCCTACCTTCACTCTCCAATAAAATAAGCCCTCTGCAAAACAACTGTGGCTTTATTTCCCCCCAAAGCTGTTGTAGTGAGATAATATTTGTTTAAAAAAAACAACAGCCGCCACTTTGAGCCAGTTACTCCCTTTTCCTTTCCTCTCTCAAACAATTTCTCTCTCTGTATTCGCCTCCAAAAACGTTTGAAATCTTGTGCCGTAGTTAGTTACTCTGCAGTTGTTCTGTTTCAGTGTTCATTACAAAAAGAGGAGTGAGGTTGGGGGAAAAAAGAAAAGACTAGAGGTTAGAAGAGGAAGGTAACACAGGCTTTCCGATGCACCTCAAAGGGCTGAGGAGACGCCTGTCAGTTCAGCCTTCAGTCTCTCAGGATCCATGAAGCTGTTCAGTGACACATCTACCTCCGTCTGGCTTTTGTGCTCCAGTAGTTAAACACTGCTGGGGAGTTCCCTGACATCCAAAGGTGTGTATGTTTTTCTGTCCGTCTGTGTGTTTATGCGATGAATGATGCCGAGGAGAAGGGCGGTCACAATATGGCGCAGTGGAACCTGTGGGAACCAGTGGAACGTTCCGCTCTCCACTTCATCTTCTTTTTCTTCTTCTGGTTTCGCTCTGGGACTTGTTGTCTGCAGGTGGGGTGGGGGGAGGAACATTTTAGGTGAAAATGAATATTTCAGAGATCAAATTTGACTTTAATGATTGAACAAAAACTTGTTTCTCTGCACATAAATGTAAAGAAATAAAAAAAGCCAGGATTTTGTCCGTTTTTGATGAATTGGTTTCATGTCAGTTCTCCTTTTGATATTTAAGCTTGTAAGCAACTACTATGAAGAGACTTTGTTTTCTTTTATATCATATTTTTCCCTAATGCACCTGTATTTATACACTGATACAAAACCACTGGATAGTGGTGGGCACACTGTTTGACGACATTAGCTTCCCATAAATAAATCTTTCTGGTAAATTCTAAAGCGCTACCACATTGATGAGTTAAATATGTTTTTTTTATTTGTATTAACAAATTGTTTTAAGAAATGTGAGATTACACAGACCAACTGAAATAGGAAATAATGATGACTATATTGCTTTTGATTTTTGCCGATGCCTTTTATATTACTGCAGTACTACACTTTCACCTCAAGATGGCAACGCTGTTCAACCTTGCAGCAAGTTCTCTTACTGCTGAAATCCCATAAAAACCTAAAAAAAAAAATGGTTCCCTTCAACTACAATTGCGGCCAAATATTTTGAGACACAGAAAACTTAGTAAAAGTGAATTAGAATAAACAAACATTTTTTTAAATTCATCTCCACACTGGCACATTTTGTCGGGGAAAAGTGTTCATAGCAGATAGAACCGTCATTCAGACTGAATTAGAAGAGCGAAATGGTTGATTTAAAGGGACAGTTTATTTTTTGTCAGCCAAAAGGATTACCACTAGTAAGATTGAATTCTGAAACCAAATAAAGTTTTCCCCATAGCTAAGACCCCTTTCTCTGACTACAACACCACACTGTTACCACAAGATGGCACTGTTGATTCACCTAGCAGGGACTCATCTACAGCATGCAGGACACACAACTGTCTACTTTTGTCTCAGCAGGTAAGTCCCAACAGCAACAATCAAACTAAATGGCCACAATGAAAATACATGAAATACAAACCAATACTTCTGAAATCATATATAAATCACAACAAAGTGGCATAAAATAACTAACGGTCATTTTTTGTTGCAACCTCCCAAAAAACATTTTAGTTCCATCTTTTTACTACCATTACTTCTTCTTGATAAACACCCCACATCTCCTAAAAATCAAAAGAGTTAATGAGGTTACCTTATAACTCGGACCAGTTCATGAAAGGCTTTGTCCACATTCATTGGAGGATCCTTGGCACTGGTTTCAATATACGTGATCTGAGGAAACACAGGAATAACAAATTTTAAATCAATGCTGACAGTATTTAGAGAAGAGGGATGTGAGCTAGGACCTTTCATTAAATTCAACCCCTGTTGAATCATATTCAACAAGGGACAGAAGGCTCGATTTGTATAAACTGCATCATCTCTTTTTTCTATCAATTTTAATTCTCCATTTCTGATGGTGTACTATAAATTCAGATTCTATGATGGTTTCTTCCTCTTTCTCTCTGTTCTTTGGTCTTTTTGTGTTCACAGTTCAGACAAACCAATAAAATAGCTTGAGAAATTAATGCTACGTGTGTTTAGTTAAAAAAGAAAACTGAGATTAGTACTTTAGGACTCACATTATGTTTGGCAGCCATCTCCTGGCCCTGGTCTGATGTCACCTTCCTTAGATGAACCAAGTCCACTTTGTTAGCAACAAGCACCATTGGGAAGGCCTCCCTGATGGTAAACAGAAAAAAAAAAAGATGAAAACATTTTTTTTCTGTTAACATTTATGATCTGAAGCATGTTGAAAGTAAACCCATTATCCAGCTGACTAAATGGTAGAATGTGGCATTATGCAACATTAAATACGCTTGTATGCATCTTAATTGTCCAAGCTGTTTTAGCACAACAGCTCAGTACTGTTTGAGAGGTGTCTGATTTCTGCAACACTTCAGTCCTCTAGAAAAAAAAAAAAAAAAGTTTACACTCTCAATACCCAATATAGATGGACAGCAGTGTGTTCAATCCTATCTTCTATTTTTTCTGTCATTTGCAGTTTCTGCAGTCAGAGAACAGGTGCCTTTATTCTGCCTTCTTTAACATCTCAATAGGAGGCTGTTTAAAAGAAAATATTCATAATATTTCTAATAACCCATATTTCCTTTTTGCATAGTGACCCAGGTCTGCTTATTCAACAAAAGCTATAAAAACAACCTGATAGAGGCGTGATGACACCACACCAAAACGTCAGATCACACAGAAATCCAACTTATGTTTTGTTTTGTTTTTTAAATCAGGTGCTCTGTGTCCTGCAGACATGTTTAAAAACAATTTAACTACACTAGCAAGTGTTACTGCACTAGTAAGTAGTTACTAGTAACTAGAGTGAAAAACACACTGTTCAACTGCGATATGAATGTCTGTTTCATTTAAGAGCGTTAGTTCCGCTTATCTTAGCCTTGCTATATTTAACATTGCTGTGAATACATTCTTCGGGGGCCCATGATTCGTCACATTATGACTGCAGTCTGTCTTTTCTCTCACATTTATGATGACAGTTAATCTTAAAAAAAAAAAAAAAAACACACACACTTGGACTTGCACTGAATTGGTTTCCAAACAGCTCCTCACATAAAAAGGAGACTCTCTTCTATCAACTTAGGATATTTTCAGACACTAAAGTCGTGAAAATGAAGAGTTACCGCCCAACCGTCTCCATCTCACCTGTCTTTGACCCGTAGTATGAGTTGATGAAATCTGTCCACATGTTCAAAGCTGGCCTTGTCTGTGACGGAGAAGACGATGAGGAAACCATCTCCTGTCCGCATGTACTGCTCCCTCATCGCGCTAAACTCCTCCTGCCCTGCTGTGTCCAGTACTGGGGAAATGAAAGCATGAACTCCCTTAATCAACCAGCAAAATTAGCACTTCATATTACACAAATTACACACACAAAAAATGTTCCCAGCTTTCCAGGAAACAGAAAATGTTTGACCATGAGCATTCTTTCAATTAAAACTGCAGGCCTTTTGCCATCATGTGCTAATGAAATAGTGGAGTAATTCATTTACAGTCTTGGTAAAAAGAAGCTAAAACCTCCTACAATGTTTTGCATATCACAGCATAATACAATTATCTGGTCTTAATCAGTTTCTAATCTTATGACTTTGCTGTCTTTGTTCAATCAATACTCATTTTTAGCATCAGAAAGTAACAGTTAGAAGTACTAACTGTGAAAATGAATGCATTTGCAAAGCCATTTATTTTTTGCATGTCAATTAGTGATTTATTCCTCGAGTCAGTCTGTGTCCTCATTTTTGACTCTCCAATGCTTTCCTAGATTCTGTGGCTGAATAAAATAAACAAATAAAAAGCCCAAATCATCATAGGTTCTCTTCAAAATTGCTGCTGTGTCTTGCATCCGAACTGGGGGAAATTAATTGTAAAACAAAGTCGTGCTGCTTTAATTTTAGAGAGAAGAGACCTTACCTTGGTAAGACCTTAACAAGTTAAGGCCTCCGATGCATGCAGGTAAAGCATGACACTTTTTTCTTTTTCAGCGATAAGAATTGTTTTCCCAAATAAACGGGACACTTTGCAGCAGAAACAATGAGCTGTTTGATGTTACATAATTTCTTCCACGTGTAAACCCCCAGTATGTTATTACAGCTGTCAGAGAACTGCTAATTACCCATGTGTGTAAACAAAACTAGCCACCCAAGGCAGCAAACGTTTTTTAGGATATAATTCTAACTCACCGTCCAGTATCGCCCACTGCCCATCTATTTCAGTGTGTTTAAGGTACGAGTCTTCTATAGTGGGATCGTAGTCTGGCACAAAGATCTTCTGGAAAAACTGGATGGTTAGAGCGCTTTTCCCAACGCCACCGTCCCCCACCACCACCAGCTTGTAGGTTGGCAGGTTGTCGCTCGGCACGGCGCTGGTCGCCATGGCTACCTCGACAGTGGTGGGAAGAAGGCTAGAAGGTGGCGGGTGAAACACACCTGGTTGAAAAGGAGGACAGAAAAGAAAGAAAGGGGGGGTGAAGGAAAATAAAAGGGGATTGACAACAAAGGAGAACAGGAGAGAAAGATGCTAAGGCTTTTTTGTTGCAGCTGCTCTCTCATCGCCATGGAGACGACAGATCATAGCTAAGGGTTGGAGATAAAAGCAGAAGGAAAGGGGGGCAGATGAACTAACTACAAAATGAGACATTGCATTTAAAATTACTTTTATCTAGAGCTGAGGGGCATTAATTTAACATTTAAAACTTCACAGAACAGGAGAATGAAAATTTAAGCAACCAGGCAATGTAAGAATCGTTTACCCGGGTTCAGTTTTGGAAGATTAGAAGATATATTTTCCGTGGCTTAGAGGTTCATATCATTGTTAAAACCTGCAAGAGCTCCAACATGTTGTGATAAATAAAGTCCGAGCCTCCATTTCCAAATGGTGGCTCGGATTTTCATTTTCCATTTTTCATGTCAAGATATGGTTTATTGTTAAAAATAAAGTCAAATAAAACAGGAAAAAAAACCTTAGTGTCCAGGTTGGGAAAGGCATTATAGTTCACTTCAAGCTGAACTCTGTAATCCTTTTGCTTCACAGCAAAAAGACCAACAACAATACATGTTGCCTAAACAGAGTTTAACTGAATCTCACCACACATCAGTTAACAATGAACATTGCACACACACACCCACTAAACACCTTGTGTTTTTGCACAGTCCTTCATGCTCAAGCAGTGTTATTTAACTGGATGAAGGTGAGAATAACGAAGTTCTTAAACTGATCGCATTTGCAGTGCGAGACTTGATATTGTCAACCAAATGGCAGGGGGTTATAATATTTAAAAACTTCCAACTCAAATTTAAAAACTTCTTAAGACCACGAAACATCAGACCTGACACGTCACAGCACAAACATACAAAAGAAAATTGCAAATAAATAAATTGTATCAGTGAGACAATGGTTAAGGCAAACATCGTCCAGCCAGCTAGCAATAAATTTGCAATTACCCATGATGGACGTAAAAAAAAATTAAAAAAAGTCAGCCAGCTTTAGCAGCCAACGGGTGTTTGTGGCTACCATCATTTACTTTTTATGACAATTTACTAGCATAAATAGTCCTGCCACAATAAATTTTAAGACCTGTGATTTATGTATTTAAGGCCAACTTATTTATTTTATGAATTTAAAACATTTTAAAGTCTTAATTTTGGGAACATAAATTTAAGGCATTTTATAGATGTGCAAACACCCAGGGTTAGGGAATTTATTTAAAGCAAACATGCTGTCTCATACTGAAGGACAACTGATTTTAAACAACCCTACAAGACAATAGTGTGTTGAAAAGGAACTTTAGAGAATACAATTCATATAACCTGAAAAAAACAATATTGAAAGACAGAAGTAATAAAACATTGCAAACAGAAGCAACTAACTACTGATGCTCTGCTAATCATTCTTAACATGTTTAGCACTGGACTCAATGTTATGCAGCTTAATTAAAACAGAAAGCTTTTAGCTTGAGAGGTTATTCAGTATACTCGTTCCCTGCTTAAAGACAAACTGTCAATAAATCATCTGTATGGAAATAAAGTTTTTTTTCACAACTGCATAAACCTAAAAAAGTCATTTTGGATTTCGGTTTAACTCCACAGAGGCTGTGGAGTGCAGGCAGACAGAATAAAAGAAAATTGTGATCCAAACTCTTTGACTTGAGACACACATCACAGCAGCAGTCTGTTAAAGAAGCTCTCCCCTTCTGTAACAGTGAAATACAGACTGGATCAAGACGCCAATGTCATTCTTGGCTTTGATATTCAATCCAGACTCTATGGTTCTGTGTTGTTGCAGATCATATTTTTGCTGCCTTTACTCTCAATGTTTTGTAAAAGACAGAAAGATCTTATCAAAATGTGGTGCTAGCAGATAGTCCGCTGGCTGTGGTGAAAGTTGTGTTGATTTATAACACTTCTAGGCAATTTTCTGAAGAAATTATAAAAAAAAATAGTTCATTAATCCCAATGGAAAATGTTCTGACTCATACTATGCAAGTTTTTTAAAAAGTTGTTGTAGATGCTTATGGCTATAAGTAGGAATGATCTCTTGTAGTGGTCTGGATCACAGCAATTCTTAAGAAACTTCTGACTGAAGGTACTCTGCTTTAAAACAGTCTCGTATAAAAGATGCTCGAGGTCGTCCATCCAGCTTTTTGGCCATATCAGACACATCCAATGACTGTAGTGTGCCAAAGGTCTGAGGCGTACAGCATGAAAAGAAACTGTGAGAGTTTAGTGCCATTAATGGTGGAGCAGCAAATAACTAAAACCCAAGTATTTTAGAATTAAATTGCATTTCTTTTCCAACACTGTGGGAGAGTTTATTGTGAAGAAAAACTGGGGAAATCATTCCACAATGGCTTCTCTGAAGAACACTAAAGTAATGCTTTAAGAAACAGGGATCAAACATTAGTGTACACTGAGAAAAACAAAGTCAGACATTTTATTAAAGTTCAGAAAGTTTTATATAGAAAAACAACAGTAAATCTGCTTTAATGTCAGACAAACTGAATTAGTTGCATTACAATGGAAAACTACAAAAAGCCTCTAAAGAATGAAGCAGCATTTGTCACCAGTGTCTCAGCCCATCATTGTGGTGAAAGCTGCTCTATAAATACAAGAATGTACTAAATCTAAGTAAAAAGAAAACCCACAACAGCCTGAATACAGTTTCATTCAGAATGACATACCAGATGGTCCAGTATGTCCAGAACCAGCAGAAATATGACGGCTCAAAGACGGATAACTGTAGCTTGTAATTGTAACTCCCCACCAAGTTAAAGTAAACATTTTGTAAGAGTGCAAGAATCAGCGCAAGAGTGTTTTTCTGTTCAGCTGAAGTCAGAGTGCAGTTCTACATGGAGTCCATCCACAATAAGACCACCACGAAAAGATCGGGACAAGTGGGGAGAGCAGGAGACACAAGAGGAACAGGATGATGAGATTATTCATAAACAGAAGAAAGAGGCTGAGGAAGCAGGGGCACACGAGGACAGAGCCAAACAGTTCGAATTAGGCCTGACTCACCACAACGGGCACCACCTTTTCATGGTTTGCTTCCTTTTTTGAGTAAAGACATATTTAGACCCAACCAGCTCAGTTGTTCCAGTTTATGACACATAAACTACAGCTTGACTTGTTTGTCTGTCAAGAACAAATGCCCAACAAGGGCTTTATTAAAACACCACTTTAAACATGGGAATGCCACACAGCATGGATAACAAACTGAAGCACCAGGAAAAGAAGGGAAAGAATCCAATATTAAAAATCCAATAAATATATTTGAGGCTACAGCATGGAGCAATTAAAAAAGGTATAGAGAATGTGTTGATAAGGATCTTACACAATGTTTTGTGCTGCTAATCTAGCATTAGCCTGGTTAAACAAGTTTGTGCTAAAATGTTCTGAATTTGCATGAATTTACATTAGCAACCTGGTTCTGCTTTTCAGTTTCAGAGAACTCCAAATAATGTTCTGCTTTTAGATTCAATAGACATACACATCTGAATAAACATGCACTTGATTTTGTTTTACACATTTTAAAGATGGTTTTAATACAATAAGGATGCACAAAGTACTCTATTTCAATAAAAACAAAAATCTCCCTATTGTCCAACATGTTCATATTTTCTTCGCAACATTAACTTATTTTTGCCACGTCTTAAAAGACAGCTGATAAAAAAAAAATATATACTTTTAACATCTTTCTGCTTAACTTAACATCAATTCAACACAGTTTAGGGCTGATCCATCATCTGTTTTGATTAATAATTGAATATTAAAAGGCGCTTAGGAGATTTTTCATTCCATTTTCATGGAAATTTAACAGCGTTTCCTATCTTAAATGCAAAATGTACTGTATATATTTTTGCAGAGTCCTGATTTAATTACTGCATCAAGTATGGTCTTTAGCAAATTGTCTTTTAATGCACTTATGTACAGTACTTATGTATCAATCAACCAATTACTAAATTAGTTGATGATTAATTCAATAATAGATTCATTACAATTCATCAAATTAATTTTTTCAGTCCTAGTAAATATTAAAGCAACATCTGAAGACAGACCGAAAAATATACTATCTTGGGCACAAATTACCCTAAACAAACCATAAGATCATTTAGAAAGCAGTGATGTAGTTTGGCTGCCGCTGGTCATTCCTAATTGGAGGCAGTTGATATAGAAACAAAGATGGCAGAACCATACCACAATGGGAAAGCGAAATGGTCTAACCAGAGTCTAGTGTGGGATGCAAAATGCATTTTATACGGTTCTGTTTCGGAATATAAACATTTGATTATCTTTACTACAAAGTGATGCTCTACAATGGAGAGGATGTGATGACAGGAAAGTGGAGAGATAATGCAGAAAAATTGAAACATGATGCCAGCATCAACATGTTGTTGATTTTGAGGGCTGTGGTGAGTTAATGCACTTCTTGTGGAGAAATTGTAACATTCAAAAGCAACAACAGACTTCTGTATGAACATCTCCATTCATCAGGAATTAAGCATTTCACACATTTTATTCTCTTCATCTTTGATTTTTCTATATTGCAAAAAATGTACCTGAATTACAGAAAGATGGTTGACCCTGTGAATATAAGAGAAAACTCAGTTCTTTGAGAAAGTGGCCACTTATCAATTAATCATCATTAGTTTATTATAAATCAATAAAATAAACTTTAGAATGTGATCTGATTTCTACTATATTAAAAAAAGATTTTACTTGGAGGCATTTCAGTCTAAGCAGTGAATGGGTTAAACTCTGAATCCCTCACTTTTCACACAAGTATGCAAGTTCAATATAACAACTCCTCTCTGTCTTACTTTAAAGCCTCTCGGCTGAAGCGCACAAAAAAGCCACACATTCACCAACCACTAGCACCAACCCCACCCACGCACCCATTCCTCCTCCATCCACCAGGAAACAGCTGTCAGCTGGCCACAGTCCATCCTTTCCTGCTCGGCACAATAGAGGGAAGGAAGAAGTTTCCTTCCTTTCCCGGGCTAACCACTCATTTGCCCAGGCTGAGCAAAAAGACTTGCGTTCCTGACACACATTAAAAAAAAAGGCTCAGGAGTTGTTGACTTAGTTAGGTTAAAAAGCTCTACTACAATAATCCAGCAGTGCCAAAGACAGACTTTCAGGAATTTCTAATCAACAAGAATTTTTGCAACCAATTTGGGTTTCAAGCTTGTTAAACACAGAGAGTCTTTGCTGCAAGTCAGGTCACCACCCACCAGGGCTGGTCAGGATTTCCCTCTAGTGAGGTGAGCACTCCTCTGAAATGCCCAATAAGTGCAAGCAGAGGTGAGAATAAGACCCGATCGCTAACCTGTCCAACATTGGACAGGGTCATGCTTGGTGTTCGTAGTACTATCCACATGAGGGCTTCCGTTTGAAGTCTTGACAGCATTCTGTTATAAAAGCATGCATGCTTAATCTGCCAAACCATAAAGAATACAACTTCCTCCATTTAGGAAAGCAGCAAAAAAATGCTGCTATGTCACAAAGTCTGTAAATTTCAGACACATCTGCTACTGCTGACATATCACGCTAGCAGCAAGGGGAACATTTACGGGTGACGTTTGTGTGTCAGCAGCTAATATTTTCTCTCACAATGGCTTCGGGAAGTCTCTCAGGGGCTTCTTGGAGAAATCGCCGGTTGCCTTCTTGAGAAAGGATAAAGAGATCTCCATGTTCACGTGGGAACGGAGCAGCAGCTTAACTCACACAACACAAATAAGGAAGAACACACCCCAGCCTACAAAGCCGTACTGTTACCAACACTCATCGATCTCCAAACTCCTGAAAAATCTAAAAACCACTTTTAGCATTTAAGAATTTGTCATCTTTTAAATACAACATAAAAAGCTTTAAAGCATATCTTTAGCAGGAATTTCTCATGCACTAAATCCCAAGATGTAGCCATAGCCACATGCCTTTGTTTACCTACAATACTATTTAAAAAGAACAAATACTAATACATCTATAAATTAAAATTATGTAAAAAACTTTGTTTTCAAGCATTCCAGTTACATTTTGGGGTTGAGTGAAGTTTATCTCTAAGGAAGGAAAAACAAACATGTTTCATCTCATGTCTATTAGACATGAGAGTTTAAAGGAGTTTAAAAATAAAGTCAAGAGCAATCTTATTAAAAAAACGTTCAAAAAGGAATGAGAAGAAGTTGTAAATAAGATTTATTTTCTTTTAAGACATTGCATGATATTAAGGAAGATATTTCATTGTAATTACACTGAAGTCCAATCTCTAATTAGTCATTTAGAAAAGAAACGGGCACATTAAGCAACAAAAATGGACACTAACTACTTAGCAATTTGTCTGATTGGGAATAAATGTCATGTCAAATCTTGAGCTTTGAGTTCTAATACTCAATATTGGGTTGAAAGCTTAAGAGAAAAGAAAATCATAAATGTTTTGAGTTCATCAGCTTAAAAAGTACCAGAATCTTTGCAAAGATTAATCTGTTAAGCATACCTTACTTTGGATCAGACAAGGCCATTTATTCTCTCAGAACCAACTTGGGTTTCTGCTCACTTCCATCTCTCAGCTGGAAGGAATTTTACTTTCAACATGTACTGGCCTCTGGCTCAGATGTTTAGGAAATGTTGGTGGTTTCTCACTTTTTGGATATTCAGAACCAAATTAATTATGTAAAAGAATAAGAAGCCACTAAGTGATGCTGAATGCAACAAAGCAGTGAGGAAACAAAACAAAAATTTGCAGGAACAAGCTGACCAGGCTTAATTTTGATTCAACAGGGCTGTTTTTCTTTGGAGTGTAGGTCAGCGGCTCTGCTGCTTCCTGGGAGCCAGACGTCACAACCCTGTTAACTAGTAGGAAGAGGATTTTGGGAAATGTGTGTTGCTTTAGATATCTAATCAGAAAGATCGGATCTGTTATGTTGGCCAACTACATTCTTTAAACGGTCACAGATAAAATACCATCCGTCACCGGCCGGATCAGTCTCACACATTCCAACTGTAGTCATCCTATGAAATAAAAGGTTTACATTTAGAGTTTCTAATACAATAGTTTGCATTTAAATTATAGTGACAAATGGGTTACTTAAAAAGCTCTTTGAATTTGAAGTTTTAAAAATATAAAAAATAGATTACCCATATTTAAGTGGACTCTTTGGCATGTTAACTATGACCGTGAAAGGAAGATCTTAACATTGACGATTCTGAGATGCAATCTGCATGGAGTAAGAGTTAGTTATGGCCAGATTTAAAGTGACAGTGAAACTTTAAGAGTCCAGCAAGAACATTTTTAAGTGGTCACTACAGTATTTGGTTGCAAGACAGCACCAAGTACTAAGCCCATTGTTACAGGAGCTTTATATTTTTTAATAACTCTGCCTCACTTCAACAGTGTCTCATGAATTTCAATGAATAAGGATGCCAGCCATAGACACGTCTCTGTTACACAGAGCTGGATTCATCCAACCACAAAAAGAAGAAGTCTGTGGGTTTAAACTTACACATTTTTTGAGCATGTGGGAACAGATCTGACACATGCACATGTTACACCCTGCAAAGTCTAAACACTTGAAGAGGTTCCTGTAGTTTGCAAGAGCCGTGTCCTGCTCTGACCTTTGTCAACATTTAATGACAAGTTTGTTTTCCCTTAGTGGCTTTCAAGGAATGTCTGGATTTCATGACGGAAACCCTTTACCACACACCAACTATACAGACACAACTGCAATTTGGGAGTAAATCACTATTTATTTTAAAACACTAAAGACCAGGGTAAATTACCGATACTGAGCCATAACCAGGCTTTCCATTAAAAGGTTCCGAAAAGCTCATTTAAAAAAATCAGATGCCAAAGAAACTTTTGTAATGATGTTTTCTCAAACTATGCAGAATAGAGAGTAAGACAGCAGTGCCCCTCCCCAACTTGTTGCTCAATTGCTATTTAGTAATCTAGATAAATGAAGCTACCTACTTAATTTGCCAACAGAAAATAAAAATAAAAAATAAAATTATAAGAATAAAGTTGTAAAATTACAAGAATACGGTCAAAATAAAACAAGAAGTTATCATATTGCCAGAATAAAGTCATAATAGTTTCTTACCGTGGCCCTCATACTTTGTCATATAGTCTTTTTCTTAGAAGAAATAAAATTTTACTGTTAGGAAAAATGTCCAGTCTTAAAAACAAAGACAAATGCCACTGGAACAGATTGTCTGATTAATTTACCAGCCAATATTAGACTGTTATACTTGTGCAACTCTGTAAAGTGATAATTGGCAAGGGATAGCATGCAAGCGCATATAAACTACTAAATTTAGTGTATTTTATATCAAATTAGTAAATAAATGTCGAGGTATAATAATCTTAGCAGCAATAGGAATAAACGGTTGATTTTCTGTTTTAAAAGTAACCAAAAAAGAACCATGATACCAACGTATTGTCCTCAACACAAATGTCTATACTGTCTATAGTCAATACTGGGCAATGACTACAGTAATATGAAAAACATTTTTAAAAGTTAAAGTTTAAGTCATAAATTATAAAATGTATACGACACACTTTCAAGGCAGTCACGGTCCCTATGCAGCCAAAGCCTAGAGTACAATTTTGTGGATGACATGCTTCGATTTTTTTTTAACTGAGCCTATTCTGTAAATTCAATTGAGTCTTGTGGACTCACCACAAGAATAAACCACATAAACTTAAGATTGTGTAAACAAACTCTGTTATCTTTTTTAAATCTAACTCCAATATGAGTATATGCATTGCCGGTGCAAAAAGGAATCTAACAAATTTAACATGTACTGTAGTTATGGCAACATTTTTTTTTGTTTCTGGTTTCTTCATTCGCCAACTTACTAGAAAACACCAAGTAATATTTTGTCACAAGGGTCATATTTTTGGTCCACATAAAAAAAACTATGTAACTAAGAAGATTAGATTAATAAAAGTGGCTTAAGAAATGCCAACCACATCACTGACTCATCAACATTAAGTAATACAATTGCTGAAAGTGCATCTGCATGTACTGTGCTTAAAGATGTCATATGGTCATATAGTCAAAGCATTCACAAATCAAAACTAAAACTCAGTTCAATTTTAAAAAAAAAGAAAAGTTACTTATTAAGTAATATTTTGCATATTTCCACTGTCCCAGATTGATGAGTAGATTAGTGTATAATGGAAAAAAAACTATGCTGGTATTTACTTAACAACCTGGCAATGTTTCTTTTGTTTGACGCATAAACTCAAATAATCCTGTTTTCCCCTCATTTCTGGTCGGAAAAAGAAAACACTTCCTTAAAAGAACATCAAAGAAGCTGCATCTATTTTCTTACTTTTATTGTCCAGCTGAACAGTACTTAAATGCAGTAAAGTCCAAATCAAATCAACTTCTATGACTTTGCAGTGCCTTGCAAACTTATTCTTATCACATTTCACATTTTGTCATTCAAAACCCACAAGGCATTTTATTTGGATTTCATGCAATAACACAACAGAAGGTAGTGCTAAATTGTGAAGTGGGAGGAAAGTGATACAATGTCCAAATCTTCTCACAAATAAAAACTTGTGACATGTATTTACAGTCAGGCCCTCTGAAGTCTTTGAAGAACAATTTCGTTAGAGCTGTAAGTCTTTTGGGGCATTTCATCTATCACCTTTACAGATCCATAGACTGAAACCTTTGCAAAATAGCTCAACATCAGTCTAATTGAATGGGTAGCTTCTAAGCGGATTCCTGATTGGATTTAGGCATTTCTACCACTTGGCTCTAAAACAGAACGCCGTAAATCTGGCTGTGCGTTTGGGAAGTTGAACCTTTACCCAGGTGAAAAGTCTTTAGCAACCTCTAACCCAGTGATCTTCATTATGTTCTGTCCTTCATGTTGTGGGGGATTCCCTGCTGACACACACCTACTGACTCACTGATTTACAACTTTCTGCAGAACTGATGGTGGAGGCATCATGATTGTGTTTTGCTTGTAGTTCTAGTTTTCGGATTTGTGAATTTTCTTCTGTATCCCCTAATAAGTTTGTGGTAAACTGCAAAAGGGATGTCCAATGATTTTCTCTCATCCATTCTTTTCAACTTTGTTAAGACCACATTTCTGAATGGCATAGCTAATTTTTCTGTCAACACCTGAGCAGCTTGTTTCGTCAGTTCAGGTCAGGGGTCTACCTCATGTGGCTTTTACAAAACCATAAAGGAAATGTTTTTGATTATGTTTGCAATATGAAATTGTTGTTTTAGGAGGTTTTTTTATAAGTTAATATGCAAAATTTGCACCTAATAATTACCACAGAATTTTAAACGTAACTAGCTTCAAACTATGCTACCCATGCTTCTTCATTTTACATATATACATATAAAAAATTTTACAGTTTGTGTAGTGGATTCATTTTTGTTTTAAGATCTGAAAATAAAAAAATGTGTTTAATTCTACGACAAGCATTTTAGAAAACGTATCTAGAAAATATTGTTTTGAATCTCAGTTTGATTTTGCAGCAGCAGGTGCAAAAGTGAATCTTTGAATAAAAAAAAGGTTGCTGTGAGTTTATCCCTCAACTTTATGATGTGTGCCTTAGTTTTTAAGAAGCGGTTTGATTCCTAATATTCACAAATAAACCTCTGAGTGCTTAGCAGAACAGTTTCACTTCTGATACAATACCGATATTGCCGTTTTGGATTCGTCGATACCAATATTGACCAGACAGGACATCAGCACAGATCATACACACTTATTGCATATTTTGTACTGTGGAAACAGATACTCCTCAAACAAAGAACAGTCAAAAACAATATGTATAAGACACACGCACCCATTTATGAATAACCACTCGGTTAGAAATGCTGGAGCAGAATGCTTCTATCGGAGAATTCATATGCAAACCGATATAATCTGATACTCAGTTGTTTTTTTTGACAGATATCGCGCCGATTTCCGATATTAATATCAGAATGGGACACTCCTAATCCATAAGATCAAATTTCATGCAATGAGTAAAAAGGCTGCCCAAATACAAATGTATGCAAAATACTTCAATTTTTTTAATTCACAATTGTTTTTCACATTTACATGGTTCTATCACAGAAAAAAAATCACAAGATACAGTAAATCTGTGAAACCTGAAAATGTTTGAGATTTATGTTATAATCAGAACATAATTTACTTGCAACAATTCAATCAAAAGGGCAGTATTAACACTTTTGTATACTGATCCAAGACTTAATGGCAGATAATCCTGGTTTAGCATTCCTGTAAAGTTTTAGCAGAATACCAAGGTTTTTCCTACCCAGACAGACATCCAGATGATGTGATGATTTCACAACCCTATTAATAGTGATTAAAGTGTGCTTCCTGCTCCAGACTGACTGCTGCTTCTGAATGATCTCATGCTATGATCTGATACAAGAAGAATCCCTCTGTTCTCTCCGAGTCCAGCGCTTAAATGTCCTCACTAATCCCGCTTCAGAGCTGCTGCTGTGGGTGTGTGTGCGTGGAAAAACGAGACAGGGGCCCGTCGTGAAATGCATAAACACTGCAGCAGGGTTTTCCCTCATCACTTGTGACAAACGCCGTGTTTTTCTTACGTATCCACGGGGGGAAATCTGCTACACTGGAAAAAACAAGAGTCAAGGCCCCGTCGTTCTGTCTGTCTCTGTGAGCAGGAGTTGGATGCAAACAGACAGCAGCCGCCCCGCAATATAACAAATATGATCCGTTTAGCAACAAACAAACGCCCTAATTAAAAGCAGCTCACCGAATGCTTAGCTGGCTGTCACCAGTCTGAGCTGTAATGAGCTCCTCACGTCTGGTTCTTTTTCTTTATTTTTTCATATAAACCGAACATTTTCCGTTAACGGACTCCCGAACACGACCTGCCACTCACCGAGACGAGCTCCCTCCCTGACGCCGACACGACCGCCGTCCTCACGCCGACATGTCCCTCCTCATCTCCGCCGTTTTTCACACCGCCGCCGCCGTGCCGCCCTTTAACGTCCACAGGCTCAGAGCTGCCCCACAATCTGCGAAACAATACGCTCAGCAGCCAATCTTTGTATTGCAACAGCTGATGCTATAAATAGAAATGCCCGGAGGGGTGGACGAGGATTTTGGATGACACTGTAAACGTCGTTGATGTAGATTTTTCTGCGTAAAATCATTTCGACGTTCCTCGATAGTCTTAAAGTTTCTGGTTGTTGCTTGTTGCGACGGTTATTTTCCGCTGTTTAAGTGAAATCTACCAAATCGCTTACATAGTTCCCCTTTTTTTATGACGAAATGGTCCGCTCCCTTTTATAGCGGACTTCTTTAAAGGGGTCTTCCGGATAATTAAGGTTCCAAACAACCCAACTACAAAAACTTCTGCTACTGCGTTGGAAAAGGGGAAACACTTTGTATTTATGTCTAATTATATCAAACACTTCTCTCTGATATTTTCCTCATAATATTATCTTGATTTCCTTACACTGCACAGACCTATATGAAGTAGTTTCGAGAAATATGAAAAAGCCATGAACAAGGTACTCTGATCACATGATACCTACAACAATAACACTATGCAGTGGACAATTAAGCCATCCAGGGTCAGTCTCCTACAAGTCTTTCACCTGCATCTTATTAAACACACATATTAGCTGGACTCTTCAGAACTTGACTGCATGCTGAGATAATTCAGCCATTTGATTCTGTTGGACCAGCCATGAATCTAAAATTTGCTGGTAAAACAATGAGAGAGTGTTCAGTAAGGGCTAATGTAATTGCAGCACAAGAAAAAATTCTGAACGGATATTTAAAATAGCATATATATATTGAAAGAAATGTGCAATTGAAGAGGATAATTTTAAAAAGTTCATTTGCACATACAGTATTTGTACATAAAAAAAACAACAGACTACTTGCAGGAAATGGAAAAACTATGCAAATAACAGCAGGGACGTACATACCTGCTTTTATTTGATGGTAATAAAGTTTTACAGCTACTGGGAGGAAGGATCTGTGATAACACTCTTTTGTGCAGCTGCGATGCAGCAGTCTGTCACTGAAGGAGCCAGTTCTGTAAAAGTGTCATCCATGGGTTGGAGAGCATTGTTTCCCCAAGTTTTTCTCCAAACGCTATGAATTATGATGGTCAAATAGTACAAGTTTAGTTTTATCAGACCACAAGAAATGTCTCCAAAGGCCTTTGTAACCAGCAACCTGGCTTTGCTTTTGGAGTTGTGGCTTCTTCCTCTCTGAGTGTCTTCTCTGAGCCCATGCAATGTCAATGTGGCTTAGGCTATGCTCTCTTGGCAGCTTCAGCCACAATCTGCATATGATAATTTATTTTAGTAATCAGGTTAATAGACAAATTTCACACTTTGGTTTTTCAATTTGCAAAACGTTGTTTTAACAGATGAATATATTCCATTCAGGCATCTAAAAATTGTTCCCAAAGACGAAAAAGGCCAGTGGACATCTTGAATAATCAGTTTAGATTCTCCATGATGACACACAAGGAAATTTTTTGGGGAGATTTTGCTTTTAAATGCATTTGATTTGTGCCTTATTTTGACTTGAATGCTCTCAGCCTATCAGAAGCTTACAACATTATGACAGCATCATCTGGGTTTTAATACATTTTTTAAAGTGAACTTCTGAATATAAAAAAAACAACTTCCGATATTTACTTAGTATAAATTATTTTGTCTAGTTTCACTGACCAAGGAAACGTTTAGTCTGATTTAATGATAGATAATGATTGAAAAAAAGGATTGAATGCATTTATTGCAGTGGATGTATTCAATTGCATACATTAATTCATAATTTCAGAGCTTCTATACCTACTTTCAGTTTTACCTTAAACTATAAAATTTTGTGCAATGATGCAGATGAACATTTACTATGTAGGCTAAAATATAAAAATTTTGTGTGTTAGATTTTCCTCACAGCATCAGGACTTTACTGTGCTTTGTAGAACATAAAATCTAGTTGGAAAGCACCCTCATGCTTTCATATGGAAAACATGTTACAAACACCAGGAATTTGAATCCACATGGCCTTGGAGGTTAAGCTCTGCCACATTTAAACAGATGCCTTCTGAGTGACTGAGAAGTTAGTCACGATACCTGCTAGTAGCCACTTAAAAGAAGTGCTTCCCCGAAACCTTGGTAATTACGAGGTTGTTTGTCAGCAGGAGCTCTGAATGGTTCCTTCAAGCCACAGACGACACAAGGAAAACATTCAGGAATGTATAGTTATTCCATCAAAATGCCTCTGCTGATACATTATTTAAGACAACATACAGCAGGTGGCTAGGAAATGTTCACTCAGTCGTTTATAAATGCATTCATGGCATAAGTAAAAAGGGAGAAAATATATTGTAACAAATCTTACACTGACATATTTTTAATATATCAGAAATGACAAGTTTTTGATATGGTCATGAAAATAATGAGAAGGCGGCAACATAGGAGCAATGCCAAACATATTTGGCATTATGTATTTTATGATGCCTGTTTCAGTTCAGTGACTGTAAATGAATAATGTGGAATGATACAGTTCTCTCCACAAAATCATGCTACATTTAAAAGCACCCTGACACCTTTGCATGAATATACATCCTTCTTTTCCACATCTCCTGTTCTGCTTAGAACACCAGTTTCTTCGAAACATTCAAGCATTATTTTGTACAATTTGTACCACAAACATTGTAATAACCTTAGAGAATACATTTTTGTGAAGTTTTTGCAGATACAAAGTACTAATGAACACATTTTTTAAAAATGTATTGGAGTTAAAGAATTCACTAATGTGTAAAAAAAAAACAAAAAAAAAACAACCTTAGGTCACAAATAACTAGAATTGTTCTCTAATCTGCACCTAAGTAGTAGAAGCTTGTCCATTTAGAAGAACACATTGATTTAGGCTTTGGACAAGCAATCAAGAAGGAGTGAACTGATTGCCTAGTAGGGTATTGATTTGTTTATTTATTGACAGGTCACCAGAATGGACAGAAAGTTCAAAAGATTTTAATTTGGCAGGCAAATGCTTTGCTTCTTGCAGATTCTGCAAACATTTTTAAGAAAAGAGAACATTATAGAGCATGGCTTGTTTGTATGGAACACACTCCTTCAGAATAAAACATCTTGGATTGTGGGATTAAAATTACTCATAGTTATTTAAAGCGTTTTTAGGAACTGGAAGCAGGTTAAGTTTGCAAGTGAAGGGTTTAATGATTATTTAAGAACTAAGTTATCAAAGTTTGCATGACCAAAACATTTCAGTTTCCTGCCCTCAAACAGAATATCTGTGGAATGATGCTGGAACAACTCCCTTTATAAAATAATTATTCCTCAACAGCTTAGCCACAGGTAGTTGTTATGTTGTGATCTTAGATTCTTATGTTTGATACGTTCAAAGATAATCTACACTTGGAAAGAAGAGATAAATGGTGATTAACGTTCTAGTCAAGATATACCAGAACATTGATAATAATAATAATAATAATAATAATAATAATAATAATAATAATAATAATAATAATAATAATAATAATAATAATAATAAGCAAGTGTCCATATTTCTTTTCAGGTTTATGAACCAAGAAAATTATTATACAAAGTTTGTCAAATTTGTACACATATTGACTGCGGAAAAGAAATGCTTTAACTTGCTGCGGTTAAGTAATATAAATCTTTATATACTCTAATATCTATTTAAACTATTTCATATTGTCCTTTTTGTTGCTTTTTAATTTTACATGCATTTTTTTTCAATTATGCTACAACACACAGTCTATATTTTATTTGCTTTAATGTTTCATTACCAATTACTTTTAAATGAATATCTGGAAACCCCCTAATTTCCCCATTCTCATGCTGTCGTTAATTTGTCGTAAACGCTTTCATAATCACGACAGTCGAATCGCTTTACGGACACCACCGGCAGTATTTTGAAGTATGTAATTGTCCTTGTAAAGATGCAGCGAACATGTGAGTGTTATGTGGTATTTTCCTCTAAATAAAAGCATATTCACGTCCAATCAAATTATGATTGGGTGTGTAATAACTGTTTTGTCTGGATAATTGTTTAAAATATATTATTTACAGGACTTCCATAGCAGCGCTGAAGCTACACGTTACTGACATGTAGCAGTAAATTGTATTAAATGTTAGAGTGATAATTGTTTGGATAAATAAGTTGCAAAATTGTCAAATTATACGAACAGATACAAAACGGCAACATTAAACATTGTTCTTTATGTATGTATTTTGCTCTCTAAAGGATTTCTCTCTTTAATTTTTGTTATACTTTAGGATTTCAAGTATTAGTTTCTTAAAATATCATATTAAAACACTATTATTTGCTTTTCCTTCTACAGATTTGCATAAACGTATTAACACTACTGACTAAGAAGCGTAAAGAAGTTACGCTGTGAGAACTTGATGTAATCTTCTATCAGCGCTATATTTTTTTAGTATAATTGTTAAAGCAAAAAAACTGAATAAATGCACTTAAAGGCTGTATTTTTACAACTTCCCTGTGAGTTTCAGTTCAGTTTAAACTTGAGAGACAAATCCGCAATGACAGATTATCAGAGAAAATAATACATACAACATGTACAGTACGCATTACATGTTGTATGTAATACATACACACAGCATGTATGTAAAACATAATAAAAATCAAATCTACAGTCACTGAAGGAATCAGTTCGCAAACGGACACCTTAGACTGGATGAAAAGCAGAAACTACTCCCAGTAAGGTTTGGGTGCTAACATAAGCTGTTCGCCGAACCATTCAGGCGTTTCATAAAAGTCAACATGAACTTTCTCCACAGTGCTTTAAAAGTCAAAACACCTGCTGTCACAAACATCTCATTAGCACTGGCCCCTCTGGGTATTTTAAGGAAGATTCTCAACGCATCATTTTATGCAACATCCAGTTTCTGCATGCTACATTCTTTGTTAGATGACCACAAGGGGGCAGCAGAGAGATAATCAATTTGTCCTATGTGGAGGCTGATGAAAATTTTTTCTCCTTCACAGATATCACGTACTGAAAGTTGCTGCTCCAGGCTGAAACATCTGCATTAAGACCACACGATGGCATCTCGTTTCCTCAAGTTCTCGGTGCTTCTCCAGAAGTACCGGGCTCCATTGCTCATCGCGAGCTGTGGAGGAGTCTTCGCAGCCAGCATGTTCTACCACGTTTTCCCCGGTTTGTCCTACCGTCAGCTCTATCAAGCCTGGCATAAAGGAGAGCCAGTGGTGCTGTCGGAAAAGCTGGAAAATGTCTTTCAGCAGGTAGTTTTGCTTGATTTCTGTTGTTTGAATCAGATTTGCAGTCTAGTTAAACAAAAAATCAAACAGTAACTCTCTCATGGGGTTACTGTAGTCAGGGGTGCAGCGACATACTTTCTCAGGTGTATGTGGACACATCAATAGCATCTCTATACCTGTAACTACAGCACACAGTTGTAAGACAACAGTCACCTGTCATTTTAGTAGTAACTTAATCTAATCTAAATATTTACAAGCCTTCTCTTGATAGATTGAAATGTCTTACTTACTATCTGTCAACCACTTTGAAAAGCTTTTTTTGTCTCTCTTCCATTTTTTTTATTTTCTGCCTCTCCATCTTTAGCTCCCTGTCACCAAACAACAGCACGACTCAAATTAAAATACTGCAAAAACACAAACTCTTACCAAGCAACTTACAAGTAACTTTTCTGCTTGTTTTAAGTCAATAATTCTTTAACATTGAAGAAAAAATACTTTCCACATTGACAGATTATTTAATTTATAACATGGGGAATATGCCTTGTTATAAGTGAAATAATCTGCCATTATGGAATATGAACATTTTTAATCAATTTTAAGAAATTATTTACTTTAAAAGCTCATATCTCTTGCTGAAAAGTTATTTGCAAGTTAGCTTTCTTATTTCAGGTGACATTTGCACGAGAAACTAGACCACAATTACGTGGTAAGATTTTGTGTTTTTGCAGTGAAACACTTGTCTTCCAGTGAATTCTCAACTAAAAATAATTTTTCTACCATTTAACTCAGAGCCCCTATGCTTGCATAGTGCAAACCCACTTTTTGCGGCACTGACTGTAGTTGTTTTTCATATTTTTGTCATTTTTAGGTCCTGAAGGACTTCCGTGTCAGCTCAGTCAAGAACTTCTCTGCCTTCGCCTCCTTCGGGTTTCACCCGGTTGGTGCCGGTGTTCCATGGCTTCCTGCTGGCGCCCAAATCGGCATCCCAGCCAACTTTAACAGCACCACAGACGATCCGAGTGGAATAACCAACCGCAACATCTTCATCAACGGGAAAACGGTGGACTGGAGCACCGAGGCTGGCTCTGCTCTGAAGGAGGCGCTGGTGTTCTCCACAGAGGCACAGAAGTTCGCCATCGCTCGGGAGGTGGCCCGCTTACAATCCGGGGGTCCGGTCCTGACAGCTGCAGTGGCTCCGTTCTGCCTGGGCGGGGTTTGGGTGTACAGCGTGGTGCTGAAGCAGGTGTTTGGCCTGCATGGCGGCCCCGTGCTGATGCGTTTTTCAGTGAACATTCTGGCGCTGGGAATTGGGGCCGTTTCATACTTCCTCACCTCTGACGCTCTCAGTCAGTGGATTGACTACAGCTCAGACAAACATGCAGCGGGAGTGTCTCGGGAATACGCCAGAGGAGGAGTGGAGTTTTATGATAAAATCCTGTCCAGAAACAAGACGCTGCGCTCACTGATGGGACAGAAAGGCGAGGAGATGTACGCGCCCAGTGGGAACCTGTTTCCTGCTCATGTCCTTCAGCTGAAGCACACGCCTTACACCTCCAGGAGAGAAGGCATCCTCGCTCTGATAAAAGAAGAGAAAGCATAAAACGAACCATAAAGCTACAAAGCTGGTACCAGCAGGCAGATATTTCTAATAGAAATATGCCTTTCTGAATCTGTTGAATATTTAATTTTTTGTCGTTAAAAGATAGAATTCAAGGTGTCAGATATGTGACTTTTATCCAATAAAAAGATGTGGTTGATTCCGAATTCAGCTGACATTTACTGCTTTAATGCTGAGGCGCCACAGTGAAAAATATCAACAACCCTTGAACTTTTTCACATTTTGACCACCAACTTCTGTATATTTAGATGGGATTTAATGTGATGGTCCAGCAGAAAGTAGCAAATAAATAATTGTGAAGTTGAAGAGAAATTGTACATTTCTAATTTAGTTGGTTTTCCAATGAAATATCTGAGAAGTTTGCATACCTATTTTACCCCCCTTTAATTAAAACTTTGTGGAATCATCTCTTCCCCTGTCTTGATTCCATAATAGCAAAAGTTCAATCAGTTTGGGTGGAGAGCATCTGTGAACAGAAATGTGTCAAAGTTTTGCCACAAATTCTTTATATCTGAACTTCCCCACAATGTGTACTCCACCATGTATTAATGTGGAAATGATGTGTTGTTTGGCTACCACACATAATATTTTATATGTAGGCCAAAAAATTTTATTTTAGTCTCATCTAATCAGAGCACCTTCTTATATGCTTGCTGAATTCCAGGTTGTTTGTGGCAATCTGCATTATAGAGGCTGACCGGGCAAACAACGATGCAAGCACACACTAAATTGATGGTACAATAGAAAGACCGGTTAACCAAAAAAAAAATATTTTGTTAGGAATGTGGTAGGAAAGTTTAAAAACCTTAAGTTGTTGAGTTTAGACTGAGATTTTTGACGGAATAACTGTTAGAATGGTGCAGGTTTCAGATAAATGGCGCCCTCTGCTGACTGGAAATAACCAAAACAGCTATCTATAGAAAGGTGAGTATTTTGTATGTCGTAGGGGAGAGCTTACGGTGTTATTTAACATAAAACTGGACTCATTGAACTTAATCTATTGTCCAGTATTTTTTTAATATTATGTATTTTCTGCTGCTAGATTTTGCAGATGTATTAAACTACAAAAAAAATCAAGCTTACAGCCAGTTAAAATAGCTGGTAAGTGCTGGTAAAGAATGTGAAACAGTCTCATCTGTGTTTACAATATATTGTATGCTATGTAAATATTCAGTGAAAGACAAAAGAAAACCTTTTTCAAGTGAGGGAAAAAAGTATTGGATTTATCCAGAATCAGATATCTGTGATGCCATGATAATTACTCATCTTTTTCAGTTGCATAGAAAACTGATATGTCTGTATTCCCTGCAGGTCAAGTGAAAAAAAAGAAAACAGAACACATAAAGGATCTCTAATTTTGTACAACCTAACTAAACTGTTGTAATCTTCAGCTCAGTGACTCAGACCTCTTCATCCAGCACTTGTATTTCCTCCAGGTCATCCGTCTGCACATTAACAAGGTTCAGATATGCTGTTTAATTACATCTTCAATCCAACTGCCTGTAGACTGAACTAAATATAGACACGCATAATTAGGTTGCAGATAGAAACTGTATTTTTACCCCACTGCTCTTTGGAGTCAAGAGAAATAAAGTGCAAATCCAGACTGTGTGTTTTTATATATACTGTATATACTGTTTGTTCAAAACTCAGGAACCTTTTCACAGATCAGATCCATTGCTGTATTAGATATATTAGATCAAGAAATGTTACTGAAATCCACAGAGTAAGCTTATTTATATGCGCAACTACATATTATTAGGCTACAAAATTCAAATATATTGTGTTCTCTTGTGTTTTTCTTAAATCCCAATAGTATTTACACTTGTTGGTAATGATTGGTTCTTTACCACCCAAGCAGTGATTGGATGACAACAATCTGCCAATGTGTAAAAGACACATAAAATTTCCCACCTTTTTTGCCCTAAAGGCGTTCCATACATGAGGAGCAGGAACGTCACAGTGGAGTGTGTGTCAGACATCTATATTAAGACCTAGAGTGAGATATAGACACTCATCACCACAAATTATCATTGTTTGTTTACATAGACATACACATTGCATCAGTTTCACTGCACACTCTTGGTGGCACAAAGACAACACAGAAATTCACTTTTCATTCCACTTCACAATTATGCACTACAATTTGAAATCACAACAAAATACATTACATGTGACAAAATGTGAAAAAAGACCAAGACGTATGAATATTTTGCTGTTCATTAAAAAAGGCTACAAAAGGTTAAACTAATCAAATGTTTTATTAATTCATTGTTTGTTGTTTTTGCTCCGACTTATTGTTTTGGTGTGGGATGAAGTACGGAAAAAAATTAAAACAGAGCAGCAGCTGAATTGAGCAGTAGTTGAACTGTCATGTTCACTTTATCATTTCTCTGACTACAAAGTGTCCTTTGGGCAGCGCAGATCGACAACACTGGATTCATTGTCTTGTTCTTGCCACTCCACTTCATCAGTGCACTTTATTGTATGCCAGACAGAGCTGTCTGTACAATGGCTCCATTGTTTGCCGTAGTGGAACATGTAGCTTGTCTTTTCATGCCACTTGAGGTCAGTACAACCCACATTACCGTTCTCACAGCATCCAGCAGCAAAGATTTGCAATGTTCATGAATGACTCTGCTGGTGGTTGTCTTTCAATAGACAGTCAAGAGCATAAAATACATAAAATGAATGAAGTAACTTTTAAAGATATTTGAAAAAAAAAATATGCCTATTGTCTCAAATACTGATTTATTGTGACCCAATGGATTCTGTAATTTAGCAACAGAGGTTTTTATGAATAAAACTTCTGCCTATTTGCATCAGCTTACTGTACTATAAATGTCATAATTCTGTATTGCCAGTCCAAAAATTTACATTTAATTGATACCTTCAATGACTATACACTTATAACTTTATGCTATTATCCAGTAAAATACATAGTTTTAATTTAGCCGCTTTAAACCATTTTTTTTAAAGCAAAACACTAAGGGTTGAAAACTAGATAAAAATGTCAGTTGCTTACATTCACTCACATCTCTATGTTCTATTATTCAACACAAAGATATAGAAACAGTAACAATTGAACAACCAATCTAGAAGTTATTAGAATATCTTTATTTATTAGCAGTCCTCGCACACTAAGCCATTGTCATCTAATCAACAACATTTTCTTCTGTCCTGTAGTCATTTTCAAACTCTTTGAATATTTCACAGGGAAAATCTCCTTAAGGTCTTGCTGCTTTTGCTCTGCTTCACAGCAGATGGTGTATGATTTTCCGCCCATTTAAATACGGTCACAGTCAATAGGAATCACTCATGCAAACTGGTGCAATATTTGAGATGAGAGTAGACAAAAAGAAAACTCATTCATCATCTGATCTTTTTTTGGTCACTGTATCTTTGTCATTGCTTCATTCTTTAAATTATTTACTTTTTATTTTTAAATAAGCCAAAATTAAGGAGAACAAATGCTAAATGTTTAGGTTTTGGATAAAGTTGTGTAATCTGACAGACAAAACCATAAAGTTTTGTGCAAATTCTGCCATTTTAAATACTAAAATTGAAAAGAATAATACAAATTTAAAAACATGATTACAAAATAACAAATTCATGCAGAAGAAACACTTTTCTTCTGCAGTTTTTCAACATAAAACTTTCAACATCAAAACTTACTGTAGATAGTATTTACTGTATATGCAACTTTTAGTGACCAAATCTATTGTTTACTACTGATCTTCAAATGGCACATCAAGCTCAGCAGACAGAAAATAACATTAGAACAATGAAGCTTGCAGACAAACAAGAAGTCTCATTTTAAGAAACTGTAAGTGTGTTTGTGTCTGGTGCATTTTTAGTTAAAATATGAATTGATCTTCATTCAGTCAAGTTACTTGCAGTCGGCATAATAGACAGAAATTTTAGAAATGGGTAGAAAATACTATAATTTTAACTTTAGTTTTGAAAGTAATATTTTTAAAGGCTTAAATACTCTACGTCTGCTTACTATAAATATTGTAGAGAGAAGTTGGTGATGCTAGTTGTCTGGTTGTTGGGCAAAATATAACAAGATGAGGGCTGCCTCCAGGCTTTTCAATGCGTATTTTAAAAACTACTAGTTTCTCTGAAATTACGCTTAGATTAGGTATGTTTACCTTGGTGCGTTTGAAATCAAACACCGCGCCTCACGTTCCACGGCCACGCCCCAGTGCCCTGTGCGGTTGCGCAATTACGTCGCTGCACAGCTCGCTGCTGTGCTGCTGCAAGGCAAGAGAGCAGCTGCAGAGAGAGAGAGAGAGAGAGAGCGCGATCAGGGATCGCTGACAACAACGGGCTGGCTCATGCTGGAAAAGTCAGAAACGCAACATTTTCTCTCTCTGTGATCCGACAGTTTCCAACACCAACCTGCTTCTCTTTTTGACAAGCACATTGTATGTTTTCTTCGCTCGCTTTGGGACTGCATTTCTCATTCCGACGGCCTGAAATGACTGGATAGGTACCGCGTCTAGCCAATGCTTGCTGCAGGGGCTTCTGTCTTGTGGATTATCCGTCGTCGTCGTCGCCGAGCAAGTCGTACTGTCGAGCCCGGAGGAGGCCCCGCTCTGCTGGATGGATGTGTGTAAGGCGGCGCGGTGATAACGATGCTGCTGCTCGGCTTTCATCGGCACTGGGTCAACTGATCTTGGATGTCCGGGCTACATCGCCCCCCCTACACGAACCATTTTCTCCCACAGCAACACTTTAATTCCTTAAAAACTGGACGCCCCTGGAGCAGTTTATGACGGTAAGAATGGGGACGCTTTATATTTTTCTCCTCTAACAGTTGACGTTAGCAAACTAGCTTAGCTCTGTCACTTTTATACACCGTGCAGCTGAAATTGCTAATAGTGCTACATAACATTGGGATAACAGTTCAGAAAAGGCTTTTTCTATTTCAACCCCCTTGTGAAGAAAATTAAACGCATTTCAAGCTGTGACTGTTATGCTGCCTGCTTGTTAGCTAGCTGCTCTTTTTTTAGCCCATTCAATATTTTTTCCGTTTAAAAACAGTAGCTATTGAAATGTGCGTGGCATTTGAAACATGCATTGTGGCGTTAAAACCCGTCCATGCACCATTCTGTTGACATCTATTTATTTATTTGTTTTTATCCTATAAAGGAGTCAACTCATTCAATGGGCAGTGTACAATAAGCCCCTTTAATGACGAGTCCAATTAGCTTTCAGTGCGGCTTATTCGCCACCGTTGCAACATTTTTATTTTACCGTCTGTCAGAAAATGCGAAACAGAGTTTTTTTTGCTTGTTGGTGACAAACTGATGAAGCAAGGCTTCACATTCTAGAAACGTCACACCACTCCGCCTGCGTGGATAATCTGCTTACAGAGAGCCTGCTTTCAGCGTGGCTTTGCATTAATAATCGTTATTTTTGGTTGAATCGGCCTGCTGGATTGGAGGTTGTTTTATTATGGATGGTAAAGGTCTGCTGTGATGAGGCGTCCTCCTTTTTTCCCTACGATGACGTAATCCTCTGCCATCCGTGCCACATCTTTCGGGTCGCAGTTGGTTCCTCCGCCGCCTGCTGCTAGGATCATATGGACCGTGCTCAGTCCAGTTTGTCTCGTCCGTCTCTCTATCTGTGGCCCAGTTGAAGTGCATGAATGACTGCAAATTTGCATCGCATTTCACTTTGAATGGAGCACCTCATCGGGACCAGGGAGTTATGAATGAAGTCCAGAGGCAGAGGTTCTGTCCAGGGCCGGATTCAGGAGAATATGGGCCCCTGGGCCACAACTGTTTTTTTTCCCCCCAATAGCATAATAGTTAAAGGAATGATTTAGGTATTTTGAAGTGCAGCTCTGTTAAAACGTTGTGAGCAGATAACATCTTACCTGCAGTACATGTGGCGTCCCCTTGCCTGTGTTTATTTTGGCCTGTTTGGTTTTCAATATAGAAATTTCTATCAATTTCTATATTGATAGAAATATTTCTATCAATTTCTATATTGATTTCTATCAATTTCTATATTGATACAAATATTGATAGAAATATTTCTATCAATATTTATCATCAAATAAATATTGATAGAAAAAGTCAATAGAAAAGTGTAGTTTTCTTTTTGTACAGAAATTGTACAGGAATTGTACAGGATTAGCGGTTAGCTTTAGCCCCTTAGCTTGTCTAATCTGGGTTTATACCAAAGGAAGGTGCAGAGCACTGATTTAAAATATGAAGTACTAATAGCGTTTTAGCTATAAACTCTACCTTTAGCCTTACATCAAATTCAGGGTTTGTACTCCATGTTCATATATTTTATTTTTCTGAAATTATATTTGCACTTTTCTAAATATTCCTTATATCACTTCAGGAAGTGAAATACTTCATTAAAAAATAAGCATGATTTTAAATCTCTCCCCCCCCTCCCCCCCCCAAAATTGACAAAAACACTCTTCAGTGTGGAGGTTGTTTCTCAGTGAAGAAGACTCAAAGGCAGCCATTTTATATGATGTGTTTAAAACTAAACTCAAAGGGAACACAAACACATAAGAAGCTATTTGAAAGGAGAGCTTCTTCTATAACATGTCGACATGTGAGGCTTGATAGAAGTCTGAGGCTTCAGAGAAATGCTTAGTGCTGATAGACAAATGTTGTATAATTAGAGGGTGCTACAAAATTAGTCTTGAATTCATGTGAAAAATATAAAAGCAAGAAAAATATAAATAAATAAAGCTGTTAAGTTTTTCAACTTACTAAAGAAAGACTTATTCCCGGCTGCTTGTTTTGGTCTTTTTGCAATATTTACCCCATGCATATGTTGATATGTTGCTTTGGTTTGTGTGGTCTGGTTTTCTCTCACAGTCATGCTCAACAACAGTTGACAACAAAATTAAACCATAGTTAACTTTCCTCCTTTTATTCAAAATCGAAACTCGCTGTATTTCTGCAAAATGAACTTCTGACGATTTTTTTCTGTTTTGTTTCATAAGAGTAGAGATAAGGTGACCATGAATCCATGTTTCCTTTCAGATCTAATTCATAAATTACTGCTAGGCAGACATTGATTTTGAAGTTGAACTAAATAAAAGCAACCCAGATTTGTATTATGAAATAAAAAATACATTTCTCACTTGTGGGCTGAACAGAACTCCGGTCTGAACTCTATGTGTGTTCCTTTAGCTCTGGTTAAGTTCTGTGTTTTAGAAGTGAAGTGGCTCAGCTGGGGATGATTAAGCTTGCCATGACAGGAGCCATGCTTTTCTTGAGAAGCACACCTGAACCTGTGTGGGAGCAGGAGGAGTCACAGATGTGATAAAATAGGAATAAACTACGTATACCCGTTAGCAGAGAGCAGGGGATAACCCACTTTGGAGCAGTTTGGATATTACCACTAGATGTTTCTGAGAATTAACTAACTCTGGCTGTGAAGTAAAGTAACATACTCAGTACAGTGTTATCATTGAACATTACAATTTCATTGTTAATGGCAAAAATATGGCATAATCTAAAGTGATGGACTTGATTTAAAGACTATTACAGTTGATTTAATGCACCTATTTTAAACACCAAAAAAGCAGAACAATTACTAAAAACCACTTATTGAAAGTTTCTTTCAACATTCCAAGCATTTAGAAATGAGTTCACTGAATATTCAGATTTGGGTAGAATCCTTTCACATGTTTCAGTGTATTTGAGGGACATAAATTAGGCCTCAATTTGAGGTTTAATGCCTCACTTCCAGCGAGCGGTACAGTAGGGGTCGCTGCTTCTCAGTAAGCTACTTTGTCTGTTTCCACTTTAAAAGCGATCGATACAACCAACCCGTTTCTGGGCCTGCTTCAGTTGTAGGTCTATAAGAAAATGGTACGCTACTGTTAGGTTGTAGATACTAGCATCACACAACACAGACCATTAATAGGGGTACAGAAAAACATCACTGGGATTTTACGGCATTTTAATGCTCTTTTAAATGTTGTTCTGATGTACAACTTTTTCTGATCATTTCAACCATTTGTTTGAAGTTAAATTTAAAAATTGGTCAATTAAAAGAGATATTCATATTGTTTTGCCAGCTATCAGCAGTTGTGGCCTTTTATCCAGAAATATGTTGAAAGTGTATCATTTTGAAACCAATTTCTTCCTGTATAACTAAAATGCACCAATTATATGAATGGGAAGGAAGAAGGCATACATTTACTGAGATGAATGAGAACTTGTGAAAACATGTAAATATTTATTTCCTTCCCAGCTGATTATTGGTAGCGATAATCTTCTGGCTACTAGCTAAGACAGCCTTGTTATGCTAGCTGTGGCTGAAGATTACTGGTGGAGGCTTCCCAGTAGGTGGAAACTGTTGGCAAAAATGTGAATTTATTTCTGAAGTTTTGTTTTATTTTCTAAGTACAAAAACCTTCAGCGGAATTGGATGCAGGGTAGTGACAACCTCAATTGTTTCTTGTCCCCACAACCAACCAGATGAAAATCTCTTTATCAGTGCAGGAGCTGTGGAAGAGGAGATCGCATATTAATTGGAAAGGAACATTCAGTTCCGCTTGTGGCCAACCATTAAATCACGTTGGTTTTATTATTGCTTTATTTTACCACTCCAAAGGTATATTTATATTAGAAACCATGCAGTTTGAAAAACAGCTAGTTCACTACTAGCTCCCATTAAGCTGAGGACGATGCTACATGTATTATGGAACATTGACTAAAACATGGTGCTCACAAATACATATTGCATGAAGCTCTCTGCTGCCCGTTTTATCATTTTGCCAGTGTTGCAGTTTGGATTTCTCACTTGTTAACTATGGTTTCTCAGATAATATAGAGAGTTGTTATAACTTTTAATGTAACAATACTTGTTCCACAGTAGTATTTATGAAAATTTAAACAAAGCCTGAAAGATGATAACTGCTAAGCAAATACTATTTCATTTCTGTTTGCTAACCCGTTAGGAGCCACTGCACATAAGTAAGTAGGATGACAGTAATCTTGCTTTTTCTATTCGGCACTTTGCTGTTTTTAATAACCAAAGACTACCGTTGGTCAGGTGATTAGCACTTAATTAGTCTTATTGTGGCTTCCGTGCTTTACTCAAATCTAAAGTGATTTGCAGAATAGTGAAATAAACAAATGGTTCCGCAAATCAGTAACAGCATTGATGGTTCTGCAATGATTGAAGAATGCCGAGGATTTTGTTTGACTTGTCGTAAGTATTTTAAAAATGAAACTACTTCAAAATCATCATTCTACAAGTCATTATTTAATTTATGATGTTCTGCAGATCCAACATAGAGTCAAACATGTACCTCTAGTAGGAACAGGTGTGCTCACAGAAAGCAAAAGTGAATTGAACTATTTGACTAATCAACTAAGGTTGTTGAGATGTCATGACGGCAAGGGGGAAGACACTAGGACTTTTTGCTATTGTTTTTATTCATGCTTGAACAATAAACAAGCCTCAAGTCACTAGGTGGCAGTGCCCAAACTAATCAACAGGCTGCCTTTTTTTACCCAGTAGAAGAAGTAGCCAGCACAGGCACACCAGTGTACAGAGCTGACGGAGGAGCAGGAGACATGGAGGAGTTTGACTGATAAAAGAAAAAAGGAGGAAGCTAAAATGTAAACAATATTTTTGCTAGTTTTGCATAAAAAATGTTAAAAAGTGACATACCTTTTTGAAGAATAAGCTGAATAGGCTGAAAAGTAACCAAAGTTGACAGTTTAGAAAAGTTTTGATTGTTACTGTATTTAAAGAAATAAACATCCCTTTGAATCATTTGCACTTTTTCTCTTTTCAGGCTGACCAGTTTTGATTAAATGTTACAAATTGAGTTAATAAACTGATCTTGGAAATTGTTTTGTGGCTTTAAGCAATAAAATGAGCTGCAACAACTTAAAATTGATGTTGTTTCAGCTCATTTTATTAATCTGTTTTCATATTCGGGTGATTGGGTGCAGAACGTTGGTTCCAGTGGTTTGCATAGATAATAGCTAAGTAGTATCAGACTCTCAATAGTATTCAATTCAAGATGGGGCGTGAAAAATTGTATGTTCCCTGGGGGGGCATGACGGAAAATAATTTGGAACCACAGGGCTAATCTGTAGACGCCGATGCATAATGTTTCCTTGTTAAAACTTTGTAAGGAAAGACTTTGTTTTTGTGAAGAGCTGAGTTTACACTGTGGGGTGGGCTTCATATGTATCAACTGGAGAATGTGCTAAATATTGACGTAAGGAAGTTTCTTTGTTTTACTGTAGTCTTAAAAGCAGATACTTTGAATCTATTCGTTAATATTTAGCTTTCCAGAAATGCTTATTATTTCTTCCTTTTTCTGTAAAACTATTTAATTATACTTGTGTCTTTCCACTCTTTCTTTGACCAGCAGCTTATTTCTTGTGAGTCTCAAAATTTTAGAGGCACACCGTTCCTCTTTGCTTTTTGCTCAGTAATACAGAGAGGTTAAAATGGGTCTCAACTGACAGCTTTGGTAAGAGGAGTACGGGCTGGGTGCTGCGAGCAAGATAAATTATCAGGCATGAAAGATGTGAGCATTTCCTTCTTACATTAGACCTCTTGGGGTCATTGCCAGAGGTTTGCATAACCATGCCATGTATGCAGTTGTTTTTCTGTCAATCCCATTGAATTATATGGATCATTTCACCTCAGCACACAAATTAAGAGCTTAGTTATAAAGTATGGTAGAGAAGATTTAGGCAACATTACAACACTCTTTGTGACCTAGAGTTGTTAATCTGTGACTGCCAGTGTCTAAGTGAACCACCCAAACACCATCCATGCAGGCAAATATCTAACCAGATAAGTCTGAAAAAGGCAGCTAGTTAGTTAGTGGGTTGTCGCCGGGGAGGATATGGCATCCCTTTAGCGAAAACTGTCTCCTAAACTCCAAACACAGCTGTGTTTATCCGCTGCAAGTTGCCACAGCTACAGAATGGAAGGATGAAAGTGTCTTAGCAGATCGTGACTTTGGAAATGGAAAGCATGTAATGCCATATTGACAGTGAGGCTTTTATTTTTATTTGTTGTGAGGAAAAACAACAAAAAAATCAATTTCTGAATTAGTTTTTAGGAAGCGGCTGCTTTCTCTCAGTGAGTGTTGCCAGTTTTAACATCTGAAGCTCAGATTTAAATGCGATTTTCTGCCTGTGAACACTGGATTAAAAATAACATTGGCCCTGTAGATAAAATACAGACAAATTACACATTATTGTCTTCATATACATTGCAACGCAGGTAATGGTATTGTTTCTTTTGTACTTTTATATGATTTTTATGGCCTTTGGGTTTTGCATAACAATGAGATGGAGCTGTAAATTATGTTAATGATCCGTCATACCTTAATATGAGCTGAAACTGCATGTTATCTGGCCATGGAGGAGCTAGATGGAAACCTCCACACCCTTTAAGATCAACTAATGCATAGTCTGCAGATTACCTAATTGAAGACTTAATCTTCAGTAAAAAAAAGAAAAAAATCATGAGAAAAATTATATTTTTCATCATCTGTTATGTAAATTGAAAACATTTTTTGACTTAATCAGTTGATTAAAAAAACAAACAAAAGAAACAACTAATTGGATATTGGATTTGCATCAGAATAATACAAGCTCACTGTCTCTGTCCAGTGTTGATTTTGTTGTCCAGCCTCAGAGTTGGATAGGTTAATGTGCTGCTTACAGCTGCATTTAAAGCCAATATTTTTTCTCTGAATCCAGTAAATACTTCCAACTATTGGTCTTTCATTATGATCAGGCAGTTTTGGTAAATCCTGCTGTAAATTTTGGTTAGCTCCCGTTTTTAAACGCGTCTGGTGTGGATAAGATGATTTAGATTGTGAAACAATCACAAAGACTGTTTGTTGTTTAAAGCAGTCCAAGTAAATTACAGGGTTACTGGGATAAATAGTTCCACAGAAAAGTTGAAAATAAACAGGTTGGGATGGACTTTAACTGGACATGATGTCTTTTGAGACTAGGGCTGCTTGATGTATATGAAAAGCTTGCGATGGGTATGGGAAACATTGGTAAATATTGTGTCATCTGTTCTGCTACTGTCAGCTTTCAACATATGTTCTTCTAACTTTTGTTTAAATAAAATGTTAGATGTGCTGTTGCTAAAAGATTTACTGCAGCAACTTCTGCATTTCATTCAGAAGGTTGAATGCTGAAGGTTACTGGGCCGTTTTTTCTCAGCCTGGCTTTTAGATTAAAAACATCTGAAGCACAAACATACAAAGCCAACAGAATCCTTTACCAGAAAAACATTTCTCCTGTCACAAGGGCTTAATAATAATAACAATAAATCCTCCTGAAAAATAATAATAAAAAAAAAATGCTGGAGTTTAGAGATTAGATACGAGTTAAAGCGATTTGTCAATTAACATTTTTACGTTGACTTGCAAAAAGTCTGAAGGTTTTTAGTCCATGTGCATTCATTCCTATATATTGTGTGCCCATCAGGCTGTATCATGACAAACCCTCTTTCCTACCACACTGGTAGCAGTAAGATAATGTTGGAGACAATATATTTCTTATCAAGTCTCACACTGTGGCTAGAGTAGAAAAGACATTATTTGAGGAATGGAAGAAAAAATGACATAAAATAAGGTGTAAAATACTGAGTGAAAAGTTTAGAAAATGTGTTATATGAAAGTTTCTTTCTTCAAATTTAGAGAGGAATTTGGGGGGGTTCGCTTTTTACCTCCCCATCCGCCGACCTTGGCTTCGTAAAGAGAGGCTCCAGAAAGCAGCTGTTGTAATTAATCATCTATTATCGTCCTTATTATGAGCCACTGATGAGTTCCAACCTAGTTTCTGGAAAACACACTGCTCAGTTGTACCAACAGCAGCATTACACTGTCATTGATTTATATGAAATAGAAACACCGCCAATATAAATCACTCTACTACTGGTAAACAGAACTGACTAAAGTTTACTCTCATAATTTGTGACATTTAAAGCTTTGAGCTACTGTTCTTTTATATGTACGCGCAAAATTTACAAGTTAGAAAAGCAGTTTTTTTTATTCAAATTGTCTGTTTTTATTTGACCTGAAACAAGATGGATGGCACACTGTTGGATTTAGCCAGTTTTAAAGTGACAAATCTCATGAAATCAGTTAGTGATTTGTCAAAATGTCAATTTTCGTCTTAAATATCTTCAGTCTACTCAGCACAGAAAGTTTAGGCTAGGTATTTCAGTTTTCCAAACTGCATTTTCTTTCAAATATTTTAGATATGCTCTATGGAAGAATCTGTGAATAAACAGACTTTCTCTGAATAATTTAGTTACATTCCACAAAACAGACAGGGGTCCACAGTATTAATTTTCGAAAAACTTTACTAATAAATTTTGCTGAACAATAAATTGTCCCAGATGTTGTTGTGATAAGCGCTAATACTGCTGTATTGAGATCACTTTCAAGTAACATAATGATAGCGGCAAAATAATGCAAGTACACCCTGTAAAAGATCAATGAATTTTAATTTCTAATGTGCATTTAACACTGGAACTGGAAGACATTTTTTTAAATCTTCAAAATAATTGAACAAAACAACAAGTAAAATGGCTAATGAAGTTGTTCTTCAAAAAAGGAACTAGTTGAAAGCCATCCAGTCTTTGGTAGAAAGAGAGACAAAGTAAACAATCAATCATCCAAATAGAAATGATCAAGCTTGTTTCAATTGATCATGTGCTTAATTGATTAATTGCTTATTGTGACAGGCTTAGACGCAGGATAGCTTGACTTTTGCAGTGCGACTGTAGCTCAGGCTTGTTTGCAGTTTCTTTGCAAATTTGAGCCAAGCAGAAGTTTGCAGCCCCTTCTTTACAATCTCCAGGTATGCAAGTACAGCTGCTTCCTGGCTCTTCACTCAGTAATCATTCTTCAGGACATGTTTTGTCTTGTCCCCCTACTTTTCTATCAACCATCTTACGCCCCCACCGTCCTCCCATATACACACACACAAACACACACACACCGACATTTATGATCCTTCCCCCACTTTCCCAACATTTTCATGCCTCATGTGTGTTGACTTGTGCCTAGCGGAGAGTTTGTCGACCCATTGCCACATGCTCGTTATAACCTTCTGCCACTTGGCTAAACTGAGCTGTGTGTGTATGTGGGTCAGGTCTGCCCATGAAACAGCTGCTTAAAGAGCTTTGAATACCTTAGCAAGGCAAAGGACACAGTTGCTCAGGCAAACTGGGTTAGAGCCTAGAATGGGCAGCTCTCCCTACTTTGTTCAGTTTCTGTTATGAATATTTCATTGAATGTATTATGAGGGCCCGTGGTTGTGCTTTTATTCGGTTATATAACAAGAAGTGTAAAGTCCTAATTTCGCTGCCGTCTCTAAACTTTACAGTGTCCTTCCTTTTTGTTTGGTTATTCTGTGTATTTTTCTGCAGCACTTGACAGAGATTTTACTGGAACATCAACAGTTTACTTAGTAAAACTGAATTTTATCCCCCCACCCTGCTTGTTTTGCTTGGAGATCTGTGGAGGAAAAGCAAAGCGATTCCATATCCAACTCAAACATGAAGAGCACAGGAGCTTATTACTGCTCGCCTTGCCTCACACTGCTTCCTGCAATTTCTGAAAGGTGTTTTTCTATGTTTTTATCCATCTCTTTTTTTACATATTTTTTTTAATCAATCTGTATTGTTGATGAATCATATTGCATGTGACTGAGCCAGAGCTGTTTGTAGATTCCTCCTCTCCATCCTGTTGAGCCAACAGACATGTGCCAAGTGTAGCTTCAGGCTATGAAAATATTGTCACGTTTAGGGGCCTCTGAAATCCATTTGATTTTTTTATCGATATGTTTCACATTCACACATTCATAAACATGAAAAGTTCCCATAGTTGGTAAATGAAATTTTAACAGGTTTACACAAAAAATATCCAAAATTGAATTTGTTATGTATTAGTTCCCTTCATTTTCATTTGGGCTTTTCTTGGCATATTTAAAAAAAATTTTTTTGAAGCTCTGACTTGCGACTTTAATTATGTTTTCTTTCCTAAAGTTTATAATATATAAAAGAGAAAATCATGTTCTGCACGTTCTGTTATTAAAACAGTACTTTGGAATCCGATATTTGAAGCACTACAATTTTTCTCTAACTTATGCATCAAAGCAGATTATTTAATTCCTATTATACTAAAATAAAGTGCATCAATCAACAAGCAGTTAGTTGAGTTGTTTCGAGACCATAAATGGCAGGAAGGAGTAATTCATTTGAATACATTCAATGAAAAAAAATATATGTTTTCAGTATTTGATCTGAAGTGATCAAGGGAGCGTTAATCAATTCTGATGTCTGGTTAATTAATAGGTTAATTTCTCATATTTTACTCTCTTTTTTAAAGAAGTACTTTAAAATGTAATTAAATCAATACAAATATCTACAGAAGAACTTATTAAACACACATTTTGGTCTTGTTGAAGATCTTTGTATGAAGAGGATTATGTAGGAAAGGTGGACTGATTCTAACTAACTAAATCATGTTGACTGATCTGTTTATTAACGGAGAATTAGGGAGTTGTTATTTTTCATTCATTTTGATAAATTTTGAAAAGTTTATTTCTGCTTTTGACTTGAATCCAATTGAAAGAAAATGGTATAATTCAGATCTCTGGTCCATTGGTCGTTTCAGTTTAGCCATTAGATTAAAGACAATTGTTTTTGGGTGTCAAAAAGGTTTTTTTCATGTAAAAGAAGATTCAAAGACCCATTATAGGAAAACATGGATATTGTTGAATTGGTACATGAATGGGAAAAATGAAAATACTCCAGAGCTTGATACGTAATGTCACATCAATAATAAAAGAATGGATGTAGGGAGGCTGAACTGCTGTAGTAACCTTGATGATGAAGAAGAAAAATCAACTCATCTTTGTGAATCAACTGTAGTTTGCTTCTGTTGCTGTGGTACCCAGGCAACGGGAGTATAATTGGTTGGGAAGTTAAATAGGGACAAATCTTATCTCGGTTATATTGAAGCTGAAGGCTTTAGACGGGTATTTCTAAATTGCGACAGATCCTGCATTAGTCAGTCACAGAAACAAGGCCAGAGTGCAGCGATTGCCACAAAAAATAATTAAGTGAAATGAAGAGGAGATGCAACATTTAGGCTTTTATTGTGCAACACCGACTTCTCTCATTCTTGTGGTCCTGTCATCCAATTCAGATTTTCTCTTTCTCAGGATATTGTTTTGTCTTAACTTAGTTTTATTCCAACAATTAAAAGGTATAAAATTGAACTGCAGATGTTCTTCAATACACAGTGAAGGAATTTTTTTCTGATTTTTATGAACTCAAAACAACGTAAATAAAAGAGTATGCTTATGTCTACAAGCTAAAAAGTTGAGGTTTGACACAGTTAGCAAGACTAAGATAGATTCTTACACCCTGTCCATCACCAGTCCATCAGAGGCCACACACACACACACGCACACGCACCCCCACCTACGGACAATTTATTGAGACCATTTAACCTAACAGTCATGATTTTGGAATGTGGGAGGAAGTTAAACGCAATTCCAGGGAAAACATGCCAACTCCCTGCTGAAATACCCAAGGATTGAACCCAGGTCAGGGTTCAAATCCTCTCCTATTAAATATGTTAATTTTTCATTCATAATTGGCGTCATTTGTGGCTAAAATTTATAAATCTGTTCCTTTGTTACCTTCTTCTTTAACTTTAATTGCTGTGGAACCAATTATTTGAGGAGTGTGTCATTCTGGATGAGGAACCTTATCAACGAACAGCTCCACATTGAATGCGGTCATTGAAGTCAATAACTTGATGTCAATAACTAATTAAAGCTTACTTTGAATTGTCTTAAAAGCATTTAAATTATGTAATCTGGGTGCAAAAGCGTCATAGATGAAAAACACCCTCTTTGCTTCATAACATAAAAACAAGCTTTCCTGACCTATACTTTTTTAAGTTTCCTTACAAAAGTTAATTAACATAAGTCTCAGTTATAAGATATTGACATAATTTATCTAATTCAGGTATATTTTAATTTTAAAATCAATTAAAATGTTAAAATTCAACTTGCTGAAAATCTGAATAGAAAAAAAAAACCCTTTTTCATTTCCAGTTTTGATTTGCTAATGTGTGGTCAAACTTCATGTCGGCTTTTTTTTTTTTTTTTTTACTACTTAAAGTCCAGCCAAAGTAGACATCTAAAGGCACAAGTGTGCAAAAGTAAATACAACTTTGACATCTTTTAGTTGCTTGACTTTAATCCAACATGCTCTTCTTCCTGTGAACTTTGAGGGTTTTTTTTTTGCAGACTTGCTTCATGAATAAATAAACACTTACTAGGGGTGTCCTGATCCAATATTAATATTGGAAATCGGTCTGTTATCGGACAAAAAAAAAGGACTATTGGATTATATTGCCCTCATCTAAAATCTCCGATGTAAGTACGCTGATAGAATCGCTCTGCTCCAGCATTTAGTCCGCCCCCACATTTCTATCCATCATCTCTTGTGTTCCACACGCAGACCCATTGGTAAATAATAAGTGAGTCAATTGTTGTTGACTATTATTCTCTGTTTGAGTAATATCACTTAATCGTTAAATGTTTTCTAACATTCCAAACTATAAAGTAATAAAAATATGTGGGATTTGTGACGGTATCAGGTCAATATTTGTATTGGCCAATACATAAAGCTACGATATCGGTATCGTATCAGAAGTGAAAAAGTTGCAAATCCATTGCAGTTTGCTGTTCTTTATAACCTTTAAATTTTAAGTCTTTTAAAATTTGGACTGAAACTGCTGACTTATTGTGCAGACAGCATCAACTTTATTTTAAAATATTGGAAGCTGTTTCCTGAATTTCACATCTACAGCATTTCTGCAACATGCTCGCCTGAAGTATCCACTTGTCCAGAAATGAACACAAACAAAACGTACAGCTCTACCCTGAGAGAAATCGGTATATCTGAGACGAGGACAGGGATAACACGGGGAACAAGTGTGTGTGAGAGGGAGAAACAGGCAGGCTGGCTGCTATTTTCTGGGGTAGGCCATCAGGCTGCGAGGCAGCAGGGAGGGATAATAACAGAAGCTGTTACATTCTTGTGGTTTCTCTGATTTCAACATGAGGCAGGGGGCCGGCTCTGGCTGACTCATGGCCGCGCTGCCTGTTTTCTCTCTCCGTCAGCCTCTGTGCCAGCATGGAGGCTATTACCAAGAGGACAGCACTGGGCATCTTTTGGGCGCTTTAATATGAGACTCGTTGATGACAGGACAGTTAAAATGGTCAAAAATATGAACTTGTGGTGGGATTAAGTTCAGGATATGGTGGGGGTGCTTTTCCATTTGAGGAGCCAAAAGTGGCGTAGCTCTATGTTTGGTGGAGACACCAGATCGGTGACCCGTCGGCAGTCTAAACTGCAGCTTTCAAAGCTGTTTGTTGCCTGATGCATCAGCATTCCAGTTGGCAGAACAAAAAGGTTCAATGTTTCTGCACATTCAATGCAGCAGTATGCGGTCAAGGTAACATGTTTTGTAGCTTTTGTATTTCTGTTCTGATTAATACTGTTGTTACAAGTTTGCAGAGTCAAACGACTCATTGAGCTATCGGAACAGTTTCCTGGATACAGAGCTGCTCGACTCTTCTTTTGTGAAATCAGTTTATTAAAGAACAGAATAAATGAAGCAGAATTGTGTGTGTGTGTGAAACCTGGTTTGAATGTGTCTTTGTGTGTATCAGATCAAGGCTGCAGATGAAAGTCTATTTTCATCAGCTCAACATGCACATAATTATTTTAAGCAGCACCGGTTTGAGCTGCTCTGTTGTCACACATTACGATCTGCTGTGGCCTATATGCTTAGGTTTGTTGGTATAGATCAGGGCTCTGCAACTTTTGTTTTACCCCAAGTCTAGGTAAATAAAACTTGTTTGGGTCAAAGTCTGCTTATAAGTTTTGATAAATATCTACTATAGAAAATGTGAAAAAAAAAACATTACTCTTTTAGTAATAAAAATACATTTTATTCTATGGGATGTTGATATTTGTATTATATATATATACTGTATATATATATATATATATATATATATATATATATATATATATATATAAACCCCTCTAAACTGTGTATATTTATACCTAATGTCTGTAACTTTGAGCCTTTGAAAACAGTCAAAATTCTTGTTTGGGAACACAATCTCATTCTATAAAGTTGATTCAGATCCTGAAAAAGCACATATTTTCCAACCTAATAACCAAAGAAGACCTAAGTTATATTACTGGTTGTTTTGGAGTCATTGTTTTGTAGATATATGGTGCAATTATTCCATCAAGAAAATCTGGAAAAACTGCTAAAATCTGCATTTGTTATTATATCTTAATTTAAATATATTAAATGGTTTCTTAGTAAGACCGACTGTGAAAGGTCCAAAGAGCAACTTGCAGCTCCAGAGCCGCAGGTTGCAGATCCTTGGTATAAATGCTAAATAATAACTGGATATTGATTCATCTTTAATTGCAGAATTATAATCTTGCAAAGAAAAATCCAAACCTCTAACTTTTATATAATTATTGAGTGTGGTGGAAAATACTGTAATTTTGTCAGAAATAAAATTAGAGGTGTCACTATTTTTACTACTCATCACAACGCTTATAAGATAAACATAACTAGTGCATATTTTTAAACGTATATTTAAGGTCTCAAGTAGATCAGAGCACCCAGAAACTTTTTTCTATGGTACAATTATATCACAGGGGAATATTTTACTTAGACACTCTTCAAAATGGAGTTGATGTGTGTTGGTGATTAGGCAATAGCTTCTCACCAAAACTTCCCAATATTTAGAGTTAGAAAAATTTAGCAAATTGAACTGTAACAAAATTGTAGGATGGCCCAAGTTTATGGGCTCATTTCTTCACCAAGGGTACATAGAAACCTATAGTACTAGGATGTTTTGAATGAAAATCTGGTGGCATCTGCCAGAAGACTTATACTTTGTTGCTGCTGAATCCTTTAGCTGGATAAGGATCCAGAACAAATGGCTAAATCAGTGCAGACACGGTTCACCAGACACAAACTCAACCGTCTTCTATAAGTTCTGTTGAAAACCTCTAGCGAGAAGAGATTATAAGAAATGACCCATAATATTACAGAGAGACTTTGCAAGGAGAAATGGTCAAAAATTCATCTCTCTATGCTGAAAATGAAAGGTTTTATCAGCTCTTTTTCAGTACAAGATAGTGCTACTATAATACTAATTTAAAAAAGTAAGCATGAAAAGTGCTGTGTATCCCAGATGTGTGTGTTCTCTCCATTGAAAAACATTCAAGCTGTACTGAAGAAATTTATTGCTTCTAGAATTGGATCACCTGTTCCAGTTTAGCAGAAAGGCATGAACAACATCAATTTTATAACGCTATTATTACTGCTAAGGAGAGTTTTTTTTATATACCTTTAAACCTCTAAGCGTGAGTGGGGTGGGGAACAGCAATAAATTGCTGTCTCAGTTCATCTTACCTTCGGCTAACCTTATTTTCTACAGCGTGGCAGCGGAGTATAGGCCCTGAGGTGAATGTCAGGTAGGCCCACGCTTTCCTGTTTTGGCCCTGTTTACCAACCACAATGTGTTCCACCCACCTCCGTCTTCTCATCCTCACCTCGTCGCACACTCAGTGGCAAAACGATCCCCTTATACCTTCCCTACACACGTTTCTTGTTATAGGAGTTGCATGATACGTTCAAACAGGTTGTTGAATCAGCTTGGCTCCTGAGTTACATGTTCCTCTTGAATGGTGTGTGTTCCTGCAAATGGCTCTGGATCTGCAGAAGTTCCTTTGAAATCCATCTTAAAAACATTATGGAAGCTGATAATTTTTTTTAGGTAGGTTTTTATATGAGATCTTGAAGAGTTAATATTCTAAAAAGATGTTGCAAAATACCCGAGTGTAGAGCATCCACCATAAATAACTGAAGCTACACCTTATTTTAATAAGATGCTTAATCTGAAGCAGCGATCTTCAGCCTTTATGAACTAAAGAGACAGTTTGCTCTGAAGCTAGCCAAAAAAAAAAATTAGAGCAGCAAATGTTTTGTGACTTTTTGAAAAAAGATGTCTTATAAATTTAAATAAATGTGTACTTTAGGAAATTTGCCGTAATTCTTAAAGAACCACAATTTTATCTAAATTTTTAGGATTTAAAATAATTACAAATATAAAATTTTGCAAAAGAAATATGGATAGTTCTTTTTTTCTTGTGGGATGGAAAATTATGTAAAATATAATACCACATAAATTCAAAGTAAGTACAAGAAAAATGGATTTGAAAGCTTATTTGTGATACTTTCAGTGTCATTTTGTGTGGAAATTCATTGCAAATATTGCAGGAAACTAGAATTTTATGTATCTATTTTTAAAACATTAACTGGCTTTTTTAAATTTTTAATCAAAGTTATTAAGAGCCAGTTGTGACTGGGACCACAGAATTGAGACCCTTATAGCCTTGTAAGCAGCAGACAGAGAATAGTCTTATCAGAAAGAAATGTTTGGTCTATTATAAATTTTTTGTTTTGTTGAATACCTACATGAAATAATAACAGTCACCTCCCAAATAAGCACACAAAGGGGGAGAATATGTCAAGGTAACAGGTTGTATTTTGAAATATGAGCATAAAATACATAAAGAGTGCATATTACTTAAACTTATCCATTAATCCAAGTACTGGTTGACAAATGTAATACACTTTTTCATTTAGTCAAGGTAATGGTGTATTATTTTATAATTATTTTCTTTCTGCCTGTCGTGGCTTGACAAAGTGGAGAATCTGGTGATTGACTTCACTTAATCAAAATTGGTCTATTATTAATATTAACGTTGTATAAATAGTGGCACGAAGAAAACTTTAAGTTTACCGGATAATGCAGCTGTGTAGTAAAGTAATCTGACACCAAGTTTCCAGAAAAAGGTCATGATTCCTCTAAAGAGTTTCTGTAAATATCTATTGTTTCTGTTTAAGTGTCAACGCCTGACTAATTCTTTCTGTCAGATTCGAGTAGGATGACAGACCGATGATTAAGAGCTGGGAGGAAGATATGAAAGACAGGTTGATAGCTCTTGATCACTGGGTCCTCATAGTGACCTCTAGTTTCTACAAGTTTCTAGACTCGTTTTTACAGGTCAGATGACACATTTTATGTGAATGCTGTCCTCTCAGATCGTGACAGATTTTCTTCTTCCAGTTTGGGTATGAGTCGGAGAAAATGCCGAAATGACCTGAATTTTCTCCCATGTGCGGAGTTTAGATTAACATAGTGCTGCCTCTCTCAAACCTATTGTTGTGCATTGCTGAATTAGGTAGACATTCAGCTAGTTGGAAAGATTTTTGTTAGCAAAAAACACCTACGTGTGTTTTGGACACAAAAAATATGAAACCTGTCACTCATTTTGCAGTGTAGCTGTTTCTCAGTGGATGAGGCCTACTACTGCTGTTTGCAACCATAAGAAAATAGGCTATGGGACTCATTTCCTGTTTTAAGTTTCTGTCACACAGCGGAAAATTTACCACTGGTCCATTTTTCATGAGAATTGAGTTGCATTCTTTGACTCCAATCTCAACTTTAAAGAACATGCTAAAGATCTCAAGTAAAATAATTTAATATTTTCACACATAACATACTACTTTACATTTTGAACTTCAAAAGACATCAACTTTTCATGACCATTTCGCTTGTGTTTGAGGTTTTAAATGTCATCGTTCGCCACTATTAAATTACTCCAATCAGAGAAAGCAAAAATAATGCAATAAAACCTTTAACACAAACCAGAGGAGACACTGTGGTGGAGACCAAACCAAATTTAGTCAAATATCAGTTAATATTACTTGCATAGCAATTGCTATGCTGTTGCTGCATGACATTATCAATGGAAATTTACCCACCTTTCCTTCACCACAACCCTGGCATCCTTTATGAGATGCAGCAGCCCAACCACTAACCATGTACCGGTATGTCTAGGGTTGGTGTTCAGGGCAGTCAAAGGTTATCCAAAAGACTAGATATGTTGTTGGGATGGATAATATCCTACCTAATATTAAAGCATCTTTGAGTGCCCTAAGAAAGTGCTATATAAGACAGATGTCATTTATTATTGCAGCCAAGCTGTTCTTAGTGGCTGTAGTATTGCCCAGATTGATATTATGATGACAATTGCGACTCAACATGGTGAGCAGCTCTAATTAATACTGCGAAATTCAAGGTCATTTTTGCAATAATCATAGTATTTCTGTTTCTGTTAGAAATAAAAACAATTAGATCATGTTTTACTTTTATTTACTAAAGACTGTCGTATGAATCTGACAACCTAAGCCTAATTCGTTCTTGCTATCACTCTTTTTAAGCATTTCTTACTCACTGATTGAGTCATGGAGCAAGCGTCAACTGTAGAAAACCCTTCAAAAATGAATTTAAATGTCTCATTTACAATCCACTTAAAACTGTTCAACAGATTTGGCAAACAGCTTAAAAAGATATTACTTATGCGAAACAGCCTGCACAGACAGAAATCCCTTGATTTATCAGTGTGATGCTAAAGGAAACAGCAGTACAAGCAAAAAGCCATGCAGTCATGCAGACAAGAAGCAAGCAGCATGAAGAAATGCTCATGCAAGGCACCAAGTTCGAACGTGGAAACTTTTGGTGTGGTATCACGGCTGTAACCGCTGTTCCACCAGGCTGCCATATTTATCAGGAAGACGACATTCAGACACACCTTTTACCCCCTCAGTTAAGCGATTGCCATATTTACAAGCTAAATGAAGAGGCTTGGTGTTTGAGATTTTGGTTAGCCATGTGCTAAAATATTATTTGGCTTGTATGTGCAAGTTGTTTTGCATTAAACCATGATTCATGTTGCATTCAGTGGCCTTTTCAACTAATATGTCTTTATCTTTGCCAAAATATGTCGAATGTTCTCAGCCCCAATAAAAACTATGGCGTTTAATTGTTTAAAAACTTTCATGCTTTAACTGTGCTAAACTTAGATTCAGTGCGAAGGAGCCTGAGGCAAATAATTCAGTTCATATTTCCAGTTTGTGTGCTCTAGTTGCTTGATTTAAAGACGACACAAAGGAAATGCTTCCTGACGAGGTTTAAGGTGACAAACTGAGGTTTGAACTTTCCATTGCTGATTGAATCAATTTTAAAATCTTTTCACTTAAAGGTTTAAGTTAAATCAAATATAAGTCATTTGCTTACTAATAAACTTACTTTAATTAAGAGAAATATCTCAGTTTGACATCTCGGTGTGAGGTTTTAATAAAATGATGTGTGATTGTGGCTGCCTAGATTTGGCAGTGTGGCTGCCTATCAGCAGAAGGGTGTGTTTTTTTTGGGGGGGGGGGGTTTGCTGCAGAACACCTGGCCTCCCTGCTGGCGGGGCAGGAATGTGCAAGATTGGGGTGGGTGCAGGTAGAAATCTGTCGAGTGCTCAGAACTCGACCCCCGGTAACATTTAAAGGTGCCGGCGTCAGCGGGAAAGCGAAAAAAATCAGGGGAATGTGCTTCTTTAATCAGACCTGCTTTTCTGTCTCCATGCTTTTCGGTTTCTCTTTGTGCGTGCTGGGAGGTGTGTTACAAGAGTGTGTGTTTGTGCACACGCGCTGCATACTGTACAAAAGAGGGCCTCTTGTTTTATAATTAAAGGAGCACTCTCACACCCTGCTCATATTTCTAATCTGGAGATTCTGTGTAGGTTTTCTCTTGTTTATATTTCTACTCTGCAGAATGTGCCAACCAAGTATCATCTTTTAAGTCATTTTCTATTTAATTAAGAAAAATCTTGTAGTTTACAAAAGCTGTGTCATACAGAAGCTCTCAACTAAAATGGATTTGCTGTAAAGAAAACTTGTATTATTTCTTGCTGGGGTGCTCAAACAAATGTAAATGTGAAAGTTGTGCTAATTAATTTAGAGTACTTTTAGGCATGTTTCTTGCTATGTTAGCTGAAAGCAGGAAACCTCAAAAAGAGGGCTTTTCCCTCTTTTACTGTTACCCAGCCACCGCTGTGGCCTTTGTGCTGTACGTAAATTCAAAAAAAGTGAAAGGAGTGGAGGCGTTTACACACCATGAGGAGAAAGTTATGCACACTTGAGTTTGTTTTCTTACTTCTCTTTACAAATGTGGAAGGTTTTTCTTTACTAAAAACAGAAATAAGAAGTTAATATGTCTGTGATTGGAGCCACATCCCTTTAAATTTCATGTCAGAATCATTTGGAAAAGGCATTTATCATTACAGATGTTCTCAAGAACAAAAAAAAGAGAATACCATGAATCCTTTTAAAACTTCTTTGACCTTTTTATATAACTTATGTTCATACCAACTGAAACACAAATTTGGAGGAAACAAGGAAAAAGCACACTTTTAAAGCTCCCTCATGCCACTGAAATAATAAATAAATTTCAGCTTTCCAAGTCTTATTTGTCCATTTTTTCCACTTTCTGCATCCTTTATCTGTTGTAAGAACAGGTTAAAAAGTATTAAAATGATTGACTTGTACAAAGACATCAGTCAGGATCAAGGTACAAAACAAATTCCCTCAGCATTATGTTACAGAGCAGTGAAAACAGCCGTGGGGAACATATAGGACAACACCAACAAAACAGGCCACATGCGGAAAATGTTTTATGGATTTTGGTGTCAAACAACTCCTAGGTTGTTTGTTTGGCAGTATTCTGCATCACCAAAGGAAGACCGTACTCACAGGTAAACCTGGTGGTGGCAGCATCATAATCTGGGTTGCTTTTGTTTTGTTCAAGCTGGGTTTCTGTTTTTATCCAGTGTTATAAACCATTCCAATCACAGAAGGATTTTTTATTTTTCAGCTTTACATTTATCCAGCAGACTTGTTTTCACTACAGATATAAACAATTTTGAAAGGAGTTGTCACGGTCTAATTTTCCATGCCACATAAATCTGACAATTTAAGAGGGTTCTATCCAGTTTCGAGATCCAACAGTTGATACCCGCTGCATGAAAGCATCTTTCATTTGTGGGCGCTTATAATGCTATAAACTGTTGGAATGATCCAATATAATTGCTATACTGCTTTCAAGCAGCATTACAGAAACAGAAAAGCATAATTTTTTCCAAACACTATCATTACTTTGCAGCTTGAGTTTACTCCACGGAGTCACTTAGAATATTAAGTGCGATAATAATTTCAGAAAAAGGGAAAATGAATTTGACTTAGCTTTAGGGGTATTACTGTGATAGACTAGCCAAGAAGAAAAGGTGAGATGGAAGCAAAGAATGTGTGAAATATCAAAAGATGTCAAAGAGCAGAAAGAAGCGTGGGAAGCAAAGGTATGTTGACAATAACAAGGGCAGGGGAAGGGAATAAAAAGCTAATATGACCTGGATGACATAATAAACCTGTTGTGATGGTCAGAGGCGAGAAGTCGCGGATTGCATCTAAAGGAGGCGAACAGAGGACTGCTTCCAGAATGAGCTGAACGGAAGCTGCTACAAGCCTCAATCATCTGCATCGTTGATTCAGCAGAATCCTCTGTGACAGGTGTTAGGTTTCATGAATGGCTGTGTGTGTTTGCGTGCACAACCAAATGCCTGCTTGTTGGCACTGATGGCTACAATTTGCATAATCGGCCTACAAATCATACTGACAGTTAAGTCTGCATCGTTGGTCTTTTACCTTTACCAACTGATGGGTTGGTTATTTGAAATTATACTCATTGTGTTAGGGTAACCTCTTATCACAATGCATATTTTTGTTTAAGTAAAAGCTGGTCTTAACTTAATATAAAAACAGACTCCAAGTTCAACTGAAATATGTAGAAAATGTGATGTCACCTTTTGGCATTAATGCATGCTGAAGTTTAGTATAGCATCACACACTGGGACCTATAGAACGGGTTCAGGTGTGGCTACTATATGTCAAATTAATAAAAACAGTTGTAAAACAGTATGCATGCTTTGTTTTCAGAAACTGCACTTCACTTTCAGTTCTCTCTGTAAAACGCCCATACGACCAAAACAAAGGAACTGGGAGTAATGCTACCCTGGCTGAGGTGGCCGCATTCAACCCCAGTCATTTATTATTGACAAAACAAAACGGCATTAATATTAAGCATCGTCAGATGAAATAATAATGCTGACGGAGCAAACAGCCAAGGAACCAACGCAAAAAGCCGCAGCCTCTACAAGAGTGTTATTTGGTATCATGAGCATTTGACTCTGAACTTCAATCTTGGTAAGAATTTTTGTTTCAGACTGCTATGTCCTAGGTGAATAAAGATGCTTTATTGTAGATCCTGCCTTCCAGCGACCATTAGATTCTATAGTCATCAGTGATTAAATGCATTCTGGTATTTGAACAGTTTTATTATCACCTATTGTAATTATCTATTTTTTTAATGTGCAAATATACATACACATTGCTTTTATTGTACATTATCTTAGTCTTATTTATGGAAAATAGTGTTTAATTTAGACCTAATCAAATTGGAAAAAATCCACATTAAATTTTAATTTGTGTACTCAAAAGAACAGCTAAAATAAATGATTACACCTTTTCAAAAAGCAAATTAAGACCGGATTGAGGTTTGTTTTTACATTTTCTGACTGTTTTATTAAAAAGGCAAAAGAGTTGAATGGAGTTCAAGTCAACCTGTCAATTCATTGGGCCAAAACGATGTCGACTGGACATTTTAAAGGTAATAAACACCAAAAGTCTTTGTCACTTACTGTCGTATTTTGTTAAATTCATCTTCAGACAAAGCAGACGTTTTTCTCCTCTGAGTCCACCATCAACCAACATTGTGTGACTCTGTTGGTAAAGTACACTTTACCACAGGAATACATAAGAAAAGTTAGTTCATTCTTTTTGGGTGTTTTCTGTTTCCACACAGATCTATAATTATTCTACATATAAACATTGTTTTATGTCTGAATAAAGGCATTTTATTCTTCTTGCTGACCAAGTAGTACCATCTGTAATTGACCACCTGTTTGTTTCTGGCCTAGTTTTTGCTTTGTGAAACACTGTAGAGTGTTTTTATGCACAACTACTGTGTGTGTGTGCGTGCGCGTGTGGGGGTGCATATGTGTGTGTTTGTGCTTTTTTTAAAGCTAGAGTCTATTTATATATATTTCAATTGTTTCAAAGCATCAGAGCATTTGTATGCATGCCTTTGAGTTACTTTGAAGAAATTAGAGCATTACTAGAATTGTATGGGACAAATGAAGTTCATTTGTTGTCAGTCTACATCTGTACCAAGATTGTTGTTTGGCTTGGCTTTTTGTGTGCCTGATTTTAAAGTTAAATAATGCAAATGTATGTTTACATTATCTGCTAAAGTAAGAATGTTTGATGCAGAGCCGACAGGAAGGCTGCAGGGCTGTCTGCGATTGCCATAAGTTGAGTGAAGCCCACCGGTGAGAGAAGCTTTAGGGTCATGGGCTCTTATAGTGCAAACACACAGATTCGGACGTACGCAGATGCTCTGCCGCATGTTTGTAAGCTCTGCTGACTGCAGGAAGCAATAATGGCAGCATGCTTCCGGAGTTCCGGAGGCTTCTCTCAGGGGAGCGAAGCCGTCCTGTCCAGCTCAGCAGAGCAGCGCTGAAAAGAACACAGCAGTGCAGAAAATTATGGAACATTGTCAATAGAATAGAGTACAATTGAGAATGGTACAATACGACGGAACTGGAACAGTTTAAAACAAAAAACAAGAAAAAGACAACTGAAATAGTTGCAGTAAGCAATTGTTTGCACAAAGAAAAAACCACCCAAATGTTAGTTGATTTGTTACCATGCATTATTTTTCCTTCAGGCTTGTAAAATGCACACAGTATCCAGTGTCATGTTGCATTTGACACAAAGTCTTAAGAAAGCTGTTACAGTTTTTTAGTAGAGCACCAAAACCTGTATTAGACTGTTCCTTTTTTTTGAAGGTGGGGCGTACTTACACGCATCTAATCAAACAAAATCCACATAAATGGATCTTTTCAAGTTTTATAAAAGCATGTTGCCTCTATCATTGCGTTTGTTTTTTGTTTTGTTTTTTTACATCAGTTCAATTTACATAACATCAAAAGTCCTGCACAGTCTAGATATGTTCTGGAAAATATTTCTATTCCAGACTTCATCTCCTTCCATCCTAATATCCATTATCTTTCCAACTGTCTGTCCTTTCATTGATGAATCTTTAGAGATGGACAATTTTAATGTTACCACAGGAAAAGTTATCTTTATAAGATTTGCACTGTATCATAATGACAGACTAACTGATTATGCTTTCAAGCTTAGCTAGATGAGAGCACCAATAAATACCCACATAATTGAAATATGATTAAATGGAATTATTCTGTTTCGAGTAAGTGTACTACTACCTAATGCAACAGGTGAATTGAAGTAGCCTGTTTAATAATGTTTGTGTTGTATTTAAAGCAATATTTTTCAGGGATGAAAATAAAAGACAAGGTCATTTATTTTTAAAAACATATTGTCACTTTTGCCCCTCTTGAACAAATACAAAATATTCTAATACCCATATATTTATGCATTCGTTTTTTCATAGTCCATTCATCTAACTCTGTGTTTTTGTATTCTTTCATCCATTTGTCCTCCCATCCAGGTTTCCTTCAATAATTTTGTCCATTTTCTGTCTGTCCCTGTTCCAACAAACCATCTCTTTCCATTCTCACTTATCCACCCTTCTGTTTGTTCATTTTATCCATCCATTATGTTAATCCATTATTAGGCCAACCAGCCAACATTCTTTTCTTCCTGCCGGTTCCATATTTAAAGTCTGAGCCATGAAGAAATGGCTGGAAAAGTACAGGACTTTGACATGACAAATATGTAGGAACCCTGTTAAAAACAGCCATTCTTTTCAATTGTTAGGATTATTATTCTGCTTTTTTTTTGTGTGTGTGTGTTTTTTGTTTTTTTTTACAATTAAGAGAGTTTGTTTTACATTAAAAACTGTAACCCAGACACATTTATGAATAACATCCACATCCCCCTCTATGTCTAATGCACAGCCCCTGTTGCTAGTTTGTCCCATTTCTTTTGTACTACTTCAGACATACGATGATGCAACTTGGCAGAATTGGCCTGTGGCAACTTTGGATATAAATGGCTCATCCTGGGCTAAAGAAAACAATGTTTGTGATATTCATGCAGTCCAACTGCTTAGTGATGACATGGTAAAATATATGATGATACATCTCGGCCAATAGTTTAAGGGTGCATTCATTCCAGTCCTGTTTAGTTTGCTTTAATCAAACTCTAGTTTATTTTCTTGGAAAGTCCAATCCATTTGCAGAGGTGTGAATCTGTTATCAAACTCTGATGTGAACCAAAAAGGGAATTATCATCTGCCTAAAAACCTCTGTCTCAATTTGGTAGAAGTGAATTCTCTCGAATGCGTATCTGAATGCCAAGCAGACTGGAGAGCGCTTCAAGAACAGGAAGCAGGCAAAAGCCTGGGCAACCTAAACAAACGTGTCTTCTTTTAGCAAAGAAAAAACAGAAATCCTACAACTTTTAAAATCAGATGCTACTCCATTTTGATTTACATTTGGTGAAGAAGGAAGTTGCGCTCATGTCTTGAGCGGTTATTGTGTCGTTTCCTTCAGTGGTTCTTGGTGCAATGCCACCACAGGTTTTCTAAAGGGTTTGGATCGTTTGACTCGGTGCAGTGTGAATGTTGCAATCTTGTCCCTCAATCAAACAGAGTCTCCCAGACTGTCAGGTGTGAAAACACCCTTATTCAAGCACTGGATTAATTTTTAAAAATGTTTCTGTATTTAACCTTTTAATTTGAAGATGCTGTTAAGCATTAAGTGTGAACATTTTTTCCGGGGCAACTTGTCTGATTAAAGTGAAGCCATGTGTTGACTTCTCCTAACCCAAAGTTGATGTGACACTCCACTTCATTGTGCTCAGATGCTGTTTGTGCTCTGGCGACATTTACAGCGGGGGCTTGAGATGAGACAGGCTGATTACTGTGAGACAGCAGGAAGCAGTCAGACCACTAACCGTTAACAAATAAAAGTAAACAGTATGCCAAGCAGAGACTGTCTGCTGCTCGCTTTATCACAGGAGCCAATAAAGAAAAGGTCATTACTTTGATTTTGGATCACACTTTGTGATCAGATAGAATGATGAGTGGAGGAGCTGTTGTGAAAAAAGATGATGCACCACGTGGATAAAGTCCCTCTTCACCCATTGAGTCCCATTCGTCATTGCGAGGCTTGCTCTGTTCTTCTTTCTGCATGGCTTCTTCTCAGCATCCGCTTCTGCCGGGCTGACCATCCCGCCGACAGCGTCACTGTGCCTGCCTGCCTTTGTTGGTACGCTTGCACATGTTTGTGGGTTCGTGCCTCTACTTCTGCATTTGTGCGTGCCAGATTGTTTATTTGTGGTTGTTCTGTTGGCGGGCAGAAGAGCGACATTAAAACCTGCACATCTTGCCAATCGCAGACGCATAACATGACACGAGCCAATATTATATACCCACTCCAAGTGGAGGTGGCAAGCTCTGTCGCCTGCTGTTATGAATCAGATGGATAGTGATGAATCTCATCCTTTCATCTATTTGTCACTTGATTACATCATAGTAATATTATTGTGTGCATGACACGCACATTTTGTAAAAGACATTTGCTCTTTTCCTGTGTGGGATTCTTAGCTGTGTGAGAATTTCCTCTGAGAGCAGCAGAGGTGTTTTGTACAACTGCTACTCACAGAAATGGCATTTTCCATATTCAGATGACCAAGTTTGTGTATTTAAGCATGTGAAATTTAAAGAATGTGTGGTTTTCAGACAAATAGCCCAGTGTCTACTTCCTGGGGAAAATGTAGCTCATAGAACTCATTCCTTTGGAAAAAAGATGGTATATAGCGGTAATAATGACAAAGTAATAACTAGGACTTCAACTAATGATTATTTTACAATGGATTAATCTGATGTTTGTTCTGAAGATTAGCTCATTGAAAATTCTTGCAGCATCTTTAGAGTTTGTTGTCAAACCCGTGCCAGTCTCTCTGATCACTTTGCATTTTGTCTTATAGGGTGTTTTCACATCTGATAGTCCAGTAGACTCGTTTCAATTGGGGTCCAAAACTGCATCATTTGTTACATATTCAGCTGTTTTCTTTCACAGTGCACTGTTAAATGAACCAAACTATCTGAGCAACTTGTTCACCGCTTTGGCTGTGATGATGCTGCACCAAGTACAACTAAAAGAAATGACACAAAAACCTCTGAAGAAGACAATAACACAACTTCCTTCTTCTAAAAATGTAAACAAAAATGTAATGGTATCAGATTTTTGAGGTTGTAGGATTTCTCTTTTGTCATTGGATAAAAACAACAAGTCATTTCTCCCTTAGCACTAAACTCAAGTGTTTGTTCTAGTTGTATTTCTCCATAATACCCTTTACCGTTCTGCTTGGCATCTAGATAGTTTTAGGTGGACCAGAGTTCGCTTTTTTAGTTCACATCAGTTTTATTGTGCATTCAGTCCTCCCCAATAAACCAGACTTTCTAGGCAATTGAACTAAACAGGGCTAGTCTGAAAGAATCCTTAGCCAAATTTTAAAAAAGTTTATGAAATGCCAGTGTTGTCCTGTATTTTTCTGAGTTACTCTGGCCATCCAAACAAGTTCACCCCCTAAGCTGACTGCAAGATCCAAAGAAGTTTCCTAAAACCTTAAAATATTACAGCATGACCTCATGTGAAATTACATTCCTCCACAGTCGGAAAGAACTTGCACAAGTTTAACTTTTATGGGAGATCTACAAGGAGGAAAATCACAAAGGTCAAACTGAAGTTTAACACAGAGAATGTAGACACAGAGCAAGAGTTCTGAAATAATATTCTTTGGACAGGTAAGTCTAAAACTGAATTATTTGGACATGTTCGTTATAAACTAGAGCTGTAACGATCCATTGGATGATTCGAAGAACTCAATTTTTAAAATTCCTTGTGACAATGTTAAACTACCGTATGTTTTACTATTTAGCATGCTGTGTTCCGGCAATGTAAGTATTTGTGTTGCGCAACATCCTCTCCTGCCAATGAGATGTTGATGAATGCTAAGGGCTTTAGCAGCTATGGAGCAGGATTCAAGGGACAGAAAGAAGCGCAACCAAGAAGCAGACAAAAATTGTCAAAAGTGTGGGATTACTAAACTATATAGAAAAGAAAACCCTTTGGTTTGTGTACTAAAAAATGGAATTAGCTTTAACCATAACAAATCCTTGATGCCAAAACACGTCAGCAGGAAACATTCATTACATGCATCGAGATCATTCGTGGCTGCTAACAGATGGCATTTTTGATCCCTTTGAAAAAGACTCAAACTTTCATCTGATTGTTAGTGCAGAATCTAAAATTAATTTAGGCTAATATTACAGGTACTTGCTGATCAAGAAAAGTAATGACGTGAAAATAAATAAATAAATAGATTATGAGGACTATCTATTTTAAGAATTCTTTTATACCTCAAGCTTGAGACTAAGTGATGTTCGAATCATATGAAATGTTTCCTTATTTAAAAGAAAAATAAAATAATTGTTTATTACATGAATTTTCACTTTCATATATTTCTTTTACTAGCTTACGTAGCTACTACAGAACGGGACAATGATTTACTTGATTAATAGTCAGAATAATTGATATATTACTTGAAAATTTAAATAATTGTTTCTAACAACCATATTATAAACCAAACAGGGAAAAACCCTCAAATCAGCTTTCTCACTTTGTTTCATAAGACAGTGTAGTGGAGAAATGCAACTGAATAAGGCAAGAAACTTTCCATCAAGTATACACATTTCTTTGCTTTAACATTTTGCAGCAGAAATATGTCTGTGATGTAGTTCTTTTTGTTTATGTTTTCATGTTTTCCTTTCCTGGGTTCAAGGCCAGCAAGCCTTGACTACAATAACTAGATGGAATGACGTTATTATGGTACATGGAAGGTCACTTGTGAAAAGCACTTCATTCACCGGCTTTGGTTATGAGCCATTATGGATGGTAAAAAGATGAAGTAACAGAAAGTGTGCAAGAAAGTATACTCTGTACAGATGTATGATGTTTCGGTAAATGGGTTGTGGTGGATTGTTGTGTAGCGATTAGTGGGTATGCGTTCTCGCCATCTGCTAGTGGTCTCTGAGCTTTGAGATAATCTGTTATGACAAGCCATTGGCATGCACAGTAAACCCTCAAGAAGCACAGTTTATTAAAAATGAAGCATTCACTCACCAGGCTATTGGTATTCATATAGCAGCTCCCATTTCAAAAGTTTATAATATTCAGCAAAATGCAAAAACATTGTTCTGAACTATATAAACTGGAGTTTAGTTCTTGGTCTAGTCTTGACTTGCCTTGAACCATTTAGTCAGACATGGAGGCAGTAAGCGTCACAATGTGTGAAACAAAGTAGTTTTGATTAGTTAATCCTGTAACAATGAGAAAATGAGACACAGCTGCCATCATCTACCAGCCACTCACAATCATAGGAGGAGATGTTATTCAGCAGTGTGGTATAGGATTTACTTTGAGTATTAGTAAGATGGATTCAAATTTGAATGACTAGTTGACATTAGTTGGTTTTGGTTACTTTCCTAAATTGGACTGAATATTTTAAAAATACTTTAATTTTGTTTAATCGTATAGGACTACAGTCAAACAAATTGTAAAACGGTCCAAAAACATGAAATTAAGCATGTCATAATACTCAATTAATCACATGATAGATTAAATTGAGCTTGATCATTTCTGTTCTGATAATTATTTATGGATTTTATTTCCTTTTTATTGTTTTTGGTTGTAGTTTTATTTTGGATATTTAAATGTCTTCCAGTTGCAGTGTGGGGTTAGTTAGTTTTTGAGATGGTGAGCTTGCATTATTACATCATTATCAATATATTACTGGAAAAGGGTCTCAAAACAGCAATATTATCATTTATTGCAATAATTATGGGAACAATTTATCATCTGATTAAGTTTGTTATTGTGACATTTATAGGTTTAATTGCATTATTATGCCATTATCAATACATTAGTTCAAATGGTTCCAAATGACAATATTATTGTTTATCGCAATAATTTCACAATATTTTCAGCATGGTTTGCTAGATTTAACATATGACTTAAACTAAAAGCTTGTGTCACTGTTAAAATCATTTGGTAAACAAAAACATCAGGGACATCTTTAACCAATAAAAGTTGGTATTTGAAGTGTGTTTTTTTTTGTCAAAAAATTAAAATTAGAATAATTATTTCTGCCTAATTGTAGTTGTGAGAACTGTTCTGTCATTACAAAATTAAATTTTATTTTTGTAGTACAAAGATGCCAAACAATATATTTCTATGACTGTATTTTTGTGTTTTTATGATGTAAAGAACTGAATTGTTGCTGAAATGTGCTATGCAGATAATCTTGATTGATTGATTTTAACCCATGTTTTACCTACTATATGTATATTTTCATTTTTTTCAAAACTTATGAAGGTTTGAGCTTGCCCTCTGATAGACATTCTTTTCTGATGAAACACATTCTCTGCTGCCTCACTGTACCTGCACAGGCTTGCATTTCTCACTGGCTGCCTTCACTGAGTCTTTTGGAGAAAACTACAACACACTGTACATACATCAGCTATATCTTTTACTCTCCCGCATTTCTCGTTTGTTTTGCAACATGAGGTTTTGCATTGTTAGCAATCTATTTGCAGCCTAAATGTTACAGGTTTGAGCGCAGCTTAATAATCCAGCATTTTTCCTTTCTTTTTTTTTTTTTTTTTACCATTTCTCTAACACATCTTCTTCATCTTGTGCCTTGTGTTTGCTTGTTGCAGAGCCTGGTAGGAGCGTGATGAGCGCGCGCTTCCGCTTGCCTGCTGGCAGATCCTACAATGTCCGGGCGACGGAGCTGGAGCGAGACAGGCAGCACACACAGGTTGTGTGCAACGTGCTGCTGCTGGACAACACTGTGCAGGCGTTCAAAGTCAACGTAAGTAACCCAGTGCATTAATGGGATAAAAGCACGCATGAGCTATTTATCATTCAGACATTGCCACCTGGTTTTTATGTAATTGGTAAAGCTGTGTACAGGTGCTTGTTAATAATTTAGATTGTTATTTAAGAGGTAATTAATCTCAGTAATTGAGTTCAATAAGTGAAACTCAGTTTATATAGATTCATTATGCAGAGTGCATATGGCAGGCCTTAATTTATTTTTATTTTATGACTATCAGCTAATGGAAACCCCAAGTTCAGTTTTTAGAAGAAGATATTACATGAAACCAAATTAAAACAGATATGTCAGACAGTCACTGGTTTCTGTATGCACTCAGTATTTGGTTGGGACTCGTTTTGCTTGAATTACTGCACCAGTAGAGCGTGGCATGAAAGGTGATCAGCCTGCCTGCTGTGGGGTTAAGTGAGGTCAACTTGCTTTAATAGCAGCTTTCAGCTCTTCTGAATTATTGTTATTTTCTCTGGTGTTTCTCTCGTCTTCCTTTTGATAGTCCTCCATAGATTCTGTTTAAGCTGCTGGGAAATTAAATCTGCATCTCCATGCATGTCCCAACATTCTGAGAGCTTGATTTCCACGTCAAAAGGAAACGTTTCTCTAATTTGGAAAGAGGACACCCCTGATTTAAGTAATATATTGATTGTAGCATAATCATACAAGTTTGCCCTCTCAAAGACTAATACGCTTTAATTTCGTAAATTACACTTAATATGAGAAATGGAAGATATTTTAAATATCCAAAATAAAACATAAATAAAATGGATAATGACATCTCTGTAAAAAAAACAAAATAAAACAACAAATTATCATCAGAATGAAAATGATCGAGCTTATTTAACTTTTTCATGCAGTTAATTGCGTAATTGCACACCACATACTCTTACTTTGCACTCCTCTCAAGACTAGGGCTATTGCTGTTGCTTTTCTGCTGCACTTTTTCCTTTCACTCTACTTTCCAAAGACAGTCCTGTATGAACAGTCAGACCTTTTCTGTTGTCCCCTCAAAATTCAGTGACTGCTCACATGTCAAGTTAACAGTCTTTCCCATAATCACAATAAGGCCTTGATATATCATTTTTGTATTTAAAATATGTTTTTTTACTGAAATAAATACTTTTTTGGATGATTATCAGATTTATTGTACTTGCTTCTGTATGACTCAATTTAATTCTGTTCTTTAAAAAAATATTTTAATTTTTTTTCTGTATGTATTAGCATCTCTAACCAAATATACATAATACACTAAAAACACCCCTATATCCTCTCATGTTGCTCCCCCATTTCCTCCCACAGTTCCCCTTTGTCTTCCTCACCTCCTCATCTTAATCTGGCTTAGAGGTTTCATATATCTGTACACCTTTGTTGGAATACATGTAAAATCCAGCCCACACTGTTTATGTCCATTTTCTTTTCCACAGCAATAATTAAGTTAATTGGCCCAAGTGTCTCATCACGAGTCGTCGCTTTTAGAAACACATGGATGAACCAAAATTGGAAGTGACGAATAAGCTCATGATTTACAGTCGTTTGTCACGTCTCTTTCTGGCTCCATGAGGCTCTTTGTCATGTGTTTGATCAAATGTATGTCTGGAAATTCCCTTTGAGTCAAAAATTGCTCCTTTTTGACAGACCACATCCTTATTGTGTAGAAAACAGCACATGTGTGCGGAGCCATATTATTCATAAAAATATGAAATGTATGCTTAACAAAGCTGTTCTGT